>NC_056551.1:16855000-17472500 GCF_910596095.1 Thunnus maccoyii
TAATGAAGTTAAAGCATCTGTATTGATTTGTAACTGAATGTGGGTGATTCTTACAGTATCTTTTACCCACAGTTGCTTTATACTGTATGAAAATCTCCTTCAGTTCATTAAATCCCTGCAGCATCTGAAGGCAGCAGGACTGATATGTTGATAAATCCGCAGCCTAGAGTCTCATGTTTTATTCTTGAGGCACATTGCAGTTCAATGCTGTTGTATAACATTAATTACTAAACTATGTGACCATTTACAAGGTGAGATAGGCTACATCAGAGTTATCTATCTGAAAAAATCTCCCTGCCATTGGACATAACAAAATTTAAAACATAATCCTACTCCCAACGATTTCTCATGATCACATTCACATTCAGATGAATGAACAGTGAAAGAGTGGTCGTCACGCCAATGTTCCTATCAAATATTCCTATGACAGAGTCTAAAATAATTTCCTAGTGGTGAAGTGGTTGCTTTATAAAGGTACAATAAACATATATGTAATAGTATTATTACAATGTAAACAGTAATAACAATGTTAATTGCTGAACTGATGGACAAATGCTAAAAACTCTAACTCAAGAGAGACATCTTTAGTTGCACAGCTATGATGCCATGGCAGTGTTATGCCAGTTTTATGCACACACGCTTGAATGAAGTGTCACTGAAAGTGTTTTGAGGGTGAGAGAGAAGGAGGTGGGTCTGTGAGCAGGATAGGTGAGAGGATTCAAGAGAAGACGGAGGTGGATAGAGCGAGGAGATGGTGCAGAGAAGAGAGACAGAAATAGAGAAGGTGGTGGGATGTGCAAGGGGAGGTGAGGTAGAAAAAAATCAACAATAGAACAGGTGCGAAACATGATAGTTGAAGCCTGAAAAGTCGGAATTTGGGGAGAAAGGAAGGAGTGAAGTGATGATAACAGAAACTGGGAGGGGAAGGCGGACCTATACAATCACAGCCACAAGTTTTTATGGTAACTTTACAAGCAGAGACAGAGAACTCAAAAAGTATTGACATCAATACGGGTGAGATGATGTTACCAAATAAATTAAAAAGGCACGCAGAGAGGTTGGTCAGTCTACAGTCGGGATGCTGAAACAGGAAAGGTTAGCAATCAAAACTAAAATGTTGTAAACCTAATCTCTAGAATCTGTGCCCTAGTGTGCATTTAGAGGTGTTTCTGGTGTAGCCTTACTAACCTCACTTAAGGTGGAATGACCTTTAAGGTGGACCAGCTATTCTCATTTTAGTGACAATCTCAACCGCTCCTAAACAGTTAATGGACAAATGTCTGGCTGCTGAGTCTGGCTGTCGAGTTTTGCTCAGCCCCCTCACAGGGTGACAACAGGACGATCACACACACACACACACACACACCCTACTACCTCATCTTTCATCCTAGCACTTCCATGTCTGTCTGACTGTCTCTTCTCTCTGTCTCTGTCTACCTCTATGTATACTTACAGTATGTTGATGCACTGGTTTGTTGTTCTTGTTGTTTTTTGTGTTTTTTTCTTTTTCTTTTTCTATCAGTTTATTTTCTGTATGTACACACAGACCTATGAATCACCCATTACACTACAGTAGGGCAAATGCTTATTAAAAAAACATTTGGTTATTTTTGTGAGGTGGAGGTCCATCCCAGAGGAAATATGAAACCTAAAATAATAAATAATAATGTTATTAACGTTATTATTAATAATAATGATAATGTCAACACACAAGTTTATTAGTTGGAACATTTAGGGGAACAGGGTCACTGGCAAAGCCAAAGTTCTTAATCATCTCACCTCCTCTCCTCTCCTTATGCAAGAAACACGTCACAACAACAGAACATCTAAAACTCAGAACTAAACTGACAAACCACATATTTTCTGGACAATATAATTCTTAAAAAAAGTTTCTATACTAATAAATAAAAATGTTCCATAACAAAACAAAAATACAGTGGTAGACCCAGACGGCTGCTTTGCTATTATTAATGGATTTATTAGGAATGTGAAAACAACAATAGCCAACATTCATGGGCCCAATGATGACAATCCAGATTTCTTTCACACAGTATGCTCAACCCTCATGGCATTCCAAATCAAGACAGATCAAACACCGGAAACAACTACAGGACATGGCACTCGTCTGACACAATAAAACAGTATATGAAGGATCTAGGTCTTGGCGATTGTTGACAATCAAAGAATCCATCAAACAAAGAATATTCCTACTACTCATCTTCCCATAAAAACTACTCCAGCATAGATTACTTCCTAATCAGTAACTCTGTTAAATCACAAATCAACAACTCCAAAATACATCCACTTATTATCTCAGACCATGGACCAATCAGCTTCGATCTAGTGCATGAAACAGACCCAACCCCCCCATGTAGGTGGCAGTTCAACACCTCACTCCTAACAGACAAAGATTTTAACAATTTTCTTTGTAGAGAGTGGACATTCTTCATGGTATTGAACAACTTTCCAGAAACATCACCATCTGTACTTTGGGAAAGAGCAAAAGCAGGAAATATAGTATAATCTCATATTCTATACACAGGAGGAAGAAAGAACAAGAAATGCAACAATAACTTTAACTCAAACTTAAACATATGATCTCCAAACTGTCCAACTCCCCCACTGAACAAACCCAACATGAAATACAGAAAACTAAGTTTCAGCTAAAAAAAAAAAAAATACATCAAAAGACACAATTCATCATGCAAAGAACAAGACTGAACTTTTTGTACATAATGACAAAACAGGTAAATTTCTCGCCGATCAGTTTAAAAGAAAAAAAGCTAAAAAAAACACTGATAACAGCAATCAAAGATCCACATGGAAATCTAATTCATTACCCCACAACATAACAATATAAACAAGAGCTTCCAGGATTACTATAAGGAACTCTACCACTCTGATAATAAATGCTGTACCTCAAGTTTCCACTCATTTCTTGACAACATTGAACTTCCTTAACTATCCATAGAACAGACCAACACATTAGACCAACCCATAACTACAGAAGAACTCAAGAAAGCTGCCCTCTCCATAAGTAACAATAAATCACCTGTTTCAGATGGTTATCCCATAGAATTCTAGAAACAGTTTTGGCACCTCATATCTCCTCTGTTTATCAGAATGGTTAACAAAATTAAATCATCAGGGAATATACCACAACAGATGAATACTGCTCTCATTTCAGTTCTGCTCAAACCCTACAAAGACCAGACACTCACCTCTAGCTACAGACCAATAAGCCTAATCAACTGCAATCTCAAAACAATAAGTAATGCACTAACCAACAGATTGGAATCAGTCATATCCTATTTAATCCACTTGGACCAAACAGGTTTTATACAGGGCAGACATTCATCCTCCAACATGCACCGTCTATTCAGTTTAACCTCTTCTACTCCCCGAGGACACCAGTGTCCGTGTGTGACAATAATGTCTTTCAGAGGCTGTAGCGGGCTCAGTTCTAAAGCTACAGTGAAGATGCCGGTATCATATGAAACTAGGCAACCTAAGGCATCCATTGGTACCAACCATATCATACTTGTCAGGAAAGGGACTACATAACGGTCCAAAGTTAGACTAAATTTTGGCAAGGGAAAAACTCACATGGCCATTTTCAAAGGGGTCCCTTGACCTCTCACCACAAGATATCTGAAGGAAAATAGGTTCTATGGGTACCCACAAGTCTCCCCTTTACAGACATGCCCACTTTATGCTAATCCCATGCAGTTTTGGGCAAAAACCATTAGAGATGGGAATTGAGAACCAGTGCCAGCTGAGAACCGGTTCCAAATTGTCTAATCCATCAGAATCGTATGCTTATCAATTCCTCTTATCGATGTCCAGGCATGTGATGTTGACGGAACAAAAAAGGCAGAACTCAACTGCAATGGCAGTGCAGCCTCCAGACTGTCTACAGCACACACACGCTAGAGTTATCTTTGGCTATCTTTTAATTCATCTTCAAAAAAGGCAACAGTTGCAAACATTTTTTTGATTTGCTGAGTAAATAATTAACTTTGCGAGACGAATGTGAAGTATACTGTGAACTTTCTACGCCATCACTGAGAGACTAACATTAGTGGAGTGTAGCAGCAATCAGCACTGACAAACAAGACCAGCTGACCAACACATACTTTAGCATTAAACAACCCAAACTCACTCTGAGGTGACAAAAAGAAAAGAGAATAGAAAATAAGAAGAAAATAACTCTGTGCTAAGTCTGTTTTGCAACAGAAACTCTGCAACCGCTTAGCCTGTTGGACAGCAACGTCTTTCCCCGGAGCTAACATTGCAGCAGAGCAGCTGCTCTCCACTGCTGGAGACATGATGTTAATAACACAGCGAAGCACTCCTCCTCCTGCTCATTTTGTTATTCTCATACAGACAGGAGACTGCACAATGCTTTCAAATTAATTAATTAATTAATTAATGTAGTTAACTTTTGTTTGCATAACCATTTATGTTATCTGCCAGTTATGTTTCATATATTCATCAGCATGCAAGGTCATTGATAAACAGTGGAGATAATAAAACAGTTGTGTTGACACTGAAACCTTGTGTAGGCCTCCTTTTATTCTACACAGGACATTGATCAGGAATCAATAAGGGACTCGATAAAGAATCAGACTGATAAGCAGAATCGATAAGGGCATTGATATCAATAAAATCTTAACAATGTGTTATTTTCAGCTATTCCTAAAATGGCGTATTTGAATATTTCTGCATTCTGGGGTCTCTAAACAGTCTTGGAATTGCATAAATTTGATATGACTGGAAATCTGAGACTCTTGTGGATTCAATGAGCTCAATTGTATTCATGTGTGCTGATGTTGGTCCCCATAGTAATCATTTCATTGTAGTGACACCATTTTTTTGAAACTTAACCTCACTGTATAAAATGATCTATTGTGACCTCTAGGATAGTCACAGCCTCATGACACTTTGCAACCACAAACTAGAGGCCCAGGGCATTCAGAGGATGTATGGCTTACCTAGGTATATTGACAATAAGGGAGTTTCTGAGCAATTTCCAGAACAGAAGTGCTCACCATTCATTGTCAAAAAAAATGCAGTTCTTACAGAAATCTCCAAATGTCAAAAGTTTTTTTGATACCAAATCACAGCATGAATTTTTCTATGGTGTTCCTCAAGCAACACCATTTCATCCTAAAGAAATCACTTTAACACCATTATCACATCACTGGATGCTGTAAAGGCTTTTGATAAAGTAAATATACCTTCTCCTCACTCTTGAGAGATTTGGTTTTGAAGTCGTCCATGCAGTGGATCAAAACACTCTATAGCTCACCTTCTGCATCCGTTATTACCAATAATCACATGACCCAGCATTTTATACTCCAACAAGACAAGAATGTCCACTCTCTCCGTTACTTTTTGCCATCTTCATGGAGCCTCTTTAGCATCCATTCATCAAAACAATAATATTACAGGTAGACAAACAAAACACTTCCACCACAAAATCAGCTTACATGCAGGTTACATACTTTATATCTAACAAAACTAACAACATCCCTAATAGAAGTCTCCAATCTTATCTCCAAATTCTCAGACTACTCTATAAAGTGATCTAAATCTACAATTCTGTCACTGTGGGGAAGACTGGAAGGCTGCAATGAAAAAACTACCTTTCACAATAACAACAGGTCATATCAGATATCTTGGTATCAATATCTCCACCAAGCTTTCAAAGCTATTTATCCTGAATTTCACTCCATTACTTACAGATATTGAGGAAGATCTCATCTGCTGGAACTTACTCATGTCTTTGATAGGGAAAATAGCAGCAGTAAAAATGTCCATACTACCAAAAATAAACTGCTTTTTCCATGACCCCATTGCAACCTACATTACACTGGTTTAAGACCCTGGACTCTGTCATCACCAAATTCTACTGGAAACATAAAAAACCAAGAATCAGATTATAAACCTAAAAGACATTGGAGTCTACCACCTCACAAACCATCTTCAATACATAACAAAATGACTTCTAATAAACAAACAATCACAACACCCATGGCTGGATATTGAACAATATAAATGCCAGGAAATACCAATATCAGATCTAACATTTCTTACACAGTTAGGGAAAACAACATAATTGCATCAAAAACCCATTTATAACAGTGATTCTGACAGCTTGGTGGAAACTTAACTAAATGACCAGACACCTCCTGACTCCAAAAGAATACGTCCTAATATGGCACAATCCAGACTTTCAAATTAAAAATAAACCAATAACATTTAGCTCATGAAAAAAACTAGGTATTACACATCTGGAACATTTACTTGAAGATGGCTCACTGATACCACATGAAGTGCTTGAACAGAGGTATGATATTGGTGGCAACAGCTTCCTGCAATACTCACAGCTGAGATACTGTCTTAAGGGTAAAATCAAGCTATCAAACACCACTCTTCAACCACCTTCAATGATGGATCAAATCAATTAACCTTTCACCAAAAAAATCCTCTCAAAAACTTACATGATTCTGTTTAAAACTGATAAAAAACTTTCCATTCCAACCCAAAACTGGAAGAAAGAACCAGCTGTTATCACCAATATCAACTATTGGAAACAAATCTGCAACAACACTTTCAATGTCCTCAAACACTAAAATACAACTCATTCAGTATAAAATCCTGCATAGAGTACACTACAGTTAACAGAAAACATTCAAAATGGAACTCATAGACAAGAACATTCGCACACACTGCAGACACCACAGACAACTACTTCCATGCCACTTGGCTCTGCCCACCCATTCAAATATTCTGGACAACTGTTACACATAAATTATCCCCCAATCTGGGTCACAGTATTCCAGTCTCCCCATCTGTATGTCTCTTAGGAGAGCTCTCTTCAGTTGAACCCAGCCAACAGCCAACTTTGATTGCCTTAACAATCGCCAAGAAAACCATTCTACTCAAATGGAAAAATAGACACAACCTCTCAGCATCCAAGTGGCTTCACTTAATAACTGAACAAAGTTGACCAGTTTAATTGTCATTGGTCCCTATTCAGTCCATTCATCAATTCTATATACCTACCGGTGTAAATAACTCCATTAGAATACGAACACATACAGTGCAATCACTCACTTGCTTGCTCAATCACTCACTCACTCACAGTCCCATATAATCATGTCCCAAATAACAACCTCCTCCCTTTGCTGGCGAAGCCAATAGCTCTGCCCACATCAACTACACATCAAATCCTCTGCCCTACCAGACAGATGTAACTCTGACAAAAAAACTGACACCATCCTGATCCTTGAAGATGAACCTCCAGATCATACAACTAACACTGCCATATAAACTTCACTCATGACAACCTCACTGTCTCCACCTATCCATACACATACGGATGTACGTACAGACTGGTGACAAATAAAAGGAAAAGGAAAAAACATTACAAAGTGTCCTAGTAAGGTGTTGGGCCACCACGTACCACCAGAACAGCTTCAATGTGCTTTGGCATTGATTCTACAAGTCTCTAGAACTCTACTGCATGAAATGAAGGCCCAAACACCAGCAACCAACTGCTGCACATGACATTTGTGGATGACCACATAGAGGACAGTCACACTTAACAGATTTTCAACAATGGTGTGCTTGTACTTCCCATGCCACACATGCATTTATATCTAATTGTGTGTTTATCCATAGCCACATTTATCATGCCTAGGTGTTTAAACTTACCATAACTGAGATGTGCAGCAGATGCATGTGTTCATGTAGGACATGAGCAGGCTCCCGGGCTGTAGGTTGTGTTGTCTGAGCTAGAAGCTCAGACTCAGTCATGGACACATGGAAGTACAGTGTCCCATTTTCCAACCACTGCTGCTTCCAGTGTACCTGAGAAATATCTTCTCCTGTACCCGACATCTCTGCAGATAACAATGAGGGAGAAGAAAGCGAAATGGTTAGTAGCATCAACATTTAATCCATGACAAATTGACATTTAAACTGTGCTTGTTAAAGCACATGCCGGTCTGTGTGCTTGTATATCTGTTATTCTGGGAACATTTAGAAGAAAAACAACTCAACAGTCTTTGAAAGTTCAAATGTTACTGTAGGTTATGCATTAGTATTCTAGTGCAGCGCTCCATCTCAGTGAGCATCAACACTCAGCTGCACCCAGGAACTTTTGAATAGCTGGACAGACTTCTTAGGCTGTCATAATTTTTTACAGTTGTGCAGTTGGCTCAGTAAGAATCACTGTCAAGCCATTGCATTACTTAGCTGCTGTGATGAAATCTTTATGGTGACAACTTTTTCACCCATTGTATTAGTCAGAGATTTGACTAAATTCAAAATTAATAAGTGCCAAGCTTCACAAGTGTTTCAGCCATCACAACACTTTAATCATAAACAAAATGAGTCACAGTTGTGGAAGGCTTATTCCTGTTAATGTCCATTTGTTTACACCCCTCTTTCTTGTTAGGCAAGAAAAACAGACACAAAAAACTCTACACATATTAAGATAATGGATTTATCAAGCTTGATTAAATTCATATGTCCACAGCAGTTGTAGAAATGCTGTCTCACCATTCACTGTCCTCTTCTTATCTGCACAAATCATCCTACAATTTGTACCAATATAAAACCATTAGCTCCAGGCCAGTGCTGGCATTAAGAATCCAACATCAAAGGAAAGCTAGAAACATTTAAAAGCAAAGCAGATGGGAAAATGTGCAAAGTGAAAAAAAACAAAGAAATAACACACCCAATTGCAATTCATGGGGCAATGGAAAAAGGAGATGAAAAAGAGCAGGGAGATCGCCGGTTTATCTTTATGGATCATGGCACAAGAATCTAATGCTATCAACTGGGAGTGGTTGTTCAGTAAAGGAGTACTGAGAAGCCTCAGGGAGCTTCAGATTGCGAGGTTTGATACAGTATTTGTCATGTGGCTGGGTGACAAGGGCATAGCCATCTGCTGACATCTCCTATCAGCGGCAGGTAGCAAATGACAAATGGCTTTCGGTGCAGCTGGTTATTAACCTGCTGACTGTAGGTCAGAGGACATGGGCAGGAAGGGAGTGTTATGTGAGCTCTGCTCAACAGTGCCATTGGCCTTCAGGTACAGGGAGGGAGCATGCAGAACAGACATCCAATCAGAAAATGACAGAACTCATACCATACAGTACATAGAGCCCATATTTCTCTATTAAATCATAGGTAGAATTACTAAAATATTTTTTTCAATTGATCAATTAAGCATTGAGTCTGTAAAATGTCAGAAAATATCGAAAAATGACAGGCACCATGCAGTCTAAGATGGCATATTCAGATACCTTGTTCTGTGCAACAAAAGTCCAAAAGTCAAAGATCTTGACTTGAAAATTATATAAAACAGAGGTAACAGATCCTCACATTTGAAATGCAGGAACCAGGGGAATGTGGTGTTTTTGCTTGTTAAATTATTGAACCAATAATCGACACTGTTTGACATTGGTTTTCTGACTATCGACTGACCAATTATTTCAGCATTAAGTCACATTATCTTTAATCTTTCAAATATTCTGAAAGTACACTTTAAATATCCTTCCTCTTATAATAGACTTGTGAGATGTTCTATACTTTTGCTGACTACAGGTTATGATAAAAGTTTGCAGGGTGTGAAATTTTTAAATGCCATAACTGCTGGCTATTCACCTATTTAAGTTTAATCTGTGGACTGAAGACACACAGCTTGACCTTTCACCTTGACAGTTAGATAAAGCTTTGTCTGTGGTGCCAACAGTGAGGAGCCTCCTGCCTTCTGTTACTGTTTGAAACAGAGCTTATAACTATCAAGCTCCTGTCAAATTTACCTAGGCTCATGCGCCTTCTGTGCATTTCAGATACCTTTAAATAACTCTGATTATGCACAACACTGACACTTAGTTTGATCCAAATGAAAAGTGATTTTTCTGTTGAAAACTGAAAAAAGCAAATCTTGCAATAGTAGAAGCAATTAAATGCACAATGGGTGGACAGTAATAGTAATGGGTGGCTGTTACCTACCTTTGTACAATTGTTATGCAGATGAGGATGGTTAGTAAGCATGCTATTTAAAGACAAAAGGATTGTGTGTGTGTGTCCTTGTCTTTTGTGCTATGGGGCTTGTCATTGGGCACCAAGCCAGACGTTACTGGGATATAGGTGTATGGCCTCAAGGTCTGCTTGTAATTCATTACGAGGAACATTATTAATGTGTATATGCGCATGACTGTGTGTGTATACTCTATGTGTGTGACTGAAACCAGCGTGCTCCCAGCAAAGGTGTCAGCAATACAGTGTCCACTAAACTGAGTCCAAGGACAACCCAAAGGAATGCTATAATGAACATTTTTAGACCCATGAAAACTGTCTCCATGGATCACAGAGAAATTATGACACATCTTGAGGCGTGGATCCTTACAGGGTGAAAAAGCTCATTTGAAGTGGTTGTGTGTTTTTCATACTGTAAGTTATTAGTATTGTGGACATAAAGCCCCAGGAGAAGGCAGGCAAAAATACATTATGGCTGTCACATTATTCAAAACTGCTCAAATGACAAAAAAGGTGGGAGAATGGCTTTGTGGAATCATCCATTTCTCTGAATCTATAAGGGACCATATTGGTGGTTTTGCATTGTATCGTACACAGGTTTTAAATTAACCTTGCAAGCAACCATTGATTTAAGTCAGTGAAAATCCATGTGAACATTTCTTAAGAAAGAGATAAAGATATCATCAGCAAACCTATTCTTTTTTGTTGTTGTTGTTGTTGTTGAAGCTGTATAATTCTGGCATGGCAGTACAGCTCTTAGCAATAACCATTTTCAAAAATCTTCTCAGTGATACATTTTGTCTGCTGAAGAACATTACAATGAGTCCAATTGCATCAACAGAACTAATTTTCAAATCAGTCCTTGGAAAAGTAAGAAACTCTGAGACAAAAAATGTTCACTGGGGTGGATCGCCAATTTAAAGTAAGTTAATTTTCAGCATGTGCAAGTTTATTTTCACACCCTGAGGAAATGAACTGAAGTGAGTTGCTGAATGAAATGAAGGAATACGTTAAAAATGTATGGTATGCTTTGAAAATGGTTGTAAGGCAGGTAGACAAGCTGTAATTTAAAGTATACATTATATATTCCACCGTTACTGTCCTTGAAAGGAAAACTGTAAATAATCAGTTCAGAACCAGGAAATATACCCTTATCCTCAGAAATTCATGCTGAATACTGTCCATGCTTTGGATATTTCTCTTAATTCATTTTCCTTGGGTGATGGTGAAAGCCTTCATTAATGAGTGAATGAATTTCAGTAGGAAATCTTTGGATACATTTGGATTCACCTTTTCATATAGATGTGTTTCTCTTTTTGATTCAAACAAAGCATTTTGCTTTCCATTTGTCACTGGAAGAGTTAAAGATAAAACTGGGCTTGAAAAGCTGTAACAACAAATATGAAAACCTTGGTTTAGTCCCTTTTCACTTTTCACAAAGTTTGCATAACAGTCGGGGCAGAGCTATGAAGAGCTTGGCCAAATCTTTGATAAATCCTTGCCAGTCTTTGCTAAGTCCTCTCTGCAGGTACTTAAAATATTCCTAAGTGAAATCTATTGAACACTTGATGTCAGCAGAGCTCTTATTACAAGAGCTGGTGATCATATAAGTGCTCACTCTGCATCTTACTGTGTTTTTCTTTATCCATTTTCTTTTATCTGATCCTCCTCTTAGATCTTTTTTTTTTATCTTTTGTTCATCATCTACAAGGTTTGACTAGAAGTGCTGAGTACAATTTTGAGTTCCTTTATTTTTCACACTCTTTAAATTCTACCCTGAGCAAGAGTGATTTCCACTTAGCACAGCCTCTCACAGTTGGGTGTTTGATGAGTTGAGGTCACCCACAAACAGATTAAGAACACAAAGGTAGGGAGCCAACACACAATAAGAACTTTATACAGTGTTCAAATCCTTAATTTATGGCATTTAACCCCCCCCCCCCAAAAAAAAGAAAGAAAGAAAAAAAGACAGTAGCAAAACCACAAAACAAGAGGTTTTTGGTTTTTATTTGTTTGTTTTGTTTTGTTTTGTTTTGTTTTTCCCATAAGCACCTCTATGGGTCAATTCTGCATTTAACCAGTGAAAACATATCAGCTGCAGAACTTAAAAGTACTACCATACATCTGCTTTTCTGATAAATTATAACTAAATGTTGTATTTTCAAAATATAGTTTGCCACATCTATCAAACATGAATTACACCTAGTAGTCCTAGCACCTGCGAGTTGCACACTTATTGCAAGCATATCCAACTGCACTTGCAGCATGAACATGAAGGAAATTGAAGGTTCCAAATATGGTTCATGGGCTAGTAGGGTCATAGAAAGACCGCGCCCAAAACATGATGATTACATCGGCCGTTGTTGATGTAGGAAAAGAAAAGATGGCACATGGAGCTCAGAAGAGAATGCCAAACTTCAACAAAACATGGTCAATGAACATCATATAGTTTACATTCACAGAGTGCATGAAGATTCCAGTAAAGGTTTTGTAATGGACCCCTAGTGCAGTTGACTCATCAGAAATATCCTAAAATAATAAATTTAAATGATTTAGCACATTAGTGGGCCCCCTAATGCGGTATAAAAAAGCAGACAATTATTAATTATCATCATTGTGGAAGGAAGGTTCATTTAAATGAGAAAGCACAATGTGAGTTATTGGTATTGTGGTGAAAAATCGGATTTCGGTGGGGCAGTGAAAATAGAATCAGAATCACATTTGTTTCTGGTGGAACGTCACTTTACTGGCATCATCTGTTATAGCACAGCAATAACAGAATAATGGATAAAATGTTTTTTATATATATACACATATATATATTCAGTAGATGTGTTTAATACAGAGCCAAAAAGGGTTTAATGTACAGGAACTGGAGTGAGTCAAGTCAAGTCAAGTTTACTTATAAAGCACATTTCATACGACAGGTGTAGACTGAAGATAAGCACATATAAAAAAGTATTAAATATATAAAAACATATAAGATAAGAATGTATTACAATAAAAAAGGGAAGATAAGAAGGCATAATTATTATTATTGTTAAAAACTGAATACTACTACTACTACTAATAATAATAATACTGATTCAAAAATAAAAGTTTTAGCCTCTAACCACATACTTTAAACCTAACTAAAAGCTTATGAAAAAAGATAAGTTTTTAGTCCACTTTTAAATGAAGATGCTGTTGTAGCAGACTTTAGTTCATGTGGTAGATAATTCCAGAGAGCAGGGCCATAATGATTGAAGGCACCATAAGCTGATTTAGAATTTGTTCTAGGTATAGTGAGTAGACCTTTGCTTGATGATCTAAGGGATCTGTCCAGTGTGTACTCAGTAAGCATGTGAACAACGTAGGAAGGAGCTAAGCCATTCATAGATTTAAAAACAATAATAAGTATTTTAAAATCAATAGTTTTATTGGGAGCCAGTGAAGAGAAGATAAAATAAGAGTGATGTGTTTAAACCTTTTGATTTTAGTTAATACTCTGGCTGCAGCTTTCTGAATGAACTGAGGTTTATTTAATACCTGCCTTGTCAGTCCAGCAAAAAGTGCATTACAATAATCTAGTCTATTAGAAATAAACACATGAACCAGCTTTTCAGAGTCTGACTGTGACAGGAAGCATCTTACTTAGGATATATTTCTGAAATGATAAAAGGCAGTCTTGGAGATATTAGATATGTGCTTCTGGAAGTTAAGATCAGCATCCAAAATCACACCCACCTTTTTGGCGTGCTCACAAGATTTTACCAACAGGGGAGATAACAAGGAATGCATCTGGTGCCTCAAAGGTTTGTGACCTACTAAAAGAATATCTGTTTCGTCCTCATTTAGCTGTAAAATATGTTGGCCATCCAATATTTGATATCTTTAATGCATTGGATGAGGTTATATTATGTTGCTGAATGATGGACCCAAGTGAGAGCATATACAAATTAAACAGCAGTGGAACAAGAATTGACCCTTGAGGGACTCCGTAAGGAATGCTGACTTCAACTGATTCAAAGTTACCAATAGAAACAGAAAAAGATAAGTAAGTAAGATAGGAAGAAAGTCAAGTAAGAACTGAGCCTCTAAGGCCTAAACAGTGTTCTAGGCACTGAAGAGGAATTATATGGTCAACAGTGTCGAGGGCTGCACTGAGGTCAAGAAGTAGAGAGACTTCATGGTTGTCTGAGCTAATTTTAAGATTGTTAACAACTCTGACCAGGGCAGTTTCTGTATTGTGGTCAAGTCAGTGGTCAACTCTTTACCAAACTGGTAAACGTCAAACTAATTGTTAAATGACAGATACATATGTAATTGTTGGTATACAATCTCTTCAAGAATTTTTTCCAGGAATGGAAGGTTTGAGATTGGTCTGTCGTTCTCAAGAACACATGGTTCAAGATCACTCTTTTTCAACAATAGTGTTATAATAGCATGTTTGAGACCAGATTCCAGAGAGCATTAACAATCTCAAGGGGAAAAAAAGTAGCAACACCAACACCCTGACTCTCTCCAACATTTCAAATAGAGATAGGGCCATTTATTTGGATGAGCCAGTGTTTGCTGAGGGTTTGTTTGGGCAGTCACTCAACGCTATTCAGGTGACATTTGAGCTGAGGAAGAAGCAGGCAGAAGCTCTGCTTAGTATCATCCCCAAATGTAATCTGAAACCCAAGCAGCCAACTAGCACTCACAAGCCTGCGGTACCACCAGCTCCCCACAAGAGTGCAGTACCAGCTGGGGGTTTGGGCTCCTAGCTGGTAGGGCAGCAGCCACCCGGTCAAACTCCCCGCCACTCGGCTTAGAGCAAGAGTCTGCCACCAGAGAGGCTCATTGCCTAGGAGGAAGAATCCATACACCTCCTAACTCTGGAACTGAGTGGAGAGGGAATCCAGCAGCAGGAAGACGCTACTGCCCCTCATCTGTTGCTGCCCAAGAGGCCACTTCCAAGTTCTGTTCTGGGGTCCAGTCCCAAAAGGCATTGCGCTCCCAAGCACAACCCCCCATGCACACAAATGCACTTTTGTTGCCTCAGGTTGTAGCCCCCAGTTTGGTGCATTAAATGTTTCTCAGGTGACCAAGCAAGTGTTTCCAACGTTTGTCACTTTGTCAGTGCCCCAATAAAGGTGCTTTCAGTTCATTGTGTGAACATCATGAATGTTCAGCTGTTGAATGCAAAAAATAAACAATCTGTTGAACAAGAAAGCAATACAAGTTGTTCCCACTTTGGAGATGAACAAAGGTTGGTACAACAGTATCTAAGGTTTGCATTTGAGGGCATGACCTATGAATACCTAGTGCTGCTGTTCGGCTTGTCACTTGCCCCCCGCACCCTCACCAAATGTGTGAAGGCGATGTTAGCTCCCCTCCAGGAAAAGAGTGTTCACATATTAGCCTATCTGGACGATTGGGCTCTGATAGCGAGTTCCAGAGATCAGGCAATGGCGCAGCTGTTGTTAGTTCTATCGCACATAACCACCACCATTTATATAAAGTATAAATGGTGGGCATTTGAGCAGTGGTGTAAGGTCCGAAATGTACTCCCATTTCAGTGCCCTATTGTGGATGTTTTGATGTTCCTTCAGGAGCTACTAGATAAGGGTCTCTCCTTTTCCAAACTTAAGGTCTATTTGGCAGCTATATCTGCCTGTCACATTGGCTTTAATGGAGTGACGCCAGGTGCTCATTCTCTTGCCATGTGTTTCTTGAAAGGAGTCCACCAACTGAGGCCTGTGGTTAAATCCAGCGTCCCCTCATGGGATTTGGCTTTGGTGCTTGAGGCTCTTTGTTGGCCTCCATATGAGCCCATTGAGTCTGCAGATATGAAATTTCTTTCATATAAAACTGCACTCCTTGTCACTTTGACCTCCGCAACCTTCATGCTTTGTCTGTGAATCCCTCTTGTACACAGTTCACTTTGGATGGCTCCAAGGTTATATTGCGCCCAAATGCTGCATATTTGCCTTAGATTATCCCTACAGCCTATAGTTCTATGGCTCTTGTCCCAGTCCTTTTGCATCCAAGGAACAGAGGAGGCTGCATTCCCTGTACCCTGTGCGTGTGCCACACACCTACATAGACCACATCCAGGGTGTGCATTTACATGACCAATTGTTTGTCTGTTTTGCTAATCCAGCCAGGGGCAAAGTCCTGTCCAAATAATGGCTTTCTCACTGGACTGTGGAGGCTATCTCCCTAGCCTACAACAGCAGAGGTCTTCTGTTGCCTCATGCTGTGAGGGCACATTCGACCAGGGACATGGTGACATCATGGGCTTTGGTACAAAGAGTATCTGTGAATGATATCTGTGCTGCAGCCAGTTGGTCATCACTGCACACTTTTGTTTGGTTTTGTCATTTGGATGTAACAGCCCCTGCGATGGTTCACACTGTCCTTTCTGCGGGGTCTCTGATGCACTAGAGTGCTGGAGGTTTGACCATGGTTCTGTGGCTGCTCTGCAGGGCATGAGGAAATGTCCCATACTATATGTGATGTACCAAGTGAATCAGCTGAAAGGGAACAAAATGTTATGACTATAACTTCTGTTCCCTGAAGGAGAGGAACAGGGAACAACACTAGGTTGCCCCGCTGTAATGCTGGTCTTGGAGCAGCTATCGAACTGAAGGATGACTGTGGTGATGGATGTATATATGTGCAGGAACATAAGTTGTAGTGATAACATTTTGTTTTGGTTGACTCTCACCTCTCAAATTGCATTATTTCCAGCAAACAAGCTATAAAAATCCAGTGTATGCCACCTGCCCAACACCAAACAGGACACAACCTTACCAACTAGCTGATGAACAAAGTGTAAGATGAGAAACATTTATTTTTTAACAAGGTACATTGATTTTGTGTAATAATGGATTTTATGATATAACAAGATAAAATCATGTGTATTTATAGCAGGGAAAAAATTCTTAAAAATACAGAATCATTTGGTTTGTAGTATAAACAAGAAAATATGACATAATAACATATTATTATATCTTGAAAATGATTTTGTTAAAACAAAAAATGTTTAACTTTATCATAAGAAACTGAGCATATTTGTATGACAGCAATGTATAACAGCAATTGTATGGCAGTGTATTGACAGCAATACACTGCCATACAAATCTGCTTTGTTCCTTGAAAGTAAAATCTACCCTGATATTGAATTTACATCTTTGCTGTTTCAACATCTTAATGTTAATTTGAAATAGTTCCTTATGTTGAACAACAGGGAGATAGCGATGGCGATGTCATCCAGACACAAATCCTGGAGCTGCTCCACTATCTGTATACAACAGAGGTACTTTTTTAAACTACGGTACCCATGGAGATTTTGCTGGGATATGGGCATATTCATCACAGCTGGAACTCATTTGAATATCATGTCTCAGAAATTCTACAGTCCCACAGAGTCATAATCTGATTCAGTGTCAATGGACCATCTCCAAAACATATTACCTGGATACATCTTCAATTCAATCCTCAGTGCTTTTATTTGCAGCCAGGTAGACGGTAGTCTGTTTTTGGGGATACTGACTTGAATTTGTGAATGAAGTGGGGATGGAGAGTGCTTTAAATTCAGGCTACAATTACACCATCTACACCACATTTCTCTGATAAACAGATTTTTAAAACAATATTGTGCGCTTGTGTGGTGAGAGAAAATAATGCTGCGCCTTGGCTTTGTTTCTATGATGACAATATCACCACTCTAACTGCCATTGCACAATAGACTAGCATAGCCCCTTTGCTTTTTATTGTTTTTTCACCATGAACACCAATCAGCGGATACTTGCCCTCATACTTTGTCTGGATGAGCTTAATAATGGTCATGTCCCCGCTTTCACCACTCAATTTGATGGCCGTAGAGCAAGGAGGATGTGGATGCATGACACAATCCGTCTGAGATATAATTGGTTGCCTGAATAGGAGCGACAGTGATGGCACCAGCACTTTTCGGAAAAGTTCTGAGATTTTCCACAAACACTTGGAGCGGCTGCACAAAAAAGTTGGAGCACTTTGAGTAAAGACGCTGGGTGCATCGCTTTTTCTCTAGACAGCTGCATGATGCTTTATAGCCTCTCATCATTGGAAACAACTGAAAAAAGATGCTTGCACTCAGAAAAAATGCTAAATTGACACAAACCCTGAGACTCACTAAAATGAGAATAGCTGGTCCACCTTAAAGGTCAGTCCACTTTAAGTGAGCCTGGTCAGGTTGTCGCTAACTTCGGGACTATATATCATGTTGCTGTCTTTTCAACCGCTGAACTGCTGACACAGGTGTTTTCATTACTCTAACTTTACCAGTATGCAATGTAGGGTGCACAATAGCCACCAGTAAATTTGGGAAAGGCTTAGCCTGTTTGCCAGTTTTTACGGCCCAAAAAATCATGATTTTGTTGAAGGTTACATTTTTTCAGTGATAATTTTGGGGCCGCTAATCTTCCCCTAGCATCTTTATAGTGCCGCTTATGGTTCAGAACAACACAAATTGCTACATTAGAATTTATTGTCTTGCAGCTGAGAAACATATCCAATGCGCATATATACAAAGTCGTCTGCCCGCCCACACAAGAACATATGCTCCCAAAAGGTTGGCCTTCATCAGTTTAAAGGTGATCACAGCATTGCAGAGTCAGTGATTGTGCAACCCTGACAGCTCCATGACAGTTTGTCAGTTCGGCAACAAGCCCGTGTCATCAACATGATGAAAGCTGGCACCCTAAAGGCACTTTGCTGCCTGTCATTACATACATGGCATAACGTGTCAGTCTTCCACTTACTGCACCCCATATCTAGCTCAGGCTGCCTATGGCACGGATGCCTTTTGACAACACAATAGAATATAATTCATTTGAGAGTAAGGATGGACTCATTGGTTTCGAATGTCTCAGCCCGAAATGAAAGCAGGGACAGAGAAGGAGAGATGAAAGTTGGTGAAAGAGGGAGACAAGCAGACAGAAAGGGGAAGGGATTTATCAGTCTGGCACTCATCAAAAGTGTTCAAGAATACTAGCATACCTTCTAGACATTCAAATTCTGCCGCAAAGTGTCTCTGTCAGCTGTGACAATGGCAAATTTTATGTTTTCACTATTTAACTTCACACTTCTGTCTACTGCCTGCAGGCTTATGTGTGCCACAAAGACCCGACCAGCTCCCTTGCACTTTCTAGCAGCGCTGAAATCACCCAGAGCTGCGCTGTCACTGACGGACTCTAGTGACTGGGGTTTTTCTTCAAGTGGAGCTCCCCTCATGTTTGCTGTAATGATCTCCACTGTGTGACTATGACTGTTACCAACACTGCCATTCTGTTCAGACGATGCAACTGCTTCAAATATGATGTCCTACACTGCCACACAGCTATGGAGTTTGCACAGCTTCCTAATTACACCCAACAAGGGAATTTTAACCCACTGCCAAGAGTTTGGGATTTTAATAAACAGACCTTGCTATATCCATAGTGGCTTGCGCTGTGGTTTCAATATAGCATACCGAAGCAAAACAAACTTGGGCCTCATTGTTGAAAACATTGCAAGACTTTCCTATACCAGGCGAGATGCAAAATGTGGATCTCAGTGTACTGCGGAGTTTGCAGAGATTTCCATTCTCAGCTCTGTCTCCTGCCACCATGGAACTATTTAATACACAGTCTCTCACTGATAAATCCCTCCTCAAATATGACCACATCTTGGACAAGGACTAGATTTTATGTGCCTTACTGAAACCTGGCATGAACCAGGGGACTACTCTGTGCTTAATGAAGCCTGCCCTCCTGGCTATACTTACATGGGAAAACCCCGCAGCTCTGGCCATGGTGGTGGTTTAGCAATCATACACCAGACTGAAGTGAAACTGTCTCCCCAGCCAATGCCTGATCTTTCTTCTATTGAATACCCTGCTCTAATATGTAAACATCCATACTCCATGACAGTGTTTCACACCTACCAACCCCTGAAACCAAACTCATCTTTCCTCCTTGAGATACATAACCCCCTCCTCGCACTCTACCTCATGTCAACCAACACTGTCATTGTTGGTGATATGAATATACATGCCGACAACCCCTCTTGTCATTTTGCAGTGGAGTTCCTAAGTCTGATCGAGTGTCTTGGCCTGAAGCAGCATGTTTATGTCCCTTCTCACACCAGGGGGCACACACTTGACCTGGTCATCACTGACTCTTCCCCCATCAACAACCTAGAGGTCTATGATCTGGGTGTGTCTGACCAGGTGGTCTCAATGGATTTGACATTCCTGTCACCCCCTACTAAAGCCAAGCATCATATGCTTTTTTGGAACTGGAAAAGCACTGACCCAGCCATCATAACTATGGACCTCCATCACATCACTTGCCCAGCTTCTGCATCGGTGGACGAACTAGTGGCACTCATATACTCAATACATCTCTGAGCAGTGTCTTTGATTTTCATGTCCCTGCCAAGATGCATGAGGTCAGTTTTTCATACTCTGCTCCCTGGTCCCCTCATGCAGAAAATAAAAATAGCTGTGCGTGTTCTGGGAAGACACATTAGATGCTCTGGGCTCGCTGTCCATAAACTGGCCTTCCGTGAACATCAAAGGGCTTATTCAAAGTCATTTAAAGATGCTTGTTCACAGTTTTACTCCAACCTAATTAATAACAATCCTGGCAACCCTAAGCATATTTTTTCCACTATAAATCATCAGCTGAAGCCACAATCATCTTCTCCAATTGAAGCTACAGAAGAGCAATGTAACAGCTTCTTTGACTTTTTCATAGCCAAGGTCAACAATATCCGCTCTCTGATGTCCAGCTCTTCCTCTCTGCCTCCTCCAGTCATTGACTCTCTGTCTGGGAGCTCGCTGTCTCTACTCTATTTTACTGGCATCAAGCAGAGCCACATTGAGGAAATCCTCAGGAAGACAAAACTCTGTACTTGTACCCTAGACCCCATTCCCACAGCTCTGCTCAGATCATACATCCACATTCTCAGCCCCATGATCACCCAAGGGTGTCAACCTCTCCCTTCAAACTGGTAGTGTTCCATCTGCCCTCCAGGTCGCAGTCATCTACACCCTCCTCAGAAAGCCCACCCTGAACCTCCCTTTCCTGTTCAAGGTGTTGGAGAACGTGGTTGCTTCTGCACCTCAGGACCACCTTAAACACAACAAACTATTTGAAAAATTCAATCAGGTTTTCGTTCAGCACATAGCACTGCAACAGCTCTGCTCAGGGTCGTGAATGACCTGCTGATTGCAACTGATGCAGGGTCCCCTTTTCTCCTGATTCTCCTTGACCTAAGTGCTGCATTTGACACTGTGGATCACACTATCCTCTTAGAGTGTCTCCACACCACCACTGAACTGTCAGAATCCGCACAGTGTTTTCAGTCCTACCACTATGTCTCACTGGGAGTATGCAGGACTAGATCGCTCCCTGTCACCTGTGGTGTTCCGCAAGCATTGGTTCTCGGCCTCATCCTGTTTACCCTCTACATGCTCCCCCTTGGATGTGTCATCAGCAGACATAGGATGTCATTTCATTGCTATGCTGATGATACCCAGTTGTACATCAAAACTGCCCCAAGCCCTTCTGCAGTCATGTCACGCCTCAGCTGGTCCACTTTGAAAGGTCAGTCCACGTTAAGTGAGCCTGGGCAGAAGTTGTTGCTAACTTTGGGGCTAACCCCCTTCACTTCAGCTGGGTGGCAAGCAAGATATGGGAATTAGGCTTGGGTCTTGAGGAGTTGTAGCATTTATTCAACAATAAATAGCCTAAACTGTACACAAACTGCACTGCTACATTCACAGCTGTAATGTTACTGCCAACTTCATACTCACTGTCACACACACTCTCTCTACCGCACACTCGCTATGCACACAACCTACGTACTGAGCTATTCCTTAAAGCAGCTATGCTACTTGTATAACGCAATATAGTTTAAAAAACATCTTAAAAGTACATTTGAAAAAAAATCCTTGATGCTTAGGCCTGGCGGGCCACCGAGATTGCAATACAATAGCGGAAACCCTGATCATTATTATTATTATTATTATTATTATTATTATTATTATTATTATTATTATTTAAGGGTCGACAGGAACTCTTCATCAGCAAAACAAATGCATTTAACAAATGCATCCTTGATTAGATACTAAATAATCTTGGTGTCATATCCCCCGATTCCCAAAATGCTAATTGTGCCATTACCATTCATAATGACCTGATGCAGACAGGCAGTGCTCCCCTTTTCTATTTAACACCAATGCAACTAAATGCCACCCTAATGTCTCATTATAAACACTAATGAAATAGTTGGCATTCACATAAAGACCAATGAAAATGAACACAATTAAAATGCATAAAGACTTTTTTCTTTCTTTTCCAGAATATATAAGAGTGTTATCTGCACATGGCTGCCACACATAGCGGGATAATATGCATGTATGTGTGTCTCTGTTGAAATGATCAGTGTAGTCCCTTTGTCACATACGTTGGTCCATGTGGTTCTCAGTGAGCCATACCTAAGTTAATTTTGGAAGAAGAGCGAGCCCCACATTTTCAGGCACTTTTGCTGGAATTCTTTGATGCTTGTTTAAATTCAGTGAACACACATCTACATCCACACTTGTTAGTTGTTAGTTGAATAAGACATGCTAGCTGATTCTGGGGGCATAATGACATTCTTTTAATTAGTATTTCCAATTTAGTACTGGTACAAAATACTTGTACTAATGTACTAAATACTAAAAAGACAGAATTTCAGTGAAGTACCACTTTAAGTCTTTCACATTAAGTCTTTGAAGAGTCTGTTGGTGCTGGTGCATGTTTCGCACATTCAGCTGCATTTCCAACACACAATAACATCAGTTTATCCACAATGATGAATGTCAAAGAAGTATATCTGATTTTTGTAACAAAACAAAAATATTTAAATCCAATAGCTCTCTGCAAACTATATCAAAAATCTAATAAACTGTGGTACACTTAGGAAAAAGTGTAGTCAGTTATCTTTTACTGGTTTCTATTGTATTCTGTTTTTCTATGTCTCTTCTCTACGGTGGCCCTGAGAGCTCAACGCACTGCAACTTAAGAGAACACCTGCAAATAGACAAAACGCAAGCAAATTAAGATAACATCGTCATCAATTTGACAACACATGCACAGAACATAGAAAATGCACTGCAAATTCAGACAACACAACACATTACAGATAACACAACACAAAACAGACAACACAGCACATTATAGACAACACAACTTAAGTGTTTCCAGAGAACACTTACAAGTCATGAACACGTCTGGACACACTTGTTGTTGCCACGGTTTGTGACTCATGATGTTACTGAAATCATCTATCTGTCAGTAGTGTTGGAAAATGAGCTAAACATTTATTTATTTATTTTTTGGTTTATTTTAACATTGTGATCGCATGTCCAGATGTATTCATCACTTTTAAGTGTCCTCTGAAAACACTTCCATTGTGTTGTCTGTAATGTGTTGTCTGAAATATATTGTGTTGTCTGAATTCGCAGTACGTTTTCTAAATGCTGTGATGTGTTATCAAATTGATGATGTTTTCTTAATTTGCTTGTTTTTTTGTCTATTTGCATTTGTTTTCTTAAGTTGCAGTGTGTTGAGCTCTCAGGGCCACTGTGCTTCTCTGGTTTTGAACAGTACAGTACAAATTAAAACACACACACACACACACACACACACAAAGGAGGAACAATAATATTAAAGTTGATTTTGAGCTTCCATCTTTACAAGACTTCCATTAATTCTAACATCTATAATATTAGGATTTTTATTTGAACATTCAGTTAATGAAATTAACAAAAACAAGCAAATAATAGAAAAAGCTGTCAATAGTTTTCTCTTCCTTTCACACTTCCAAGTACTGTAGACTGCTGCCGCTATACTTCCACGCTCAATCAGCACTGTGGCACCAGATTCTGTTGACTCAACACCTGTGTCTATAGATGACCTGTTTTTCACCTCACTTCCCCACTTGCTTCCCACTGAAAGGCCACTTATACACTTCTACACCTGACATTTATCAAGCTGAAATGTAGTTGCATTCCGCCAGACCTGATAATCATACTAGCCACTAAATTACAACAATTTGTGAGTGAAATGTATTTATCCTAAAAGTAGTTTTATTTTTTCTGTGATGACTGAATTCGCTTGGTACTGTATAAAGGCTCTAACTTCATGGACTTAAATCTTTGTCTTAATTAGTGATGAGACACTGTCCTATGTACAGTGACTAATGCAATGCATTCTAAATCTGTATGTTGTTGCTCTGCATACAGTGTGTGACGAGGAAAACAGCCATTCTAGTTAATATCAACACAACAGGAGGAATGTTACAGGATTTGAGACAGTGGCGCCAACTTTGTCCCTGGAGTTCTTAGTGTGGTCCTCTGAAGGATCTCCTGCTAACGAGAGGTCCTGCCAGTGCCACTCAGGCCTTATCGCTGATGTCCACACCTATGCTAGCTCCTACTGTGTTTAATCACAGTGGCAGCTGTTGGACTGCACACTGACCACCTCCTACAGAAAACCAATCATATTTTCAGAGACACCGCTGGTGAGCCTCCCAGCATGAAGGAGAAGGTGACTTATGACTTCAGAACTCACAAACCAAGGCATGGCAGTAACAATATTAGGCAGCCGCTGTGCATACCTTAAAGAAAGCAAATATTCTGTTCCTTTTTCCCCAATAAACATCCTAGAAGTTAAGTGAAAGTGAAATTTTATGGAAATACAAAACTATATAAATTCAGACTACTAAAAAAATATAATATAGTCATCCACAAATATTGCTAAATATTGTCCTACATATGCTCCAACAGCAAAGATGAGTGCAAAACAAGCAATGAATTATAGAACAGCATTTGTTTTATGGGACTAACAGACCTCTGGGAACCTGTTGTGACAGTGTAAATAGAATAAACAAATAGCTGCTTGCCACTGGTCCCACTATGCCACAGTGGGACCTGGATTATCTGTCATTAGCAGTGAATACATTCTGTTTTGTGTGTCATTGTTCATGTGGCACATGCATGTGTGCATTTGCACATGCACATGTGCCTATTTACTATATGTGTGTGTCTCTGACTCCATTGTTGCTCAAGGTCACCTCAGTTTTACATACTTTCAATTCCATAAAATACATTTGAATAAATGCTTCCCTTGCAGATTTTACCATTGAGTCAAAATATAATTTTGGTTTTCTACAGGAAATTACCATCATTAACCCACTAAAAACAGTTAAAGTGTAATTTATGTGTGGATCTATAAATGCTTTGTCCCTTGCGCTCTCCAGGATTAGTGAGGCAAAGTGCCAAAAAAAAGAAAGCAGGAGCCCTCCTACTCCTAATGTATTTAAAGTGACACATTAACGGGATAAACAGTCCCCTTATCTACTGAGTGCATAGGCTTTTTCTAAAACACTACAATCCCATTAACAAGGCCTATTCTGATTTCACATCTCTCTCACTCTCTTTTACTATAATGTAAGGCTTGTCCACCAATGGGGGTTGTCTGCCAGTGCCAAAGTGGGAGGCTTGGGTGTAATAATACACACATTAAGATTTACTAATCCTTTGTTTTGGCCTCTTCAGTTGAGACCTCGGTCAAATAAGAAGGGTAAAATGCATTGACACAGTGATTTTAAACTGCACTAACAGCGCCTGTGAGGGTCTGTTTTAAAAGAGAATGCCACTCAATTTCAGTTTTTCAACCCATGTAGAGTTTGCTAGCAACAAACAAGGCTTATGCCCACAAGATATATGGTAGGTAGTGAACGAGAACCAATATAATTTTCTTTCTGTAACATTTTTCTTTGGAGGATATTTACCCAGCCTGCTACAGATTACTGTCTGGGGCGCAAACATTTTTTCACTGCTATTTTTCAATTTTGTGGGGTATTTACTAAGACTACAGATGTTAATTAGCCCAACTACAGTTCATATGATTTGCATAAAGTCGTGCTGCATAAGCTCTGATGCAGGTCCGTTTTGAGATGTGTTGCCCACAACTGGAAAGCAATGGAATGTAAAAGAAAGTGTTTTCTGTGTATGAACTGAAATGTAATACTGGTTGTAGAGCAGTCACATTTGGACACTCAAGAGTTTATTCATCCAAAAGAGGAAGGCTATATGTGAGGAAATACTAGGTAAATGCCCAAATGTTATTCAAAACACAAAATAGATCAGTGACTGAATGAGCCAAGAGATTTAAGTATGAGAGTTTTCTTTCCTTTGACTATATTACTGCTTTACACAAATTTTAAAAATCATATAAGATGCCTACCTAATAAGTATTACTGGCTGCTTCAATCATATTGCTTTGGACCATTGGACCAAAGCCAATTAAAGTCAAAGAGTTTAGAAGTAAAGAGTGTGTCTACTTGAGCTATCAGTGCTAGGAAATCAAAAGGTATCAACAATTTTATGCAGTTTGTGTTGAATGAAGGTTAGTGGTCGATACAGTTTTAGGCTTAAAATTTGGATGAAGCTAGCAGTCTGCTTGATAAGCTGCACTATCCTGGTCACACTGATCTCAGTTGCTGGATGGTTTCTGTGATGGCTTGCTTGGAGACTGGTCCCAGGGCCAGCAGCAATGGCCTTCACCAACAGCCTTGTAACAATAGACCATAACACATGAAGTGTACCCAACTGAAAACACACTGGTCAAGGATTAATTTAGAGACGGAATTCCACTGGGTCTCCACCATACAAGGAGTAGAAAGTCATAAATGGCCTGGTCAAGAATCTGATACAAAATGGGTTCTGCTTCTCAGGGGTCACCCCGTGATGTTTCTGTCTAAAGCCAGCTCCCATTTGGTTCCATTTGGTTGCTGTTGTATTGCTGAACTCCAGCCTCTGCCTACTAACTTCATCTTAGTCTCGCTTCAGAGCTGGGAGGCAAGTCCTGCTTTGGTAAATGCGTACATCATAAAGGATTCTGTGGTAACATTATGACTCTGCAGGCTCTATTGCCTCCTCTGTTCTTGATGTTATCTATGTCTGCATCTCTATTGCTAATATTCTCTATATTGGATGCTTTTGGGTTGTTCCTACAGGACAACCTTCAGCCTCATATGTGTAACCACAACCCCCTCCTCCACGGTCTTGAAGTTGTACCTTAAATTGTTGGGGCCCTCATAGAGGGTGAGAGGGTGGGACAATCTTAACTCCTTCCAGTTATACCAGCTAACATTCACATCCAAGTTCTCCACTGGTAAGATAGTTACTTATTAGATGAGGCTCATGGGGCATGCCATGAGCAGATCCGGCTGATTCCATGCTGACACTTTCAGCAAAGTCTGTACTTGTTGACAGCCAGCCATTCAGGTCTTGGCACAAGCCCTGGACTGCTGCTGTGTCCCTCAGGCTGTTCTTTTGCTCCATAATTAATTTTGTCATGGCACTGGCACTGATTATTTTGCAAAGGTAAAGAGGAATCAGTCCACAACTATTCTCTTCTTAATAAGAATTGGTCTAGTTTGTCATGATGTGCTTTTAATGTCACCAGCTTTCGCAGCTCAAGATCCATCTAGTGCCTGGCACAGCCTCGATAGTGACATACAAGAAGGTCTTAATCAATCTTAACCAGGAGGTGGATCTTGAGGCACTACTCTCTGGCTCTCTAGCCTGTACCAGCATGTTCAGGACAATAGTGCATCCTTTAATGAATTCCATGTCAAGCCTATGACAAAATGATGTTAGTGTGCTGGTTAGGGAGAAATCATTACAGATCTAATATGCTCAAAAGATGAAAATCAGCACCTGATCATGGGTAAAATTTTGAAAAAGGTGGGCTTGTGTTGAATGCTGGGCATTGTTATTGGTTTACTGCTGTGCTTTTGTGCTGAAGCAACATTTTCTTCTTTCAGAACATAGTCAAACAACAGAGGGCAAATCTTCTCTTATCTGTCAGACTAGTAAACATCACTAATTCAAAGCTGGATCTGACACATTACTCTGAAAAGAGGGTAAGATTCATGTGGGTGAGTGTTTGCAGAAAGAATATATTAATTACTGAAATGCAAAGTTATCAGTCACCCAAATGACAGCTCTGCCTTTTTAATGCAAAATCTAGTTCAAATGTATCTTGACAAAGATGCACCTAATATGATGAAATACTAATGGCTTAACTTTTGGTCTTTCAGTAGATAGAATGACCACTGCTCGCAAGGAACGAATATTTATTTATTCTTTGCAAGAATTAGGAGAAAACAAGACTAGGTCAAAACCTAGTCTTGCAATTTTCTTCAGTGGTCCCAGTAATATTTGTAGTTAAAGTGTACTGAAGTAACATATCACATGACATGTTTAAGCTATGTTTGAGTTAAAAAATGTTATAAATGCAGTTGCAAGAACAATATTTTCCACTCATATCTTAAGATGTCTGATTTGAAAGAGAACCTATTTTAAATGTTATTATAACTTTTCTAATTTCTGTTAACTCTTTCATCTGTTTTTGATCTGTAGATGTCTCTCTTTTTCTATGACTCACTCTGTATTGAGTGTTTTGTCAGAGTGATTGTTATTTGGGTTGCTGTAAAGGTGCAGTGTGTAGAATTAAGTGGCATCTAGCGGAACAGACTTGGCAGAAATGGAATATAATATTCATGTTTTAATTAATGAAAATAAGAATCATTGTGTTTTTGTTACCTTAGAATGGCACCACCATGTTTCTACAGTAGCTCAGAACAGACAAACCAAACACTGGCTCTAGAGAGGGCCTTTTGTGGGGGTTTTTTTCCGCAACTTTCGCGGCCACCGTAGGTTCTCCTACACTCTTAGAAGGGGAGGGTGAGGAGAGGGGTATTCAGTAGGCTGCAATCTGCAACCTCACCACTAGATGCCACTAAATCTTACACACTGGACCTTTAACTGTGCGCTCTCCCTCATGCCTCTTGGCACATGGAGAGCTGTTTTCTCTCCTTCTCTGCTCTACGCTGGACTGTTAGGGTGCGTAACCGCATTTTTGATTTGAAAGAGAACTTATAATGAAGCAAATGACGCTCAGTAATAGTAAATTATAGAGTTTATTAATTATTCAGTATATTATCCAGTTTATACATGGTGAAAGTTGAAAGTATTCTGCTTTTTATTGGAGCATGTGTATTAAAAGAATACATGATATTATTGGTGTGTAATCATATGTAAATACATAGTAGGATGATTAATAATGATTTAGATTAATGCCAGAGAATAAAGATGATGTAGTTGTGTTGTTAGGAAAGGAGTGAAGATCATGTAGAACATGTTGTGTGTAATTCTTTTCCATATGTTTCTGAGTTTAGGTTGTATTACTTTACGTATTTCAGTAGTCTGATTCATTACTTTATGTAATTCAGTAATTCAGTTTCAGCAGCCATACCAACATGTACCCTGTTTCTGCTGAATGACTGAAGCTAAACAGGCATGGGCTTGGTTAGTACTTGTATGTGAGACTTCCTGGGAAAAACGAAGGTGCTGCTGGAAGTGGTGTTGGTGGGCCAGTAGGGGGCAGTCTTCCCTCTGAGCCCAATAAATCCCAGATGCCCCAGTGCAATGATAGGGACACTGTGCTGTAGGAGATGCTGTCCTTCGGATCTTTCGTTAAACCGAGGTTAAACCATTAAAGATCCCATGGCACTAATCACAATGACTAGGGGGTTCCCCGGTGTCCTGGCTCTCTCCCAACCTGGCTCTCTACATCTGGCCACCTTATCATCCTCCAGTATAATTGGCTCAAACATTTCTTTCTTCTCCACCTCAAACTAATGTGTGGTGAGCATTCTGGCGCAAAATGGCTGCTGTGCATCACCCAGGTGGGTGCTGTACATTGGTGGTAGTTGAGGTGAGTTTCTGACCTTCATTGTGAAGTCCTTTGGGTATCAAGATAAAGCGCTATATAAATGTTATCCATTATTAATTGTTTAAGAGGTTCCTGTAGTATGAAATCATAAAAGTTAAAGTTCTTAGTCAGTGTTACCGAAAGTTTTGGGAACAAAATACAGCCACATTGTTCATACAAGCTAAAGCACAGTCGTGTAACATTAAGTTCAATTTCGTTCTAATGAAGCATTTCACTTACCTTGGAGAGGTAGACAAAATGGTCGTATCAAAGAGCAGCAAAATATTCCGTTCTTACCGTGCAACAAATTTGGAATGAGCTGGAGTCAATGAGTGGGGCAGCTAAATACCTTGAGGACGTAATGGAAAACTGTTCTTGTTTATTCATTTTGAAAGAGCAACAATGGCGAAACTCCAACACTCAGCCATCCAATGATGTAACTTCATCACTCAGTCAGTGACTCACTCAGTCACTCAGTCACGGACATTTGCATTTGTAAGGCTGGCCCCACTGTTGCAGTCCAGCCAAAAAATAGCTCTGGCAAGCTTCAGTCCTTGGCCAATGGGGGCTACATGTGGTTACGGAGAGACTTAAAGGTCCAGTGTGGCATCTAGCAGTAAGGTTGCACACTGCAATCAACTGAATCCCCCCCCCCCCCCCCCCCCACCCCCCCCTCCAAGGATGTAGGAGAAACAACGGTGACTGCGAAACTCATGAAAACACGAAAGGCCCTCTCTAGAGCCAGTGTTTGGTTTGTCTGTTCTGGGCCACCATAGAAACATGGCGGTGAAACATTGCAGCTTCTGTGGAAGGGGACCCGCTCCCTATGTAGATATAAAGCACTCATTGTAATGTAACAAAAACACAACAATTCTTATTTTCATAGGATTATACACTAATTAAAACATACTTATGAATATTATGTTCCATTTCTGCCAAGTTTGTTCCACTTGATGCCACTAAATTCTACACACTGCACTTTTAACCCCTGGATGATTGAGCTGGTGTTTCAGACTAGGCAGTTTCATTTTATACCAAAGGATATGTTTAGGAAAATTATGTTTCTGCAAGTTATTATGTGGTTAAAAAGACTGGGCTGAATTGGGGGAATTGTTAGAGCATGTGTAAATGATGAAAAAGCAGTAGTTGTGAGAACAAAAACCTCTGGCAAGATTCAGTCCTCAGCCAATGGGGGCTACATGTGTTTCCACAGAGACTTATCCGCTGGATTTAGCTGGGCACAAAATATGTCCAACACTGGCATTGACAAAAGCTGCCCACTCTAAAACATTACGCTCATCTTTTTTCAAGTGCTTGGAAACAGTAGCACTTCCCGCCAAAAAGGAAATATCTAGACAAGAAACTATTGCTGATGATTGAGAAATAGGATCTAACAATCAGGTCGGATTTACAGCATTTTATTTGTCAATATGGAGTCATTGCTGAGGGACAGCAAGCAGAGCTAGTCCTTTCTATTTTAAAAGGGTGGTGGTGGTGCTGTTTCATAAAAAATATTTCTGCACTCATCCATGTCATGGAGAGACATTTAGGAGTATGTTCTTTGCTGCTAAGACTGTTCATCTGGAACAGACAGTTATACAAATCTGAAAAAAACCCTTCACTAATTAAAATAAGTGCGAGACAATATATTAGCATTGACTGTCTTAGAAAGCACTAGTTATTTTTCCTTATCTTCCTCTGTCTCAACTGTCTCCCTCACAGGCTTTCTCTGCTTATTCTCTGCTTATACATGAATAGCCCTCTTCATCTGTGAATGTGGGTTTATATGGTGTGGCAAAACATGCACAATGCTGCAATAAATTAGCCAGTATAAATAATGAGCCTATGCTGATTTTTAAGAGTTAATTAATTTCCTGTGGGCATGACTGTGTCTTGCCTGATTAATGATGGTAATGCCATTGGCATGCTGAGTTGGGTCCTCTGTCACTGGAGATAAATCAGTGGTGCACTGTAATGCGTCATGCCCCAGCTGTGTCCAACATGTTCACTTTAACTGGCTTCTTGACCTACAACATAATAAGGGGGTGACCATGGATGTACATCATCATAAGTCAACTACATTGTAACTCATGAGACAGTGACACATGGAAACTGGACAAGTGTGCATAAGACATGGATCACTATATGATCAGAAAGAGGACCAGAGCCAAATTAACAGTCTGCTAATGTTAGCCATATTAATTCCATGTGGACTAGTAAAGCCAGTATTCAACCCTCTGAGCCCTGTAACCACCAAGCAGAGAGCCTGGTACAAAGAAGACAAAAAACTGGGACTAGGCCATACAAGTATCAGGTCATGTCTTTTGGGTTTCTGTGGAGCCATAGGGAAAAGGTCCTGTACTGCTTCACGGAAATTAATTCTGAGTCAGACATTACCAGCCCAGTCTCCCTAGTAATTGCATTCATTTTGGGCGATACTTCAGTGTATGATTTATGTTTAATGCCAGTGTTTAGTATCAATGTAGGAAGTAGCATGTATTTAATGTAGTGAGGGAAATAGCATGAATATGGAGGTCAAGGTGGTGGATGGATGTGTAGTATCCAAACTTTTTACCCATGCCACATCTTGCACCAACAACTAATGTTGGCATTTTCATAGCAGGATCAGAACTCACAATCTTCACGTAGTTTTACTTGACTAGCCTTAACCACATCTTGCATTGTTTCTATGAATATATGAATTATATGATATTGTATATGCATGCTCACTCTTACATGAGCACAGACATGATTGATCAATCATGTTGTTTCTTGAATTAAGGACATTTCACACAGACTTCAGGAGAAACTTCTATCAAGACTAAAAGCTGCACATAACCACTCATCCAACTGGATGATTGTGTGGCTGTGTCTCAGGAGATGTAGTGGGTCGTCCACTAATCAGAAGGTCTGTGGTTCGATCCCTGGCTCCTCCAGTCCACATGTTGAAGTGTCCTTGGGCAAGATACTTAACCCAAAATTGCTCCTGATGGCTGCACCAGTGTGTGAGTGAGCATTAGAAACACTGTAAAGCACTTTGGATAAAAAAGCGCTATATTGCTCCTGATGAACAGGTTGGCACTTTGCATGGCAGCCTCTGCCATTAGTGTGTGAATGGGTGAATATTGGCATGTGTTGTAAAGCGCCTTGAGTGGTCGGTAGACTAGAAAAGCACTACATAAATGGAGTCAATTTACCATTTACAGATGCTTCAGACTAAGCAACTTTATTTCAGACCAAAAGATATCTCTAGGAAAAGAGGTCATGTACTTAAAAGTGTAGGCTGAATTAGGGAAATTGTAAGAGTGAGACTGTGAGAATGTCAAAAAGCAGCTGGCAAAGACAGTGTGTGAAATCACAACCTTTTACACTGAGAGACACTGATGGTACAAAATGTGTCCTTCAAACTTGATAATAATAATAATAATAATAATAATAATATCCAAAGAATTTATCAGTCATGAACTACATTCAAAGCAGAGTCTTCCACAGCTGTCTTTTCAATGCACTGTGCATGGCCATGGAGGCAGAACTCACGTACTCGATGTTCCTTACAGATACCCACTGGCTGTCATAAAGCAGAGTGCTTACCAGCATGTATGAATTGAGGACAAAACTCATTCTCTCATTTTTATTATATTCATCACTCAATAAGCTGAATTTAAAATTGCAAGGGCAACTCTATGTTTTTCTTAGATATTTGCAACATATTCTGGACTCCTAAATTCCCGTCCCAGTGTCACAGGAAAATTAAGCTATTGGAAATGGTTGTGACCCTGCTGGCCTGATTCAGGTACCATGACAACTTTGATTGCTGTTTGTGCAAAGGGAGATCTGACAGTTTGACAAACAAAAGTGGATTAAAAATCTGCCTCCACAGAATTGTATATTCTTCTGTTCTAAAATTACCCACCTCACGACGCAAAGAAAAACACACATTGGCAAAGATCAGTAGAAAGTGAACCAAACACAGCTGTGGTGGAGCTCTGATGGCGCTGAGCCACCTGCAGTAGAATTTTGATTTGGCCCAACTCCTTCTAAGAGGAACTGAGTTGCTGCATCTGACCAATGATGGCAAGTGAAGCCATAACAACGTGAAATTACCTTTTTTGGACAAAAAAAACAGGATCTTCTCTGGCCCTCAAAGGAAGGTCAAGTGCTGAAATGAGCAAAAACTGACAGCAGCATTTTTCTTTTACACTCGGTTTCATTCAATTATTAAACAATAATTTGTAATGTACAATAGGAAATCTAAAACCCTCAAAGCAAGACTTAACTGAGCTAATTAATAATGTAATTATATAAAGACTTAAATGTTGAAAAGCTGTAAATTAAATGCTTCCAATATTCCATAACACTTCCAAAATAAATTAATCCATAACAAATAATCCAAATGCAGATGGTTTCCAACCATCCCTGATGTCCTCAAAAACCTGTCCACCTCCTTGTGAAATGAATAAAAAACTCTAAAGACCTTAATGCCCCCTAATTCCCTCTTTTGTTTTTCCCTCCTTTCTAAATAAATAATATGTGGGGAATCGGACTCAACTCAGCATGGTATACTTTATTACCGTAAGAGGCTTATCGTCAGCATATGAGCCCAGTTCCAATATCACTCAGTACTGTATAAGCTTCCAGCTCTGGATACTGGCAACAGTGACAATGAAAATGAAAAGTAAAAGAAGATTAGCAAAAGCTGCAAAGGACCATAGAGACTTCAGTAGCATGGTTGATAGAAAGTGACAAAAACATCCTGCAAAGTTCATGCAACAAGTACACCGAATGAAGGTCCACTTGACAGTCTATGCTGCTATGAATATTCACACTGACATCTGTTCTAGGGGAGGAACTGTGAAAATATCCATCACACTTTCACTGCAGGCAATGAATCAATGATTATTCTTGTCCCATACCAACCCCCTTCATTACAGCTAATGATAAATAATTGGGCGTATAAGGAAAGATGAAATCATATCTATTCATCTAGCACCCTTTTGGAGCCAAAGGAAAGTAATGCTTCAAAATCTTATGGTCATTTGATGTCAACTCCTCTTTCACAGCCTCAACCCGTCTTTGCCCCTTGATTGCTGCTGCAATCAGCTACTCGTTATGTGTTGTATTGATCATGAGTCATCATGTCCCTTATGTAAAAAAGTCACAACAAAATTTCAGTTACTTTCCACCTCTGTCTCTTTCATTTGTATTGGTATGTACCAGTTTAAAACTTCATGTTGTACCGCAATATTCCAGTGCCACATTTCAGAGCAGGCTAACTGATTTGATTTGATGGTACAAGAGACTAACTTTAATGTTACTGGTTTGTATAGAAAAATAATCTACTGCCACACTAGCAGACCTGTGAGGCTCTACACACACCTGAAAACAAAATTGCTTGACAGATGAAAAGTGTTACTCCATTACCTTCAGCTGCACTAAATGCTAGTAGCATATGTAGCGTGTAAGGTTCTTATGCTAATGTTGAGCATATTAACATTAGCATGTTTGCATGCTATTGTAGCATGAACCTACAGTACTTTGCTAACTTAGCAAAATACAGCTGAGGCTGATGGGAATGTTTGGGGATGAAGGAATATGGCATAGAGGAATAAGATATATCAGGCTTTGAGAGACAGTACTTAATATTGGGGTAAGTTTATTGTCGGTTTCCATCTTTTCATGGGATGTGTTGATAATAAGAAAAATTAAAAAATGATCATCTTATTCAATTGTATCCTACAGGCGAAGTGTTGGGCTTATGAATAATTTGAGCTGCTTGTGATACTAGCTTGGAATTCATCTTTTGGAAATCATCAATGTGTTACCAAATTTCATGGCAATCCATCAAATTGTTGTTGCAATATTTGAGAGTGTTAGAATCGACCAATCAACCCAAAGTCAGTGCCATTCCTGGAGCTACACCAATGGCATGACTAAAGACATCACGCTTTGACAATCCTGTTTAGTTTACGCATTACATATACACTAGAAGTGTGTTACCTGCTCATAATGCTGTCTTTGTGATTTTTAAAATCTGACTATATGTGTGAAAGTGTACATTTCTCACTCTTCTCACTCCACTACTACACACAGCATACCTTTTAGGTTAACAATCTTAGACAGGTTATGCTTTGACCCATGCACACCACCGGTGCTGTCACATGGATAGGCACATGAGACGGAGGGTTTTGACAGCTTGCTCCATTTCCCAGAAAAGAAGAAAAGTCTTTATGATAATTAAGCACTTAAAAACCCTTGCTGACACAGACAGACACCCTGCCTGCAGACTGCATTGGATAGACATTTCATATTAAATGTGCTGACTTACAAAGACACTTTTACCTGAAGAACTGAGCAGCAAACAGCAGTCTCAGAGTGGAGTTGTATGAAGGCAATTCAAAATTGATTGGAGATGAATGAATACGGTTTTGAAATGGGTAGCTTAGGGAATCTTTCAGATATTTTCCATGAGTTCTCAAAAGTGTATATGTGTGTAAATGTGCTTCTCTGGTGGTAAATTGTGCCCATGAAGGAAATTGTGCATATGAAGTAGAGGTAAAGTGTCATTATTTTTAATGGAATGTCCATATACGTCAAGGGAAATCAATAGGTTGGTGACATTTCCAAATCATGAACACACCTCCTTCGTGTCACCTGTCCTGCACTCACTTCAGAAACATTTCTCAAAAGGAGAGAGGGTGAAGCATGCAGTGAAATTACTCTTAAGTAACAACAGTACTGTATTCCATAACTGGTATTACAGGGTGTCAACCATGATTGTAAAATGAAATCAAAGAAAAGAAAAAAAAGGCAAAGATCAGGTGTGTAGGTGTATTTTCCTGTTTTCTCAATAGAAAAGTTGAGGAAAGAAAAAAGATACAAGGAAAAGGAGTAACTGTCCAACAGCAATGTCACTCAGCCATAATAGTACATTTCATAACGGTGTCCATTCTTTGTCTGGCTACAAATGCCTCTATCATCCTACTTTCGCCTGCTATTGCAGCACAATTTCAATTATTTTCTCTGGCCAACAGACTCCTGGAGAGGTCTCTCCGATTATAGCAGACAGTAGGCCCAACCAGCCAAGGTAACTAAGTGGTCTGGCAGGGAAGTGAAAGACATTGTATGCAGTCCCATCAGGATGGAAAGGTAGAGGCTGCACATTAGACAGGCTTGGTTCTTTGCTATGAAAACAATGCCATACTTAGGATTAAGCATGATGCATTGCATTTGTCACATACCCGAAAGGATTCATTTCCTCAATGGGCATGTGTGTTTTAGATCTCATTGCAAGTGTGATTTTGAAAGGTTTTGCACTGCTTCTCTTGCAGCAACATAATCACAAAAAGCATGTTTAACAATGAATGTACTTATGGTTTTACACTGTGGTACAGCACTCCACAGGATCTCCAGTGTGCTTCTTTGTACAAGTAAATCTAAACACAGCAAATGACAGTAATAACCCTTCATGTTCTCTGACTCAAAGCAGTGTTATTCATGTAGTGATCACATCAAAACTGTTACCCTGGTGTGCACTCCTGCTGACTTTCTCATTGCACCAAATCACATTTCATAGCTTAATATCTTGGGTGAAATCTTTCATGTAACAGTATCCATTTAGGATGACCAAACAACTGCCAGTGAACAGTGCATGATTAATTTTGCTCTCTATGTTTAGAGATCAAATTTCCTACACCTACACAGATAAACCTGATGTGCCACACTTGTATCAGGCTGGAAACTATGCACTCATAGCACTCATCTAACCTCGACCACATACTAGCCTCTGTCAGTCTGTGTTAGCTCTCATGGGTTCAACCCCATGTGGTCTTTCCTAAGCACCACCAGCACCTCCCACAGAGCATCACACAGAGCCTGAGATGTAATCTCCTCTGCTTTCCTTTCCACTGTTGTCCCCCATTGTGCCATGGCCCTGTGTTTTTGAAGCTAAGGTAAACCTGCCCCAATGTGGTTTCTCCACCACTGATTGTGATCAGAGGTCTGTAAGTGGATTTCTATCTCACATGGATTCACCTGACTGGTACATTGATTCGTATCTGAGCCAAAGCAGTTTCAGATGAGGATATGTAGGCGTACGTGACGTAAGGGTGAATGAAACACTGTACGTGACCATGTGAGGTTTTTTTTTGTTAATATATAATGATTCGATATGATGAGATGGGTTGATTGTTTGATTTTGCTTGCGTGGTCCTAGACATAAATGACATATGACATAAATCCATATATTCATCTGTATTTCTGCTAAAGATACAAGCATTTTTTGTCTGTTTTCTCATACACAAAAACTCTGTAAAACTCAGTCCCTTTCCTCCTGTAACTTTGACATGAGAACTGTTGCATCTGTAGTTGATGACTCACACAGATGTAACTGCTATATCTACCATTTCAAACAACAAGAAAAGGAATTTTGAGGTTGAAACAGCAAACACTGAAGAGGTGACACTATTATGCAGTTAGTGTAAATGAGCGCTGCTTGACTTAATGACATGCAAATATGAGTGTGTGATATGGATGAAATCCTTTATCTCAGTATATATAATTTTATATCAAGATATGAATTGTAAAGCAGTCCACATTGATCTGCAAAATTGCCCACTGGTCTACCAGAGATGTTAAAGAGATCAATACCTTGGTGTTAACGGTATGGTGAAATCTCTAAATGATGACAAATTTAATTGTCTAACAGTATTGTATACAGTTATATAACCCATCCCTATTATGCAATATGATGAATTAAGAATCAGCATCTTTGTATGTGGACAGTCGTCTGTTGTCTGCTTTTTTCGTACATGGATTCATGGTCAGACTACATCTATTAAGCAAGTCTCTGCTGTTCTGAGACTGTATCACATGACCATAACAGACGGCCTCTGTCAGATGTCATTAGCGAGCAACTCTGTTTCCTTTAGACAGCAGACAGTGTTAAGATGCACACACTGCAAGGGAAGAGACATAGACACAAGAAGCCACGAGCACACAGAATAAACACATGGACAAATACTCACATATGCAGCTGTTTTCATGCCAACAACCAGGGGCCTGTCTCACACAGCAGGATTACTAATGTAGCTGAATAACTGCACCGAATAAAACCTGAAACAGCTTTTTTTCTTTTTCTTTTTTTTTCAGTCCAAGGTCCGGATTTTTTATGAAGGCTCGGACTTTTATCCAAGTGTCTGGTTTGTGAGACAAGCCCCAGGTGTCTGGAAACATAAGGACACACACAGTGTTAACCAAGCCCACGACACAGATTTATTTTCCATCTTTATGATAAATGCCTCCAAGGCATGCCTTTGGAAATATAGCTCAAGGTAAGATAAATGTGCGTCTGAAAGTATTTTTTGCAGCGATGAAAAATAACTTTGGACTGAGTTAACAACTTTTTTTTTAATCGGCCCTAACATTTGCTGGCCTTTGTGTATTACTGATTTTAAAATGTATGTAGATATTGTGCTCGAACATTTTGTCAAGTGCCTGGCAGTCCACTTAAGTGGATGTTGACCACTTGGGTCATCCTCACTTTTGCTCCAGTGATTTTTGGCTGTGTCCCTCTCCTTCTGTACTCTGTGTTACCACCTCCAAGATGTCTCCAAAAAAAAAAGTGGAAATGCACACAAGAATGTTAGTTAAACTTCCTCCTTCATGCTGTATAATGTAGGCAATGAAAGTTGATGTCAAGTAAGGTCCACAGGGTAGAATCTAATTTGAAGTATGCTCGTTCTATTAAATATCTTAAGCCCTACAGTACATTAGGAGTTGCAGAAGGTTTCCAGATGTAAAGCTATCTGCATTTTAAACACCAAATGCATTATATATACAGTGTAGGATATTCAAGTTGTAATGGTTTTGAGGCCCAACACTCATACAAAACACAAACAAATCTCTACAATTAAGGAATCATAATGTTTCCTGCTATTTATGTGCCACATTATTGCAGGATCATCATAGTCATTGTTGGGCTGCACAGAGAGAGGGCTGAAGAAGATGATTAAATATGCATTAGCGATAATATATACTCAGTGTATTCAGATGCTCCACATGATGAAGGCTTCAGTCATTAGATAATGTGTCTTTTGAGCAATGGTTTTCAGAGTGAAATTAAATGCCTCACATGATACTCCAGATAACAGTGCACTCCATCTGGAAGACAGGTGCTACATCTACTGCATTAGCTGTCACATATACTGTATATCAGAATGTGCAAAAAGCAGTAAATAAAAAAGACTAATCACTAAATTAAATCAATAAAATATTTTAAATGGCACAATGAAACAAATGTAATACACACCGACTAATAGCTATTTGACTCTAGAAAATAATTTTCTTTGACGTTAATGCAGATTTTATATACATTAACGTGTGTGTGTGTGTGTGTGTGTGAGAGAGAGTGAAAGAGAGAGACAGAGACAGAGAGAGTAAGAGAGAGATAAATATACTAAAACCATGACATAGTAAATAGTCCATGGCCCAATTTCATGATGGTAAGGACAAAGAAGCCAAGGTTTTAAATAAACCTGAGCGCAAGCAAAAGCATGGCCAAAATCCTCTGAATGGGAACAGCTTAAAGGGCCAGTTCAACCAAATCACAAACAAAGAATTGAGGCGAATGGAATCTGTTTGTGCTGCCCGAAGCACAAAAAGTACATTTCAAAATCTAAAAAGCAATGTCTAGATCTAGAACTATTTCTTTGGTAGCTCCAATGCAGACATTATATTTTCAATGTTTTGAGCACTGTAAACAAAATTTAATTCACTTCCATCGTAGTTGGGTGGTGGCAGAAATATCAGAAAATCTCTCAAAAGTTGAGCAAATAAACATAGATAAAGCAGAAACTATAGCGACTTTGGTGAACTGACCATTAAGCACGGGTATCTCAATCTGTAAAAAAAAGCCACATAACTTAACACAGTCTCTTAGAGCACTTCCTGTTCTACATCAAATAATCAATGTGAATCTCATAAAATGAGCTGTATAATATGAGATGCAACTATGGTAAACAAAGTTTCATTCTCATTAGATTCTTCTTGGTTTTTGTCTGTTTCTCCTGACAATATAATTGTGGCATTATTGCAAAGTTAAACACGAGCTGTTCAGTCAGAAGTGCTGACTTGGAGCAATTTCTCTTTCCTATTTCTCTGTAGTAAAGGGGCTCTCCAGTGCTGAAACTGCATCTGCTGGAGTGAGTTAGAGAAGTCCTGTGTTTAAATGGTTTGAGACAGGGAGGCTTAGCAGAGCTGAAATGAAATGTGTTAGCAGAACTGTCCAGTGCTGAAAAACATGAGTCTTGCATTGTCAATGCACATTAAAAGGGCTAAATTGATGTTCTAATATTTCATTTCATTTCGCTATGGTCATTTGAAAGGTAGCCAGAATTAGTTTTCAACCTGGAATTATTTCAACAAAAGAAATGCCTTGCAGGATCCCTTGAGAAACCATGAGTTAAATGAATACATTATAGACAGAAAACGCTCCTCTGGGAGCCTTTTACATATCAGAGGGAAGGTACATCTCAAGGGGAGGTGGAATAAAGAGACACAAACAGACGTTTTTTTTTTTCCTGAGTCTTTGTTGGATGTCATCAATCATCTTTTATGAAAATGTGGATTAAGGAACAAAGTCTTCAGCTCCCACAGGCCACACAAATATGAAAATAAATAAATAAATAAGAGTATAATAAATGCTCCTTGTCAATTCTTGGATGAGGTCACCACTCAGACCACTAAATTATGCAGCAGCCCCTGAGCCATGTAGAGTGTGAAAGGAAAGCTGTTACATACAGAAAACCTGGCATTACAAATGTATACGTGGAGCTTGGCAGAGCGTGGTAGTTAGTCAGGACCAACAGCAGTCTCATATTTATACAGTATAGAGGCTAACAAAACAGATACTTCTCTGCTTTTTGCCCACATGTGAATATAATGGAAAGGATGCATATACTGTATATAAATAGGAATAGGCACAACTAATAGCCAATAAATAGCAACTGTATCCTGCCACAAATTAGATAAAAAGCAAATGATCATCAAACAGTTTTTACAAGACTCCTGTTTTGGATGCTACAGCCACAATGATCTATCATACACAACTAAAAGCTATGTCTGAACTCACTCCATCATAAATTGTGTGATTGTTAGCAGAAAGTACAGTAGTGTACTGTACATGCCATAAACCCTACTTTTTTGATTCATTGTGGGACTTTGTGCATCTATTTAACACTCAGAAATCAGACACTCAGTATAGTCTATAGTGCAGACACTCTATAGTGTACTATATTTACTGTCTGAGTAAATATAGTACACTATAGAGGGTGATATCAGACACGGTCCATGTAAACAACCAATTACACCTGCGACACAAGTCTAATCAACACCTCAGCAGCCATTAATAAAAAAGCAGGTTTGATGGAAATGACTCTTGACTTTGGATGTTCTGCTTTTCATTCCATAAAATAATCACAGATTGATAACACTGTCATGATTTTACAGTCATTTAAATGCATTGTTCAAATACAGAAAAGATGACAAAATGTTCCCTTAGTTTCACAAGCTAAATAAATGCAGGCTGATTCAAAGAATGGAAAATATATTGTCCTGTTTTTGCTATTCTGAATTCTGTAATTTATGAAAATATTTTACCGCCAATGCTGTTCAACATGAAGAGACACTAAATACCAGAACTTACAGTGGAGCGGAGTTTTACTATTAGTTTTTATTATATCATATATTGTGGGCATATACCTCTCCCAGTATTTGTAGCTGTCAAAATAGAAAAAAAAGAGACTAATACAGGGCCAAAATTTTGTGCACATTACACCAAAAATAATGTTTTCTTGCAAAGGAGTGCAACAATTTTCACTGCATGATGGCAACAAAAAGATTACATATTTTGCTTGTTTTCCACACTGGCTGCCACATCCAGCTGTGGTTGCCACTTGAATAAAGCCCACTAATCAGAGCTATAGTGGAGGCTAAACGCACATAAACATCTTTTACCCACTTCTTAAATTTGGAATTAGCATTCATACAGTCCCCTTTGAACATTTAGGCATCGCTTTACAGCTGTTAGTGGGCCCAGACTACCTTCCTACCACTGTTGTAGATTCTAGGAATGCTCATTTTCTTTTCTGCTAGAACATTGTAGCCCTGTATGAGCACTGAGACCACTGTGTTGTTAACATGGTGCAAGTATCAAACCACCAGTTGCGCATGTTATGTGGGTGTTAAAAAAAATAACAAACCCTTAGCGCTGAAGCTAGCAGGCAGACCGGGGCCGCTTTCATCCAACAGACAAGAGTTCAGAGTATGGACAGTCTGCAATGTGATACATCAAATAATAATCAAGTAATTAAAGACTATGATGTACTGTAATTTTATAACTATTAGCCTTTAAAGGGCCAGTGTGTAAAATTTAGGGGGATCTATTGGCAGGAGGTAGGAGGAGGTAGAGTGGGTCGTCCATTTATCAGAAGGTCGGTGGTTCGATCCTCATCTCCTCTAGTCCACATGTCAAAGTGTCCTTGGGCAAGAAACTGAACCCCAAATTTGTGAGTGTGTGTGTGAATGGGTGACTGAGCATTGGAAACATTGCAAAGCACTTTGGATAAAAAGCGCTATATCGCTCCTGATGAGCAGGTTGGCACCTTGCATGGCAGCCTCTGCCATCACTGTATGAATGTGTGTGTGAAGTTCTTGGTAGACTAGAAAAGCACTATATAAATGCAGTCCATTTTCCATTTACAATTTTAATTATTGTATAATCACCTGAAACTAAGAATCATTGTGTTTTCGTTAGCTTAGAATGAGCCCTTTATATCTACATAGAGAGAGGGTCCTCTTCCACAGAGCCTGCCATGTTGCACTGCCATGTTTCTACAGAAGCCTAGAATGGACAAACCAAACAAAGGTTATAGAGAGGGTCTTTCTTGTTTTTCATGAGTTTTGAGGCCACCGTAGGTTCTCTTACACACTTGAAAGGGAGGGGTGAGGGCCAGGGGTATTCAGTTGGTTGATATCTGCAACCTCACCACTAGATCCCACAAAATCCTACACACTGGTCCTTTAAGTGAAGCAAAAAATGTTCATATCAAGGTTGTTTTAAGCCTCCTGTTTATGTAACATTAGTTTGTTGATGCTTCAGATTTCAATAATGAAGCTTGATAGTTCCTGTTATCTTGGTTGCAAACACCACAGTATACTGTGAATCCTCAACTGCTGTAAGTAACACAACGCAAGTTTGAGTACTGCTTGATGCACTGTCAGATTTTTTAAACTGAGGTTTTTTTTTACATTTCCAGAGAGACAGAAGCAAGAAAGAAACGTAGGACGCAACAGAGGAGACAAAAATATGAAGAAAGTAAAGAAAGTGCTACTGATTCAAAATTCAAGAACATCAAGAAAAAAAGACGAAAAGAGACAAAAAATATATGCAGACGTAATCAAGGAGCCAAGTGATGGAGAGACATACAAATTCTGAGAAGGCAGAAAAACTGGCATGGTCTAACTCACAGCTGTCTAGATGAATTACATTTCCATTTGATTCAAACTGATAGTGGTGTAGTCAAGACAATACGACTCACTTAAAGGTTAACTATACCCTCAAATTCTGCCAGCATATTTAAAAACTGCAACAGTGTGTGTGTGTGTGGGGGGGGGGGGGGGGGACGACTGTGCAAGGTATGGCTTTGTGGCCATGTAGCAAAGTAGAGCTGGGGTAGTCAGAACTAACCAGCCATGAGGAGCAACTGTCAGACTCTGTGTGTCCGCGTCAGTGGAGCTTTGACAGTCACTAGAAGCACATTCATGGCTCAGTTACAGAATGTGGGGCATGTTGTAATCTCAGTGTTATTGTAATCAGTGCCTTGTAAACCTTGTAAATGGCAGGAGCACAGCTTCATTTCAGCCACCTGTTAACTGTTTACCTCATTTTCCTGGATTTTACCACGTTTTAAATTTTTAATTTCATTTCTGATTGACCATATTACCGAGAGGAAGTGCATGCATTATCTAGTGAAGGCCTTGCAAATAGAAATTTCTATCTATCTTGCCATTCTTCCATCTACCTACTTAAAACAGGAAGCAGGTACTCCTCTGGGTGGAAAGTCATTAAGCAGACAGCAACACAGGGCTTGCCAGCTAAATTGATTGTTTACTTTTAAATGAGAGTCAGTCATCATGAATGAGGAATTGGCTAAACCATTTGAAGATGTGAACATAAACAAACTTGTGGTTCAAATAAGGACCAAAGAACGTCTATGCGTATATACTGTCAATCTTTCAACTCTCAAAAGTCCAAGACAATAAATGAAAACCTCTCTGAAACTCTCAGTGCTGTCAAGTCTTGAAAGGGGCTTTCTGACGGCATTGTCTTATGACAGAACTTTGCAAAACCAGCAAATGCAGAACTGTCAGAAGTAAATAACATTTTAATTTGTTTTTTTTACAGTACCTCTGCATCTAAGATATTTCCAGCACATCACATTCTGACAAACTCCTTTGACTTGAAGGGTTAATTGTTTGCAAGCCAAACAAACTGCTAGGAAATGTCATGATCGTGACATGATTGAGGCACACTCACCTCTACATCTGGAAGAAATATGGACATTTATGAGTGGCTTCTAATGGGTGACTGTGCCTCAGTGACAGCTTATTACACAAGCCTCTCCAATACTCATGGGAAGAGTCCATAAAACCACACAACACATCATTAGGAATCTGTCTGACTTTAGCAGGGATATAGGCTCATGACTAATCAAATAGCTTCTGCCAGTCAAGCAAACTGAGCAGCGTACCTGCAATGTAACCATGAACTAGCCATTTTGAATGACACAATGGCATATTGAGCAATTAAAGGTGTGCGCTGTATGAAGATTAAAAACCTTGAAATACAGTTCAAGACTCAGATAATATTTACTTAACATAAACGACATGCTGTATTGTTTTTGTGATTAAGTACATTACATCTTGGATCTGATTATTTTTTGCATCCGTACCATCTCTCAGACTGTCTTGCAATAATTTATGTTGACCTTTAAAGAATGCTTCAAATTCTTCACTGTGGCTTTCTCATCAATTTATCATTATGCTCCTAAATATGTCTGGTAACTCATTGTTGGCTCAGTATAACTGGAAATGACATAAAAAGAATGAAAAGCAAGCAGCCTTCTTCCTTTTTTTCAGTCTGAGAGGCATCACCGCAGTGTAAGAAAATCAATGCACTAAAAATATGTTTGTTTTGATCCCTGTATATTAGATGTTGACTTTCTTAAGCCATGTAACCTTTAACACTCGCTGGATCAATAGGTTGGAAACTAAGAAGCCTGTTCAAATCCACTGACAAAATAGCATTAAGTAGTCAAAGGAAGCAACGGTTTTCATGGAGACAACAGAAAACACAGCACTCAAGTTGCAACACTGGGAGACAAAAACATTGGCTCAAACTCAATTAGGTTAAGGAGGAAAGGGCCCGCCTGCAAGCAGCTTTCATCCATTAGGAGACTGTAATAATGACATATAAATGCAATTAATATGACTGATGAGTGGCAACATCCTGACAATCATTTGCCTACTTCATCATAATAGTCAGTCTGGCAAATCCCATTAGATCAGTGGATGTAATAGTCAAAGTGCTAAGGAATGAATCCATCACTGGGTTGTCAGAGAGTTTATTAATGTTGGATCATCTGGCTTTGACAGTATCCAACAAGGCAAAAGTATAGACAAAAATGCCAAATAAAAGAGAATATAACATGTGAAATAAATAAGTGTTTAGATTCTGTTGTGAAAAATGCTGCAAACTTTTTATTTCTTGTCATCATTGCCATCATTGTCCTAATGTTTGTATTAAAAGTACTTTGCCTAATACTAAATCAAACTAGAACTTTTATGCAACTTGTGTTTATACTGTTTATAGTATACATTACAGTAGACATACATTCCAGGACAGATTTCTAACCAACATCAGGGCTTATTGGATTTTAAAAACCAAAGCAATATGTACTGTAACTCTGTGGTTGTGAATTTGTTGTTGTACTATTGTTTTGATTTATTTATTTTTTATTTAATCTTATTACATTTTGGTACTTTGTAAGGGACCATATCCGATATTAGACAGATATTTTTACATTTTGCCATTTGATGTATTTTACTAAAGTTAGCTGGAAACAACATGTGCAGTCCCCTTAGCAAGACAAAAAAAACCTTGCAAACATACTGCACAGTACCACTACTACTGAGGTGAGAATGTTGCATGGGATCATACATTGCTACACCATGCATCATACACTGATCATACCTGCTACTCAATGCATTTGGGATTTTTTCATGTCCTCACGTTACAATTAAGGGTTCAGCTTGAAAATCAGCAAAGAGACTCATAGCTAATTAAGGTTCCTGATAAACCTATAAATTAAAAGGGACTGAGATTCATTAAAATATGCACCAAATTACAACTTATCTGACGCCAAAAATGTTTTTTGTGCAAACTGACAATTTTAGGAACATTTCACACCTGAGGCCAAGTTTCTGAAGTATTAAAATGATCAATATTAACCAGTGTTTAAGTTCTAGTTGGTGTAGTGCAAAGTTTGGATGTTAAAACAACAAAATCAATTTGCAAATATGTGTCTGCATTTCAGCTAAGGCAGAGTATGCTCCCTGATTCTGACACCCATAGTTACAAGCCTAACTCAGTGTTGATGGCTAGAGAGTGCCATTTTGAATGGACCCATTAATTCTGTTTGTTGAGCTGTCTCATTACAGAGTTAATAGTGCATTTGTCCTGATTGCGGTCATGTTACGGAACGGTGATCTCACTGTAGAACTAATGAGTAGAAGGCACACCGCAGACACAGCAACATATGATGATCTGTCTAGTTTCCTCATACTATTTATTTTCCTAAAAAAACCCAAACTATAGGTAAACTTTAGAAACATATTAGACATGGGACTAAATATGGTTTCTTTTCAATTTAATACATCTATTTAGGTAGTAGTGGCATCAACACATATGACAGTTGGCCACAGGTATGAACGGTCCAGTATGCTTTTTGCTATTAATGCCTATCCACATTACAAAAAAATATAGTTTATGCTTAAGCATGCTCAAGCACACTATACCTTAATTGCACACTTACAAAGAATATCTACTAAAAACAAAACTGATCACAATTAAATTCCCTTATAGCACTGTCTTTATGATAGTATAGTGGCTTGTTCACATGTATAATGCTGATCATGCTTGAATAAATAATAGCCTTTATCCAATCCTGTAATTACATGTTTCTGTGTGCTGGATGACTGAGGTCAGTCATGCCTTCGGTAATCATTTGCCCTACCTTGAGCTGCATTTACAGTACCTAGTTTTAACCAATGATCACAGGCTGGGGCATTGATTACAATCATTACAGATTTCCATTAGCAGTTACAAGATCCCATAATATTTATATAGAATCCTTACAGTAAGTTGTATATTCTATTCAATTTTATCATTTTTAAGAATAAACATTTTATAAACTGAACTATAAAATTCTGATATTTGAGTGGAACTGGAAAATGGACATTTTAACAATGTCCACATACATACAATTCTAATAAATCTACCATTACATGATCCTTAAGTTTAAACAGTCCAGAGAGTGAGAACTGACTTCCACATCAAGTTGCCTCCTTTCTTGTGGGCTGTAGCTCAGGTTCACAATTTAATTCAGCTTAAATGGTGTGACTTCATTGAGTGCATTTTATTCATCTCATTGCAGATAAAGGGATTTTACAATAGAATGTGCAAAAAGAAATTACACAAGAAATGTTTTTCTTAATTAAATGTGAGACCCACCAGCAGGGATATCGTGCTAGTCCCATTGAGTGAGTTACAGTGTTAGCACCCTTAGCACCCTTCTCATTTAACTCTAATTGTCAGTTAAGGTAATCGTCAAAGTTGTGATTTCAAAGCTTCAAGCAGGAATGAAGATAGAGCATAGAGTGTATGACAAAAGTAGCTGCAGTATATCTTCTTCACCCTCTGGCAGTGGTTATCAGAAGCAAATCAGTGTACTAACCATCACACATGGATAAGTTGCTGCCGTTGGGGATCTTATACACACAGAGATGTGAAAACATTTTAGCAAAAGAGCCAGTAGTCACATACAGTAGCATCAGTCCTCAACAGTTATTGGTTTCTTGGAAGATTTACAGTAATGTGAACCAAGGCACTAGTGACTGGAACCAATGATTATTTTCAATGTATCTGTTGATTATTTCCATTAATCGTGAAGATAAAATGCTGTTGCTGAGGAAAATTGGAACTTACCTATTTGGTTGCAACTTCAGTTGCTTCTATCCTTTCATTCTTGATTGTTATCTGCTTTCTAGGGCAGTAAATGCTTTACCCCCAGACACCTGTTCCTCGGTCAATGTGTTTACATGCACTTAAGTAATCAGGTTATTCAGAGAAATTAGGTTACATTGGTAATCAGGGAGCATGTTTACATGCACTGCAGTAACCTGGTTACTTATAGGCAGCAGATCAGTAACCAGATTTCTCCCCCTATACCCGCTACCTTATTTTAGAAGCGTGGCTTACTGATTTTAACAGTATTGGTGATAGAAGATGTTGCAATTTTATTCATTTATTTTTATTTATTTATTTTTTTGTGTATGTGTGTGTCTGTCGGAGCAGGCTGACAGAACAGCAAGATGAGAGGACAGGCAGACAGAGAGACAGAGTGAAGCTTTTCCTCACAGCAAGAAAGTGTTTGAATTTAACAAATACTCACATGTTCAGCGGTGGAAAATGACTGATATTGGATTTCTACAGGCTGCTTTGCATTAGCAGCAGTTTTAGTCGGACTTTGAATGGAATGTGAATACGAGGACACATTTTTCCATGTAATGACCTCTCCTTTCCATGTCTCCAATCATCTGTCATGGGCATGCGTACTTGTAAAAAGCTGATTAGAAACACAGCAGAGAAATCTGCATTCTCCAGGAGAAATCTATCTGGGGAAATTAGTAACCAGGTTTCTCCTTTATGTTACAGTTAAGAAATCAGCTTACTGGAGAAAGCCAACTATAACCCAACTTAAGTTCATGTAAACACACTGATTGTGACCACTGAGAAAACAAAATTTCCAGAACAGGTTGGAGCCCCACTTTTTTCAGAACTAGAGTGAGTAGAAAATCTCTAGCTGCCTCTGAAGGAGAAACCTTGGATATGTTTCCTTCCTTTGGACTGCAGATACCGTGATGCCTCTAAAAATTGGCTACAGACCTCACTGTCTGTCTCCCTGTTTGCTTGATGTGTGATTTATTTATTTAGAAGTCGTGATATTAACATTAAAAACAGACATGCTACATGTGTTTTTCATTCTCCCTGTGAATGTGTAACACTGTGAAGCAGATGGGAGGAGGAGCCTGTTTGTGTAAGCTTTCAACACCTGTTTTATCACCATTTGGTCTATGCATGACTGCATAACTTAGATGATATTTGTGTACAGTCTTAATCAAATCAGTGTTAATTTGCACAGCTTCACAAACAGTACACTCTTTGTGGAGCTGATGGACAATCCCGTAAATATGTATGAATATCCCACAGTGTAGTAGATAAATAACCACAAAACTGACACAAAATAAAGGGCTGCAAATCCATGTGTGCTTGCACTGCTCACCTTGACAATGCTCTTAACCAGTCTAAAGACACATAACCTGTAGGTGACCTCAGGAGAGCATGTTCTACTGTGTTACACTTCTAAGGGTAATTGCTGTTAGATCAGAGCTAATCCAGAGCCAGACAAAATACCTGAAAAAATGCACACAGTGTGCTGTTCCTGTGAATGGTGGAGACAGCGATACAGCCACGACATACCAATGCGCTTCCTCTGGATAAGCATACAATATGTGGGGTAAAATGCTATTTTCCCCAAAGGCTTATCAGAAGTGCATAGCTGTGCTGAAAACACCTCTGTTCAGTTTCACTGGTGATGTTTGAAAGACAAGATGACAAGTTATTCTGAAATAGTAAAGAGAAAGTAGGGAGTTTGATAATAATGACATGGGAACATATCACACTTCATCATTTAAAAACCTGCACAGCACACAGCATGACACCTATCCTTCAGTATGTTCAATGATTACATATTATGTCTCCATGAGCCACGAAAAACAACAATTTAGTTGAAAACTGTGACAAGAAAAAAAAGAATCTCAAGGACATGTTATTATGTATGGCACCACTTCCAAATAACACAATTCTTAATTACTGCATATGATTCTCTGTGTGGCTCTCAAAATAGATTTCCTTTGTAAAAACCTGTACAATGCTGCCATTATCTACCAAATCAACAATGGTTGAGTACAACCTAATCTACAGTACCTGAGGTCATACAGAATATTTTGTCACATCTTACTGACTACTCAGAGTGGGGAAAATGTCTTGGTTTTGTTTGAAATCATGGGGCGATATTATCCAGACTGACAACTGGAAAGAAAAAGAAGACTTAGAACATGTGTCCCTCTGCAGATAAAGCCAACTCCACCAGGAACTTGGACAAATGTGCATGATGGAGCATAAAAAAATGAAACAGAAAAAAATGTGGGAGGGAACCCATCAGTAGGGGGGAGGGGGGAGAGGGTGGAGGGATTAATAGTGCACATTCTTTATCTGAAAGCAAATCTTGGAGATTGCACTGCTTGGAGGCAATGCAAATAGGTACAAACATACCAGCATAGATAAAAGGTTTAAAATCTTTTGTAGGAACCATAGGGATACGATGGTAGTGAGCTGTGCAGCGCTGGCTCGTTTCCAAGGTGCAGAGCAAATTCTGGTGGGAATCAAATTTTATGGGTCTTAAACATCATTGTGACCAGCTTATATGAACAATGACTCTCCTTTTCCTCTTTCAAACACACACAGTGCTTTTCATGTTTGCAAAATAAGACCCCTATGTGATTTCAATAATTCTATTAACTAGGTTAGTCTAGACTGTTTAACCACATTGCCATGATGATGATGAACTAATACACAACTGGTTCTATAAACACAAGACATACTCCCCTGCATATACTGTAAGACTGCAGAGAAAGAAAAAAAAAGACAAATTGATTAAAAAAAACACATTTTGTTGGAATAGGAACCATTAAATAAATTTTAAAAAACTTTTCATAAAGCTATTATAACATAGAGCACAGTATTCTGTTAGCAGAGGGGAAAAAGGAGTTGGAGAAGTTCAGAATAAAAGCAGAAGTTGCAACAATATGGAGAGTGAACGAGAAAAGCAAGGACAAGAGGGTGAGAGAGCAACCGGAGCCCATAAACAGAATGAAACCAGGCTTTCATCCTGTCTTTGATCTGGAAATCTAACCTGTCAACCAGTAGGAGGACATTTACAGGCAGTTTGGTCTGTTTGAAGCCAGAGATGGGGGCGCAAGTGAATTCCAGCGTGCCAGACTCTGGGTAAACCATATATTTCACTGACAGTTTCACTTCCATCTTCTTCGCTAGTCTTAATTATAGCAGAGTTGAGAGGCAAATGTTCTGTTTTGCAGATGGCAATTTGATGTACCAACCCATGCGCTTGCTCAAAGAATAAATATACATTTCAGAGCAATTTCATTTCCCTTAGGGAAAAGAACGCTTTGTGACATCAAAATCACCCCCCAAAAATCATGTATAAGTGGAAAAAACATAAACACAGAACATAAAACACTGCTAAAACTGGAGAGGGGAATAGACAGGACAAATGAAGCTACAGAATGGAGTAAAGCACTTAACAGTCTATTTTTGGCAGTGCTCTGTTTTCTATTTCACTTTATTCCTTTTAATCCAGAAAGATTGGATTGGTCTTTGTTGTCATTTCTGTTAGTGGCAAGGAGTGAATGCCAAAGAGAAAAAGGACTTTGTAAATAAATTGTTTGTACTGGAGACTGACTGATCCTTTGATTCACACTAAATTAATTCTACTTGAAAATGGCACAAAATCACAAAAAAAAGTTAGCAAATTCCATAAACGGTTAAAAAAATATTACAGCAGCTTTTATGGAGGATTCTATAAGATGTAAGCAGCACTACCATTGGTCAAAAGCTACTTTTCTTGTGTCACACAGAGAGTTGGCACAGAGCAGTGTGCAACCAACTGGCTCAGTCTCAGCAGGTAGGTATGCAGCATTTCCATTACAACTCCTGCAAGATAAGTAGGAACTTGCACACGAGTAAGAGCACTGCCAAGGCAAAAGGAAAATCCACCTGCTCTTGAGCTCACTGATAGCTTTCATATGAGGATGAACTGCAAGCAGAAATTCTAATCTGAGCTCACACTGCCTCGAGGAGCAAACAACGTCCATTCCATACACATAATTGCAAGCCTGCTATCCTCTGCTATGTCTGCTGTCTTTTCTCTGCTCATGTTTATTTGGTTTAGACAGACAAAGATGGACTTAGTACTACACTTTTGTGTTCATTCATGTCATCTGATTAGTCAGAATCCCTACCGTGACCTAAAACTATTTTTCCAACCAGACTATGCTACAGGTCTTAAGCAGAGTAGTTAGCTTACTTACTGTCATATTGTAGGAATGAGTAATACCAAAATGTTATTTTTTTCAACTCCAATGAGTACTAGAATTAATTTGACAAAATTAAAATTAATAGCCATTTATCTTTTTTTAGTTTATTTATGCAATAACAAAACATGACAATTTGATAAATATTCCATTTTCAACCGAACCTAAGCTAAACACATTATGTCAACTGACCAAAATAGCAATGAAGTGAATCCAATGTGTTCATTTGAGTCATTTTTCCCTGCCTGTGTGTGAAATGTACCTGTGTGAAAATGTATAATTTCTGTCCTATATAAATATTTGCAATATTTCTTACTTTCAGTTTTGCTCAAAATACATATTTACGTTCATTAAACATAAAGCAATTCCTTCTTACTGAAAACATTCGATATCAATATGTTTATGTGATGATCGATACTCAAAATGAAAGGGGAGAAAAATATCACATTCTGATTGAAGTAGGAGAGAAAAAATATTCAACTTGCTGAACTTCATCCTTTTGAAGCACAGCCTCCTTTTTTTGCAGTTTCAGTAAAATTCTGTTAAATTCAAATGATTGCAAATTGTTGCCCATTTGTTAATGCATTCAGCAATGTGATGAAAACCTTGATTTATCCTTGTTTTTAAAAGTTGAATTCCATGCTGTGTCTTTATACAATTAACCTTTTTATGGCAAATGCCCTTCTATTTTGCTGTCGTTTATTCATTCAGGGATCTGTAGGCAAATTTGAACTTTGTAAAATATTCAACATGTCTACATATCATGCTTGGTTTTAAAGATATTCTGTGCAAGTTGATGGATTTCACCTGAACTCCCTGTGCCACTAATGTCTGGCTCACATTATAAAAGGTATTTTACTAAGAGAGCAAATACATTACACAGTTTTTGTCACATGGGGCTTTCTATTATGTGGTGGGGGACACACTAGAGGCGCCCAAGGAGCAAAAAGAGCAACTAAATGGAATTGCCTTTATAAATCAGTGTCACATTATGCATTCAGTGCACACACTAGAAAGCTCCTCTATAGTATACATGTAGAAAATTTATGAATCTTTTGGGAATCAGCTTGTGACATTCTCTCTTGTTAGATACACCAACCAGGCCATTCTTTGATGCTAGTTCAACTTTACAATTCAAGATAAGTTGTTTTGGACATTCAGTATAGCATCCGCATAAAACAAGAAATTTACAATGAAAGTTACAAAGATAACAAGGCAGATGTGCTACATTATATGGTGAGTACTGTGACAAAGCTCAGCGGAAATCCATCAAAGAGGCAGAATATTGCAACCAAATTCTTACAAGCTTATGAAAAGGTTTAGCTTGCTTTTTATTTTTGATCTTAATGTCTAAATGAATGCAGGCTGCCGGTTGCAGTTTACATAGAAAGAGGCATAACAGTACTGTTGATACTCCCATGGCTTGTCACTGAACCTCTGAAAGCTTTCAAAGCCATAGCAGTCTTATGTAAATGCTAATGGTTAAAATGGTTGGTAACAGCAGGCGTAGTCCTAGCTATAGGTGACCCAGGCAACCACTTAGGGCACCATCTAATGGGGGGTGCCAATATATAATATAACAAGCCAATTTCACCATGCGCCAGAACGAGCTGCAGTTAACATGCTCCCAGCGTCCCTATCAAATGCACTGGTGCCCTTCATGGCACCTGCCAAGACCACTGATACAGTTTTTTGTTTTTTGGGGGGAGGTGGCGGGTGGGGGATGCAGCATTCGTAATAATAATCCCCATAACTACTTAGTCAGTTGTGCATGCAACCTCATGCACTTAGCTGCTGAAAAGGCACACTACGTGTTGGCATTGAAGACCAGCTTATCACAATATACTACTACCTCGACAAGAGCAGCAAGAGAAAAACTGTGCTGCATGACATCACAATTCGGTGCAATGCTGATGTGCGATTAAGTTGTCCTCTACAATGGAGTGTGAACAACAAGCTAGCTGACCTGAAGACCGAGAAGTTATCCTCCAGTTTTTCTAAGACAAGAATCTCCAATACCATAATACAATCAAGCAGCAAGTCAGCAGATGGTAACAGGCTCTGACCATCCAACCCCACACAACTAAAATCAGCTGGAGACACCAGGCCCTCGTGTTTGACCTGAATGCATTTGTCTTTCAGCAAACAGAGGTGGGTAACAGAAGAAATTCTCTCAAGAGAAGGCAGAGAAAACAGAAACGAGGAAGAGAGAGACAACAAAACCAGAGGTTTACAAGTTCTTCACTGATCCACAATCAAAGCTTTATGCTCCCTTTTTGAAACGGGCCATTCCCTGTTTGAAACTGCAAACCAAACTCTTCAGAAGGAGGAACCTTGCATCCAAACTTTACTTCTGACATTAGAGCTGCAGCTTAAAAAAAAAATTCTGCTTGCCTTCTGCAAAGCTGAACATGCTGTCAAAATGATGGATGAGGTTAAAAGAGGATGTAAGCCTGCTCTTCACAGAAACAGAGAATACCAGCTGACTGACGAGGACTTATCCATTGGCTACAAGACACATGTATTCATTGAGAGCCAGGGTAACCTTCAGCTAGGAGGATTCTTCAGTGATGTGAGGAACTACCTCACAATAGCAGCAGATTACATGGTCTCCAAGTTTCCTTATGGGGATGAACTGCTGCAACATGCAGCATTCTCAGACATGAATAGATGCCAAACAGCCACATTCTTTTCTCTGAGGTATTTCATGGACAGGTTCCCTTGTCTCTTGCCCAAGGAGGTCACAGTGGATGGTGTTGAAGAGGGGTTCCATCTGTTTCAATCCACAAGCTTGGATGATGGTATCCTTTCCAAGAGGGCTGATGATGTTTGGAGAGAACTGGGTTTGATGGCAACAGGAGGAAAACTTTTTGAAAACCTTTCTACCGTCATGTAGGGTGTCCTTGTCATTTTCCACAGTAATGCAGACTGTGAAAGAGACTTCAGGTTGGTGACCAAAAACAAAACCCAGTATTGTGCCAGCCTTAGCACTGACATGCTAAATTCTATTGTGACCAGAAAGGCCATGATGGCTGCCAAAGACTGTGTGTCTCACATGGAGAGTTTTAGTGACATCTTGCTTAGAAAAGCCAAGTCTGCCACTCATGAGGCCAAGCTACAGAATGCAACTGTAACTAACACCTGTGTGTGTTAGTGTCAAGTAAAACTGACAAACTGAAACCCATGTGTCAGGTGTATATTGGAAGTGGAGTGAAGAGTGAATGTCATTATTTTTTTCAAACTGAGAAAAACCTGTTTCATTGATTGTGCTGCTATTAGTTTGCCCATTTATTTAATTGTTTTATTTATTTATTTGTTAAACCTTTTACTGCCAGACCTAAATGGGTCACTTTATTTTCAGGTGCATGCTCAGTCAGAAATTATATTTTTCAAGGTCATGCTTACAGTCAGAATTTAATTCTTTAAACCTTTCCTGCCAGAGTTTATATTGAGCTACCATTAATGGTTCAGTTTTTATTTTCAGATACACAGTTCGAATTTTGATTTTAATTGTTTGATTTATTTATTCTTTAAACCTTTTACTGCCAGACTTTATATTAAGCTACTGTAAATGAGTCACTTTATTTTCAGGTGCATGCTCAGTCAGAAATTAATTTTTCCCTCAAGGTCATGCTTACAGTCAGAGTTTAATTCATTAAACCTTTTCCAGCCAGAGTTTATATTGAGATATTGTAAATGGTTCAGTTTTTATTTCCAAGTACACAGTCCAAACTTAGATTTTTGACATTAATAAATGAGTTGGCTATCAAAAAATATACTATGTGTTATGTCTGTTTTTGGCTGCACACATGTACATGAGCTGAATTTTTTTTTGGCGTAAGGCAGTACTCCAAGACTTTGTTCAAGGATGGCAGGTCTGCATTTTTCTCAATCAGTTGATTCAGGTAAATTCCTTATAAAAGATTATACGATGACTTCTGTTCTTGTGTGAAGCTTGTGTGGACATGAGGTGAGAATCTGCCTTTAGCTGCTGCCACTTTGAGCTGATCCTGATGCTCAGATTGACCATTACATCGTATCTTATAGAGTTTCATCAGTAATGTAAAAACAGACAACCTAATTTGTTTGATACATCAGTAAACAGGGCTCATATATCATTTTTTTGTATATAGGTATACACTTTACTAGGATCTAGCTGTGTTTTTTATTCATCCTGCTACAGTAAATCCACCAAAAGATCATATTTTTATAGTTAAATCATTTTAAACATACAAGGTAAACAAAGATTTTTTTAAAAAAACAAAACAAACCAGGAGCTATTGAATTTTGGCATACATGCATTTGCCAAATTTTATCTTTGATCCTGTGTGCCAATTAATGAGACAAAATATATGAACAACTGTGCATGTTTTTGCTTTGCATAAATCAGAAGAAAAAAGGCAAGAAAAGCTCAGTGCATTCATTAGGGATATTTAAATAAACTTCTTTGTTCATTCTGTCAGATAACTACAGTGTGCCTCTCAGCAATGGTAATGATCAAATGGTTATCTTGAGATCAAGGCTGTCCACCACTGCCACAAAGTAGGACTAGAGACACTGGTGGTAAAACAGAGCATTACAAAATACAGTTTCTGCAAACGAGAGCAACCAGCACGGGTCATCGACTGCAATTCATTCATCCTTTCCTCACCATCACTTTGTCACCGTTTAGCTAAATGAGCATGATTCTTTACTCTCTGCCTGTCAATTGAGTGTCCCCAATGGGGTGAGGTGACACAATCACAATCACAATCTGTTCTTTGTTTTCTGAAAGCCTGATCCCTGTAAAAGAAAGGCGCATGTTTCTCAGTTGCTGAGAATACAAACACACAGCATTTAATGCATTCACAAAGCTATTTCATGTGGTGTTTCAAGCAAATACCCGTATGCTCATTATGACTGTAGAGGTTTAACCGTAAAAGCATAAAAAATATGTGTAGGTTCAAGACTAAAAGTGTGAATGCACAAAGGCAGAATCGTGCGTATGCACTCTCTGTGTCAAAGCAGCAAAGCTGATTTTCACTTCCACAGTCAGCCATAAATAGATGTATAAATGCATGTACAGACAAATGAAAGGAAGAACCTGAATCAATAAGATGAGGAACATAATGAATGCAGATGCTTCCATACAAGACACAAGGGGTCACTGAATGGTTAGATGAGTATGGAAATGTGAATCATATGCTGTGGCCTTCACAGACACCACATCTCAACCCAATAAAACACCTACAATATGGGAGATTTTGGACCAATATGTTAGACAGTGCTCTCCATCGTCATCACCAAAACTAAATGAGGGAAAATGTTTTGGAAGAAGAGTGTTCATCCCTCCAGTACAGTTAGATTTGTACAATCTTTGCCTTTGAAAATATTCTACAGACTTGTGGTGACGCAACACTTCACTAAGACACTTTATGTTGTTTTTTACTTTCATTTGTCACATATCTTGTGTCAAAACGCAAGTTGTGCCTGTGCAAGTGTAAACCATGGAAAACAGTGGTATATCAATGATCATCAAATGTCAAAAGCATCTAGTCTTAAAAAAAGTTGAAAATTGATGGATATAAATGTATTACTGTAGCTGTGTGGACTGACTGGGATATTAAATCCCAGATACAGTTTCTGTCACGTTTAATTCCTTGCCTGTGTGTTGAAGATTGCCTCTGCACCTTATTGGTCAGGACATGAAGCTAGCTCGCGATCTGAAAATTTATACATTTACATGTATACTTTGCCACATGGATAACTGCAATCAGATGCAAAACAAGGGAAAATTGCACTCAGCTGCAAAACTTTATGGGTGTGTTTGTGCTGTAATATCATTAGCACAATATCTTTTGTGAATCGGACCTTGAGACGGGGCAGATAGCAGTTGCAAGTGATGCACAATTCATGGTGCTATCAGCAGCTGCACTCCATTCTTTGTGAATTCGCCGCTCGGTATTTTGTTTCTGTCTTTCATCTTATTTTTCAATTGCACTTAACCATGTCACATTTAGCTTGTGCCTGTGAACTTTGTGCACACTTGGTATGAGGTATAAAAATCTACATTTTCAATGCATATTTTTATAAATGTGTTTGTGTGTTATTTTCATGTTTGCACTATATCTGCTCATTTAATTACATCTACAACCGATGGAGCAGCTAACAAATCACATTGGGAGCAGACACGACTTAAGTTCTTCGCAACAAAATGTAAAACATTAATTATAATAAAAATAGAATAACTGGAAACAAAGTGATATACATACATACACACATTTCTGACTAATAGCAGGCAAGGTGCCAACACACTGTGTGCAAAGATCAAAGCCACATGCTGAGCTTCTTTTTTGTCATAAACCTGCCATTTTGCTGTGTATAAACATGCCAAAAGACATGAGACTGAAAAAACACTGTGGTAGGGCATAACATGTACAAAGTGTGGTTAGGAATAGAATTCAGTAGTAGAGCATTCCTCTTAAAAAGACAGCCTACTCTAGGTCTATTATAGCAGGTCAAATGATGATGAATAGACCATTTGATGGCCTGTGCAAGCTCCACCATGGATCCTATTTTCTGTGGTCTCCATAAAGTTTATATTGGGATGAGCTTGTCTGTAGTATTTCTAACTACACTCCATTCAAAACCATACTAAGGTAAGTGCTATGACAAATTTTTAAAAGTCCTTATGAAAGCTCACGCCAGAGGAAAACTCACACCTCCACATAAGCTCCACATCATGTAATAACTTCCATCTTTCCTGTTGACCTTTGCCCCCTATTCACTGCTTGTCCTGCAGTGCTAAGATCAACCCCTGACATAAAATTGAGATGTAGTGCAGTGTGTACATGTTATGTGCCACAGGGAACAGAGTGCTCTAGTGCAGCCATTCTTTTTTTTTTTTTTTTCACTTTACCACTGTTGCTTTTAATCTCTCATCTCTACGCAAGCAGGGTTTGCTGTAACTCCTGCTCAGAAAGATACAGCGAGGCAGAGAGGGGAGACGGAAAGAGAGGAAAAGGCTGGTTGACATGCCAGAGTTCGATAAGATGCGCAAAAAAAGAATGAGATGTGGCGGAAAATGAAAAGTGTCAAGATTTAGTTCTATACTAAGGACAGAGAAGATAAAGGACAGGGAAACATTTGAATGTTTTTCGATCCTGCTTTAAATGCCTGAAGGTTTTCAAAAAGGTGAACTAGTAATGAGGTGTTTACAAAGTCAGCCATGTTGTTAAACATATCGATTTCGACCACAAAGTCCCAACACATCACTTAAAATGAGCAAAGAAAATGATCTAGTGTGACAAACCATAGCAGCACAATTCTCTCCCTAGAATTTCTAAGTATGATGCTGTAAACTTGTATTACCAACATATTTTGTACATTATACAGTATAGAAAAAACAAATGCATGAAAATGTGTATCACCACCCTCTTTTTCAAGTGAAATGACGGCACAACAGTAAAGTTTGATGGTGTAGAGCTATTGTTACCCTTCAGGAAAGCCCTGTAGCTGCATAGTTGGAAACTTAATTCCTTAAATGCGGCTTACATATGTAATAGAAAATCTTCTTCAGTATGCCAGAATGCACCCTCACAAAATATAATGCAACATATCAGCAAATCCAATGCACCATTTTACCAAAGGTCTTTTGCCTGTGTGCCTATATAATGAATTGATATATCTCACAGTTTTCTTTATTATCATTAATTTAAGGAAAGGATCAAGAAAACAAAACAGGAAAGGGGGAAGGGGAAGGAGCATAGTACATCCCCTTTGCCTTGCCCTTTCTGCTCATCCATTCTCCATGACACTTATGGTAATAAATCAAAGCTGAGCAGGCAGGCCACAGCAGGAAGGAGACTTGCTGTCCTTTTCCCCCCTTCCCTAACCTCTGACGTTGGTTCAAAAAAACAATCGGATGTCTGACAGTATCGAAGAAGCAGATGCTAGACAGTGCTCTTTATGGTTTAGTGGCATTTGGCTAATAAGGTATGCCCCAGCATTTTGAAATCTCTGTGGTGCCATTTTCAATATTGTAAAAGAAAGAAAAGAAAAGTCAGAGAATATTGCTATGAAAGGAGATAAATGCAGCTGCTGTGATGAAGGTGACATAATGTAATGTATGGGTTGCGAAGAAACAGTATAAACTTATTTTTAAACCTGAAAGGTAAATATGCCCTTTACCAAGTAAAGAAAAAAAAAGGATGCAGGTGACTGAAGTGTAATGAGATACTAACAATGCTAGGGCAATTAAGGATTCAATATGTTTGTTCTCTGGTTTCTAGATTCAATTTTCAGTTACTAACGACTTTAAATCCTTTTCAATAACTTGTTCACATTATTTGCTGCAATTTTCTGTGCTTTTATTCACATTACATAATTGGAGGCAGTATTTGTTCTGCTGTTAGAGTTGTCTGTTTTGTCACAGGAGCTGATGCTAACAGCTTTATGGAAGCTTCAGAACAACTGGTGGGTGGTTGCCTCAGTCTGATACTGTCTACATGTTATACACTCCCACATAATGCTTAGTGAGTATTGAAGCATAAATAAAAGAATACATAAAAATTGACAAACGCTCATACTTAAGCCCATATACTGTTGTGTGTGTGTGTGTGTGTGTGTGTGTGTGTGTGGTATGTAAGGCATAAGCTTTAGTAGCATCCTGGAGCATCAAAACCCACCATTTTAATAGGAGAGAGAAAATGATAAGGCAGAATATTCATGCAACAAATGCAATTCTGACAATAAAATATGACTCTATAAAATTCTACTTGCTCATTTTGTTTTAGTAAATCAGCAGCACTGTGTATTTTTATGTCAACTACAACATTTCATTTCACAGGAGGAACTCAGCCACAAATACTGTACATTCATCAAGAGGAAAGCCGTCAAGATGATCTAATGTTTTATGGTGTTGAATACTGAATTTGAACTGAAATTCTGTTTAATGCCATAAATTCCAGTCAACCGCATGCTTCCAATTCTCTCAAGGACTTGATAAATCTGCTGTTTACAGTGAAGCAATTTATTTATGTACATACTGTCCTCAATGTAAATCCTGTCTCTCTATTCAGCAAAAAATGTTTCAAAAGCCTTGTTAAAAGCCAATGTAACTGGTGATTTTTTATTACATTGCCCACTGCTGCTTGACCATTTTTCCCCTATTTTCAACAATTTGTTATCTAAACCTCTGCAAAGCACACACTGCACATGGGTGTTTGATTTGTACTACTATTAAAACCTCTTTTTCTCCTCCTCCGTCCACAGCATGCAGTCATGCACTGGAAGGGTAAAGCAGCAAATTTGCTAGCTGGCTGACTGGGAGGACAGAGAGGCCTTTCTCACCAGTCAACGGCTGTCCTTAATGAGAATAGAAAGTGATTTACTAGCTTAATGCTCCAGCCCTCAGCCGGCATGCCTGCCTTTGCTTCAAGCAGCCAGTTTAGTCGGCACTACTTTTCATAGAGAGAATGAAATCGAGACCGGGGAAAGAGAAAAAAAAGCAAGGCATAGTCTAAAAACTGTAGTAATGAGAGATTTTCATGGATTGTCTCCACTAGGTCCTGCATCTTTGTATTTGCCATGTGACAGGTTTCCTGTCATACTGAGCCAATCCAGTTGCCCTGAACTGATTAGGAGCTGGAAAACATACAGCGTTTTGAAATAACAGCCTTTCAGAGCATCCTGGTAGCCAAATGGTTACTGCGCATGCCACATGACCGTGACGTCCATGGTTCAATTCCAGCCAGAGACCTTTGTTGCATATAATACCCATCTCTCTCTCTCTCTCCCCTTGTTTCTTGTCTGCCTCTTCACTATCCCCTGTCCAATAAAGCCAAAACAATCTAAAGAAATGATGGTCTTTCACTCCATCCTATGTGGGTCATTTTTGCGTTTAACAAACATTACTGTGTAGCACCCAGTAATGTTTGCTGTGTGCCATGCACTTCTATCAATACACAATCATAAAAAAACAGCTGCTTGGCTCACACACCAAAGGTGCAAGTATACAGTAAGAGCATCCATCTTTAACATGGCTCTATGACATAAGTGAAAAATATGGAGGAAGCAAGGTAAACAAGTTCCCTTCACGCATAGTCTGCTAGTCTGCTTCTCTTACAAAGCAAGTTTTCTGTTTGTTTTGTTTTTTTGGTTGACGGCAGAGACACTTTCCCCCTAATATGTCCTTTATGATTATCCAATCAGTGATGCTATGCCCAAGACTGTTTTAAAGTGAATGGCTTTCACAGAGAACCTCAGATGACCTGTCAAACACCAGTGTTGTGCTGTCCTGATTCACTCACTTATCTTGGCATGTGTGACTAAACACAAAAAAAGGGGGATGTGTTTTCCCTTATTTTTGACAATGATGCAAACTCTAGCAAAGTATTTTTTTTTTAATTCAGTGAAACTTATACCACCGGCAATGCATGTGTGCTATGAATTATGTGCTCAAGTGAGAATAAAATACCAATTTCATGCATATTTGCAGGGCCAAATTGCATTCCTTGATTGGGACACCATACTTAGGTTACGCATGAAATTTAAAATCATAATCATATTTAACCACAAAATAGGAAAGCCAGACAGATATATAGACAGAGTATGAAGGAGAAGGAGAGAGAAGAAAGGAAAGAATGTCACTTAAAAATGAGTGGTACTTAGTTTGTTTTCCATAGGTGAGCGGCAGTTTTTAAGTTAAGCAAGGGAAAATTAAACCCTATATTTAGGATTTACCTGTATTGCTAGACAAGTAAATTAGTTGCCATGGAATCCAAACAACGTAATGGAAACAGGAAAGCTGATTAAACGCTAGGGAGTAGCTACGTGTATGAATGCATGATTTGGGAATGTAGCTCTAAGTGAGGACAGCCTACCAGTGTGCATGGTCCCTATGCGCACAAACGTGCAGTTGACTGGTTACCATCATGGAGGGGAAACACAGTATCACAGCAGTTCTTACCGAGTGTGAAGTACGGGAGAGCTGTGTTGTCAAGATCATCCATTACGGAAATTCGCCCAGGTAGGTCTGTCCTAACGAATAATAGGAGTCGGGATTCCCCCCCTCCTCCTGCTCCTCCTCCTCCTCCGCCAGTTCCTCCTCCAGTTCCTCCTCCACCAGCACCACCTGCTCCAGCAGCACTCCCTCCTCCGATCAAGCTCCCCGAGGCTCCGCCGGTGAAGCTGAACTCGTTCTCCCGTAGTACGGGAAGGGTCGAGACGGTAACGGTTTTAACCTCACACGGCGTCTCAGCGTCGCTTTCTTTGTCCCGCTCTTCGTCCGGGGATGTCGCCCCTCTGTTTGCCCGGACTGTCAGGGTTCGCGTTAATAGGAGCCCCATGAGAAGGACGCGGAGGTGCAGCAGTAATATCCTCGCCATCCCGCTCCTTGTGTGTGGTTCTCTCGCTTTGAGTGGGGCTCATAAGCTGTCCGTTCACTTATAGTACAGTCGCTGCAAAGGAGTCGCGTCCGTCCAGGAGGCGGCAGCACAGGTGTATTGAGAATGACATCTTTCGGCTCCTCACACATCCATCTGTGCTCACACTGTGCGGGACAACAAATCACTTAAACATGTAGCCTAAAAAGCACGTGTGTTGTTAAAGATAAAAAGTGATGTGACGTCTGTGTGTTAGCTTTTCTGTCTTTATTTATTTGTCAAAGAAGCCCTCCTGATTGGTTTATTGTTACAGTAAGTGTATTCTGAAAGAGTGAGAGAAACGTTCAGTGTCTTCAATCACATTACTAAAGACTTGCCAATCACTTTTGGGGCTTTTTTTTGTTTTGTTTTACAATAGAATCATTGCATTAATGTAGAACTTTATATAAACAAACATAAGTAAGTAAATAAATACATTTGTGTATGTAGCCACAACATTTACATAAGCTTCAGTTTTTTCCAAGCAACTCCTGAAACAGTAGTTTATGAGGTTCGTAGTTCAACTGACAATAAGGTCCATTTAGTAGCTGTTGTGGAGCTTTTGATCATATCACATGATCTTCATCAGCAGTTTCCAATTGTCATGGGATTGTAGGTTTTCATATTTTCATTTTGTCTCACTCCTCTCATTCTTGACCATGGAAACAGCAGATGACAAAGCAATCTTTTTATATTTATATGTATTCATATATTTAATATTTAAAAATCTATAGAATATGTTTTCATGAAAGTAATATTTTATTTATTTAAGCCAGTTTGAGTCAGTAAGTTTAACAGACAGCCTAAGGCCCTGCCTATAATTCATCAATAAAACACGAAGTTTGACACCCAGTTTTGTGTGTTAAACCTGTGTGTTTAACATTGTATGAAACTGGTGGATTTTTTTTTTTTTTTTTAAGAGTAATAATCAACAGTACAAAGAAATTAGAAACATAAGCATTACAGGTGATTGCCACCCTAATTTTATGAATGAGTCTAAACAAATTATTTTTATTCATTCATACACCTACTGTCAACTTATTCATTATTAAAAAGGTCCTTTTCCAGCTCTTGCAAATATAAAAGTTAAATTTAGTCTACTAGTGCAACTGAATGTGTAGTTTCACCTGACAGATCCTAGTTCATACTTAAGTACAGTACTAGTGGAATACATCACCTCAGGTCAACACACCAGAAATGAAAGTGAGCAAATTTATATAGCACCTTTCAGGACAAAACAAGTTATTTTACAAAGAAGTACAATTACAAACAATGGGAATTTAATAACATAAATCAGTTACACAGATAAGGTTTAAAAACATATTACACAACAAAGAGCTAATTAAAACTTTCTGTACAAATAGTTTGCAATTAACATTTTAAAAAGTCAAAAGCAATTGACAACCTTATGTAGGGAAACTGTTGCGAAACCTTAGCGCTACAGACGCCTTGATCCAAGACCTCAGAGTCAAGCTGGTGATGTTGATGCAATGCTATGCAACTATTTAAATTTCATTACTGTACTTCGAATTATCTTATCTTTCTCATTTTGGAGGTTAACCAACAAACAGCAAACAGTGACTTTGAAAAACAGTTGTCAATTTAACTTGAAAAAAAGGCTCTTTTTTAATCAAATATTTGTTACTTTACTGTTAGTCTTTGCAAGATTTGCCAGAAGCTTTAACACTACTATGAACAAATTATTCTTTTTGTTGTTTTTTCAGCTATGAGCAGCTCCATCATTTCCTTTATTTATTGCATTGTGGAAAAAGAGTGTTCATCAACACACAAAAACAATCATACAAACTTTGTATGCATGCCGACATCTTTCATCACTGGTGTGAGCATACTGCTTCCTCCAAACATGCTTAAAATTATTAGGGACACAATGCCAGCCTCTGTCTCCGTCACTCTCCATGGTGCTGAAATATTCAAACACACTGTGTGTTTTTCTCCATGGTGCTGAAACATTCAGTTGCATGGTCTGTCCCAGCCAGTACCCACCCTTGCAGAGTACTTGAGGTGTGCATTCATATGTACAAAGGCACACATGTCAAATCTAAACAAGGCTAGGCAAGCCCACGTTCCCCAAATACAAGTAAATCATGCTGTATTCATGTATGTGGAGACTCTGCAGTCATTTACCTGAGTGGGTCTGACTGTTGAGCAGTCGGCTGAACATGCCTGCTGTTTCCCACTGAACACAGCTGAGCCACAGAGAGTAGAAAAGACTGCATACTTAAAGCCTGATAGCTGGCTCTCTATAAGCTAATGTCTGCCCAAAAACTTGCACTTGCCTTCTTTTTTTTAATATAAAGTTGCTTATAAGTCACCCAATCTTGTATCAAACTCACTAAGGTGATCCATTGGGTTGCTTTGAATTGTTTGTTAATTGATCATAAATGGTCGTTCCAGGTCGCCTAGTCAGCCAGACAATAAGGCACATTTATTCTCCAAAGTTCGACCCGCTAAAAAAGGCAACCAGCCAAATTATTGTGAATACGACCAAAAGCTTTCATGTTACAGTAATTATTTCTAATGTACCAAAAGTGCAATAAATATTATATGTGACTTTTAGTGATTTTTGAAAGAGCAACTATGAATAACAAAACCTAATAATAACAAATAATGTTTCTTCTAAATACATTAAGTGGTCAGTGGATCCCAAAGCTGAAGTAATGGAACCCTGTGTTCTCTGTTTGGGAAGGCAAGAGCAAATAAACAGGACAAGTTATTCATATATAAACACTATAAAAACTTTTGGCAGAACATCAAGTGAAGTGTTTTTCTGTCTGATTTTAATTCCATATTATTGTTGGTTTGTTGTATTGCAGTTCCTACTTATTTGTGTAAAATGAAACAAGATATAAATAAAAAAGCATCTGAGCTCGAACAACTAAGCCAAAATGTCAGAGTGTGGAGACCCCATTAACAAATTATGTCCCAGTGTGTCTTTTAAATCCACCACACAATTGCAATTACCAAAGATATGTCACACAAGTCAGCACTTTACTCACACACTAGCACATTGTGCTAGTGTGAGTGAAAGTCTCTCTCAATCTCTCACTGTCTCTCTCCATGGTGCTGAAAAATTCAAACCCAAGATGTTTTCAGTCTCAGTTTCCTACCTAGTCTACTACATTCACTTTTGACCTTTTTTTAAGAGTTGCTCATCAAGCAATGCATTTTAACTTAAAGTATACATTGGCCTTTTCACATTCTGTTTAAACTATGCAAGCAGTGAACATTGCACCCTTATTATTTGGGCAGTGAATACCATAATCTGTAGGCTACACATTAAAAAACCCACTAGGTTAATAAAAGATGCTACCGAGCACTCCTGCACTGTGACAGCTGACCCAGCTACGCAAACTGTCATGAGTCACCAACTTTGCTTCTGATAATGCTGAGAGGGGAAGACGTGCTTCCTTGATTCCACCTTCCTCTCATCTTTACCTTGCATCTTTTCCTTTCCTCTTAAGTGGGAGGAACTAAGACACAGGAAAAAGATGGAAGCAAGGTAAACAAAGAGAAAATTGAGACAAATGAGGTGAACCCCATGTGTATTTGCTTGCAAGCTCAGTCTCTCTCCATGGTGCTGAAACATTCAAACCCAGTCTTTGTCTGTGTTTCTGTTTAAATCAACTTCAATTTAAAAAGGCACACATTCAAATTCAAATGTGGTATTTTCTTCTTTCATTTATCACAATCTATTTTTTGTGCAACACACACTACTGTTGTCATTTCTTTGTGACTACTACAAATGCACTCGGGTAATCATGTGGTTTTCTCTAGCCACTAGAATCACCATCATATGGTTTCTTTTTGAGGATACAATTTAATGATCTATTGATTTCCATTTTCAACCTTAAGTAACCTTATTGCTTCCTTATATAAGAGACATTAATAATTTTGTAACATCAATTGAACACATTCCAAAATTTGATGACAGAGATTAAATAGAGGGACCAACTTACATAACCCATTTTTCACAGATATTACTTCTTTCCAGCCATATGGACTCTTACCTGCTGCACCCTTAAATTAAATGCACAATTGAGGCTCCTAACATTAAACATGGTGACAGTCAGCCACCCCATTTCCTACTCATCAAAATGACTAATCTTGAAATCAGAGTCATTTTATCATTTTGTGTTTTCAGTCTTTGATTCCCAAAAGGTAAACCCAAAAGCTATCTTATTCATCTCTGTGCTGAGTTAGGTCCTCAAATCATTGTTTAAAGTCTTTGGTCAGTGTGTTTAATCCATACTTCGAAGAGCTAACATCACAGTGAATCCCTCCAAGTCACTGCCACATCCAACACCTCTACAGTAATTTGCATTTGGCAATTTATCCCTTTGCCTTCTGTGTTAATTTGACATTTTAGTCAGTCTGTCATAATGATTTCCTGATAGAATAGTTGACTACAAAGATTAGCCTAAAGGGCAAATCTGACGAGCTTTGCTGTCCTCCTAGTGAAAGTGCTGACACTATGGAGAGATCTAGTGTGGGCCGACGGAGCATACGCTGTATTTTTGCAGACATGACCTCTTTTGCTGATAGATTTCATTGAACACGGTCTGTCTTTAATGGGCAAACAGTAACAAGACATCAGATAGGATTGATTGATGTTGGTGTGTTCAGTGAGGTGACGGAGAGCTGCAAGTAGCAACTTAAACAAGGGCAAGGAAAGGAAGACTGCATTTTTATTAGCTGATGGAGAGCTTTTAAACAGTATGTGGTTGGTTATATGAGATTTATTGCTCAGGAAATTGCTTCGACCTGAATTATATGGCAGCTTCTGACTCTCTCAAAATTGAATTTGATAGACAACAAGCTAACGTCCACTGCACCTAGACAGAGATGGTTAAACAGATTTCTGTGGCATAATGAGGAAAGGACCTGATCTTTCCCCCCCTGCTTCCTTCAGCAGGACAGGTAGAGTGTTGTTTGATGTCAGCAAATGATTGAAAATTCTGTCTTCTGCTCTCTCCTTCAAGTTTGAGTGTTACAAGTGTTAATGCAAGACTTGGGAACATGGCTATGTACCAAACCCTAGCCTAAAAAGTTCTAGCTTGATGGTCTAAATCCCCAGAAAAGAGAAGCAAATTTGGATTGAGAAAGAAAATGAGTATTGCTCTCAACTCCTTCATCCATTATTAAAAAAAAAAAATCAATAAGATCCAAATCTTTAAGTGGACTTGTACAAAAGCCAGCTGTAGAAGACTGTGGATATACAGATTAGTATGTAACAGTGTGTAACCTAGCAGGTGTGAACTGCAAACAAGCAGCCTAATGAACTATGCATTTATTGCACACTCACCACAGTTTTTTTTTCCAGTGGCTAATATACATACAGGTTAGAAAGCTACAACGGGATTGAGATTCCAATGGTACCACAGGGGTAACACAAATGTTGTGAGTGTGAAAAATTTCATTCTAATGTGGGCAGTCAGCTTGTGCTTTGCAGACTGAGTTTGTGATGGAATTTCATATGAATATGAGAAGCTATTATGACTGTACCCAACCTTTGTTTTTGTTTTTTTGCTTGTTTGTTTTGTTTTCTTGCAATTGTAATATAGAAGCTTGTGATCTGTCCATGCAAACTTCACATGCTACCCCAAAAGTCTTTGAAGCATGTTTAAAACATTTTTTGTACAATTTTACTGTTATGAAATCATGAAACAAAAAAACTTGTGTTAGTTTTAGCTTGTTCTTCATGCAGTGATTTTAGTAGAAACAGTCCTGAGAGCAGTGCTGTACTGGCAGTGTTTTCCTGTGTTATCTTTTTTAATTGATTAGTTTAAGTTATCTGGAGAGTGCCCCAGTTCTGTAGGTGTAAACAAAGAGCTCCTCAATTAGAAACTAGGTTACACCTGGAGGACAAACACACAACCACACACACATGCACACGCGCACGCACACACACGCACACACACAGCACAAATAAGCATATACCAAACACCATCTGACAAATTGTTTTCATAGGTGCTGAGCATACATTCCAACAAATGTGCACAGCAGTTTACTGATAAGTCATTTTAGTTCAAAGTACAGAAACTTCAAATCTGTTCCCCTAATTTGTCGAATGATGTAACACATATGGAGGTTGGACCTTGACAAGTTTCATGGTTCCTCAAAATGGCTTACACCAGCACTGGTACATTTTATATAATCAAGACAGATAAATGTGTTGGGATGTAATTATCAGAGTTTCAGTTAAATTTTTGTGGATTTCTCTTACTGAGTGAACATCTCAGGAACATTTAGGTGAATTTCTTATAGGAGCATCGATATTTTGTTCACCAGAAAGCACTTGTTTTTGTTCTTGTCCTCCATAGAGGACATGAGAATTTACCATGTATTTTGTAATAACACAGGAGACAGCTCACTGACTGAGGCAGAAAAGAAAAATGACAGAAAATCAGTAGGGGAGACTCAAGCATGAATTTACTTTGACGAGTTGACGAGGACCCAAAAGCTCTTTGGAGGCAAGTTTTGTGACATGAAAAAAGAAAGCTGAAAACACTCTTAGATCAGAGAAACTCAGATTAAAATTTAGAACAGTTTTCAGCTCTCTTTGGTCAAAAAAAAAAAAAATACAAAACCCCCCCAAAATCATAAAAAAACAGTAACGGATTAAAAGATTTCAAATTGATAAATAATTGTGCAATTCTAAAGGTCACTGTATAAATGTAATGTTTTCCTGAACACAGTCCAATTATCTTCCACACACACAAAAATAAAAAATAAAAATATATATGCACTTGGTTGATGTAAAAAAATGTGGTAATTTTTATTAATAATTGAGAAGTTTAACTAAAAGTCCATGAATAAGTTTAAGCATGTAACATAATGGGTGAGGGTGGTTTATGGAACCAGGCATTTAAATAGACAGTTCTGTTATGTGAAAAAGTATTTAGTTCACACTTCTTGAGTTTCTGCTTGACCTGCTGATGAAACTGCCAACATTCTCTCTGTGAAGACAGCAGGAGACCAGTCCCAGGCTGTATCCACTGGTATCTTATGCCTGCTGCAGTGGAACCATGGAGTTGATTCATGTCCCTGCTCCACTGAAGCCATGGACTGTTGTCATTCAGGGCCATGTCCCATCTCATGACAGTCCTGTTGCTCTGTAACAGACTCCGAGTGTTAGAAAATCTACCTCTGGGTGACCCCACCCCCTGCTCATATCCTCGTCCATCATTCCCATTGAGAGCTGCCACATAAGCTGTCACCCCGGTTTACCGTCCATATCCTGGCCCACTGACTCACCCATCCGGTAGTCCTGTTCGTGACGGACAGGGTAGTCAAGCAAGGTCAGAAGTATGGCCTCAGTCTCATTACTCTGGCCTTGCTCTTTGCCATTACTTTTAGCTTTCCCTCCTCCATTCCCCCCAATCAATCTGTCACCAGCATTAAGAGTAGTGCAATATATTCCTCACCCCCAGGCATGTTTTATTACAGCATTTAAGCCGCTACACTTGGACTCTACTGCAGAAAGTTGCTCTGAGAGTTCAGAGATAATTTAATTTTCTGCTTGGACACTGTCAATCAGAGAGTTATTTTTTTTAATCAAACAGCTTGTTCAATATGTGTTTATTGACTGAATGATTATAATTGCAAAACAAAAAAGTGAACGCAGGGCAGTAGAAATTAAAGTCTGTTAAACATATCAGAATTTAACATCACTGTTAAAACTACAAAAAACACATAAATAAATAAAAGAAAGGGAAAAATAATTTTGTCAAAACACATTTCATTGTTGCTCTGAGTAATTTCTGCATCATTATCAACTGTGGAGCGCCTCTATATCTATATGCTTCCACTTCCTCTATTCATAACATTTCTGTCCATTTCTGTGCTGATGCAATTTATTGTGCTTGTGCTATTGCTATTGTGCAGCATCGACAATTAGACTTATAAAGAATTGTCTGGCTGAAATGTTGGATAGCTAATAACATCAGCCCAGTCCTACCAATTGTTTTGATTAATCATGTGGTTCGCTAAACTCTTTGCTAGACACAATTGAAAAATAAAATCGGATGATAACTCTGCTTCTATAGAAAGATGCAGACAAAAGATACAGTATTATAGATCACTTCCTGCTTACTTGTACTGGCCTCCAGTGGATTTTAAGATGTCCCTTATTATAAGGCTGGTTTCTTGAAGGTGGGCCAGCAGCACTGACATTATGTGGAGAATTGTTAGAGAAAAATTAAATTTAATCTAAGGCTATCCTATCCCCAGCACACATTTGTGAGTTTTAATATCCATCTAATCTTAATTTGAAATCCTGTAACACAGTTATCTGTCCCTTGGTCTTGACTGAAGGCCAAAGGTAATTTGCTACTGAGACACACCAACTCTGAAAACAACCTCTCTGGAGATACATCAATGCTACATTTAAATCTTTATAAAATATTTCTATAATATTTTTCATGGTATGATCTGTTGTTAATGTATCTGTATTGAACATGCATCCTTTTTTTCTGATATGTGAACCATGTTTACATTTGTCTTTAGATATGTTCTAAAATTGAAGTTTATTTTTATTATTAGGAATTAATCAAACTTTTAATTAGGGACACATTTATTTTTTTGCAATATTATAAGTAGACAGAGCAACAGAAGGACAAATAAACATATCCATCTGGTTTAAATCTGATAATTGCATTTTGAGCAATTAAAAGGACAAATAATACTGTTTATAAACCGTAGACCTTAATGCTAAGAAAAGATTCCATTTCTTTGCATGTACAAAACCAGACCCTTAATATAATAATTAAATATTATACACACATGATACAAATTTTGTCATATTGGACAGTTAACCTCTTTGTTACAAATACTCCAAAGAGAGAGGGAAAGTGTGACGAGTTAGAATTATTATCTGGCTGCAAGAGCGCATTGCCTGATAAGCAAATTTCACTGCAAACTGAGCTCAGAAATTAACAATATATCACACTGCTTAGTGTACTGTAGTGTACAAATTGGGTTATGCAACTGATACTTTTGACCTGATACAGACATGGTGTACTGTACATGATTTCAAATGAGGAAGAGGGGAAGGACCGGAGTTACTAATGTTGCAGCTGAGATTATTAGAACGCTACTGTATCTCTTTCATCTGGTCATGGTGCACTCTGGTATCTCCTCTAATGCCCCTGGCTCATCAACAAGACCCCAGCCCTAATTTGCAGTTCCTGACATGACCCTCCCACACACTGACTGCTGTAAAATCCATGCCTCTAAACTAATTAGATGGACACAGAACGCAATTAGTGAAACTGATAATTAATGCTGTGACTAAATATGTGCCTGGAAGTTTTTTTCCCTTCTTTTTCCTTTTTGGATCATATCCTCTGTGGAACATGATCAGATACCACAGTAGCTGTTGAAGAAGGTATAAGTTTATAAGTTTTTAACTTTAAGCCCTAGCTTATATGGAATAATTTTAAAACGAATTAGCCCATTACTGATGTACTGTATTTGGTACTGTATTTGCACCCAAAGCATAATTATGATGATTTTGATATGTTTAAGACACCGCTCTCTCACTCCCATTACCATTGCACCTTGTTTTGCTTGTTTTTGGACAATATTATTGGCATTTTAATTTGTGCATAATTATTACTTTATCTTTGTTTTCTTTCTAAGTAATGATGGAGTAATACATAATATTTTGGCCAGAGGCTGGATGTTCATGAACTCATTTGACAGACAGAGTAAACAAGGCAACATCTGCATTACAAATGTGTGCTCTCAGATACAAAGAGCAGCCATACAGAGAGAGAGAGAGAGATACTTAAAATGCAAAACATACAAGGTTGCTACATAATCTCTTTAAGAGTCAAGAACACACTCCAACTAGAATATCAAATTTGACTAATAAACAGTAAACAGTCTTTGTCCATTGTTTTCCTAAATTACACTGATGTTTTGTGCTTATTAAAAGCAAGTGTTTGAGTAACAACTATGATTCCCAAATTTTATTGAAGTAGATAGATGTCCTAGATTCACAAGGCCAACATTATGAGTTTATGCAAGATCTACACTACTTTAATGCTTTCCTGAGCTCCACAATTTGCATACAAACCTCAATATATCATATCTGATGAGGATGTTGGTAGTGGTAGTCTGCTTGAGCAGTGCAGGATGTCTGACTATATTTGAACAAAGCTGCAATATATTACTACAGTACAGAAAACAAGAAAGTCTGTGCTTTAAGTTGGCTACACTTTAACGTCATAGTATGCATCGCACTTCATCTCAAACATAGTATGTACAGTATGTGCTGTATAAAAATATCTGACAGCTTCTAAATACACATACTGTTTCTTTTGCATGGATACCCGGTCTAAGACCCTCTTCAACATTTTTAGACCATATCAGGCTATGATCAAGTGGCTGTAAATAGCAGGTTCTAATTAATTGACAAGATGACTGAGGTGCAGTCATCTTGTCAATAAACACCCCAATAGGGTGGGAACGGCACAATCAACACCTGAATAATGAATCGATATTCTGCAATCAACACAGGATGTTGCACCATAAACTGTATAGTACATTAGCTCTTAGCAGTGCTGCTGCCTCCATTTTTATAAGACCGCTGGACTCGCTGCAACAACTGACACACAGAGGAGCCGCAGGCATGTAGAAGAAGACTTGCCACCAGCTTGAAAACATCTATCCAGGTGGATTATCTCTTCAATACAGCACCAGCTGAGCTATATGGATTATGTAGCTATATGGATTATGTACTAAATCAAACACTTGATGTGCTGCCCGGCCACAATGGTTCAGTATTGGTCCAAATATCATCACTGTATTTCTATGAACTGGAATCACAAAAATAAACAAATACAAAAAACTGTAAATAAAATACAGTGCATGGCAAACGTACAGAGCACCAAACTGATAAAAAATGTATTTTGCCAGCAAGCAAGGTTTTCAAAATGATTACTCTAAATACAAGCACAAGCTTCCCCACTGTATATGCACTGTTGTTTGTTTCAATATTGGTTATTTAAAGAGACAATGAGGAAGAACACTGGCACATGCAGTCAACATTTATTATGTGCAGTGTGCATTTGCAAATTTAATTTTACCTTTATATTCTGTGGAACTGCCAAACATGTACAAGGGTGAAATCTTCAGGTTAAGCCCAATAGCTTACATATAGCTTATGTTTTTTTTGTATTCTGAGCAGGTGACCTAAAAGATAGAAACAAGGTCCCAACATTACACTTAAATGACAAATAGTCAGTTTTGAGTGGTATGATATATAGAAAATATATTATATAAAATATTGTTTTGATGTCGTCTGTATATGGTGGCTCAAAGATAAAAAAATATATATATATATAATCATAATTGCCAAAAATAAAGCAATCCAAAGGGGAAAAAGAAAATATTCCTTTTAAAGTAAGTGGCAGTTTTCTCAAGTGGGAAGCTGGTGAGGGATCATGTCCTTGTTGGTGCAATAGAAAAAAAAGAAATAAATGAAGTGCAAACGTAATAAGTAAAAATACACACACAAAATTGCCAAACAAAATAAAAAAAGATAAAAGTAAAAAGGAAAACTAAACACTTCAAACAGGAAAAACAGAATCACAAAAACAACAAAATAACATTCATCAAAGTAAACCAGTGCTTTGGGTGGCTAAATGCTGCCCAACTCCTCAAACCTTGTTCACACAGAGAAAAACAGACACATTATTCCCAGAGAGAATCATAATAAAAAGAAAAAAGATGTCCTTTTTTTGAAAACTTGTTTGTAACTGAAGTATTTTGTCTTTTAGTCTGTCCACCAGTTACATACGATGATGATAATCAAAGGGAAGGAAATGAGCCTTCTTGAGGTGTACTGCATGTAATTCAATGAAACATTTGTGTAGCTGCACACTTGATAACCCCAATGACTAACCTACACTACCTGTAAGCTAGAGTTACTTCATGGTGACTGTGTTATTGTACCTCTTTTGTACTTCATTAAGATGCGAGGATATTCAAGTGATAGCGACATTATAATAAGTATGTTGACAAGGTCAGTGATCAGCTGTGTAGATAAGGTCAATGATCAGTTGTAACAACAAGTGTGTGACTACAAAGCAGATAAGTGTGGTTCCAGCATACATATTATGGCTGCATCAGTGAGGATTTAAAGATTTTCTCATGTGCATCCAACAGGGGGCAATGTTGTTCTGTGATTAAACCGATCACCTCACTCTGAGACTCCAGTGCTGAGAAATCTTTGGAGCATATACAGTGGGAAGGTTGACAAAAGAAGAAAATATAGCAAAACAAATGAATAAAACCACCAGAGAAGATAAGTCTTGGCCAGAGCCAAATGACTTCAGGCAGCTTCATTTGAACCACTAAATCGGATTTTACGCTGAAATTGTTCAATAATTAGGGAATACAGTCAGGCTATCGTAAATGTCAGAGTAAATATATCAGCACAAGCTATCAGACCCAGGTACACCACCACAAAATATCATGTGAGTCATTCCAGGGAGCCCTTTCCTGTGTTTCCTCTGACCTCACGGTGTAGAAATTCCATCTACAACAAATCAGTTTACTGGAAGGGTAGCAAAATGTTTTTCTTTGCTATTTGTGCATGTATATATTCATACATACCTATGTATGTGCATATGTATTCATGCATGATATGTGTATATTGCTGCAGGCAAACAAAACCATAGTTTAAGATGACAGAAGCATTGCTGTTTACCAGTAATGCAAATCCTTTCATTTGCTTAACATATTAGATATTTTTTCCAAAACATATACAGTATTAGAGACATTCACTTTTAGTACACGTGCTTGGCTGCCTGGATAGAGATCCTAATAGAGAGCACTGCAGCTTGTTTGCCTTTTCTACCTTCTTTTACCAAATATTCTCATATCAAGTTCAACATGCTGTTGCGATTAGAACAACGCAGTAGCTTGCAAAAGCTGAAGGTGAAACATTCACACAGAAGCTCCACTAACTTTGTGCTGGTGCAACAATGACACCCCTTATCTTATGAAAGTGAAGAAGCCATGAATAAAACATGAGGTCATGCTTTTTTTTTTATAGCTTTTACAATACTTCATACATGGCTAGAATAGCTAACAATCAAAGAGTCAAGAGATAGGTTCAGTGGGGAGTGACTTTCTTTTGAAGTTGTGTCTCCCTGGCCAATTCTGAATTTCTTTGAAAAGAATAAGGGAATATTGGACCATAGCATGTTCGTCCCCCAGTGGAAAATCTCAGTTTCTACTGTATTTATCTATTTATGTAATAGAAAATGGACTTCTTCTGTATTCAGCTGAGAGGGAGTTTGTGAGAGATGATTTGCACATCAATGCGTCCTCTGAGTGGCTACTGAACAATATGCTTTTCCTCTTTAAAGCCAGGCATATGTGCGTGATTGAAATCATTCTTTATTCCTAAGTGCTGTGATAGATGTTAGATTTTGGTCGTAGATTGTGAATTTTTCTAGGTGTATTTAAAATTTAACATGGCTTCGTGTATTTCTTGTGTACCTGTTTTAAAAGCCAGCGTGGTGTATTCAGGTGGCTGAGGCACATCCCAGGTTCCAGAGGTTTTTGTGTTTTCTTCCTCTCTGACTCTTTTCTTTTCTGTATCAAGGGTCTTGGGCTTGATGGTACAATAGTCAGGGCTCTTGAGTAAGGGTCACAAAAGTCTATCAGTGACCCATATGATGCTTTTTCATGGTTTTCTTACACAATTCACAACCAGAGTGTAACGGAACATTGGCTGAGCTTTTTACTGGCTTGGGGAAAGCTCAACAGGTAACGGAAATCTCATATTAAATTCACAGATGAATTAACACAAGACTCTGACAGGGTGAAACAATTGGGAATGAAATTCTATGAATGGAAACACAGAAAAGGTATAAGATAGAGAAGTAGTTTTTCATGCCAAAATGAGTGAACGATCGATATAGTACAGTTCAAATCAAAAGCTCTCTTGGTTGGAGATTGTGTCCAAAGAGTGTTGTCTTTAGAATACCAAAAAAGGTTGAATATGAGGTTCAGGTTGCAGAGTTGAGGGCAGGGAAACACAACAGGAAGAGCTCAGAGACAGTCACAATGGGTCATTGTGAAGGGTTTTTTTTGTTTGTTTTTTGTTGGGTTTTTTTTTTGTTTTTGTGTTGTTTTCTGGCTGTTTTTTTTTTGTGAATGGGATTTGTGAAGTGAAATAAAGAGCCTGAAATGATGACAAGAAATGAGCTGTTTTTGCATTGTTATAGGTCTCAATCATAGATAGATATTTGTAGTTGTTTTTTGTTGTTACCTTTGCATCCAGCCCAGTATCTCTATGATTACATTCATCTTGTAGTTTTCTACAGCACATAATTTATGTCTGGTGCCTACATTCAGTGCCAACGCAATAGTGTGCCCTTTACAGTATGTATCAACTATCACACAGGAGATCAGAGTTTACCAAATGTAGCAATTGCCAAACCATAACCTGTCTGCTATAAATATGATCTCTCCCTAAACTTCGCCATGTCTTTGCCATGCTCAGATATTGTAGAAAGACACAATTGAAAAAAAGAAAATTAAAATATGTTTGTTGCTGAACATACAGCTCTGGGTTTTGCAGAGTTATCTGATACCAACATTCTCTCTGGTGATAAGGTTGTTTCATCAGGTGCAAAAGTAGCTGGAAATATAGCACTGCCGTAAGATAATGTATTTCACTCACTGTTAAAGTCCTTTATGACATGGTATTGCCATAACAATCAACAAACCTCAGATATATGCCTGAAATGATACTACAAATGTAGGGTTTCTGTAATTCCACCTATGGAAAATTCTGTATCTCATTTCCTGATAGTGTTTCACACCCCTTGTATACAAAGTAAATAAGGAAGCTGACAGCACAACACTGTGAGGGAGACTCTGTGTTGGTGGAGATCTGATCTGAAGTTATATGTCCTCTAAGCAACACACTGAGCTCGATTAGACACCTCAGAATCCATTTTATTGAGCACTGACATTTAGATTCATGAGGTTGAACTGTGCTAAAAAACACTGCGATAGTAAAACAACAGAATCCTGATGACTCTAACGGTTCTCTCCAGGTGTTCACAGACCCCATGCAATGGCAAAGCATCATCTTTACAGCAGAAATGCAAATTACAGGCTATCCAAAGGTCTTCACAAGCTGTTAGAAGCCACTGGCCTGTTATCATTACGTTTAACCTCCCCCACTGTTTTCTGGAAACTGGGATTATGCATGACTTTTCAAAAGAGCAGGAATTTCTGTGAGAGATTTACCTCACAAGACATAGCAGTGGGGGTACATCAGTGCATGGCAACTTATAGTGTCAGCTGTTTATTCTTAAGCAGCAGTCAGCCATCTTGCTGTCCTTGCTGTTTATTTTTTCTTCCGAGGGTGAAATGCTGATGTTTGTTCCTATACTTTAGGAGCTTAGGATTTAGTAGTAAGAATCTGCAATCCGAATGCAATTATTGCTTTTCCTCTCTCTGTCACTGGCAACTCCATTAGCCAATTAAATTTGCTGTATCTTTTTATTGGAATTGCTTGCAAGGGAGGGACCAACTGTCAGTGTTTCCTAATGATAGATCATTTCAGTTTCAAAATATAACTGGACATGAGCATGAATATGTTGTTATTGAATGCTGTTCAGGAAATGGGATAAACATCTGAAACCTGAAACCCTTGAAAAATGATCTGCAATAGCGCATCTAGGGTTTGACTCCTTTTAGCCATACTAGGGATGGCAATGTCAGACTGTCTGTTGGCCCGCCATGTCCAGACTGAAATATCTCAACAACTTTTTGATGGATTGCCATGAAATTTCCTCCAGACATTCAAATTCCCTAGAAGATAAATTCTAATGAATGGTGATTGACTTTTCCTTTAGCGCCACCAGCAGGTCAACCTTTAAACTTATTAAATGAAATATTTCCATATGTACCATATTGATTAGCATATGGTACATATGGACAAATATTCAAGGTTTCAAAACAATGTATTCTTCTGATTTTGGTGGTCCAAAGTCCACCAGCAGGTTGCCATTTTTTTTTTTTTTAAATCAAAATATCTATACAACTATTAAATGCACAATATGTAATTTCTGCTGCTAGGGGTCTCTCAATCAAAACAATAACAATAACAATAAAGACGGAGTGTGATGATGTTGTGAAGTAGCGTGGGATCATGGGAGTTGTTGTCTTCATTGTTAAACAACCAGCTTTTGGATTACTTCAGTGTTCAACGTTCAGGATGCTTTTACCGAGAGCCGAATCATCCACAGAGGTCTCCTCCTGTACATGGGGAATAAAATTGTAAAAACGGTGAGTACAGCAGTTTCATGTTAAAAATCTGTGTTTCTCCAACGCTGTTCAGCAGAAAGAGGACGTCAAAGAGGGACTACTAGCCAAGCTGCTGCTAACATTTGCTCAGTTTGTTTCTCTGATAACTTAGTTAATATGTAACTATTCTGCATTAAAATGTCTAAAAACAACTAGACCTATGTTATATATTTTGTTGAGTTGTGTACTTATTATCTAAAATGTTTCCAACAATTTTCAAACCCAGAGAAATCTGTAATTTTTATCAAGGTAATGGTCCTTTTCATTTGGTCGCATGTCAATGGCTTCATACCTCTACCAAAGAGTATACGCACACAAAATGCATGGGTCGGTGTTGTGGTTGTCTGCTACAATGGCCTTAACCAAAGAGTATATGCCTACAAGATAATACATCGGTGGCATTGTGGTTGTCTTTCACAATGGTGTATGACACCATTCACAGGCAAACGAATGAAGCGGACTGTTACCTTGATTCAAATTACTGATTTCTCTGGGTTTAAAAATTGTTGGAAATATTTAACATAGGTCTAGTTGTTTTTAGACATTTTAATGCAGAATAGCTATATATTATAGAAATATAGATATAAAGCTTTATACCCTAACCTTTCATCTGGCACCATCATAAGGTAAAACTGGTTGATGACCAAATACAAACTGATGAAATTCCCATCTGCCTCAGGTGCACTTTCTGTTTAGTGTTAGAATAATTAGCAAAAGTTAGCACGCTAACACGCTCAACTAAGTTGGTAAACATTTTACCTGCATCAACATGCTAGCATTATCATTGTGAACCTGTTAGCATGCTGATGTGAGCATTTTGCTCAAAGCACCACTGTGTTTTAAGTCCAGCCTCACAGAGCTGCTAGCATGGCTGTAGACTCTAAGTCTTGTTTAAACCCCATTTCCCTAAAGCTATTTTGTTTAATTACTTTTTTGAAATATTTTATTTTCAATTAATGCAAAAAGGTCCAACTGCATTTTGAAAGACATCAAAGATTGTAGTCACTAGTAAATCATGCATTTTCCATTGTGAATAACATAAAAAACTAATAGCCATATGTGTATCTGATTTTTTCGCCTCTTGATACTGAGTCACATTTATATTAGCGCATACGATGTACTTGACCAGGCTCAGTGTCTCAGCCACAGCACTTATAAGTGTATTGATCCAAATGCACCTTTGCCTCATACAGCATGAACCCAGAGCAGTGTAAGATAATAACCCTTTCCATCCCTGTCAAAAGGCATGATGACTTAACCATGCTGCACTGGGGACTGCCAGCAAACTATTTAGCCTGGAGAGAGAGCGAGAGAGGCGAGTGTATTTATGTGTGTATGTGTGTGTGTGTGTGTGTGTGTCTGTGTGTCTGTGTGTGTGTGTGCGTGCGCGTGTGGACGTGTGTTTAATGTGGGGGTGGACAGCTGGAGGAGGAAAGAGTGATGTAGCTTATGAGCAAGTGTCTGACAGTGAGAAACACCAAATCAGGGAACAAGTCCTCACTCAGCCAGCAGCTATTGATCCAGGTTCAACAGGCCATCTGAAAGACCATTGATCTGAACCACATCTCCTCTCACTGATCATCATCACAAGAGGCAGTGATACATTGCAACAAAAGAGTCTCAAAAAGGCGTGTAGTATCATAATCAAACTGTAAGATGTTTTTTTTTCAAAACAAGAAAACATTCTGCAAAACAGGTGAGATAATTGAAATAGTATACAGTGTCATTTCTCTTGGTCTGGGCTTTTGCTAAAAAGGGATGTTGAAATCTTAATTCAAAACAGAATGAAGACAAGAAAATGAAATGAGAAAGTTGGTTCTACAAAATGACAATACAATGGTATTGGTTTGGGAATAATCTCACCTATCGGGCAGATTCCTTTAAAAGAATTAGATTTTCTGCAGACCTGCCACAAGTCCACCCAAGAGGACTTGCTTGGTGGTCTCTCAGTCAGCAGCTGCCATGTGGTTGCCATTATGGGAAAGATTCAAACTAGCTTAAAGATAGGTGTTTTGGTCACTACACGCTTATTAGGTTCTCAAAGCTTTAGTTTCACAAAGGCCCCACAGTGATGACTATATTAGGTTTTTCTGGCTCCAGTAACTGACAGAAAGTTATTCATTCAAAATCCTAGCTTAACACATCCTTTCAGAAACCTATAGGTGATGTCACAGATAATACATTCATGTTTTTATTTATTTATTTATTTATTTTTATCTATAGGGCTACTGTGAATGTGTTTAACCATGTGTGATCACCAAGTCATCCATTTAAAATATAAGGCTTGATGTTAAATCTCACACCTCTGATAATCATATTCATATTGTTTTTTTAGTAAGTGGCCTGGAATATTAGAGGGAAATTTGGTAGACCTAGAGGAACAGATCTATTTAATTTGGTTTGAAGGAGCATAAGGGCCAGTACATGAGAATATGTTTGACAGTACCAAGGCATTCGGTATATTTTTAGCACTGTACGTAATTGAAGATAGGGACACCAAAAGCAAAACATGTGTCCCTCGGATCTTGCACATCAGTCCATAATGGTCATACACATCACTTTTATGTAAATATACCAAGTAAATATAAGTAAATATGTAAATACACCATTGGAAGAAAAAATCTAGTTGGTGGATTATCTTTAGAGGTTAACTATAAGTGGATAGTTAATTGATAGTGTGGCTTAGTGTGACAGTAAATACAGTACAGCTGGCTGAGAACAGCACTGGCTTTCAATGTGGACATTCAGTGTTTTGTGTCAACTTATGCCCTTTAATTACTGGAGTGGCATTATTTATTAAAATTAGAAAAACTGGCACTGAAAACATGACAAATTTATTAAGGACTATGATTTCTGCTAGCCAGGGTAAGACAGGGTAAGTTAATCATTAGATGGTAAACAGTCAAAATAGCACCAGCAGCAGTCAGATCATATTTTGTTACAACACGCAGGTGAGAAAATACCAGCAAAATAACACAAACAGCTTGGTAAAACCTGAGACACAGGAATCTTGTGGGTGCAGAGAGTGTTATTTTCAATCCTATTGATATCCAGGTGATGTGTGCATATTTAGAATGTCTTCCTTTTTTTCTGACTCTCATGATCATCACAGTAAATCCAGACAAGTCACTAACCACATTCATGCAAAACCATAAATTGTCAACTCCATTCGCCAATTAAACTGAGTTCTGACACCAGATGTGAGGAATTTCCAGAGACACCTTTGTCCACCTCTGTCTAATTGAGTCAGAACTTTTTCCTAGCAGTACAATATGTCTGCTTACTGCTTCAAAAAGGACATATTTTGTTTGTACTGCACATCTTGGCGCAGCTGCCAACATTGCATGACTTTGAGGTGCTAATATGCAGCCTTCAAACCCTGGAAATTGCCACTGGGTTCCTCAGTAGGAATGCAGGCAGGGAGATGATTACATCTGTTTAAGTCATTTATTACCACGGTGCACACATACAGAGAACCTTACATCTGAATTCAGTTCAGTTACATGATTTGTAGCTAAAAGAGAACTTCTCACAAGTGTGGTTCTAACAAAGGTAATATATATATTTTTTACTTTTCCCTTCTATTGTGTTCTTTAATATTTAGTAAGAAGTTATATAATTTAGCAAATGTTGATACTATGGGCCGTATTTCCACTGATGGGCTTCTCTCAGTATTAAATTTTATTTAGCACCATTCAGATACCACAAAATGCATTACACTGAAACCCAGCAATCACATCAAAAGCACAAATGTGGCCCCTTTTTTTCTCTTGTGGCCTTTGAAGTAAGATTAATAATGTAATTGGGCTTCTTAGGCAGTTCTACTGGTAAATCTAATATTATATTTACAAGACTGTAAATATCTGCTGCAGTCTGTCTCTAAATGCGTCGTGCTTCTATACTCATCATTGTCTCCCCACCTGAAGACTCTAAGAACTCAGTAATAGAAATGGCCACCAGAGGCTAAGTCTAATTCCCAAGTTCCCAAGCATTTTATTGCACTTCAGTACGTCCAACTTTTATAATGCCATTTGTTATAACATTAACAGCTGTAAATACTGGAGAGTCCTTTTATGTCCAGGATCGATGCAAGTGGTTCAGTTCCATCATTAATCACGGACGGTACCTTTTATGAAGCAATCTCACTTTATTCATAAAGGATAACTGTATGGCTCCATTAAGGTGTCACGCTATTTATCTTCCTTATAACCTGCCCATGGCATTACAAAGTGTCTTGGCTTGCTACACTCTTTCTCTCTCTCCTCTCCACTCCATTTGTCCCTTTGCCCTCTTTCACATATAAAATAATTGGAAATACATGGAGGCAATAACAAGGGGGCAGTTTACTGGCAATAACAAGAAGGCTGTAAAAGGGGGGATTTCTTCCTCTGTTAAAGTTGTGTGTGTGTGCGTGCTTGCATGCAGGCACCATTTAAAAGATAAGGGGGTCGTAGGTGTGGTAGGGTAGTAAACTTTTATAATCTGTGCGAAAGTGATTAGAAAATGTGCACAATTTAGAAATATCGAAGTCAAAGCAATACATTTCAGTGTTTCTTTTGGTCTCACACAGGCTTCTTTTGGAAATACATAGATTTGGTTTAGGTTTAAAGGCTGCACTGAATGTTAAAATTTATAATATAAGGGTGGTGTGGTTATGGTCAATAACGATCAAAGATTACAGGATTAAATTCATGATTAAACATGCAGCAAATCCCATCTTCGGTATCTCAGGCAACAGTCCTAATACAACCCTCAATACAACCCCGAACCAGTTAGGTTATAAAATATACAGTATGTGATTTATTACATCTGAGCCTATGCCAAGAGCTAGCTGGGGAAAGCATGTTTTATGAATGTCCAGCTCGGAGTATTTGATGAACTGGTGGGTCACTGTTTGATCCTTGGCAGAGGCTGGACCTAATATCATCTGAGCATGTTGGCAGAGCCCTGGAGGAACCACCTCTGTCTGGGCTTATAGAGACTCATTCTGGTCATTATTGGTAGATAAATGAAAGCACTGATTTCATCTAATCTGTAGTCAATGACTTATTTGAAGAGTTTCATTTTCACTGAGCTTACATGCATAGGTCTTTCACTGGAAATCTAAAGGGGATTAAAAAATAATACTATCAGAAATAGTGGTATGGTATATATATGGTTTTTAGATACAAATATTAATCTGGTTTCAAGTACCTTGTATTCTTATTTCAGTCAGTTCAGTAAATAAACTGGTATTCAAAGAAGAATTCTTTTCAGCTACACATTGTGATTCAGGGTATATTCATTTACGGTTTCAGCAACCAAGTATTAATTAGTTAAAAAAAAACAAAAAAAAAAAAACATTCTTAAGGACAAATGTATTTTAGTCATTATTGGTATTCACAGCAACACAGATCCAAAATTTGCAAAACAGACCTGAACTCCATGCTATAAACTGCATGAAAGTAAGTGTGAAGAGCAGAGTATATGTTCTGTATGTTCCATACTGCAGTACTAGTTGAAGAAATCTCACATCTCTCTCCCGTTGACAAAGACAGAGTAGGAACAAAAGACATGTCTTGCTATTTATAGGTAAAACCCACTCAGAAGAAAGAAATATCTGATATTTCTATTTTTTCTTGATCTGTTGCAGCATGGTGTCTATACTGCATTTGTGGTTTGCTTCGCTGAACTGCATAAGCTGGATATCCTGCCCCATCAAAACATGAGGCAAGAATGTTGTCACTGTAGAGTGAGCTGACATGCGGACAAAGTCTTCTGCCTTCTGCTTGTCTATTATGTAGCTTAACAGAAAGGCAAACATTTCTCATTTGTAAAGTAATCCCTTTCTAAAGCCATATATCATGATGTACTTTTAATTTTTATCATAACTGTACATTTGCTTTGGAAGATTTTCTTATTCTATGTTTTATCAGTTGATATTATTATTAAATTTCTTGTTTTGGATGGGGATTGTGGCTGGATGTATGATGCATGGCTAAAGTGCTAGTATTCCAATGTTTATACACAGATAGAGATGTGAAACTGATTTCTCCTCACAAAGAAAAAAAAAAAAAAATATATATATATATATATATATACAGTATATTCTGAGTAAGGATTAAAAGCTATTCTGGCTGCTGCAAAGGTTTTATCTAAACAGTCCTACTGTGAGCATATCAAACTATATTCTTCCTACTGTATTTTATTAAAGGAGGAAAGGAATATCTTTCCAAGGTTTGAAACAGAAGAAGGCTCTCAATCCTGAATGACAAGAGGGTGAACAGTCCTTTTCTATGTCACATGATGCTTTTTGGATGCCGATAAAATCATGATTGTCGACATTTAGCTCATGAAATTTTCTTGTGAACGTTATAATCAAATAGCTACTAAAGGGGAAGGAAATCTTGTTTTTTTCTTACATTCTAGCAGCATGGTTCTGAGCAGCAGGGATCTGTGCTTTTTTCCATCATCAGATATGTTCAATAGTCTGCTATCATCTTGAATGTGTGTAATTTCTTTTTCATTGTGCAATTTTTCTGTGTAAATTATACAGCAACGAGGTGGGTGGCATTATGTATATGGAGAAGGAGGGATTGACTGAAAGCCTGACATCTCTTGAGGACTGTGTTTCTAAACTGACTGGCCTTATCACAGACTGACACTGCCAAATAAAAAAAGAAGGCCACAGACAAGATCAAGTTTGACATACGTCACTGGCCTGTAGTATAGAAATTGGTCAGACATTATGGGGTTTTGTACTAGTCTGATTGCACAACAACATAAAACCTTACAACATACTATGAAGCTGTCAAAGAGCTGCATCTGAACCAGTCAACTATGATGTTGTCATGGAAGCTAAGAGGAAAAATGTTCATGTGTGTCCTTCAGTGAGGGAGGTGGTAGAGATGGAGTGTTAGTACACCTTGAATAACTTCAATTAGATGACTGACAGTAATAAAAACATTTATATTCCTGTGTCCTTGCCTTCTGCTATGCATGCTGAAATTGTATCTATATTTTATAATATTGCATTTTGTGAAGCACATTGTAACTCTGGTTTTGAAAGGTGCAATAGAAATAAAGTTCACTGACTTACTTCTGAGACCCCTGCTGAAGATGTGCCATAAGGTTCATGTACTTAGACCAGGGGTCTCAAACTCAAATTACCTGGGGGCTGCTGGAGGCAGAGTCTGGGTGAGGCTGGGCCGCATCAGGTATTCCACAAAAGAAGCTTAGCAGGCGCAGGCTAGGATAGCAGGCTCAAAAAAGGTGTCGTCATAGAAACAAGTGAAACAAATGGCATCAAAAAGAAATATCTTTATAATGTTTATTGTGCAAGACATTTACTATGGAGTAAAATGTTTTGAGGAATAAATCTCTTTCCACAAATGATTCAGTACATTCCATTCACCTAAAAGATTTTTTCGAATGATTTGTCCGTGAATGTCACATCATTGCAGAGCAAACGTGGAGAACATGAAGCCGGGACAGTGGGACACCATTATCCCATGGTTTGCACCTCCATGGCTGCAAACCATGGGATGCAGCCATGGAGGCATTATTTATTGGCTTTTATTTTCTATAATAACTCCATGGATGCAGCGGGCACTGCGAAGCTAGCGGCGTTGTCAGATCAAATATGACGTGTGACACAGCAGCATCAGCTGTACGGTGTTTTGTTACACTCTGTATTTATGATCTCTGTCGGATAAACATAAGTGTGTTCATGAAAACGTATATATTAACTTTTAATTCACTTCACAACGTGGCATTATGTGACAGAAATATGCACATACATTATTATCTGCCGGACTTATAAAGACACAGATACACCTGGTTCTGTTTTTTTAATATCACACACTGTGGAATCACATGCACGAGCCTCACTTGCTGTCACAGTGAGCCAAAAATGGATGAAAAGGTTTTTAAACCTCCGTTTGTACGTCAACAGTTGTGTCCGTTCCGCTCATCAGACCTCAGTGAGAATTACGCACAGGCTCTCCAACAGCTGCTCATTACGCACGGCTGCTGTGGATATTTGAAACGACTTTACCCCTAATTCATCACATTTTTCTGCAAACCGTCACCACTGTAAAGTGTCAGTCATCATTATTAAACATCAGAAGAATGATAAATGATTTATTGATAGAGCTCGTGTTGAAACAGACTTTACAAAGTGCTTCAAAACAAAATGAAGTGATCGTTAACAGAGAGATGATGCTGAAATAAACAGAATGATGCTTTAATAAGGTTTAATAATTCACCTTTGAATTTTACTGAAAGCTGTGTAGCAAAAATAACGACACAATCTAGCGTGAGGTGCGCACATTCTTCCTGTATAAATAGCATAGTTGTTGTGAAACAGCCATATACCCCTGTGATTGGCAGGTTCGCCCAGCTCCAGCTTGTGCAATAAAGGGACCTTCCACACACAACACAGTAAAGTGCCATTCATATAAAACTTGCAGGCCACACTAACATTAAACTTTCATCAAGGTGGGGGCCACAAAATATCAGCCCACGGGCCAATTGCGGCCCGCGGGCTGATATTTTGTGGCCCATGATTAGACTCTTAAGCAGGTAGAAATTCTATGTGCTTCAACCAAGCACCAACTACCACAGCTTGAACCTTAAAGGGGACATATTATGCTTTTCCTTATTTTCAGACATATGTATAATGTCACAATGTCGGATGTTCATGTTAAAAGTGGCTGATGTGTCAAATAAGCAGTAATCCCTGTGAGCAAAAAGCAGCAGCTTCAGACTGCTCTGAATGCTCGGTTTCCAACGTTTTTCTACTTTCGGCCCGAGCTGACATCAGTTCGTGATGGATTTCTTTATATGGACATCTCCTACATGCACAGCGCGTAAGTTCGCTGCTCCGCTCCGGGAGTAGTTACGCCAAGCTACAACGCCATTACGCAACACAGCAAAGTAAAATAAGTAGTTTACCTGTTGGAGGTGTGCTGGTTGTCTGCAGCTCCTCATAAAAGCATTTCACTGTGGCTGTTTCTGCTTGAATTCTTCCTCCCTGCGTTATTTCTAACTGATCCACTGAACAAATAGCTCAAAATAGCTCCATATGTTGTTTCGACCAGTTTTTAGTGCCGCTAACAAAGCTCCGTGAATTCAGTGAGGAACACGTTTTTACTTCCTGTAAATTCTTCACAATTCTCCCATTAATTAGAAGCTTTTAATTGAGAAGCTTTTAATTTGAAGATGTAAAGCAGTAAATGTTTGGTTTGCATTGACAGTGAAGTTACATAACTCTGATACATAAAGCTGACCAATCAGAACACAGTGGGCTCATCGGGAGTGAGGCCTTAAAGAGACGGACTAAAACGGAGTGTAAGAGAAACTGTGTATATTGAGGGGCTGCATAAAGGGCCAGTATGAGATAAATAAAGAGTTTTTTGAACTGTGAATCATCCCAAGCTACTTTAGTAGCTGAAATGAGCATAATGGGTCCTCTTTAAAGTGCGATGCCATTGACAGCTGCTAAATATTGGCACCAAAAATTCCTCCAACTGACTACCATTCAAAAAGCGTCAACTTCTCTCTAGAAAAGTCAGTTTTTTTCAGCAAGTCTCAATCTATATATTCAGGCCCTCTAATAAATGTGCTGGTGATCATTTTGGAAACTATTTCATCATATTTGATGACTTATAATAGGCTTTGATGTCTGCTGTGTGGGCACTGATTGACAGCTGTGATTGGCCATTTGCTCACCTGCTGCTCTCCCCGGCTCTGGGACCTGCACTGAGTCGGACTACTGTTGCGATAATTCGGTAAGTATACCAACTACTGTTACTTGACTACAATACCTGCCCTCTTAGCACAATTTAGCTTAAGTAGCCAACGTTAGCCCAAGTCTGCACCGGTCAGTGATCCTGGTAAGCTAGCATTCGCCTCGGGCCCAGGTAGTGGGGTGTGTTTCCACAGTGTGAAAGGCAATAACCTGCACTGCTTATGTGGAAGGCCCTGGCGTTGATCATAAGCAGCAACTCTGGGCTTCAAACTGGCTCCAATGCTAACCAATGGGTGATGTCACACCTTGCTATGTCCATCTTCAAAGCTATACAGTCTTTAGCTTCTACAAATCAGCTAATTTAACTAGTTAATCAAGGTACATATAGTTTGTACGGAATTACACACAGTGCATGCCTTAAACTATAAGCTTCAGAGGCAATGCACATAATATTCTTGCTGCTGTATGATGGCTATGAGATTGACTAAAATCAAAAGGAGCTTAATCATATTACAAGCACATGTGAATTACCCAAATAACACTTAACTGCAATAAAATTTGCATTTCAATGTGCTAATTTGATGTGGCAATGTCAATGGTTATTTCATCGGTCATTGTATTGATGTCTTTTATAGCTACAGAAAGATTCAATACAGGTTCCACTTGTCACCATGTTAGCACATGCCCTCTAAAAAGTACTGTAGGTTACACTCTGGCCAAACATACACTACATTGTCAACATCTTTCCATCAAGCCGGCACTATTGAGTTTGCACTAAGTATGTAGTTAGTAGTGATGTTACATTTGATTCAGAAAGTCCAGTTTTTACAAGTTTTTAGTTTTGCTTTGTTTTTTTCATTTTTGTATTTTTTTTTTCACCACCTCATACCAAAAACAGCTTGAACTGTTATCTGATGTCTTCTAAAAATAAGGGTGAAGATTACTCCTGCCTCTGAGTGTCCTTCCTCCACCACTCCTCTGCCAATCCTTATACCACTGAAGGCCAGTACTGCTTCTGTAAGGCCATATTTGGCCCAAGGACCAGTAATTGGCAACCTCTACGGCAGTGAGTCTTATTTCAGACCAGCATCCTTACTGGTATATGTGGAGGTATTTTACAGTTTATTGTATACACATACACACACCACACACCTGCAAGCCTCCTATTTTAAGCACATTATTAATAGTGCTGCGTATCTGAACATTACAGTGAATACTTTGGACATACAGCATCTTGCAAAACATCAAACGAAAACTGTATACAGTATGTCAAATTGGCCAAATCGATAGAGACTCTCTTGTGACAAAGACATGACAGGTTCAATCAGCAAATCTTTTCATCAACAGCCATGTATCTCTGAGCAAAACTCGGGAGAGACTCAGCAGCCAGACATCTTTCCGTTTTCTTCGTTAGGAGCGGCTGAGATTGACACTAAAATGAGAATAGCTGGTCCACCTTAAAGTTCAGTCCACCTTAAGTGAGCCTGGTGAGGTTAGTCTAACCCATTGTTGCTAGCTTCATGGCTAACTCCCTTCACTTTTCCAGCATTTGGGGAAACAACAGACAAGACTTTTCTTGGTTTTGAGAAGCTGCAGCATTTATTAACTGAAATACTGTAGCCTGTACTGTACATTTACTGCCAGATTGACAACTTACTGCTAACCTTTTCCTCTGTTCGGCTTGCATTCACTGTCACTTTTCTGCCACTGGCTTTCTAACACTCCCTCAACCACACACTCACTACACACACACATTATGCCCTCTTCCTTAAATAAGCTACACTACTCTTATAACAGTACCTTTCATGTAGATGTCCTTTGAAGAATGAGGAAAGGGAGGATTCTGGGATTTGTTGCACTAGTCGCTGGCTCAAAACAATTCCATGATGTAGGGTGTCATCATGCTTGTACAGTGTGCAAGTGAAAATCATTACTAGCCCATTGATATTAATTATCGTATAAAATTAGCAGCAGCGCAGAATGAATATAGGGGAAACATTGTTAATACCATGAATGTATAAAGAGAACTGGTACAGCGTCGGAAGCGGGGCCCATTCATTCCTATGAAAGTTGTTCAGTGGCGTATGAAGCCAAAAAAGCCACCTCCCGCTGTAAAGAAATTACCAGGATGAAAACATACTGTGCATGCTCTATGGACAGTGTGCGCCACGGAGCATGCTCAATAGAGACATCCGCCGGCTGAGATGGCCAAGTTTAGCCATGGCACTAACTTGAATGGGGATAAAACAATTCAATCGTGTGGCTCCTCTAGACTTTTGAAATGTGATCGGACCAAATGGATCAAATTCTGATAGTGAAACAAGTCATTTCAGAGGGTTTGTGATACTCAAAAAAGTATATCTGTTGATTTACAGACAATCTCACAATGTAAGTCTATGGGAAAAAGTCTTTTTGGTCCTGTGTGTATCACGTGACATTGTAATAACACAATATGGCCACTATGTCAAAATTGCTTCAAAGCCTGGTGCTCTTCCTGTATCCAGTTCTCTTTATACATCCATGGTTAACACACAGCTGTGCTTCTGTCACTAACATGCTAATGTGCTAAATGTGATTAGCATTATCTTTTACAAATTAGATAAAATTGGTATAGTATTAAAAAATACACAGACATGCCTTTACTGTAGATTGCAGTGAGTCCTCATTCACGTTATATAACTCTGCATTAACAGAAATTACATTAGATATATGTGATGTATTGCGACATTCTCATCTTATGGGGGCTAGCATAATCATGCACTTATCATAATTAGCACCACACTTTTTACAACGGCATCAAATTGGTACAGTGTTAAAAATATTCATATAAGTGCATTTACCTTCTGCAAATTGTGCTAAATCCTATATATAGGTGATATAACTGTCTCCAATTAACCAAAGTTATTCTGCCGAAAAGCTGTGTCTGCTTTCCTGCCACATTATATCCTGTAGTGTTACCTCTACACACAAGGCTAAAACTTGGATTTAAACGTTTAATAAGAGCAACCGACCCCAACAAAGAATCAGCACTGCCAGCACAAGTTCAACCTGGTTCTGTGGAGTTTTCTAAACCTTGATTTTGTAACACTTGTTACAATGAACCATCAAAATAATGTTTATAGATGATTTACAAACCAATTATTAACCGTTAACAAACAGTAAAATATCTATTAACTAAAGTTTAATTAACTATCAATTTACCATTTATTAATGAAGGTTATTATAAAGTGTTTCCCCCTTTTGATTATGCCAATTTTTGACTGAAGCTAGAACTAACTAACAGTCCATGAGCAAGGATAAGGACCAGACGTAGACAAGGGAGGTACATAAAGAGACTGGAATTGAAATGATGTCGGATGAACAGCCTCACATATGGCAACATGAAAACAGTCATAACACGCTAAAACAAGTCCCATGGCAGGGACGAGATTACAGACAGGATAACAGGAACAGTAACATGCAGGCAGAGAGAGGGAAGCAGGAATATGTGGGCAGAATGGCTAGAACATAATGACAGCTCAGTAACACGGAGGATCTGGCAAGAAATAATATATACATCCATTTTCTTTACCACTTATCCACTAGAGGGTTGCGGGGGAGCTGCAAGGAGCCAATCTCAGCTGACACTGGGCGAGAGGTGGGGTACACTCTGTCAATCACAGGGGTAACATAACATTCGTACTCACATTCACACCTATGGGCATATTTTTTTTCAGAGTCACCAATTAATCTGACTTGCATGTTTTTGGTCTGTGGGAGGAAGCTAGAGCACCTGGAGGGAACCCATGCAGACATGGGGAGAACATGCAAGCTCCACACAGAGGGGCCTGGCTGGTGGGTTCGAACCCAGAACTTTCTTGCGGTGAGGCAAACATGCTAACTACTGCACCACTATGCCGCCCAGCATTGTTATTCCTGTCTGTATACAATGTATACAGTGTATACAGACAGGAATAAATACTGGGTAGCTGATGAGAGAATTGGGAGCAGGTGTGGAAGTCAAGTGATTGAGAAGGCGGGAGCACAATGCTGGAGAGATGGGTACGACATGGAGTACCATGAGAAAGGGTACGTAGAAAGTAAGATGGACTGAGGCTGAAGGGAGGGAAGGAGAATGTGTCCTCATGACAGCAGTTTTTAGTATCTCTTTAAGGCTTTTGAAAACCTAGTACTTGTTGCTATAAGTCATTTTAGTAAATCAAAGTCAAGAGCCTGAAAATCAATATAAAAACAAAATAAAAACATATCACAGCCTATTGACTTTGTACTGAAGTTCTTTGAGAAATGTACAATGGACTGTAGTAGAAAGTCAAGAGGTTGTTTATGTAGCAGAACAAGCTAGTGAAGCACTGTAAACCACGCATGGGCAGTGCCATCTGCCTTACACGGAACTACTCTCTGGAGACTGAAAACATGATCACAGTTATTAGTCTTTGGAGCTGTTTCTAAACAAAAAACTGTGACCATACTCTTCGTGGTAAAGGAACATGTCACCAAGTGCCACCTGCTGTGGCTCATTGATGTGTTCATAATAGGTTTTGGACAATGGACAAGTTTGGCTCTGCGCATGAGGTTTGTTGACAATAAGAAAGATGCAGAAAAATATATATAAATCATGAGGCCATATCCTTTAAGATACAATATCATGGTAAAGTGACAGTGGATATGGTACTCTGCCCCATGCTGAAAACATTGCACTGTACTATTAGACAAACTGTAACCTTTGAGGTCCGTAGTCTAGAAAGCCAAGCTGTTGTTCTGCATCACTATGAGCTTCTCCCCAAGGTATCTTTTTATATACCATATTATTATGGTTCATGTAATTCCCATTGCCACTAAATTCTGTGTAACATGCTACATTTGACTGCAGGTACACATGTCAATTCCAGTCATCTTCTGCTATCATTTTACCCCCAGTCGAGAAGACATAACTCCAACACTATCACTCACATGTTGTGAAGTTAGACACCCATGATTATAAGCCCCAAAGGAGTTTATGTTGAGATTCAAAAGTGTGTCATTAAAACATATTCATCCTGGCTGCAATTTCTCCTTTCTATATATCTTTCCCCGCTATCTTTGTGCACTTAGCAACATGAATGGCTGTTTCATTAAGTCCTCCAATCATTAAGCCCTCCAATCATCAACTTTTGAGTGGGCCAAGATAGCGACAGAGGTAAGTAAGCTCCTGAACTAAGATTATCAAGCATGCTCTTTTGTGTCTATCAGTGCATCTTTGGTGACTCTCTAGCTTCAGGTTATTATATTACCGAGCTCCCTTCACCTGATTAAGGTTTTATCTCCAGCCACAGCTGTTCCAAAGATTATACACTATTCTGTGACATTATTTGAGCCACGGGAGCTACATCTCCCAGCTGTCAGAAAGAACCTACTACTGTGGTAAATCATAAAATAAAAGAAAATATCCTCCTCTTGCTTTTAGCAGGTGAGTATGTGTGAGCATGCATTTCAATAAAGTCAAAATTATCTAGTGAGAGATCTCAATGCATGACCCAATAAACGTATTTCGAGACAGACTTCACTGTGTGTACAAAGCTTTGTTTTTATGCTACATGTGTTGCCAGCCCTGTGAATTGAGGGTCTCTAAATCCCTGATCCCAGTGGTCAGCCCTGATTCCCTGTCTGTGAATCTAAAGGGCTTAAAGGCTCTGAAGCTCTTTGTAATTATTTTAAAGGTTTATCTAGCATGATTTGTGTTGACATCTTCAATTAAATGAGAGCTTTGCTGTTTTCCAAGGAGAGAATGCGCATTTGTTTACACAGTTCCCTTAAAATGTGTTGTTGCTTAAGCTACAAGATGAATGAATGTTTGACCTCTTTGAACAGTTACAAAGCTAGTATGTGTTATCTAATGCCTTTATGTACAATATGTACACCGTCATGCAGTACACTACCGGCTGTTTGAATGTCAAGTAGGTTGCTTGCAATATTCTTGTCAGAAAAGCCTTGGCATTCATGGAAATAATTTAGACACAGCAAAGAAAAACATAATACAAACTGGAAATTAATGTTGCAAGGGTCTCTCAGAATCCTCTTAAGATTGAATTGCGCTCATATTTATTGTTCTGCACTTTATAATTTCCTGTGCAATAGGCACAAATAAAAACAGGTTACAGAGTGTATAGGTCTGTAGACATGAATAATAAATAACATATACACTTTGACCTGCCTGTTTGGATACATATATCACTATATACCCTTCAGAGTTGTATTATATGTGAATAAACATGAAAGTGTGCATGTGCATTAATATCTGTTTTTAAATGGGTGCATTCACGCAAAACTAGACTGTATAGAAAAATGTACATGTCTGAACCGGGGATGTAAATCTTGTTGTCCATAGCATAGAAATGTGGAAGTAGTGTGACAATTCAGGTGTCCTGCTTCACTAACATCCAAAATTGCTGAGGCTGGTGCAATTTGGGTAGGAAGTGCTGTACAATCTGATAGCTGTCAGCACAAAAGAGTGACTAAAACACTTTATTTTGCACCTTTCGAAGAGGCAAGGTTAGTCTCAAGTTGCTCAAAGCATGATAAGCTCATTACAGAGGGAGAACAAGGTGATATGTAAGATGGAATTGAGTTTAGTCCCTATGCTACCCTTTGCTACTGCCTCCTGCACTCCCGTTATGTCTTTGCCATCAGTGATGTATTCTACAATAGAGGAGTCATCAGAAATTGGGTGGAAATGTACTGAGTCTGAGGTGTGTAAGGTGACAGTGGATGTTACTCTGCACCACTATTAGATAAACTGTAGCCTTTGAGGTCTGTAGTCTAGAAAACCAAGCTGTTGTCCCGCATCGCTATGAGCGTCTCCCCAAGCAGGAGAAGCTTGATGGTTTTAAAGCGCTGGCAAAATCAAAGAAACTGATTCTCACCAGTCCCCCTGGTCTCTCCAGGTAGGAATAAGCCCTGTGAAGTAGTTATATTATATACTTGCCTATCCGGGACTGTTATGCAAATTTAAGGGTTGGCAATAGGATTTTTTTTCTTTTTTTCTCAAAAGTGAAGGGGGTTGAGGCTCAGATGCAGAGGTGCAAGAAATTCTCTCCTGGCTGGCTGCTTTTAAACTGAAACCTTGTCTGCCTGAAACCTCCAAACTTTCTGTCTCCCCTTGGTGGCTTTGATGGACCGGCTAGAAAACTGCATGTATCACACCTACTGTAGGGACAGTGTTTTTTTGTGCTAATAAGTACAGATTTTAAAATGAGTAGTCAGACATTGCATTGCTCAGCTTTAACAAAATATGTTGATACCAAAAAAACCCAACAAAAAAACATGCTACTGGATGGTCATTTTTGTCCAACATGGTGGCCTGCTATATCTATCAAATCAATGAGCCTGAGTCTAAATATATACAGTGGCTTGATGGTGATTGGTCTTTTTGACAGCTGAAATGTGATGTGAGACCTCTAGGTGGTAGCAGAGGTCTACTCAGATCCTTTCGGTTATATCTCTGCTGATGGAGCTCTACTGCACCACGCTGAGAGAGTCACAGTGAAAAGGCTCTATGACCACAGAGAGCAGCAACAGTAGTGCTTAGACAAAGGGATGAAAGGAGTGGGAAAAAAGACTGAGAGCCCTTTGATTCAAGCAGATATACACTTGGCTAAGGTGTCTCTTTTCTTTCAGCCTTTTTCTTCCAGTCTTTACCATCTTTTTCATTCTCTCTCACTCTCCTCACTGTTACCCTCTTTCATTGTTCTCACCTAGTCACCATGCAATGTTTTTAGAAAGTTATCCCCTTTTATTGCTCTTATGGAAGAGGTTTCCATTGAAATTGAGCAACTGCATTTTTGCTGAGGCCATTTAGGGATACACTGCGGTACAATGTACTGGGCGTTCTGAAGGTGTGGCCTTCCTATCAGTATCACTTTTTAAAAATAGACTGCTGGCTTCCTGCTGGGCAGAAACCATTAAACAAATGACTTTTTAGCCCCAAGCTGACTTTGAAAAACATTTTGGGTTACAGTGTATACTATTAGTGCAAAGAACACAGTCACTTTGTTTTATCTTTTGTCTCTTCCCTCCTCTAGGCTGTACTTGTTTCTGGGTTACCATTTGCATTAGGTTGTTTGAGCTGTGTGTGTGTCTGTGTGTGCATATGCCAGTTGTATTCATGTATGATTTTTTTTCCCTCTGTGAGCACTTTAATGGAAAAGATTTTTAGGAGTCATGGGCCCCATTTACACTTGTCGTTTCAAGTGTCTGTAAGTGTATCTGGATAAAAATTCCAGATGAAATTTAACTCTAACACACTTACACTTTTTCATTTAACCCTTTTCATTGATACTTTCATTTACACTTAGCCACATATGTGTGTCTCCACTGGCCAGATCAGAAATCTGAATGCAACCCGTCTTGAATGCTTTTTTTGTTGCATTTAGCTTTTTTGAGAGCAAATAGTTTTCTGATCTTCCCATGAAATGACTAAATATAAACTGGGTAATGCATGTTTTCCAACTCAAATCTTTGTCATGTGATCATTTTGTTAGGACTCTCACATAGTCTTTAAGAAATGTAAATATATGCAAGTCTAGGTTTTTACATTCTTGATCATAAGTCAAAATGACACCAGCATGGGAGAAGGCATTGTAGTTTGATATAGCCTCATCTGTCTGTATCAAAAAAAGCTGCCACATATTCACACTGAACACTGCAGCTTGTTTAATTAAAATCTTAAAAGTAACAAAAGTAAAATGTCCACTGTCATATCTGACTTTGTATTTGTGACTTAAATAAATGAGCACTCTAAAATGTGGGAAATAAGTAACAAGTATAATTTTTTTCATCAACTGAATGGTGGATTGCATTCATAACATCTCTAATACCCTTTCTACCTCCCTCTTTGATTTATTGTGGGGAGGAAGCCCTCACTTATGTTAAGAGGAAGAGAAAACATAATATGAACACATTTTATTCTCATACATAGTGCTTCTCTGCTTGTCAAGCCACATTTGTGACTTGTTTCATCTTGGAAATATCACTGAATCCAAGTAATCAGGAGACTGACAGAATAAACACAACCAAATTTATTTATATAAGCACGATGTATTTCAAAGACTTCGCATGGCAGCAAACATATTTTTTTTCGTCAGGAAGTTTTGTATTTGTGAGAGGCAGCATCAGCACAAACAAAATGTGGAAGCTTTAATGGATGATAGATGTAATTGGCAAACAGAAAGATAGAAAACACACTGAAGCCTCCACCTTAGTCCATCTTTAAAAGGAGGAGAAGGAAACCTATTAATTAGTTAAAGCATTAGACATGAGAACATTTGATATTCTCTTAGTTAACAGATGAAATAGGTGAACATTTCCAGTGCTATATTGACATTCCCATGCTTGTGGAAGTGGAAGCCATGCACAAACCCATTATTATATTTTCTTTCTGAGAAGCAAATGAGGTTTGATTATACTTCATACTTATATTTTCATGGTGAAAAACAGAGAATTAGCGAGAAAACCTTAATACTACAGGGGGAAATATCTAATGAGTGGTTTCTCGAAGTGTCTGCAGCTAACGCAGTCAAGTAACAATAGCTTCTCTCGTTAACTTAATCAGAAATGTAATTCTTTTACCTCGGAAGACACGCCGAGTGTCTGTCTGTGTTCTTGTGCCAGCAGCATTATGTGCAAGACCAGGTGATAATTCACGCTTCACAGGCCCTACAGCTTTTCCATTATGCTATGGGTTCAAAAAGTTCAGGGTGGCATATTGCAGTGCAAATTGCAGGCAAAAGCATGACAGAAGTGAGTGGAATCAATTACAGTGAGTATGACACACATCAAAAGAATGAAGGAAGTAAGCTACCTTGATAAAAAGAAGTCATGTGTTGGATGACGACTCGCATTCTTCGAAGACAAGCTCCGGGACATTTCTAACCTTTTTCTCACTCTTTCTTCACAGTTAATCAAGAGATATGTTGGTACAGTAGTCATAAGGTAATAGGAATTGGCGGTAACTTAATTAAACATTACATACAGCAGCAGGGAAGGGTGTGAGACAAACCCTTTTGAATTAAAAAAAAAATTCTTATGCCCCTCTATCGAGGACATGCAACATGAAAATGGAGGAATTCTACCAGGCTACTGGTGTTAGACCACACTTTTTGATTCTCCTTTATTGGAACTGTACATGTACAGAACCAGTCAAAAGTTTGGACACACTTTCTTATACAATGGAATGGGAAAGAGTGTCCAGACTTTTGACTGGTACTGAGCTATGAAAAGTGGAACTGCATGTTCTTAGAATATCCAAATTCTGATTGTGTAATTTAAGACTGTATAGAAAAAAAAAACTGAGTCCATGCATGCTACTAATGCTAAAACCAGTGCCACTTATACTTGCACTTATACTAAATGGGGACATATCATGTACATTTCGTGGTCTAGATCTTTTATTCTGGGGCTTCACTGGTATATATTTGCATGATTTACTCTCAAAAAAACTCCTAATGTATCTTATTCTGGCCCTTTATGCAGCCCCTCAGTTAAACCTCTGGCTTAAACTGGCCGTTTTAGCTCCTGTCTCTTTAAAGCCCCCCTTCCTTTGAGCCCACTTAGTTTTGGTTGGTAAGCTTCTGAAAGCTGCCACTCAGCAGACTTCCAGCTGTTCTGGAGGCTACGTAAACAAACAGTAGTAGTAGGATTTCACTTCTTTTTCTTGTTCTTTACTCAAAATGTCAGCTTCTCAAATGCATCTGTACATGTTTGGGCTGGAATGCAATCCGAAATAGGTGAATGGACAACACAAAAAACCCATGGAACAACTTTATCAACAACCTTGGCAACAAAGACTACAGAACAGACAGCTGTTTGTGGGAATGCGTGACTGATTTGATGTTTATTTGATAGGGAAGTAGAGATAATTTTGCAAATGCAGCATTCAGAGCAGGCTAAGGCCTTGGCTTTTGATTTTTAGGAAGCATTTTCACATACATTCACCTCATGTTTTGGAACTTTGGCAATGTTTAATATAGATATTTCACATTATAACTATATAAATGACAAAAAAGCAAAAAGCATATTATGTGTATGCACAGAGGAGTAGGAGTAGTAGGAGTTGAGATGTGACAGATATGAGAGTGTAACAGTGCAATCTTTTATCCACATCTTGAAATAAACTAAATCAAACAAGTGGCTGTGTGATGACATAATCACATGAATATCAAGAACTACATCCATGAGTAGGTTAAAGGTACAGTCAAGAACCAGAGCAGTTTCAGTGCATCTTTGCATAGGTACAAGTCTCTGGAATGTTATTTTTCTGCTTAGAGCACCATTCTTCCAAAAGTTCTTTGCTTATTTGGTGCTTTTATGATATTGGCTGCGAGCGCTGTTTAACACATTGGTCCATAATCTCCCATAGGTGTTGAATTAGGCTGAGATCTGGTGACTGCAAAGGATTTATATAATTTTCATACACATCAAACCCCAGTGACCCCTTTTCCCTTTTAATTTGTCACTCATCAGTATTTAACCCATAGGCTCTCTCACCATATTCCTTTTATTGTCACACAGGGTTCATTTTATGCAAAAGATAAACCACATAAGGTGAGCCACACGGGCCTAAAATAAGTCATAAAATGAATGTTTCACAATGACATCATTTTTGTTTTTCCTGTGAAGAGGAAATTAACAGAAATAGTGGAGAATATTAGCTCACTGATGTTGATGTTAGGCCACAGACTAAATGGCTGCTTCTCATATTATATTAATTAAGACCACATTAAGTTCAGACTGAGCTATTGTGGTAAAAATGGCCTTAATTAGAGATAACAGTAATATTAGAGAAAACTTGAAGTGTTGATAGCTATTTTCAATCAGCTTATTGTGTCAGTAGTGCAAATCTCCCTGCAATATCTGAAGATATCAGGAATCAGCTCTGTCAACATGTAATGTCTGAACAAAAGAACTGTTTGTTATATTGTTCATTTTGCTGTAAGAGCTGTCCAGCTGGCTGAGGATACCAACACATAGCTCTTAACATAACTCTTGAGAAATCCTAGTGGAGACAATAAAGACTTCCCTGCTGTGAGAGAAGAGTAGTAACTTTACCAAGAGAACCTACCCTCCATCAGATTCTCGTCAAGTGGGGCACAGGCACTTTTCTTGGATTCTAACCAACAGATGCACACTCATCATGATGTAGCTGGCAGATGCCCATTCATGGATATAACTTTGTTCACTTGCGAACAAGAAAACCAGCCCAAGCTATGTTCCCTGAAAAACCTTTCAAGGAAATATAGGTTTTCAGCTATCTCTATTTCCCACATACAGACATGAAATTGCTGCTATTACAAGATTTATTTTTGTTCTCTGGATGATGTTGCTGCTTTGCCCTCTGTAGTCCATCCAAAGTCAACTCAGAAGTGGATGTTTTCAGCAACACTGTTCAAAGGGACTATATCAAAATAATTAATCCTGCTACTCTGCCACAACCTGCTGCTATTGTGAAAGTTGTTCCACTAGCCTGCCTTTAGGGCTGGTGTGCCTGCCTTTAGGGCTGCTCAGCTGAGTGCGGACCATGTAGTTTCAACCCTGATGCAATGATGGAGCAAAAAGTGTGCTGAACACTAATCACAGATCGGGGCTTATCTGGGGGAACTTTTGCTGACTGGCAAAGATCTCATGGGATCACTCTCAGCAGTGGTGGCTGCCACTGGCTCAGCATATCAGAGCTCTACCCTGCACCAACCTGTCACCCACATTGGGAGTTTCATGCTCCAAAAACAAATGTCATGACAAGCAGCTAATGTAAACTCTAGTCTTGAAATTAACCCTTCAGAAAACGGTGACTAATATAACAGATGCAACAAATGCACACTTGCACACACAGTGTCACAGAATGCTGGGCCATGATGGGAACAACTGTGGTGTTGTTTTTCTGTGTTTGGAGACAGCAGGGCAGAGTGGGGGCAGTGTGGTGTGACAACTGGACTGACAAATCAAAGTTAGAACAATAGCTGAATAAAGATTATGAGCACTAGGAAACATTATGATTAACAGTGTTTATAACTAACATAAAGTTGTAATACTTGCTAATACTAGTGATTAGTGAGTAGTTACAGTTCACGCTAAACTAGTTCATGATAAGATTAATCAATATGTAGATGATGAGAAGCACCTATAGGATTTAATCTAGTCTGTTGTGTTTGCTAATGTTTAAATGTTTTTAAACTTTGACGATGAAAAGCTGGTAGTGCAAAATGGCATAGATAAACAGGTTTTGCATACACTGATCCAATAAAATCTCATGGAATAACAGAGGCAGAATCCTTCCACATAAAGAAAATAACTGGTTAAAATGACAGCTGACTTTGCTTTGCAGCTCTCAACGACGATGTCGACAAACACAGATCGATCAATCCAGGACAGAAGCGTCAGTGCATGTGAGCAGAGAATACAGATGGATCAAGAGGGGGTAGAACTGTGTTTTTCTCTCTGTACACCTGGTATTGATGTTATGAAGTAACATCAACACCTGCTGGTCTGCTGTGTTCACTACATCCCTCCACTCAGTAAATGACAAATTTGCAATTTTTTAAAACAATACGGTGGATTGTCTTGGAAAAGTAACATGAATTAGCTTGCATTTGAGATGAAGTGCAGTTTATGTCTATCTGTATAGTCTCAAAACTGTAGGGGATGTAAGGGTCACAAAATCTGTGTGGAGGGAAAATAATTAGATGAGCTGAAGCACATTGAGACATTTTCTAAAAAAGAAAATGTGTTTGTGCTTGCGGGCACAGCAAATGTTTGCATGGACGTGTGTGTGTGAAATAGTTGATGCAAACACATCAGAGTGAAAAAATGTGGGATGAGTGGTTAAAAGTGCCTTCTGAGAATTGAACGCAGTAAACAGAATTTTTTTTTTAAACACTTGCGATTTTTAGATGCATTTGTGTCACAGTTAAACACGTCCATAAAAACAACAACAAAAAGAAAACTTCAAGAAGAACATACAACCATTAGAGATGTACTTCCACTGGTGTCCTTGGTTGTAATGTGAGATCACACATACAACACCACCAACCATAAAATACCCAAGTAAAAGGAATAAATAAATTATTACTACTACAACATTAAAATAACATCAAACAACAACAACAACAACAACAAGAAAATGATTTAATTACTTTCATCCCACAGCCACTTTTCAATATTGAGCTCACAGTTCTGTATTAGTGCTTGGTTCTTTTTGGCATTTTGCTGACTCAAGCACTCTTGGGTTATTTACTGAAAAGCTATGCAACCCAAAATAGGAGCATGGTTGTTGTGGATAAATTCCATGGTTCCAACCGTTGCCTTCAAGTTCTAAGTTAATTAAGAATTTGATGATAGCAATGTTGATACAACTGGGGGTACAACATCTACTATTCAGCTTAGCATTCAATACATATGAAGAGATTAATATTCCTGTCTGTGCAGGGGACAAGACCAGCAGCCCTTGGTCAAAAGCACCTATTAACTGTTGGCCACCACTGCACCACTTACGCACAGATAAACGAGATGAGGCACTTTATTTGGGATATTATAACAGTATTACTCACCTGTCTGTCTTGTCTTTTTGCTACTCCTCCTCTGAAACTTCAGTGCATTGTCAATATGCATATTCTACATATATTTTACTTTATGAATAAAATGAGTAGGATTATTCAGCATTTGAAATATTTTGTTTTATATATTTTGTTTTATAAGTGTCCTGGATGTTTTAGAAAACAGTGGGCTAGGTTCCAAATACCCACTGGGCATAGAGAGACAAAACAAGCTGTGCTCTAGAGAGAGCTTGTAATAGATTGCAGTGATTCCCCTTGGACATGCTGTTGAGCAGGTGGCGCCTTAGCTGGTGCAACACACGGCAATGAATTTACCATTTCCTGCCCCACCATCTGACTATAAATCATACAGTCTGAAAACACATTTTTAATAACCAGAGAGGCAATTAAATAAATTCAGATGAGAGTCACAGAGAGCTCTCTTTCTCTCTCTCTCTCTCTCTCTCTCTCTCTCTCTCTCTCTCTCTCTGGAGGTTATTTTTCTCATTAACTTAAAACACACATGTACACACATATGTATGAACAACACAGACACATACATGAATATTTTGACCTTACATCTGAGTAGTATATTAAGTAATTTTACTGAATGATTTAATTATGTTACCATCCACTGTGATGTTTACAGTCAAAAGAATTCATATTGAGCTGAACTGTTACAGGCACATTGTTGAGTTTAACTCTGCGAGCGCGTTGTTTGTTATATTCTCATGCACAACAACACAGTGCATGTCTGCTGACTGCAGAGGGCGCTAATGCACATTGACAGCTGGCGGCAGTAATGTGCCTTTAAAATTATCTATGTGCCAATTAGAGAAGAAGAAGGAGACCACAATCTAGGTAAAAAACAAACAAAAAATGGATGAACAAACATACTGCAAGATAGTAATCATATTCAACGTGTCTGTTAGGCCTTAAGGACACGAAGAGTGCAAAACACAGAATGTAAACTAAACTGTGTTAGATTACAATGAAAACTCCCAAGAGCACCTTCAATTTACAACAAAGATCAGTTCACTTTCTATTACATTCTTAAACATAATGCATCATTATGTAAAAAAATATATGTATGCAAAAAATTATTTTTCAGGTTTACTGGTAAACATTTTTGAAATAGTAAAAAGAAAGAAGACACTATCAAGTTTCATTCGTCTTAAAGCATATTTATACTTTATTAATATAACGATGACTGCACAACATTGATAAATTGTGAACATATGCAGCAGATGCTGTAAGCTGTGCTACTGTACCAAAACATAAAAAGCCCCCAAATGTGTACAATACAAGTCTCCTCCCAACAGTCCAGCTGATAAAATCACTTATTTCGGTCTTGCTAAAACCACCTACAGCAAGAGCCATCTGTCCATGACTGGTTGTTTTCCTCTTCCTGTTAAGTCACACCCTCACAGGTGGTTAATCCCTGTGGAGCTGAGACGGTCACCTGCAATGGTCATATTTTCCCAGCTTCTCTGACAGTGAGGCATGAAAGCCATTAGCTGTGGGAGCTCGGGCTGAATGAGGCAAACCTGATATCGTATTGTGAGATAAAGAGGGAAGAAACAGTTGTCTTCTTTAATCATTTGCAAACCTTTATACAAACCATTTCGATAGAGAGGAAGTTACTGGTTAACAAGTTAATTCAGGAAGACCATGTTTGCTTTAGTCTTTTTCAGGGAGATATTAAGCATGACTAATTGAAGCAAAAGCCAGATAATCGCTAATATATGTAAAATACATGGGGTTTCTGCATTCAGTAAATATAATCCTTATTAGAACTAATTACTCAGCACAGTTGGGTGCTGTTGTATTCCACCACCATTGTTGGCAATCTCATGATTTTTTAAGACAAAAACATTTAATGCAGCTTGGTATTAAGAGTGTCATTTCTTTTTATCAAATAATGGCATTCATTATTGCTGTAGTTTTTTTTTTCTTTTTCTTTTTCTATCAAGGGACATCACTGCACAAACACTGGTGTTTCAGTCCAGGGATGTACTTCAGTTCGTCTTGGATGGCATCCACCATAATTCGTTCCTCAACAGAGCTGGTGCATCCTCAGGCTTAATGGGGAACAATCAATGCCAACACAAACAGTGTGTATTTTCTTGCGTGTTGCTACAACTGTCTATTACACAAGATTGTTCAATCTGATTTTGTCTTGCTGTTGTTTTGGATATGCTTATGAAAGTATTTAATGGTTCACCAGCTTGTTCTACTGTAACCACACACACTTATTTAGTGATACATGTGCGCACACACACACATAATAGATGTCAGAGAGGAAAATGATATATACAAACACCATTTATTTCTCTGTCTGTCTCTCAACCTGCTGTCAAGGGTTAGACATATAATTGTGTACATGGCACAGCACATCTACACAGAAATATTCCACCTACACATACTTTGAAAATCTCATTTATTTTCTACGGCCATCTGCAAGTACTCCACAATGAACCTTGTGAACCGAATGAATCATTCTGTGTTTGCAAGCTGGAGCACATAACTTTTCCTCTGAAATGCATAAGTCTTTCAAATTGAAAATAATTTTAGTTGTAAGCACCTTCTCGCTGTTCAGATGCTCACATGCAATACACGCAATCCTACAGGGTGAATTGAAGGACAGAGAATAATAGAGGAATAATACAATTATTACGGTATGTTGTGTGTGTGAAACTTTTAATGGTGTGAAAAGTTATGTTGACTATTACAGGAATAGTTCAAACTAAACTTAAAATTAATTCATCATCTATTCAACCTCATACACTAGAAATTGAAACTCTGGTGAAGTCTGTGTTTTCACATAGCTGGTAAGCCTTCTCCAAAGCACCTAAAGTAGCTGGAGACCATATAGAGGCTCCCACCCAAAAAACAGAAATGTGTGGGAAATTACTTCGAACAGCTTGTGCAGCATAATCCAATTGTGTTGTAGCAAAATCAATCCACTGTGGGTCTAGAAGGCAAACAATTAATGATGCTGAACATGTTTTCATGAATGTTACCACAGCATTACGGAAACAGAACTACTTTTACTGCATTTGAATGGCTGTAAAAAAAACACCACCACAACGTTATTGTCCTCCACAGCGATTTAGGGAGAGGGAGAATAGCTTGGCCCCCGCAAAAAAAGTGGTGGAATTTAGATAGAACTTGGAGGCATGATGCAACTAACAAGTGTATTTCAGCATTTTCAAACACTATCTGGCCCAGTGGTGGGCATTCTTATCACAAGTCTAAACAAAAAGACCTTCTGACCTGCTCAGACAGAAATTATATTCATGGAGGACTCCATGGGAAACTTGTGGGCTGATGCCTAGTTTGATTAATGATCCTGTTCACGTTTCTCAAGTCACTTTCGATAGGTCATAGATGGATATCTTGGAATACACTGGGATCTTCTGATCTAAATGCAAATTCTGTGTTGGTTTACACCACAATTTTCTACTTTGGTACTTCAAACTTAATAATGTTATGCACAGTCAGGTTTGTGTCTGACTCACAATTTGTCCTCCCTTTATTATTGATTTGAATAGATAATTCACCATGCACTGGACTTACACATGAGACTGTCCTGCTGTTTCAGCGAATGCCCAATTATGACTTTTGTCTGTCAGGAGCAAAGGAGGAAACAGTGTGATGTTGTCATAGAGCCATGAATGTTCGCAAAAGGAAAAGGTTGGGGTGGTTGGATGGATCAGTGGTTAACAATAATGATGAAGCTCCCCTAACCTAACCTAAGACATTTTTATGCCTAAACCATAACAGAGTAAGGTCAGGAATGTTTTACTTTTCAAATTGCATCCATTGTGTTGTCATTTTGCTGCATTTTTTATGAATTGATTAATTAATTTGGAGGACTTGTTGCATTCTATTGCTGTTTTATTTTTTAATATGCTATATGATATGCTGCATTTGACCCATGAGCTATTAACAAATGCACCCTAGCAAAAAAACAAAAACAAAAAAACCAAAAACAAATGAAAAGCACAAGTCCAACTCACAAAAATGTACAATTGCCAACAAAATCAGTCTTTATTCAATATGATGTGGATGTCCAATATTCATTGGTGCACATATGCTAATTTACACAGTAAGACCTTAGTAGCATGGCTATTTACTATGCAGTGACTGAATGACTGTATGACTAATAACATCAAATGTCTACTATGAATTAACATGACTGTGAATTTGCATGCCAGTCAAAGAGAAAAAAGCACAATGTTACAGGGGAACTCCACTGATTTAACATATCAAAGGCTGTTTACAGGTCTTCTGGAGTACAGCACTCCTACATATAAAGTTGTACAAAGCTTTTTGTGGCTTGAGAGGGAGTTGTGATAAGTTGCCTAAAGTTATGTCACTTGGGATGGGTGGGGGGGTTACCAAAAAGTTACCAGACCCCTATAGACTACTGCTCATCTTTGCTGGAGGCTAGCAGCTTGAGGCTACATTAAGTAGCTTAACACACCCAAATCTCAGACCGAACTGTCAGCAGTTCAGTTGCATTGTGGGTAATGTAGGCGCCAGGTTATGACAAGGAAGAAGAATGCATGGAACAAAAAAGAAGATGATATTTCTGGTTCTGCTGCAAACTGAAAACTGTATGTCAGGAGTCTGAAAATGTTATAGTGCAATGCTATGCCTTGCTAGTGTTTCCTTCTAGTCCACGGTTTGTCCTAACCTTTTTCTGGCCTGTGACTTCAACCCTCATTTACATTTAATTATTTTTTGTAGATTTTTTTTTTTGCTTATTTGCCCTTATTGGATAGTTGAAAGTGAAGTGGCAGACATGAAATAAGGGGAGAGAGATGGGCATGGCATGCAGCAAAGGTCACTGGCTGGAATCGAACCAGGGACGTTGCGGTTTTGTGGCATGCACAGTAAACATTTGGCTACTGGGGTGCTCCCTGAATTCTTTTAAATACTGTTATAATCCACTTTGTCACTAGTAAATCCTGGGGGACTCTGTCACATTGATGTTTTCGGCATAATGCCATACATTCTGTGGGAGGTACTAGGAACTGACAGGCATGAACTTTCATTAATTGCCTTTTACTTCATCAGTTTAGTGTTAATGAGCTATAGAAATACGGGACAACTCTGTGGACCACTCCTGCAACATCAGCCTTTCTTGAGGTAGTCAAAAGTGAAAGGTTTAAAACTCCCATGGTATTTCTGTTGCATGCCCCTCTAAACACGTCAAGTCCCTGTTCATTAATCTGGTATGTGAACATCCATTGAACAATGTTGCAAAATAAGATGGTATTCTGATATTATAAGCAATCTGGTGTATTATACAGTTTCTGGAGCTAAAGGATTACAGCATTTCAGCATTATGTCTGAAAAACATTAATAAACAGTATCCTTTGCCATTATTAGATCATATGCATAGAAGAAATGCAAATGTTGGGGGTAAGTTATGACTAATTAGGACTTCATTAATCACTGCAGTACTAAATTGAGTTTCAATGAGACAGTGCACACATTAATTCTCTACAGACATGCTCAACAATTTGTGTCCCCTTCACAGGGCCAAGTAAGGCTTTAGTGCCAAATACATTCGAACCAACATATTTTCCACACTTGAACACACTGCCACCCAAGAGTTCAGTGTCAGCTTCATTAAAATGCATGGCTACTCACACAGTTGCACCTTGTGTATGCACAAATTAACATGAATGATTTCACTCTGTGTTGTCCCAGTTGGAGATCCTACATGACTGTAATGTTAACAGACTAAATGAGACTACTTGTTTCCAGGGCTAGGTGGATGCATTGTAACTGATTATACTCTCAAAGAGGAGAAACGTCATGTTTAGGCATATTTTGACATCAACACTTCACCAAAGGCAAATGTTCCCCACCTTGTTTAAATATTTAGTCATGTAACCAAAAAAGAGAGGGAATCTCAGACTTGCAAGTTAAGAGATAAAATGTGATTCTGTGACTACTGGGTATTTAGTAAGCTTCAGTATTTGGGACTGATTTGATTGTTGAAGATTTAATCCAAAAATCAAGGCACAAGAACATGTCTTTAACAGGTATTTTAAATGACAACACATGGCAAACCCTTTTGCCACAAGCTTAGTCTCCTCATATGTGAAATGGAGCATTGCCTTGACCATCATTTGCAGGATGTCATTTAGAAAGGCAGGCAGAGAACACTGATGTTTTGCACCAGTTTGATAGAGATCAAAGCTGTCTCTCATGCAGATCATAAGGATATCTCAGTCATGTTTTATTTATCAAAGTGGGGGCTTTTTTTATTTTTAAATTTTTTTTTAACCTTCCATTGGGCTAGCTACTAGACAGACAGCCAACTGAGGACATGGCCTCTCTTTCAGGGTGGATAATTTGTCTTTGGAGAACATCATTTGCATTGCAATTACCTGAGAAGAACCTATAAGTGGATCCTACTGCTTCTGACAATTGAGATGGAGTGGGCATTTCTGTTCAGTGCATTGGAACGAAAGAAAAATCAATTGATGGGGGGTGGAGAACTGGAGATAGAATTTCTTTCCCCCCCATACAGTGTAATTAACTGGACACAATCCCAGGGAATAGTCTATTACATCTTATATGGGAATCACTTTCTATGGTAATATGTTTTAACATTTCTGCAATTCTGCAATTCTATAATTGTATTGTAGGCCTGCAAATTAACAGCATGTTTATTCAATGAGTGTTCACATTCCTACAGCAGAAATTACCAAGAAAAAGAACAAAGATACAAAAGTAGGGTAGAAGTGCAAAAATCCTAGTTCAGTTGGTACAGTAGTTTAGAGTTACGAAGATAATTTCAAAATTGTCTTTGAACAATATCCTTGATATAACTTAACATAGAAACTCAAGACTCTCCTGGATAATGTAACAATCCTTTAGGTTTATATTATGACCATCAGTTTTCATTATTTCAACTGTTTCTTAGAAATCATGTTTTGTGCATGACTTTGGCATGTGACCCCGAAATTTAAAGTGAACTGATTCACTCTGCAGACTGTAAAATCAGTTTTCTCAGTACCGCAATTAATTCCATCCACCATTAGTGGTGCATGTGACTGAAAGCTTGTTGATTGGCAGTTTCTTGCTGAAATGCACCTTGGGAGTCATAGTTAACTTCTGCCCTCAAATGTTTATGTAACCAGTTTTGTAACTTCAACTTTTTATCAAAAACATATATTTTCTAACCCAGTTTATCATCTTTTGTACTAATTATTTAACTAGGAGAGTCACTGTGAGTCATGTAGTAATACATCCATGGTCATGTAACATTAGAGTCGTTCAAGATGAGCCAGACCTGTGCAGCATTGATCACCAGTGATCAGCACACAATGCACACTGCTTAGATTTGTGAGTTTTTTATTTTTCATTTTTTATTAAACAAACCACACATAACAAAATAATATACAACTTAAAGCCAGGGGACACAAACATGACAGGAATAACAAATCAATAATACACATGAGAAAAAAAAGGCACAAAGGGAGTGGGATAAATTAATAAATATTTAAAAAAAAAAAGATTTTAAATAAATATATGTCAGCTCAGATCTTTCAGAAGCATTGTAAGTAAAAGCACAGTTTTCATAGCTTTAACATTTTTGGAAGACTTAATAGTCAAAGTACCTCTTCAGCGCATTTTTAAAAACAACCAGGAGGTGTCTAGACATACATTTATATATGTAAAATTTAGCAAAAAAAAAATAAGACTAATTTTCAAAAATGCTTTCATATTCCTTTTGATAATCAAAAATGCCAAAGAAAACAAGTCATTGAAAAAAATACATTTGAATAAAGAGAACCTCAAACCAAAATTTCACAGTGTGTATAAAAGACCAGAACAGATGCACAGGCGTTTCTGTGCTGGTTTCACAAAAGGCACAAGAGCTATCAATGTTTTCTTGGGAGGACAGGCTCACCATTTCACAAAGGTTGGGAGAAACAACAGGAAAATTAAAGCCAATGTCTCTCATCAACATAACTACTCCAGAGGAAATATCATCAAAAACAATAGAGAACTCTTTAGTAGTTATCGGAACAGCATAAGCTGCAAGAAACTCTGAATAGTTATGTAGTTGACCATTCAGTTTAAGCAGCTGACTAACCAGCAAAATATTATTTTAAAACCAATTCTCTAAGAATAGAGGCTTGTTTTTGTTAAGAATGTTCCTATTGTTCCAAAATGAAATAAGTGTGTAGAGAAAAGTTATCTTTAAAGATGAGAGACCAAGAGAGTAACATTTGTCTGTGGAATGTGGACAATTGCATATTAAAAGGAACTTTAAGCCATCTATTTTAGAGAAAACAGAGGAGGAGATAGAATGTGGGTCATTTAGGAAGTGCTTCAGCCATTTTATTTTGAATGTGTTATTTAAGGATGCAAAATCAAGAGAGTGTAAACCATCACATTCTCCTGTGTTCATCACAACTTGTTAAAGTGGAACTTCTTCCTCCATACAAAATCAAAAAACATTTTATCAGTTATTCCAAGTGTCAGATTATCTATATATAGTGACAGTGCTGCATATGAAAACTTAGAGAGGCCGCCGGCTTTAGAAAGCAGAATTCTGCCCCTTAGTGATAAATCTCTCTGTAGCCATGAATTAAGTTTCTTTTCAGTTTTATCAATGTTAGGAGTAAAGTCAGAGGGACATTTTGTACTGCAGACTTTGGTCATGACTACTCCTAGATACGTTACTTGATTTTTAATAGGGATGTTGCATAATCTTTAATAGCCATTATTTCACACTTCTCTACATTCAAACATGGTCCAGAGGCTTTAGAGAAATTCTTAATTAGGTATAGTGCAAGTGGGATTTGAGAGGCGTCCTTTAAAAATGATGTGGTATCATCCACCAGTTGACTGATGATGATATGTCTCTTTGACACCGTAATTCCCTTTAAGATACTATGGGAGAGGTAATGAGCAAGAAGTTGGGAAACAATCAGGAAAAGTTAGGGGGAGGTTGGGCATCTTAAATTGCAAAGCAAGTTAAATCATGGGGAGATTCCATATTTCAGCTTAATTGAATTGATACAATTATGTACAATGTTTCAACTGTATGTGTACAGTATGTACTGTATGATACCCTGAGTCATTGTTATGGAAGTGACTCTTTTTCAATACTTTCTTTAAATGCCTCTGTCATAGGAGGAGACAGAACATTTCTTCTGTGATCCTGGTTTTTTACTATTCTTCAGATCACCTATGGCTTGTGATACTTCACAATCGTCACATAACGACCTAGTCAACATTTTACAAAAATTGACAGAATTCAAGAAAGAAACAGCCAACTGTTCTGAGTAATCTGAATTATAGAGTTCTCCATAAAATCTAGCACAATAGTTAGCTATTTCATAGGGATCAACTATCTTGTCATCTATTTGTAATTTATCATTGTTAGGGTTCTTGGGATGACTTCTTTCTAGCCTAAAGAAATATGAGGAATTTTGCTGTCCTTCCTCAACCCACTTGCTTCTAGACCTAATAAATGCACCCTCTGCTTTAAGTTTACATATGTCATCTAATTTATTTTGGAGTCTGATATCCACTTTTCTCATTATCAATTCAATCAATCTATCCTGTTGGGTGAGAGAGAGCAGCATAAAAATTGTTTCCTCTTCATCAGCTCTTCTGCTTTTAGCCAGGCCACCGCCAAATTTTCTGCAAATTTTCCCTGTCGCATATTTCATTTTTTTAAGTTTATATACATGCCCTGTACTAGAAAATATTCTTGGACATTGAGAAAGCTTATGATTCATTTGTGGAAGGAGGGACTAATGATTACAATTTATGATTTAGGAGTTAGAGGTAGAATGTTCAGTTGAATTAAAGATTTTCTAATGAAAAGAACAATACAAGTACAAGTGGGTGGGAAAAGTTCAAAAATTATTGAAATAGAAAATGGTACCCTGCAAGGAATTAATTAGCTCAGTCCTATTTAATATAATGATAAATGGTATATTTAGGAACAATGGAAGAGGGTTTGGACAGTCTTTATTTGCAGATGATGGTGCCATTTGGAGAAGAGGAAGAAATGCAGAGGTTTCTTTAAAACAATTTCAAAGGGCTTTAGTTTCTGTAGAGGAATGGGCAGACAAATGGGGCTTTAAATTCTCAGCCGCAAAGTCTAAATTTATGGTCTTTGGTTTCAGAAGAAAGTTATCTAATCTTGGATTGCACATGTATGGATCATCACTAGAGAGAGTGAAAGATTTTAAATTTCTAGGTGTTTGGTTTGACGAATGAATGACTTGGGCTGTTCTCATAACAAAAATACTAACAAAATGTGATAAAGTGTTAAATGTCATGAGAAGTCTGGCTGGATGTGACCGGGGGGCAGAGATTTAATATACCAGGCAATGATAACATCTGTACTTGACTATGGCTGTTTTGTTTATGGCTCTGCTGCTAAATCAGTGCTTGGAAAATTAGATATTCTGCAGACTAGGGCATTGGGATTCTGTTGTGGGGCTTTTAAAACCTCCCCAGTTCCTGCACTGCTTATTGAAATTCCCTTACGCTTAAGTTGCATTAAGTTGGGGCTGCAGTACTGGGTAAAACTAAGTGGCTCCAATCAAACCTTCCCAGCAAGGTGTCTTTTGCAGGGGTCATGGAATTCTGGTGGCAAAAACAGACCATTTCTCAACAGTATAAATCAGTGGGCCAGGAAAGTGAGAATTAACAGGAAAGCATAGCAAAACATACAGGCTTGTTATCTGTACCTTTTTGGCTAATGCAAGAGCTGGACATTGATATTACTTTTTTTTTTTTTTTTTTTTTAGCAAGAAAAGGATGACAGAGCATCAAAAATAGAGCATTATCTAAACAGAGTAGTGGGATCTTATTTAAAATTTTTCACTCTCTGGGTCCCTAGAGCCATCTCTAGAGAGAAATTGGATCTCCAGAAAGCCTGATAGCTAGTGCGCTAACAGCCGTTAGCCCGATAGATAGCGAGCTAACAGCTATTAGCCATTAGCCTGCTACCTAGTGCGCTAACAGCCGTTAGCCATTAGCCCTAATGGTTAGTGCCAATGGCTGTTAGTGGGCTAACGGCTATCGGCTGTTAGCGCGCTAGCTAGCGGGTTAACGGCTAACAGCTGTTAGCATGCTAGCTGGTGGGCTAATGGCTAACGTCAGTATAGCTAACGCTAACGGCAGATTAGCGACAGTAAAGTTATATAACTTGCTAATACACAATATATATACCTTGTGTTTAGAGGGTATAGAGCTATTAAAACTCACCTGGAAGAAAACATGAATGCTTTCAGTCCTATTTAGAACATGAGGTAGTGGTGCACTTGTGGCCCCTTGTGGTAGAAATGAGTATTACAACAACAAACACATAGAAAAACTCTGACAAAAAAAAAAAAAATTTCACCTACTACTTTCACAGATGATGAAGAAAACAACAACTTTGCCCTCTTGTGGCCGAAATTAGTATTACAACAGAGAACAACAGAAAAAAAAAAAAAAAAAACCTTAGAAAAATTATCCTGGCAAGAAAAAAAAAAAATCACAGATTTTCACAGGTGAAAAAACAAACAAACAAACAAAAACTTAGAAAAATGACCATGGCAAAACTTTTTTTTTTCGCCTGGCAAAACTTGTTTCACAGATGATTTTTAAAAAATTTTTTTAATTTTTTTTATGGAACTTAGAAAGATTATCCTGGCAAAACCTTTTTTTCACTTGTCCTTAACTCTTGAACACAAGAGAGAAAAGAATTAAGATCCAGATTTTTTTTTTTCTCGCTTGCCTTTCAAGGCTTCCATATTAAACACAACCCAAACAGAGTATCAGAGAAAGAGAAGAAAGAGGATAAATAGCTAGCCAGACAGAAAGGCTAAGGAATTAAAAAGTGAGAGAGAAAGATGGAGAAAAGGGGTTGTGGAGGGGAAAATAAAACAATTAGGAGACATGCATAAGCAATCAAGGAGATTAAAGAAGAGGACATGTAAAAGTTCTAAGAGGAGGTCAAGGAAGACTTTCACAGTGTGCAGATAGCAGACACACCACCAGTTAGTCCATTAAATGAGAGCTTTGATGAGCCAAATGTTAGTATACAGTCCCTTGCAGGAGAGAGGGTCAGGAGAAGACATAAGAAAAGACACTTAAGAGAAATCAAGTCTTTAAAAAACAAGCTACTGAGATTGAAGAGAGAGAGGGATCATCTTAAAAAAAGTTAAGTGAGCAAAGCATGCATCCAAAATGTGTCATGAACTCTCCACAAACCATGATTGAGAAAATGATTAGTGGAAGTGACTTGAGAAACCCCTCAATTAAGAGGACCCCTTCTTTTTCACTATGCTTTGGTAAATGAGCTTTCCACAAACAAACACAAAACTCTACCCACGTTTGGAATATCTTATCAATTTCTAAACAAAAAAACAAAGAATCCAAGGCAAAGAAACCCTCCAGGTCATCACAAAAGACATTCAAGCCATCTTCCAGATTACAACAGATCACAACAGACAATCAAGACACCAAAACAGAGGATGATCTTAATGGACACCATAATAAACTTACACAAATAATTCACCACAGGCAACCCTGAAGTAAAACTTTCTTACTTTTCTGCTTTGAGGCCCTTTCATATTACTGCACCAAAATCATCTAGCTGCAAAACATGCCTATGTAAACTTCACAAGAATGCAGCTTTAATGTTGGAGGTACTAAAATCATCAGGGGTTGTGGATTCAACAAAACTGTAGGATAGTTTTAAATTGGTGTGTTGCACACCAGAAACTGAGTTCTGCCTCCTTCAAAAATGCACATGCTGTGTAAACAAGCAGACATTGCTGCTCCCAGAACACGAGGTAACTAACACCGGAGGCAATGGGAAAGAGTGGGGCAATCAACAGCAGATGAAACATATACCTCAACAATAATAGTATCTCCTGATACCATTATTGCTCTCAGAGCTTATACGATTATATGAGGAAAAACTCAAAAGCGAAACCACACCACATGTGTCTTGTCTGGAACCAGTCACAATAATACTGCAGTGTGATTCAAGCATGCAAAGAGAACAAAGTCATTATACAGATGGATTTTTCAGAGGTATGGAAAAGCAAATACCATGCTGAAGTCCAGGCATGGCATTTTGGACAGAACTTACCTCTGTTAAATTTACATGTATTACACAAAAGAAACTGAGTCAGGATTCTCCACAGTCTCTGAATATAAATGCCAAGATAATGCATCCATTTGGACCTACATGGTTCCTGTACTGAGAGGGATCCACAGGGCACATCCATCAGTTGATACAGTACATTTCTGGTCAGATGGTCCAAGCAAGCAATATAAGAATAAGATTTTTTTTCCCTCTTCAGCAACATTCTTCTGAAATTAGGGTTTAAAAGGGCAGAATGGAACTTTTTTCCAACTTCACATGGAAAGGGCACTTAAGATGGAATTGGAGGGGCAGTGAAGAGGGCAGCTGACAGTCTGGTTTTAAAAGCACATGACATTGTCAACGCCAAGCAGTTCAATGACAAGGTTTTCAACAACCTTAAAAATGTACAACTCTACCTCACTGATGCAAAAGAAATTGAAAGGTTCGACAAACTCCTTCCTCCAGTACTGAAACTTTTGCCTGCTACAAAATGGATTCATCAGGTCATCCCAGATCAAAAGAGTCTCTGGTACAGAGAATTGACATGTTTCTGCATTGAACCAAGAATATGGCACTGTTTCAGTCCAGTTTGTTTTGCTTTAGGCATTGAGCAAGGCAATATGGACAACCAGAGATATCTTGCAGCCCCCAAAGAAAATGTGTTCAGACCTTTAGCACAACTTATGATGGAAATGGTAGAAGAGCCACCATCAGGCCCTGAGGGCACAATATCTTCTGAGAGTATTAAGCCTGGTGTATGGATGGCAGTAGTTTATGATGAGTACTGGTGGTTGACCAGAGCTGTTTTTGTGGATGGTGATAATCAGGATGTGAGAGTGGAATTGCTGTAACCCCATGGCGCCAATGAGAAATTCATACCTCAGCATGGCAGAAGAGAAGAATGCTTTTGCCCTGTTACAGATGTTCTGGTTAAACTGGTGGGAAATGCAACTCTTATAAATCTCAGTCGAACAAGGGAAATATATAGCAGTTCTCCAAATGTAATGGACTTCATTGAAGGTGAGCACATTAATCATCTGCTTCCCAGTGACTAAACAGCAACAGTTTTGTTACAAAGGTTATGTCCAATCAGATTTTTTTTAGTTGTAATGTTAATAGGGATGGGATGATACACTAATCTCTCTAAATGAGTAAATACATGTCATGGGGTTCACGATTTGATACAGCCATGATACAGCCTGTAAACAGCTTCAAAATGTCACTATAATTTGGATGGAGAGCTCGTGAAATTGTGATGGTCCAGTGTCCCATTTGTGATTACTACAGAAGCAAAACATGGGGATAATATCACCATTCATTTTTCAGACCCATACATGCTGTCACATTTTTGTATTGTGATATCAAATTTCAATATATTGCCCCATCCCTGGATGCAATAGATGGTTTCTGTTGAATCTTGAAAGAGGAAAATAGGTCTTTCACAGTTATTTTTATTTTGTTTGAAAGTTGATCAGTTTGGTTACAAAGGCTCACATCTCAGTTTTTTTTTTTCTTTTAATGTTTTGATGTGGTAGCTGATTTCTGTTAAAATCTGAAACAAGCAAAAAGGGAAATGGCTTCTGTGTGCTTCCAACTGTTTTTGGTTTAATGAGGTAAAAAAAAAGGAAACACCTAAGTTATAGTTATTAATTTTGAAACAGGGCAGGTTTCCAGATGAATGAATGTAATTGCTTTGAATATTTTTTTTTATGTTTCTGTGTACTATTTTGTGTTTATATGTATGCTGTATGCTTCTCAACTCCTTCATTGAGAAGTCACTTCCATCAAATGGATATTTTCTATTATATTCATTAAATGTATGTTCATAATGACTTACAAAAAGAGTTTATGGTGTATGTGGCTACATGCCACATTCACTCATTCACACACACATTCATACACTGATGGCTGGGGCTGCCATGCAAGGTGCCAACCTGCTCATCAGGAGGAGTTTATAATGCTCATTCTCACACACACACACACACACACACACACACACACACACACACACACACCGATGGCACAGCCTTTGGGAGCAATTTGAGGTTGAGTATCTTGCCCAAGGACATTTTGACATGCAGAATGGAGGAGAACCGCCAATCTTCTGATTAGTGGATGACCTGCTCTGCTTCTGAGTCACAGCCGCCCCATGTCAATAAAAAGTTGTTACACTACAATGGTACACTGAATGTGTGCTCTTTATTTTATAAATGATATTATATGTTGTTTATCACAAAGAAAGGTTACATTATCAACAGAAATTGTAAGTGGGCAACATTATAATGGTATTTATTTCTTGAATAAAAAGATAAACTTTTTGATCATACAGTTAATTAATGCTTGCATTTAATACTACAAAAATCATTAAACATTTCCCTCATGTTTTATAATATAATACCATGACTTTTTGTGTGCATGATGAGCATTTGAACAAAATTCAAATCCTCAGCTGCAAAAAATATTATTTAAGAAAAAAATTTAATCACCAGGAAGTTGCCCCATCACAAAGTTTAATAGCTAAGACTTTGATCTTTCAAAATATATTTTCCCAGCATAATTGAAGAGTAAAACTCAAAAACCCCCCAAAATAAGGTTTTGTCCCAATTCTCAAGTATGGGTGATTTACATAATTCCCAATTCATGCCTACGAGTTTTCATTTTTTGCTTTACTCCAGTACTTATTGATGAGATCAGAAATCAGCTCCTCCTGGGGGATACCAAGATGCTCCCAGGCCAGAAGAGAGATATAATCCCTCCAGTGTGCTTTGGTTCTGCCCCGGGGTCTCCTACCATTTGGATGTGCCCGGAACTCCTCCAGAGGGAGGCATCCAGGAGGCATCCTAACCAGGTGCCCAAACCACCACAGCTGGCTTGTTTCAATGCGAAGGAGCAGTGGCTCTACTCCGAGCTCCCCTGGATGTCTGAGCTCCTCGCCCTATCTCTAAAACTGAGCCCAGACACTCTCCGGAGGAAACCCATATCAGCTGCTTGTATATGCGATCTCATTCTTTCAGTAACTACCTAAAGCTCATGGCCATAGGTGAAAAGTTTGAATACAGTATTATCAATGCCATCAAAACATCTTTCCAAGCAAAATTTCAAGAAGAGGTATTAGTCAAGCTTAAGGCAACAATCCAGCTAATGACTAGTTAGATAGTCCTATACATCATTAACCGTGACTCTTTTACCACTTATGGAGGCAAAAGGTTCTTGAAAGCCTGCTTTCTTCCTGTCTTTCCATGCTTGTTTCAGAGGCCAGAATTTGTTCAGTGCATCTTTGGCTCCCTGACAGAGGTCTTCCATTATCTTTATCTTCCTTTGTTTCAGTACCACTGATGCTTTGACAACCCTCCAGACTTTGTCCTGGTGTGTGCGTGAAGTGAATTTCACAATTATGCACCAGAAGATTTCACCTTGTCAGATCAGGGACCCAGTCTGTGCACAATATTCACAGAGTTGGGGAGCTGATCTGCGATATCTGGAGAGATCCTGCTGAAGTGATTGATAATCAGTAGTTTCACCTGTTTGCTCCTTGATATCTGCTACTCTTAGGTTCCATCCTCTTTTGTAGGTATCCAGCTTGGCACATATGTCACAAAGCACAAAGCATGTTTTCTTTCTCCAACTAAAAGACTTTACCATCGAGGGTATAAACTTTTTCAGATACAGCTTCCATATGCCTGCCAATAAAATTCATTGACTCAGTGAGGGTTTTAATTGCTGCTTTGTATTTAATAATAGCTACTTGCACAGACTGCAGGTTTTGTATAGTCTCTTCTTGCAGCCTTTCCATTCATAGCATTACAGTTAGCATGGCCAACGGGTTTTTATTAGCACAGGGTTTAGCCTTCTTGGCTGGGCAAAGCTGAGGGATTTAAGGTAGAGGAGCAAGGTCAGCATCGTCAAACTTGGTCTCCAGGGATTTCCTAGCCTAACTGTGCTGTTGCTAGCAATTAACTAACGTTAAAAAGCGTTGGATCAGTTTGGAATCAAGTTAGTGCTTCAGAAATAAAAGTGATGTTACGCCGATGCCATCTTGGTCGCCTCCCGTCTCGGTTAGATTTCTTTCTGACTTGTGTGTGATGTCACACATATGTGGGCAACAATAAACTCACAAGGTCAAGGTGGCTGTAGTTTTTTGAGCCAGGCGTTGCAGCTGCTCTCCACCGACTGAGCATGATGGGAAATGCCTGGCTGTCACCTGATCAAAACTGATTGACTCAAGTGTTGGATCAACAACATGATCTTTTATAGAAACACTTCATATTTTGTTTGATTGTAAAGATGTGGATTTCATTAATCTTTCGGGTCCGGCTCGGTTCACACTGACAGGGCTGTATTCATTCTCTGTCAGCGGGTTTGGTGACAGGCTGATCCTCGGTGGGCGTTACAGAGAAAACAGCAGAGTTGACTCAGTCTGTAGACGGCTAGGTGTAGGACTTAATCTGTGTCTCTGTGAAGAAATCCTTTCTTCCTTCTGCAGGCAGTGAGAGTGCTGGGTTGCAGCAGCAGTCTGTCTCTCTTGGATCCAGTGATTGGCCAGTGAAAAAGTTTCAGCTCGTCCAGCGAGGGGAGAGAGAGACGAGAGTTTGGGCCTTCCCACAGAGTTAACACCAAGGTGCAAACTGAGCGAGGCATAATGGGAGCTGGAGTCTGTTTTGGACTCTCTTTGTTTGACTGGGCACCCTTCCTTGTTATCAGGCTTTGTGACTGCATGCAGGCCTGCCTTTGTCTCATGCACATGGAGGCCCAACATCAGCATTATGAACTGAAATAACATAAAACTTTTGGTAAAAAGTGTGACATGAAGATTCTTCTCCTCTGTACAGATGTGAAGCCCTGACAGTCTAACTATTTGACAGATAAAGGATATAATTGATAACATTGATCTGATAACATTTTATTAAACTGGGATCACATTTAACAGGATATAAATATTTCTGTGACTTTCTGTACATTCTTGGAAGGCTGCTGGAAACTGTCCAACTGCGGCTCTTTGTCACTGCCCCCTGCTGTTGCTGCCTGATTCTGTCCACTTTCCAGGCAAAGTGCAATTCATCTCAAATAAGCCCATTGTCTATGAGAAAAATGAATGGGCGTCCACATTCAAGTGACAAAGCCTTCTTGTGGCTGTAGTAATTATGATGGGAGCAAAGGAGGTAATCAGTAGTGCTGGGAAGTTTGAGTGTTTGAGTTTTCTCAGTACACGCCATACTTCTAAATGTATCAAGTATTTTGAGCATTTCAAGTTTTCCAGTACTAGGTCTTACGCACCTCTCAGACCACAATAATTCAAGACACTCCAGATGTGTGTGTATCAAGTGGTAGTAAATATATTTATGCTTCATTATCCTCCCAAAGTATTAGACTGCAGTTCTTCACTTATATTAATCCTACAGTGGCGGTGTGCCACTGCAGAATTATGAGCATCATTAATATCATTGGGCTAGTAATGATTTTCACTCGCACACTGTGTGAGCACACTAACACCCTACGTTACTGTGTTTTCAGTCATCAACTAGTGCATCAAATCCCAGAATCCTCCCTGTCCTCATTCTTCAAAGGACCGCTATCTGAAAGGTACTGTTATAAGAGTAGCGTAGCTTCTTTAAGGAATAGGGCAGTGTGTAATGTGTGTGCGTAGTGAGTGTGTGGTTGAGCGAGTGCAGAGAGTGCATGGCAGAAAAGTGATGGTGAATGCCAGGGGAGCAGAGGAAAAGGTTAGCAGTAAGTTGTCAATCTGGCAAATGTACAGTACAGGCTACAGTGTGTCATTTAATAAGTGCTGCAGCTTTTCAAGATCATAAAAAAGTCTTGTCAGTTGCTTGCCCAACTGTTGGAAAAGTGAAGTGGGTTAGCCTTGAAGTTAGCGACAATGGGTTAGCCTAACCTGACCAGGATTACTTCAGGTGGACTGACCTTTAACTCTCATTTTAGTGTCAATCTCACCTGCTCCTAAACAGAGAAAGGTCTGGCTGCTGAGTCCAGTAAATAAAGACAATTCAACTATGTTGTATCATGACAAAATAAGTAAAGACATTTCAGTCAAAATACAAAACAATTATTAACAGACACTAAAGTAGTCTCAATATCGTATCAGCCAAAGTGCAGCAGCATGTCCAAAGTCTGCAAGCAGCAAAGTATCCACAGGCTAACAAGCACTGTGTCTATTGTCCACAGGCTAACAGGCTAACAAACACTGTCTGACTCTGATACATGAAAAAATGTGGCAAGCCCCCGAGCCCAAGGTGGTCTTCGGTATTCTTCGGCATATGAGCTGCAGATCAGCTTGTACAGGATGTATCAAGGGCAGCGAGTCTGTACAAGAACTGCTATCAGTACCAGCAGTCATGTTGAGTGTAGTAGATGGGTTTTTAGTACTGACCCAAGGGACAAACGTGTCAGTCAGTCATCACCTGCACTGCTTAAAGGAACTAAACATTGTCACAAAGTATTCAAGTAAGCTTTTAATATAGTTTAAGATTGTAATGCTTTTGTTTTTTTATCGCTGCCAGTTAGACTGGTGACATATAAAACAAAGTATGCGGGAGAGCTTTGGTTTAAACATGAAACCTAAACTCACATTTATTCTAATAAAATTGTTTCTATTCAGTAAGGGGTTTGAGAGACAGAAATGAAGCAAAGTTTGCATTTTTGTTTGGAGAGCTGCGTCCTAGCCTTGGATCAGGTGATGCATCAGCTGAGCTTGCATTTTGCCACAAACAATTGAGCGACCTATTTAAGCTGTCACACTCCCTGCTCATTCTCTGTTTCCACTATCTTTGCTCCTCTCCTATCGCTCCAGAATCCACCTCTCTTTGTTCATGGTCTCCCATGATTGGAGGTTGCATTGATGTCTCTCTGCTCGCACTTTTTCTGGCCTTATATTACACTTTGAACACAAAACAGATTAAAAAAGTATAATAAACATTAAACCTATTACTTTTACTCTCATACATGTCACTGTAAATGTCATTGCAGCCAATAATAATAATATAATTATGGTTTGTGAATTGTTTAATAAAACATTTGCTCCTGTTAAATAATTTAATAGTATTCTGGATGTTGGGTAAGGTCATAAGAGAGGTCTAAGTGGTAAAAATGTGCAGTAGCTTAATAAGTGACGGATACAACTACACAACCTCCTTTATGGGTAAGGAGATACTGTCAGTTTTCTTTAATGAGTTTGACTATAGACTTCACAATACATTAGCTGAAAAAAAAGAGTTAGAATCACTTGAATGTCTATGATCATGTATAATTGGCAGATGCTTGACCCTCTTTAACTGCTGTCATGTGCTGAATGACTCTGATTAAGTAATGCATGCCACATGGTGAGGAAAGAACAGCTGCAATGAAACGGTGACATGTGCTGAGGGATGGGATAAGAGGTGGGTGGAATTGTTTCAAGACAATAAAGTTTATTTGAACAGAGGTGCAATGCGAGAGAAAGATAATCATGAAAGTTGCTGAACCTCACAAGTGACAAGGATACGGTGTTACATTTCTTTTGCACAAATCCAGCTAATAAGAAGAGTCATGAGTGCTAACGATTGTGCTGCTGTCTCCAGGGGATTTTGCACAGCTGTTTCCACCTGCAGAGTATTTTCTCCCTTAGCTTGGCTTTGTCTTCTTCCTTTGAACACATGAACATCCTGATGGCTATAATTAGCTCTGTCACTCTGCACTCGTGAACACGGAGCACGCTGCCATTTATTTCTCCATACTTCACATACCACACCCAACCACTCATACAGTTGTTTTCAAGCTTTGGGTCAGTTATTTTTCATTCACTTCTTTTCACAACCCTCTACTCTGTTATTTAACCTTGCTGTAATATTCCACTTTTACACCCTATTCCCTTTCACTTTCACTTGTCCCTGAAGTTCCCCCAATCTTTCTTTTTTGCTTCAGATGATAAAAAGACTTCAGATTGATGTTGCAAGAACTAATGGCAGTGATCAGAAACGCATTGACCTGTTCCATATTGAGAGGGTCACTTGGCGTCTAAGCTGCCAGATGGGCTTCTGCTGGAAGAGCTAGGTGTTATTCATGCAAAAGTTAGAGTAGTGAAAAGTGTATTTTTTTTCTTTTGTGTGTGTGTGTGTGTGTGTGTTTGTGCTACTAACACACACTTGAATATGCTAAACACTCCTAAAATGTCAAATGGGACATTACACATTAGATTGGTGTCAAAACTAAAATACCACCAAAGGTCTGTTCTGCTAATTATTTTCTACCTACAGATGTAACTGTAACCTACTTTTAAAAAATGGCTTCTGGTTTACTAGAGGCAGTTCACAGTCACCTAAGACACACTATTTAATATATACTCACTTCTTAGAGCGCTCTAGCTCTCTTTTGCAACTTGTCAACTTTATTTGTTTTGTAACCATTTCCTGCAGAGTATCTGACAGATGGGTTTCTTGGTTTTAAAGAAAGTTGTTTTCTTCTCTAGCTAATCTATATATGTGTGTGTGTGTGTATTTTGGTTTATGCAGTCAGGAAAGGTATGTTCAATATCGGCCTATATGAGTTCAATGTATACAATGGCTAATAAGATAACAATAAGTAGCCTCATCTTTAAAACAGCATCATACAAAATTGACATACAAAAACAGCAAAGAAGTAATTTATCAGTGCCTTTTAAACCAACCAATATGACAACTCTTGAGTATTTCCTTATCATGGTTCCCATTGGTTAAAAGTTAAGGTTTCATTTAGTCTACTAAAAGAATCGCAGTCTTTTGCTTCGTACAGCCCTCTTCCCTCATGAGCTGTTCACACATACGGACTCAAAGTAGCAAGCTGCAGGCGTCTTAGTTGAGCACTTAATTTACATAATTACAGTTTTTCCCATTGACATCAGTATAGTGTCAATGGGAAAAACTGTGAGTATGTATCGTCGATGTCTAAATGCATGCGATTATTTTCATCAGATTTATAAAGCCTTGCATAAGCATGGTTCCATTGTATAAATCTCAATCATGGGCGCCCAGGGGAACTGGGCACATGTGCCCGAGCCTTATTTCCACTCCCACAATTAGCCATAAATGGATGAAGACACACCCTGAACCATCTGTTTTCATATAAGTTCGCCTCCTGCTCCACCAGTCTGTACACCTGTCAGTGAAACAAACAGGAAAGAAGAAGTGTTGTTTCACTGATTGTGTTGCATCGGTGAGGTTCTCCAACAGTAGAACATTTGTCATTACAACCATTATGCACGGCTATGTGGCTCTTTATATAGCGCCTATATCATTAATTCATCACATGGACCTGTAAACCATTGTTGGCAGTGATATCTCAGAAATGTAATCAATGATTAGTTTGTAGTTCTCATATCAAAACCGACTTTACAAGGTGTGTCACAACTGAGGATAAAATAAAAAGAATATGATGCTTTGCAATATTGTTGTTGTGACAATCATGCCAATTAAGCAAATCTGAATTTGAAATTAAGAGTAAAATAAAATGTGAACTCTTATGTAAATTAAAAAAGTGACAAAATTAATTACACAAATGTAATTGATCAGTGTTACATTTATAAATGCTTGATTGGCATTTTACAAATATCGGTGTAAACGCAAACAAAAAAGTCACAAAATCAGTGCAGCTGTTTCTCAACCTAATCAACGTTTTACTAAAAGGTTCTGTCTCTCACCTTATATTTAATCTCCACTTCATCACATCACTCTCAGATTGCTTTAGAAAAACGTGTGTACACATGGTCTGAAGAATACGTGAGGTACGCACATTCTCACCGTACATTCTGTGTTTATATATATCAGTTTATGTGCAGGAAATGGCATGGTTTTTGTGCGTACACATAATTTATGCATCTGGCCCTTGGTAGTTTGTTATTGTTAAGTCATATTGCAAGGGAAGCCATTCACCTTGACAAACGGCCTTAAATCATGCATTTGTTTCAAGTGCTTTTATGTAGTTGAATTGGAGATAACAGTTCAGCTGATAACAGCTTTGCTTCTGGTTCCCAATAGAATCAACTCCCCGTTCAGCAGGGGTTTAAAGTTTTATCATATCTTTTTTTAACTTCTCCAGGTCACACTGCTGGGAGACTTTTGAGCGTGAAAACATGGTGGAGATGCCAGGTGGCCATACGGAGGTTCAATTTACAATGAAGAGAAGCCTGCGGTGCCTTAAGTGTTTGAGTATGTATATGCGAACAGGGTGTGGGAGTAATAACAAGGTCATGCTACTTCTAACTTTGCTTCAATAGAGTACAGTCATTATTTGCACAACCTAAAGAAGTCTGTTATCAAGGAAAGGTTTAAAAGTTTGAACAAAAGACCAATGCAATAATTTCTCAGGTGAGGACAGTTTAAAATGTGAAACGCATAGCATGAAGTGAGAGTAGTAAAATGGCCTTGGTGTGGCTTTGATTTGTTTGAGTCCTTTCTGTGTGCTGTGCTTTTCCTCCCACAGTCCAAGGACATTCAAGTTAAGTAATTTGGTAGCTCTAATTTGTCCGCTAGTGTAAATGTGTTTGTATCTCTACATTTATTAGTTCAGTCACAGACTGGGGACCTGTCAAGGCTGTGTCCTGTCTCTCACCCAATGTGTGCTGGGAAAGGCTCCAGCCTCCTGCAAGTCAAAAGAGGATAAACAGTTTATTATTATCATTATTATATAGTTTTTTTTTTATGAATTACATTTTCAAGACTGTTGCATTCTAGGTAGTTGGTGGTTTGAAGATCTATTTTACAGTCCTACGTATATACATATTATAAAGAAAAAAAAAACTGTTCTCTTGGACAGTTTGCTTCTGCCAAAAAATTGGTCCTTTGCACTTACATATCCCATTAGAGGTGGTCTGAGTGGGCAGGAATGTAGGTGCAATTTTGTGCCTAAAATGGATACCAAAATTGCAGTCTCGCCACATCTTCATAAACACACCCTCACATGTGCCAACTCTTCTAGAGCAAGCTGGTCCTTTTGGTTCTATGAAATCACCAATGACACAAATGCAAATAAATGGGCGTTTACCTGATGAAAATGGCACTGTATATGCAATGTATACTCGTTCATTTTACTGTAGCAATATACTGTGTTTAAGACAAAGCAAAGAAGTCATATTTGTGACAAAGGCGACAGAGAATTATGTTAACAGCTTACTGTAAATCACAGAGCTGCCACTTCACATTTACATCAAAGCAGCTGGTGGACATACTAGGGGGGGGTTAAAGGGACAGTGCCCTTGGAGTCAGATGACACCATTCCCCTGTCTGTGTTCCCTGTCAACTCACTGTTTCTCCTGGATACATGAGTGGGAATTTGCCCACAGCCTAGAGAGCTGTGTGCCTTGGAATCAGCATTACCACCCTTTTTGATGCAAAAGGAAACAGATTTTGAGCAGCAGTGCTGGAACAACTTTTGAACTTAGGGGGCCTGCCAATGGGATTTCTTGCAGATGTAATAGCAACAAGGTTGCTGCCAATGTTAATTTTGTCAGTGAAAACTGTCACAAAAAATAATTGTTGACAACCTTTCACAATTACTTGAAAGTAACTTTTGAAAATGAGAACTATGACGATTACATTTTTTGTCAATGAATAAAATGATGCTGCAAAAGATGGACAAATGGACAAATTAATTGATTACTGTCTTAAAGCAAAGTCTTATTCAATGACCTGCATTCATGTGTGGTATCACATGCTGTAGTCTAACTCCTTATTAAAACAGTGGTCTATCCTCTGCATGCTCAAAATATCTCTTGTTCAGAAATTGATTTAGCAGCTAGTTGCACAACCATTATCAAAAACTATCTTGCATTTAGTAATGTTCTGTTTCTGTCAGTTATGTTATCAGACACTTCTTGAAAGGAACAGGTGGACTAAATTAATGTACAATCCACTGAGAATTAGACAAGAAGCAGCAACAAAACAGCTGGAAAAAGTTTGAAAACATGCAGGCTAGCATGTCAACATTTCAAAAAATGTTTTAGCTGCACTCAAGTTAAACACAGACAGTGAACAGTATTTTAGTGAACAGGTGAGTGAATCCAGCTGCTGAATGATCAGGTGCTCTGCAGTGGAGAGCACAGTAGCTGTTTTAAACTAACCTCACAATAGATGAGAACAACACCTGTTACCATGGTAATCATACACAACAAAGAGGCTGAGAGCTGTGGCCTCAAAATGCTTGGAAGACATACAAATTGAAAAAAAGACTAAATTAAGGCAAACTAAGCAAATGACTAAAATTTGACTTAAACGTATAACTAACATTTTCAGAAAAAGACTTAAGACCAAAATGAACACAGGGTTCTGCAGATGTTTTCAATAAACCATCTGAGTTCTGCATGAGGAGTGCACTATTATTTTCTCAGTTTAAGCTCCAAACGATTATATGTCCAAGAAAATAATGGTGCGCGCCGCATGAACAACTCAGATGGTTTATTGAAAACATGCAGTACCCAGTTCTAATTTTGGCACCTGATTTTGATTTAATTTTACTCTAAGTCTTTTGAAGAAAATTGATATTAGTTGAAGTAAGTTTTAGTCATTTGGTTTAAAGATGCAATATACGACATTCAGCCCCACTAGATATCAGCAAACAACTATTTGCTATGTAAAGATATAGTAAAATAATAGCGTCCTGAGCAGAGAATGAAGTCACACTCCCACTGTGTGTGTTGTTATCCGAGCTTCTCTGTTCTTTGTTTTGGAAGCAGGTCCAGCTACGTGTGCAAGTTAGTGCATGTGAGTGCTGTGTGCTCAGATGCTACTTTCTTTTTTTCCCCCAACTTTATTAAGTAAGTGACATGCACATTTGTTTTGGTCTGAGATGCTGTTATTCTAGTGCCACATCTAGTGGGCCTGAATGTCATATAATGTACCTTTAAGACTTAAAGTAAAAATAAGGTAGGAAACAAATTGACACTGGGACCTGTAGATGTTTTCAATAAACCATCTGAATTGTTCATCAGGAGCACACCATTATTTAAGTTTTAGTTCCAAACCATTAAAGGTCCAAAGAAACATGTAACATTTGTCTGCATGCATTTTATCTGGGCTGCCAAAGTACCCTCATCCCAGCAGCATTGGTGTGTCTTTACTTAATTAACTTTTTATTGTCCTACTTCTTATTTACTTATAAGTTAATACTATTATATATGTGTGTGGACAAGTATTTAAATATTACATGCATAAATGGTACACAGTTATGTATCTTATGTTTACAAAACTGAGGATGTGTTGCTGCACATCTTCTAACCAGCAATGCAAGAACACCCTGCCATCTCCACACTTCCAAAGCCAGAAAGGACTGTTAATGCCAAGAGGCGAAGACTGCTGAACTGACTGGAAGAACATAAGAACTGACTGACAAAAGATCAGTTTTCTCACCACAATGCAGCACGTTGCCCAGCTTTCCACTGTGAACATACTGTACTGGCCCTGTGCTCTTGTAATTTTCTTGACTAAATGACTTCTTGGTTAAAAATTAGCATCCCTAGTGACAACACAAAATGAGAATATCACCATAGGATATTTTTGGTCATTTCTCATGTCATAAATCCAGCTGGATAGCACTTGGGGATTTTATCTTTCAACTGAAAGTGAAAACTTTGATATTACCACTTTGCTCGCTTGATTTTAGACTGCATAGACACTTAACAATGACAGTAACCCAGACATGCTGGCCAAAAAAGCATTTAGTCTTGTTAGTGATTATGAGTGGCTTGATTATGTGTATACTGGCAGAAATGGCTATGTCCCTTGACATTTTTTGTGCCATGGCTTTAAACTAGAGAATACAAGATACAGCATTGCCAATCAGTGGTGTGTAGCTCAAGTGTGTTGTAGGAAAGATGAGAGCACAATCGATGGATTGACAATGATGACCTGTTTAAAAGCAAGATGGACTCAGCAACACATGGTTTTTAGCAGGTTATGTACAGTGTTTGAACAGTTCAGCTAACCTGGAGCTCATTTCATGCAAACTGCGTTTAGAAAAAGGAGATTTCTCCTCTCATTAATTTTGACACTTTTCACGAATCATTTATGAAATGTGATGCTGCCACGATTTGCCATCTGCCTGTAAGCAGTGCTTGCAAATGCTTTTGCTAAACGAGCAACTGGCCTTCAGTGCTGTGACAGCTAAAAGTAACTAAACTGCTCATAGAGCAGGCAATATATTCAAATGTATCACAAAGGCATTGTAAGTTTGAATCACTTTTAAAGGGTCACAAGCAAATAACCTCTGATTTTAATTGACCACCTCCTTTAATATTTATAGAGCTTGCATGAAAGAAAAACCTGGAGAGAAAAATAGAATTAAATAGTAAAGATAGAGTGGGAAAATCTCAAAAAGAAAAGTATAGGCATTTTCATTTTATGACAGTGCAAGACATTTTACAGTATCTTAAAATTGTATAAAAATGTCTTTTTATTTCTTTTTAAGAAGCTAAAGGACCCACCTACAGGGATGGGCAACAGAGGGAAGAGAAAATACTGCTCCATCCAGGAAGTAGTACAGGATGATGGACGATACGCTTAGATCTAAACATCACATTAATCCTCCAGCCCAGTGCGACTCCCCCAAGGACGCAGCAGCAGTTTCTCCTCCACCACAAGCACAGGGTAAAAGACGGACAGATTGTGAAGAGGAGGACACACCAGTTACGAAGCACAGGGAGCCAGACAGGCTAGTGTAGCTCCAGGAAATGGAGAGCAAAGAAGAGAAGAGGGAAAGGAGACCACTGGAGCGGGAAGAGCATGAGAGGACAGCATTAGAGAGAGCAGAGAGGGAGGACAGACTTACAACAGAGCCACTGGAGAGAGAATACAGGGATAGAGAGGGATTTTCACAGTGTAGTAGTGTAGTAAGAGATGACAGACTGAATGCCATTTTACAGACCCTTTTAACACACACACAGACACAGAAACACAGTCTTGTCAGTCTAAATCTTGTTTTTTATGTTTATACTTTTATTATTTTTTACAATGTTACCATAGTATTTTGATTTTTTTGTGTTAAGTAATTCTTGAAGAGGGTGTGTTTTCAGTATTCATCTCACCTGTATTCTCAGCTGACATTACATGCAACTTTGTTATTGTGTGTCATGTGTTATGGTCTCCTGTCCATAACACCTACTGATGCTGTGATTGTTTGTGTCCATAGTGTAGAAGTTATATAATTTTGAATCATATTTTTACCTGAGGAAGGCCATTAGTGGCCTCCGGATGAACGCCAGAATCATTAACAAGCCATGTAGCGTAACTGCCATGTGCTTTGCTAATCATAAACTTGGACTGTATCCAAAATTACTCCCTAATCCACCCATTTACTCCTCTCTATAACACTATATAACACTAGTTTAGTTAGCTGTAAATAGAGATTTCAAGCTGATACTGGTCATTATCACTTTGCGTCATCACAAGGCTCAAAGCACAAAGCTGTGCCGAAACACTTGATATCCTAAATTAACTTTCTTTTCTTTTGTCAAGCTATGTGCAGTATTGTAACTCCAGTGAAACAAACTTTATGTTAAAATTCTTTTGTGCTTAATAAATTTAAGTATAGTTTTGTTTCAGCCGGCGAAGTTATTTTTTGAGTTATTTAGTAAGAAAGTCAGTCAGGAGACTTCAAGGCAAATTACCTGCTCTTCCATGGACCAGGACATCTTTAACACTGTTTTTCCCAGAGACAACCATAGCAAATTGGTTTTCTCTCCTCCATCCAATGGTTAAACCCTGTGGTGATTTGGCGAATTACCTGAAGAGGCCATTAAAACAATGTTGTGTTTTAAGGCATCTACAGCAATCACAAGTGGAAAACATCCTCTGGGATGCCACAGCCGAACAGCTGATTCACTCATCGCCTGGACGCAGGAGACAGCCCGCTGTGATATTACTAGTTCATCTGAGGACAACTCTATCAAAAAGTAGGATAAACAAAACCTCTCCTGCTCTCAATCTGTTTCTGTGGTTAAAGAGTTTGTCGTTTAAATTGAATTCTCCAGTTAAATTCTTAGAGAAGTTAGTCAAACCTGAGACCTTAGTCTCAACAAATTTCTGATGGTTTATGTTATTATTCCTACATTTCTCCACTGTTTATGTATCACGTCTAATTTGCCATTTAAAAACCTGTTACACTCATTCTAGTTGATTATTAATTTATCTGTATGCATTGCTACCTCATTTATTCACTTGTGAACCAATTTAGTTGAACAAATATGCATTTATAGGTAAAGGTACTTTATTTGTCACACATACAGTTGTACAGTGAAATTCAATCTCTGCATTTAACCCATTCTAAGTATTAGGAGCAGTAGACAGACACTGTTCAGCGCCTGGGGACCAAGTCCAGTTCTATGCCAGTGCCTTTGGTCAAGGGCACTGACAGGAGAATTAAACTTACATAAATGTTTTTGATGTTGGGAGGAAACTGGAGCAACTGAAGAAAACCTATGCAAACATGGGGAGAACATGCAAACTTGTGCGAGCCACTGTGCCATGTGTATGTCCTTGTCTGTGGATTCAATTTAAAGCAGAGAGTCAGATCCCTGTATCATTACACACTACTTCAGACATGAGATAAATCAAAGTTGTTTTCTGTGTCTCCTCCCAGCACAGGTAAAGAATAAAGAGAGGTGTTGCCTTGGTTATTACGAGGATTGTTATTAATCAATGTAGATTATCCTACACTGATGATATAACACTGACATAATTTTATGTTGATTGCTGAATTCAGGGATTGTTCAACACATTCAGATGATTACAGTTATTTTGCAATGCAGCTACCTGGAGCAGATGCGGAGACAGTTTGAATTCAGTTTTGAATTGGATCCACATCAAGTAATGCAGATGGCCTCTTTCATCACGGGAAAGAGACGTACAACAACAAGAAAACCAATCATTTATCATGTGCACACTGTGCTTACAAAATAAATAATGAATGCTAGCCTACCTGCTGAGGGTCACTGTGAAACTCATCACTGTAAATGGCTGAACTGCTCTTCACAGAATGAGGAAGATTCCTCTAACGCTTTGTAAGCAATTTGGTGCCGCCTTGTCTTGTACAGCCTCCAAAATACCTAGAGGCAGGAGCATTTATTACTTTCTTCTAATATCAAGGCGATCAGCAAAGCAATTAATCAATCAAACTGTAGCCCCGTTTGTGGGATGAAGATCCTCCTGTATTGTACTGTTCCTTTGGAGCTTGAGGGTATTTTTTTCCCCACAGAGGCTCTAGAGAGCTTTTTGCCTCATGATATCACTACAGAAGCTCATAATACTGAAAAGACACTGGAGGGTTACATTTACATTACATTACAATGAGTAGGTGCTTTCATTGTTTGGCAACCAGGGAAAAAATTTATTTCAGTTAAAAAAAAATGCAATGTCTGAAACAAAATATTAGATATAAAGTTCTGTTTACATTCACTTGTGAAAAATGATCTTGCTCTAACTGAAACTCAAAGCTTTGAGTTTTCCAAATTTCTGTAAGAATAGACCTTCTCTGCTGTATCAGGTGTTTTACACATTTGCCTCTTGTGATGATGGTTTATAGGGAACTGTAATGGGCAAGTTAATCGAGACGTAATTATCTTACTCAGCAGTTATTCAATGATGCATCTTCCGTATTTAATGCATAGAAAATGAAGATGAGAAGTTGTGGTTTAACAGCTTGCCTTTGGTTTGGAGGTATTTACTGACCATTACCAGCTAGCCCAGCCCTGGTGCTTGCACGCAGTGCTGCAGAAGTTCCATCCTCACATTGAAGTCGTAGGGTTCACACACCCTCCAGCTCTCAACGAAACCCAGGTGATTCCTGAATGTAGGCACCAACCACATACAGGCAAAGTAATGAGACTATCCACAACCCTTTTTCCATTACAAACACAATACGTTAGTAAGACAAAACTAATTCCAACAAAACTGACATGCATCTCCATGTCATATTGATGAAAAATGTATTTAAAAAGAGGAGGTTAAAATTGAATTTAAAAATAAAAACCTTAATGAAATATTAGGTTTTTTTTTCAAGAAAAGGGAGACAAAAATTGGATACACTTTTTTTTCCAAACAGTCACATAATTCACATCATCTTCTCTTCCTGTGCACCAGAATTATCTTCCTAGTAACGTTTGCACACCAGCAGCGCAATGCTAACTGTGCAGAGGCCTGCTGGTTATGCACCCTGCAGCTGTAGGAGCTGGGCCACTTGAGATGGTGATGAGAAAAGTATATGATGGTAACAGCAGGGGCATGGTGGAAAAAAACCGGTTGACATTTGGACTCACTTCAAATGCATGTGGAAAGAAAAAGTGAAGTATTGTCAGGAGAGAAACCCTGTGGCAAAAAAAAAGCTGGGACGAATACTACATACCTGAAGAGACACTTCAAGCTTCATCACATAGACACTGAGATAATGTAAAATAACTTTACATTACAAAGTCATTACTAATGTAGTAGCGGGACACCAGGACCCAGGCACAATTTTGCCAATCAAGGTGAGAGCACCTCAACCTTTAAGAAGCAAATGGGGCACAGGTGTGTCAGCTCTATTCCTGCTCCTGTCATCACTCCTGTGCCCATGCCCCCATGGTAAGCTAAACAAACTCTTTGTGTTTCAATTAAGCTTATTTCATTGTCAGGGTAATGTAGGGGTGCAAACGCAGCCTGAGGTATTAGATTCTTATGTAAATATTGAATTTGTTGGATTTTTACAACAGAATGATTGAATTACAAAATGTGGGTCTGCCAACAATTTATTATTTCTTTTGTAGAGGGTCATAACAGTCCAGGAGCAGTGGCAGCGGCAAGGTATGAGAATGTTTACTATTAAGCTGTGTTTACCTATGTTTAGACAGAGATTTACATGTTCACACCTTGCCTGTAAACAATTCACAGGCAAGGTGCTGGTTGCCGTTTACTTTGTTCAATTTACATTTTAACATTGTTTTACTTCCTGTGTTTTTCTTGCAGATTGAGTATCGTGCTAATTTACAGTTTTATCTTTTGGTGCAGTGGGAGTTCACCTGTTGATTTGTGGTGATTTGCTGTAGCACTGGTAGTGGTTTTGTTGGGGGAGAAGGGGGTTTATTGTGTGTAGTTTTGGTTATCCACTGATAGCATAGTTCCAGAGCATCAGCCTGCTGATTGGTGCACTGCACCACTGCAGCAAGACACTTCAACTTTTAACTTCCTTTACAGAATTTATGTTAGTGACCCTGATTGTAAGAAAACAGCCTGTTATGGCACTCTGACCCACACTGAGTCTGTTATCTTTGTTGTTGAAGTTCACTTGTATTAATATCAAAGCCTAGACAGGGGTCACACTATTGGTGCAGACACACTGGATCTGTTGATAGATATCAAGTCAACAGATCCCATTCATTTTCTATGGAGAGCAGGAGATCCAGCTGTGTGGTGCATGATGGATACGGCACGGCGAACTGATGGACCAACTGCCATATCTGAATTTGCATAATCACGACTCACTCTCAACTTTATACAAATGAGGTCTGTCCAGTGTAATGTGGGTGGCTTGCAAAACTCAGATCAAACCATCAAATTAGGCAGTGCTGATCAAATATGAATCAAGATTCTGTTACTGCATCACCTATTTTACACCTCAAATGTTTTCAGAAAAATACTTTAGTGTACTGTTTAGCTGTAAAATGAGAAAGTTTGTAACACGGCTTGTGAATATAAATACCTTTCACAAATACAAAAAAAAAGATTTGTAAACGTCTGCAAATATAAAATAGATCTGCAAATACACAAACAAATTCCACAAATTAAAAATACATACATTAATAAATTAAATTAATTTAGAAATAAATGAAAAGCATTTGTGAATATCTTCCTAACATTTTATGACGTTCCAACAGGAAAGGTAACAGGTATTTGTGAACTTAGTTTTTATTTGTGAATCGAAAAAACATTTGTGGATTTCAGTTCTACGCATGTGGATTTGCTTTTTACACACACAGAGTTTTGAAACAAACTTTCCGCCGGTCCGAACGAAAATCCACACGTATCACTGGTCATTTTCGGATAGCACGTGATCACATTTCCGCATTTCAAAGTAAGAGCAAGCAGTCTTTCTATGACTACAGTGATAAGTAACGTGCATTCATTGTTTTGTGTTAATGTCATACAGTGAGTATTGGTGTGTGTTTATTTGTTTTATGTATATTAGCTAACACTTTCGTATACATTTCTGTTTGAGTATGAAAGACACGAGAGTGCTTGTGGGCAACGTTCAGCTCTCTAAAGCGGTGGCTTGGCAGCTCCTTCAGTTGGCAGTATCAGCCACCTCATCCTTTATATTTTTCATTTATTCTTTCAGATGGGTAAAAGTCACAAAACACTTCACATCTTATTAGTACTTTACTCTTACTAATGTAGGTGTAATGTCTGTGTGAACCGCACCGTGTTTAGTTAGGTTACATTGTTTCAATGAGCCTATGTTAAGATATGACAAGTGGCAGCACCCTGGTTAAGATTTTTGATAGAAAGGCTGTTGGTGTTGATAGTTGTTTTGGTTTAGGAATGTCGTATTGTAGTTTTATTGTTAATTGTTAATATGTAAATTACGCTAAGCTAATGTTAGCCACTGAATCGGCATCTGTTGCCATCGCCATTCATGCTGTGGGCTGGGGGAACAAAAGCAGGGTGAGGGTTGGCTCCCTTCCCTCTGGTGCTGCCGGAGCAAAACACTTCGCTTCTGAAATGCTCCCAATGGGGTATGATGCTGTGTGGAGGACTGAACAAAACCATGTCGCAGCCATGCCCAGTGGAATCAAGGCGTAAGTCAACTCTTAAAGCCCACATTATGTATTAGCATCTCACAACAATGAGATGTCGCATCCATATGGAGGTTTAGCCAAACCGAAGTCAGTAACCTGACTAGTTATGATGGCTAACCTCTAGTTTAAGGCAATTTTGTTTCATTTGGAGTGTTAAACTTGCTATCTATACTAATATAATTGCAACACACATATGATAGTCAGGTCCTGTTCATTTGGAATAGCTCCATACCAGCTAAATATGGTATATGACACCAGCTAGAACGCATGGTATTTTATGTGGAAGATTGGTTTTGAATGCAAAGCTACTGTGGCTAGCTAACAAGCCCCAACATGGACATAAAAAAACTTGAAATAACAGAATAATTTCTTCTCTCAAGCTAACATGTCCAAGACCAGTCTCTCCACTGACAGCATAAAAATTCTTATTAAACCATCAAACCCTTGGTAAGCCAACCCCTAAATTGTTGAAGTAATAGAATATTACTTAGGGTAGGCTAGTAGGTGTAATACATTTATTTCAAATTGTAATCCCTTACATTATGTGCTACTGAAAAAAGTAATAACATTACTATAACATGTTATTAATGTGTCACTGCCCAATAGTGATGACATTTTTTCTTTGTTGTTGCAGTACCAGTACCATCATTGGCTATTGGAAAAATCATTAACATGGCTGACTCAGCCACACTGTATACAGCTCTCTTCATACATTCATGGCTAAAATGCAATATTGTTATCACCAAGAACAACATGTGCTGTGATTTGAACTCTTGTATTTAGGTTCAGGTCCCTGTTTGAGGTTTGCCATGTAGTCTGCAGCCATGTGCGCCTGTGTGACACTGATGTGGGGCTTGAGCATGGTAGCGCAAAATACAATGAGAATGCAGAATGGCTCATACTACATCAACATTTCATTTTCCATTTCATTTAACAAATTCATTTATTACCCCACACCATTTACTTTTTCATTATGTTGACAAAATGCCACCATTATGGATGTTAAAATTTCAGGGAAGCAACAGGATTTTATCCAAATTAATTCCTGGTTTTAACCAGCACCAGAGTTTTGATTCTGAAAATGTTGCATGACATGCTTCATTTACTTGGCCTGTACCTCATACTGGGTATATGAATGTAAAGAAAGTAGCTGGAGTAGGCCCATATGTTTGGCAACTTCATGTGCATGATAAAGCCTCAAGATATTTTCATATGCTGTGCACTGACAGTGAATGTAAAGACATGAGATGCATTCATTAAAATGTAGCTGTATCATACCTCAGCAGTTATTTTCAGTGGCAGAGAGTTAATATTGCCTCATAGCAAGAGGCACATAGGTTCAAGCCACAGCCCTGTAGAGCTCACCCTGTGCAGTGTTTACTTTGGTTTACATCAAGTGCTCTTGCTACCACCCCAAAGACTTGCATTGCATGGTGGATTGTAAATACTCAATAGTTCACGTTATTTTGTGCTCTCTGCGTATAGACTTCAGTCATATATGACCCTGAAAAAGAATAAGCAGGCAAAAAATGAATTAAATGAATTGATTTACTTGTCTTATTGATTCTTGCACAGATCATTCAAGTCAGCCAATAATCCCAAAGGGACAAACAATCCATGTCCATGGCTGTCTTTTAACAGGGATGCACTGTAAGTAATAGAGGTAAGTGAATGAATGTAGAGAACCAAATAAATCAAGATATAGCTTCATATGACACCATTGTCTGCACACACAGATCACTTGGCTTATAAGATGTAAAGTTCAGCCATGCAGTGCCCTGTGCTTTAAGAGAGTACCCTCATTCTTCTTCCTCCTCTATTGTGTTTAGCAAGAACTCAGTACTGATAAATGTCTCTATAACCTTGGCAAAAGTCATGCTGAATATATCCCAAGCAGGTTTGGCTGTCAGATAGGGGTTGAAGTCAAATGCAGAGCCTGTGCTCCATTCCTCACTGACAATCGTTATGAAAGCTTGCGTGAAAAATATAGAGAAAATCTGTTTGGAAATTGGTAGCAGTTTATTTATTTGAAGAAAAACAAGCAATAATAAGCATTTTCTAACAAAAGCTTTGAACTTTGCAGAGAGCAGTACTTTTAATTACCCTCTAAAAGCCATCTAATCATATTGGACACCATGGCATGTCATAATGAAGCTTAGTTTCTTCTACAGTTCCATTCAGCTGTGGCCAAAACAATCAATCCTGCGCTATTTAATTAAAGGCCAAGCTCACATTACATCAAGTCATTTCAACCAGACTGGGCTCTCCCTGTATGTGCAGCAAACTCCTGTTTTGCTTGAGTGTTTATAGAAGGGGAAATACTTTGGCATCGTTGGCATTTATTTGGATGTGTGACCTTTTTAACATGCTTTCAATTGGAGGCCATCGTGTTTTCTCACTGAAGCAAAGGTTTTGTGAAAATGCCACAGAGTGGCAGCGTATAATGGGAGAGTAATAGGGAGGTAGTTAGATATGTCTCCGAAAAGACAGATAAGGTGCACATGCAAAAAAAAAAAAAAAAAAATCCTGCTTGTAGAACAAGCCAATGGATTAAAGGGTTTTAGCTTCATTCATGAATTCCCTTAGTGTGTATGTGTATATATTTGTGTCCATATAGCCATACATACTGTTTATTAACTGGACCAAAACGTATTTCTCACTTTTTTCATCCCTTTGTTTAGTGCTGTGTTTAGGATTTTTTTTCTCTACAATTTCTTGTAAATTTAAATTGATCTTGTATTTGACAGAGGTTCATTCACAAAGGTCAGATTTTTTTCCCTCTATTTTTTTTTTTTCAGTGTGGCTCAACACTATAATATATGGAGGTGGTTCTATCTGCACTCTCCCATCACGAGAGTCTGATAACTGTGAAAACTCAGAGCTTTCTTCGAGTCGTCATTTGGCTCAAAAGGTACCATTTGTGCGATCAACAGTGGAGGATTAACACTTCTATTCTGTCAACAGTCAATAATAGCACCCTCTGACTGACATCAGCACACCAACACTGCCAGTGTGCTACATGATGATCCTGGTGTTGGATCTGCCGCAGCAGAAAGAGCTACAAATGGTTATGTTTCAATCAGGTTTTATCCATATACGGTGCTACACTGGTGGATAGCCTGTCTGCTCAAGATTTCTATTAATCTTTTTTTTGTGTGTGTGTGCATGTCATTCAGTTTTATTTGAATTCATTATATAAAGAGAAGACAGAATCACAAAAAAATTCTGTTGGTGTCTTACAATATTTGCAGTCTGATCAGAATCTTGTTCACTATCAAGACTAAAAACTAAAGCTTCTGACAGACTGCTGATAAATATTATTCCTTTTTTTGCATGGTGCAGGTGAGTTAACAGCCTGAATGGTACATCCCAAGCTAAACAACCAAATGCACTCAAGACCAGTCCACAAAGAAGCTGGTGGAGCCTATTCTATAATAAATCCATTTTGTCATTGCCCATGCAGTCAATTCCTGCCTTCAAAGTAAAGCAACATTTTTCAACTGCTAATTTTTTTATTGTGTAAAATAAACATATAACAATACTGTTTAGGGGAGTTTAATTCCCTGCAGCATTCAAGTCTAGCTTATGTAGACCACTGAAGTGTGTTTGTTGTGTTTTGCAGTTCTGCCATCCACCTCCACACCTGTGCTGTATGCGAGGGTGTCAAGAGCAAAGTTCATCTTAGCAGTTTATTTCTATATGCTGCTTTACAGAAAGACGGACATGTTATCATTCTCAGGTCATCCAATGCCAACACTTTGTCATAAAAAAATCTTACGTTTTTGCTTGCCTTATGTAGTACATTATGGATGTTTTAAATGCATGCAATTAAAGTGCTATAATTGGCAATGTTAATCTTACTTTATTTACCTCACTATACAACATATATTTTATTCAGTTCAGTCAACCATCTGGAATATTATAATAATTGAATAGTGTAAAAAATAATGTATTATACCTGTCTTTCATATTTATTCTATTTGTCTGCCTGTATTTTACAATCAGCTGAGTCTGATTAACAAAGCGCTGATTGATTCTAACGATACTGCAACACGAAATCGAGCCTCTCTTGCATCATTCAATATTGTATGTGTTTTATTGCTTAAGGGCCAGAGAGACTCTTTGTCAATTCTCATGCACACAAAAAATATTTAAAATCAATAAAATTATATTTATTTATTTAATACTATTATTATTTTTAATAAGAACAGCTCTCTCTTACTCCAAGAGGGCTGCACTGTGCCCTATAAATGATGAAAGCATTTTATACAGAGTTGGGGTTAGGAACAATGTGCCCAAGCCTGAATATAGAATCATATACCTTGGTGTTGTAATTAAGGGATCATGGTAAACATGACCACTAGTGTCAAATTTGACTCACTTTGGATGTCTTTGTTGTATTTCCGAAGATGTATTACCGAGTAGCCCTCCTCATTTCACTGCAATTACTAAAAAAAAAAAGGCTTTTGTTGGTTTTAATAAGCATTCAAGTTTTGTTTTCATAAAAGACCAAGAACCACAGTTAGTGGTGGGAGGGGGGGAGGAAACTGCATTGACTCCCAATTTATCAAAAGCTCACACTAGATAGACACTATTGATCTGAGATGTGGAAAGGTAAAACCAGCGGGGATCTAGATGCAGTCTCTCTTTTTTGCATTCTCAAACCTGCATTGCAGCATTTTATTTTATATTTTTCCTCTTAATAGATGTTGGGGTGGTTTGTCCGAACCTCTTGTCTGGTATTTGTATGTATGTGTGTCATCGAAAAAAAAAAAAAAAGGATCAGGTTTGTTTACAAATTGACTGTCTGACCATTTTTGTTACTTGCCTTTCTGAACTTTATTCTAGCGATGCTGTATAACTATGTCCCCAGATCTCACCTCTCAAGTTGGTTAGTGAGTCAACATAGCCTAAAGGAATTATTAAGAAAATAAGACCCCTGTTGCAAAAAAATATTTACCCTTAATGGCTCTTCTTTGCCCTCACCATCTTGCCAAGGACAGTGACAAACGCTGTGCAGCTAAGTGGGACATATTTAGGGTCTGCAATTGACAGGCGATTCTAGGAACTACAGTTAAATTGGGAGGCCTTATTTTGCCACAAGGCCAGACAAAATTGACTGTCATTTATTTCTGCCTTGCACAGGAAGATGTACACATGCAGTATTTTGTAGGTAATGGGACTAATAGGATCCAGGAGATGGACAGTTGTCAAACTGTGTGTACCCACAGGCAAGGGAGATGAACTAATGGATCGAAAATTGATTACTGTGTTTCATGCTATCATACATTATTAAACTTCGTTTTAAACAGTTACACATTTTATACATTATACATCTTACAATGGATTTCTTTCATTCTATGACTTGTATTTATTATAATTTTCTATGACTTGAATCATTTTATGTATTTAGGTTTTTTATTTTACATTTAGTGGAAGAACTGCAGGTTGCTTATATATTCACCCTTTTTATATAATGTTGTACATAACCCGCATATTATTAAATATACTTATATTATACAGCATTTATTTATAGCCTATGGGGAATGCTCTATACTCCAGGAAGCCTGGGAACTCCTGGAGATTGAAGGCAGCGTGCTGAGGCCCCACGCAGATGTAGCAAGCAGGGTGAGGATCAACTGCTGCGTTTTAGTGTACTGCTCCTACTGTGTTCAACAGTGTTCGAGCTTAATGAGTCCAGTAGAGGGCGTAGCCTGTATGAAATTCTGTACATTTGGGACCTATTTTTGTGAATCATAGCGAACAGCATGAAGCACAGGGAAGTGTGCAGTGTGCAAAGAGTGCAGGCAGATTTTGGTTTGTTCGTGGCTGGAGGCATGCGGTGCACAGAGCGCTTAGAAATGGTTTGGAATCACTGTAGGAAGAATACATTATCATACATTGCATACCGGTGGGCGTGTAAGAGATTGTTAGGGACTGGTAACAATCACACCAGCTCACCTTATCACCTTTAAAAAAGCAATGCTCTCCCTATCATGATGTGCTTGAGTCCAGACCAGCTTCTCTTGAGAATATAATAATATCATGCTTGTTATTTGTGTTAAAGGAACAGTTCAACATTTTGGGAAATACACTTATTCATTTTTCTGCCTAGAGTTACACCATTATCACATCTGTTTGTTAAATAGAAGCGAAAGCCAAGAGATGGTTAGATTAGCACAAGCTAGGCTGCTCTGTGCACAAGTAATAAAATACACCTACCAGCAACTCTAAAGGTTACCAATTAAGCACTTAAAAAAAATGTGTAAAACAACAAGTTGTGGTTTTATTGGGGGTTACGTGCTTGACTATTTCTGGGCACAGTGACTTTCTGGAGTCCCTGCTCCAGGTGACGACAAGACTCCAGGAATTCACTGCTCAATCACTGTTTGTTTCTAACTCTGCAAAAAAGCAATCAAGTGTATTTCCCAAAATGTCAAATAGATATTACTATGATTAATGTAAATGCGATGTTCAAGTGCATGTTGATGGGAACTTTTTTCAAATTCAACTCTCAAAGTGACAACATTCTCATTTTATTCCTTTTTTTGTAGATGTTATGTAAAAGTTGTGTTTTGGGAGGTCTCACAACATTATTATGTTATTTCATTGGGAATATGTGTTATCTTGTTTGGAGCTTATTATTTCCCCTTGCTGTTTTCCTTTGAAATATATTTTGAATTGGACAATTATCTTTCTGAGCAGTTATAATTTGATTTTCATACTTTTTTATTGTGAAGAGTCTTTATTGGATAGGATGCCTCCTATTTGACCTGTGTAATTTCTGTAGCCACACCTTACTCTTAGCTTCCATCCACACACCTGTAACTAATTTGTGTCATGTCTTGCACCATCATTGGGATCAGCTAGTCATGTTACTGTTAGAATCGTCATGGTGACTACTGTGCCCTTTATAAGTACTATAAAAATGCAATGCTTTAGACATTACTTTTGTTAGGCCCATAAAAAGAAGCTGTTGCAGTTAGATAACCTGTTTTTTTTGGATTAGTATATGGAGAAACAATTGGTGTGAACGGGTGAACACACAGCCACACTGAACACAGAATGTCTCACAGAATGTTGCCTTCTCCAAACATTCCTGGAGATTTGCATAAACAGGAGAACTGTGAAGAAGTCACAACCAACCAGTTTCATGTGCACAAGAGGTCAGAATTTTATTGTATGATTATTTTGCAGCAGTTGGAGGTGGATGTGCATGACTGCCATCTTTAAATGGCTGTAGGGCTTTAATCAACTCAGAGGTAAGGCCCTAATACATCATACAGAGGCCATTGCAAGTCTGATTTTTCTCCATCACAGCAAAAATGTTCCAGTGCAGCAACTAACTGGGACAAAGCTTCATATTTTTAGTCAACTACTTTAAGACCTTTTAGTATTTTGGGACTGTGTACTGTTAACTCAGCACATGAAATTATAAGATCTGTGAGTGTCAGCTTTAATAAAGCTGGCTACTATTTAAAAAAACCTTTCCTTCACTAAGTTGAATGTTTAATAAATTGTGAAGGAAATAATTAAGGCACACCACATCACTTGCTGTGGACAGGTAAAGAATGGGGTGGACCTATTGTTTACAGCCTTTGACAAATTAGATGACTACTAGCTTTCACTCAAGGAACAATAGTCAATGGTGCTCAATTCTACAAGCAACAGTAACACCTTGATCTGGTTAGCTGGCAGCACTATTGGATAGCCTTTTCCTCTGCCCTGTGTATAAGATGTTTGGTCGATTTTTGCAGAGTCAGCTTTCTACATCACAAATTAACTGTTGTTTGACTGGTCCATTTCAGAGGCACCGTTTGTTTCTAAACACATCTTTAGAAGAAAAGAAAAAAGTGTGATCCAAAAGTCTGAGACTACACTGAAAATCTCTAGTCTCTTTCATGTAAACCAGAAAGTTTGAGGACTCAGCAACATTTAAAAACACAAGAAGCTATGACATGTAAAATGAAGACTAAATGTTTAAGATTCTGCACTATTTCTAGGTCAGCAATTAAGGAAATTTGTGGCATCGGCCAACTGAACTCCTTTGTTTAAAAGGTCAGATTTCCTTCACTTGTATCACTTCCATTGAAGCATACGATCAGATGACATTCAGGTGGATTTGATCTACTCATCAGAGGCTCGTTCAAATCACTCAACTTGCATCCAGTGTTCACCTGTTATTAATATGGCAGTGCCTCAAGTTTCCAGCACATCATTGCTTACTAAGTAGTATTGTGATAGTGGGAAACATGGCATCAGAACTAAGTGAAAGTGTCAGAAGTCAAATTATTATTCTAAGCAAAGAGGGGCTTTCTCAGTGTCAAATCAAAAGTTTCTAAGGGGGCAGTGCATGGAACTCTAAAATACTTTGCAGAAACTGGATCAGTTGTATCCAAAGCACGAACAGGCAGACCAAAAGTGACCACACCATCAGAAGATCAATACATCAAGCTTAGGTCCCTGAGAGATAGAAAAGCAACTTCATCACAGATACAGTACACTTCACAGATAAACCACTTCTAAGGAGGGGAAACAAGGCCAAATGCTTGGGGCGTGCTAAGAAATACCAGCATATCACAGTTGGTTGACTGGAAAAAAGTCCTATTTGCTGATGAATCCAAGTTTGAGATTTATGGCAGTAACAGAAGGGTGTATGTAGGAGATGAACAGGAGAGAGTGATACTGCAGTGTATCAAACCCACAGTGAAACATGGTGGTGGGAATATTCAAGTCTGCCTACTCTGGAATTGGACACCTGCACCGAATTGACTACACCCTGACCAAGGAGAAGTACCACTCCATTCCATTCCCAAGACTCACCTCAAAGCTTTGCAAGAACCACTTGAAGACCAAAGAAGGCCAAGGAGTCCTGACTGTCACAGACTTTCCCCTACAGTCACCTGACCTCAACCCCATTGAACATTTATGGGGGCACTTGAAGACTGAGAAAGCCACGTGTTCTGTGACATCATAAGAAGCTCTTTGGAACACTGTCAAACCATGCTGGGGTAATATGAGTCATCAGGATTTGCACAAACTTATGGAGTCCATGCCAGCTCAAGTGTGTGCTGTCATTAAAGCAAAAAGGGGACATACTAAATACTAAGATATTCTGAGAACCATGTACATTTTTCAAAGATTCAACTTTTCACTCAAATTGTTAAGCTTATATTATCATTTGTGATGAAAAAATTAGTATGACATTTGAAACAAATGCAAAATAAAACTATCTTGACTGGAGGTCTTTTGGACCTGTACATATTTTCAATGTTACTGTGAACAACTGGAACACACCTCCCTGTCCCAGTCTATCCATATCCAATCAGATATATTACACAAGCTATTATCTATAGCTGTTTTCCTTCTCTGATATGCTGAAAGCCCTCGCAGGACTTCACTGACAAACAGACCGACAACCTCGGCTATGAGAAAATAACATGCTGTCACACCACTAAACCATTAACAGCAAAGTAAAGACACCATTATATGGACTGTGCATTAGAGCACTTCACACACTGAGTGGATGGACATGAGACTATTATTATCCAGATTTTACCAGAAATGTGAGCAGATTTGATCACAATGGCCACGCCAGCTTTACTTATCTTTTCAGTTGACATTTGAAATAAACTGACCTGTTGACTGCTGAATGATACTGTTTTGACATATCCTTTAGAAACATACACCTACAACTGAATCACAAATGATTATGTTTCTGTAATTATGTTATTTTAAAATGGATACAATTTATTTTTGCCATTGGTATACATGCTATTGGTATACACTGGGTCTGTCCATCAGCCCTACACATCAAAATGCATGTATATGTGATAGTTCGGATTAGAGGTGCTTTAATAGGGATAAGTGTTTTCAAATTATCTGGTGGAGTCCAAAACACCAAAACACATGATGTATACTGTAACTGTAATAAGAAAACATACTTGCTAAAAATAACACATAGCCTACCAACATTTTAAGTTTAACTTTGCACACTTTATCTGAATACTGATGCATCTACTTTTTGTGCTATTGTGACCACAGTGAAGGATGCAGTGAGGTCAAATGGACTTCCGTACAGATGCTGGTGCAGCAATCTTAGCCAGCACCGATGTGTTTGTCAGCCATGCCAACCGATTGCCCAGTAAATCAAACTTTGACTCTAAACAATGTGAGGCCTATCTTGGTGGTTAAGCAGTGCACATGCATTAAAGTGTGATTGCCTGAGCGCTGTATTGAAGTGTTTTTCAGCTTGAGGGACATCTGTCATCAGTCCACTCTCTCTGCAACAGCTGCTGTCATTCACTTCCACCTGGTGTGTCTATACACAGCAAATATGTTTAGAGGTTATTTCTATGCTAAATCACTTCATCACAGACATCACTGTTTGGGTAGAAGAACTTAACAGTTGAAAGTTTTTTTTTTTTTTTTTAATTCCTTGTGGCTATACGACTGATACTGATATTTAATGTATTTTTCAGAAAGCTTGCTGATCAAAAGAAATTAATTCCACGTGGAAAAGGAGAGGAAAAATCAGCATACCCTTTGCTATAATAAAGCCTAACTACTTCAGCGGATTAATTAATTTTCTTCCCTGAAAGAATTGCTTTTTTATTCTTTGCTTTGAAAACATTTTATTAAACTGTCTGACATAGGTTCAGTAGGTAGTTGTTGGGGGTCAGGAATGCAATGCAGGCTGATAATCTTCACCTGCAGGGCAAAAAAAGCAAAAACAGAAAAAAAATAAAGTCAGTTGATGTATAAAGTCAGTTTCACCATGGAATTCAAAGGAGACTTGAAGCTAAGCAAATTTGCTATATTTAATGAGAAATGTAAGAAAATATTTCTTCTTAGTGCTACTTAGATGTTTTGGCCAGAGGCTGAGTCTGTAATCTCTACAATGGTTTCTCAGTTACAGCGAAAAAAAAAAAATATATAAGGAGAACACTGTCTAGAACACTCAATTAGGATTAGACCTAAGGACATAGATTTACATTAAGTGTCTCCCTCCAGAACTGCAAGACATCAATATGACGTACAGCTAAATGACTTAATTCCTTGTGATTGGCATGGATGTTAAGGCCAGATGGCATCGAAGTGTTTCCCAGTTTGTACAATATTTCAGCCATTTTTCTGTGTATACATGGTAAAAAAAGATACTCTGTAGCAGGGGAGTGTGTTATAGTCCAACACAACATAAGCATTCAGATCTTTTAGGATGGGTTTCGCAACATGACATTTCAATAACTGATATCTTTCTTGATTTATGCACACACACATACAAACATTGAAAATTGAAAAAGATCCATGCATTTTTTTTTTTCCTGAAACTTAAAAATATATTAATCCACATTTACATACATGATGACTGTTGGAGAGGCATAATTCATCTATATGCAATTGTTCAAAATAAGTCAAAGCACCTTGAAAACTTGTGGATTTCTCTCATATGTGGATAATAATGTAATCATTTTTATACCAATAAGCTGAAAAAAAAATCTCAAGCAATTACAGTTTAGTGATTATGCCAAAAAATTACAACTTTTCACGCATGAAATGACTTCAGTATTGCCCTAATAAAGGTCTAATTAGTGCTGAAAGATACATTATATTGTATGAAGTTAGTTAAGCGTGAACATGACATTTGAAACTTGCTTTTGGATGTGTAATACCAGTTAGTTTTCACCATTTTCTACAAATATAAATCTCCTTATGCAGCCACTTTACTGTATTTGCACAGTACATGTGTATCATGAGACCAAGAGAATCATATGGTTGAACCCTTTCGCAGTCTGTCCTTTCACTCTCTACAGCATGCTATCAAATAATTATATACAAAAATAACAAGAATGAAAATTATGGAATAATAAAGACATATGAAAAATAAACAAACTTTGATGAAATATTTTGAAAAGTAAACTTTATACATTTAAAGTCAGACATGTAGGTTTGTGTCTTATTTTGTTTGTTTCCATCTAATAGGAGTCATTGAGGTTTGAAGTTCCAGCATAACTGTCAGCATGACTCCTTGTTGAGGTGCACAGACAGCAGAAAAATAATAGCCTCATGCAGCTGAGGATGGCAATGGAGATATCGCTCAGGTTTAGGCAAGGGCTCACCTTCCCTATGGGCAGGCATGGTACTGGCAGAAAAAAACTTTGTCCTCGCTAAGAAATTATTTTTTTATATATAGGCCAGTCAGTATAATAAATGTCAAATGAAGGTTTTTTTTTCTTTTTAGGTGAAACACAGCTTAGTGGTAACAGGTGCTAGGGCTTGATTTACCTATTATAATCTTGTTTCGACTTTGTGTATTCTGTAGTGTTCTTGGAGTCAAATAAGGAGACAAATTAACAGTTTCCTCTCTGGAATTCAATAGTTAACTTAAGAACTTTTAATAAGACAAATGAGATTGATTATCATGTTCTCTGTTGCCTCTCAACATCCTTTAATGCAATGAGACACCCTAATTAAGACATATTTTAGGAAAGCATTAGGGAAATTGGGTGAGAATTCCAAAACAAAATGCAATCTATGAAACAGAGAAAAATCACTGCCCCAGCTTTGAAGTTCTTATAGAATTATAGATATTCATGCACTGCTGGTTAAAATCAAACCTTGACCTGTGAAAGCAGAATAAGTCAAATACCTAGTCACCAAAAGCAAGTTATTTTTATCACCAAATATACAGTATATTGTTTCACATAACTACTGTATAGGGCATTTAAATGTTTACTGCACGAATTGTATTTTTCAACATGAACACCATACAGACAACCGACAGACAACCGTGTAATCTTTTAATTCAAGTTAAAACATGACAAAGGTAATTAGCTAATAATTCACTTCCAGACCCTGTGGGGGGCCAGTGGGCTAAATTGTGTTTTTCAATAATTTACTTTAATTTTTTTTGCACTAAGGGAAACCGTTTCCATTGTAAGAGAACATATTATAATCCAACTGCAGTTTATTTTCATTTTCAGTTAAACTATATGAAACAAAAAGATTTCTACAGCCCCCTTAGAGGATACTTACAGTTTCACTCAACTGCCAAACAGATATATCATATCATATTACATTTAAGATTAACTGTATTTCTTTGTGACAAATTGTCTTTCTCTGTATACTAATATCAGAAGCAATTTTACAATGCTGAAGCTCCTGGCCTTGATTTCTCTCAAACAGATCAGTTTAAATAATAAAGACTCATATGTGTGAAAGAGGTGAGATGAAGTGAGAGCAGACACTCCTCATTATTACCCTTGGAGATGCATCTACTGTAATCTGGCTTCTATGCTGCACAAGGTGAAAACGTATTGATCCCTGGACACAGTGTGTGTTGAATGAACAGTAATGAAAGCAGCAGTGAAGACAAAGCCTGTTTATTATATAGAGGCTTTGTCTGCAGTATGCTATAAAGGACATTGTACTGTACAAAAGAGCCACAAACTGTGTTGACCATGTGAATCATCTGTTATGATGAAAATGTAACTCATTAACTCAACAATGTGTGTTTTGTATCAATCCTATATATAAAAATAAATGTCAAGACACAAATTCCTTCAAATTTTTGTTCATCTTCACACTGATCTTCAAACGGTGATCCCAGATTCCAGGTTGTTACTATTATGAATATTTAGACAGGTGGTACCATAAAAGCTACTAAATTCATAAGTAACACATTTTTCATCTCCCCTCTGCTACTGACACACTATTTATAACCTTCAATGATATGGTTTAAAAATGGAAAACTGCAACAAATAATTATAAAATGTTTAATTGATGTGCTTAACACCTTGATTTTGCATGCAGTTACCCCAGGAGAATACCAGATGTTTGATTAATCCACCTAATTGTTGTGTTTCAAGAGCTCATAAGCTTCAGGAGCAAATACCACTATAATTTATGGACAAAATTAGCCTAAACCAAGGAAGTGGTGCATTACACATCCTAGCTGTAATTTCTTTTAAGCACAGCATCAGTGTGATTACTTAACAGTCATCAGTCAACAGGACACATGCACACTAATGTCATTAGTGCTAACAAGCTAGCGGTGTTGTGCATCGCAATGACAAAATCAGAAGGGTAATGGTAATCTGCAACATGACTTTGTTGAATGGAGGAGCAGGGATTCTATTTTTGAAAGCTACCTCAAGGGAATTATTTGATGGTGCTCGCATCAAAAATAGTTAACTATATTGATTTCTTATTACTTTCATTTGCAAGTGAAGACAAAAACAGTGTAAATGTTTTGTCATTGAAATGCCAGCCAAAAGAAGACTGCAAATCACCAGTGTGACCTGTAAGTTTAGATGAAAAGTTTAGACAATTGGCTCAGGTGGATCTGAAAGGTAAATATGTTGTTTAATGCAATCACACAAGTGTCTACAGTAAGGTAAAAGGATTCTTGCAATGGAAAATGTCAAAGAGTTGATATGGTTTGGAGCTTGTAGGTTGGAGATTACTTCTTTTCATCATGTACAAAGGATCTTTGTTCACATAATGTCAGGCCTTATTCACCATGATGAGAGCTGCTTTTCTAATTCAAAATCCAGTCTGACTTCTTAGCAAATGAAATGAGTTCATATATTCTCAATACAGAGTGGTGAATTGGTTACTTCCTGTGAAAAATGATAGGCTGCCGGCAAATGATGCTGGTTGATCTTGACCTTGGCACACCTTCTGTGACTCCCGATTGTTTTATAATCAAGATTGTCATTTATCTTTGTCATTACTCTCCTGGTAATGTGTAACTGCTGAGCTAAAAAGTGTTAAACTGGACATGCTATGTGGAAATCTTTGCCTAAACCCTGTGCCAGGCTGTACTCATATTGCAGGCAAAAACGTTAAATTTCCCTATTGCTATTACTAATGGATGCACAAGTGACAATCTACAGCTTATGGAAGCTTTACATTTCTCTCATTATCTCTCCATAAAAAATGCTTTCCCACAATGGAATATGATCCATTTCTGGCAGGAGAAAAACAACACTGACAAAACCAGTACAGAAAATTAAAATTCAAGGCAAAAGACAACTCATTACACAGTTTGACTGCCAAAAATAAGGTGCAGTGCAAGATCGCTACAGCAATAACTGCTTGGCACCACACAATGCATGTTGCCCTTGGCAAAATATGAGAATCTCACAAATTACCAAAAGAAAATACTGCCATTTGATATTTCTGTGTGAGTGTGTGTGCACTGTGGTCTTTTATGCTACCACCTGGGCTACTAGAGCCATGCAGAGAACAGTTTGTGCATGTGACATTTTAATATAATGCACTCTAAAACAACAACAACAGCAAAAAATATGTCTATGAAAATTACAGTAGAGGCATCACCTCTCTGACACACTCAATAAATATTTAACATGTTGTGTCTACCTTTTGGACAGGGAATGCTCTGCACAACTAAAATTAAACTTATGTACACAAGCTGGTGGATCCTCTCAGCCAAGAGCTCCACATATTTGACAAAGGACTTCAAAGCTAACAGCTGCTGATTAATCGCGATGTGATGTGCGTCTAAATTCCTGGCTTGCTCTCAACTGGGTATGGAGCTGGATGCCCAGTGCACTTACAACCTCCTTTGCATGTACTTGACAGCTGCATAGAGTAAGTGCCACTTCTACTTATTTAGCAGCATCTTTCTACTCCTCTTACAGTATGCTAAAAATAGCTCCTAAACACAATGTTTTTAAAGAGGTTCTATCACACTTTGAAGTTCAATTGTTAATTATTGGTAAAATAAGTCAGGGTAATGGTTTATTTTGTTTCATGGTTTTATTGTATATTTTATATATATGTACACAATATATACATATATAGTATGACTCCCCTTTACACTGTCATTTGCATATCACAATGCAATATTGAGCCTTCAAAAAGGGTAAAGAATGTCCAGACATAACTATTTAACACTACTTCAACCTAGCTAAGCCACCCTCAGTGACTGCAATTCAGCAATCCCTGCAAAAAAAAAAAAAAAAAAAAAAAAAAAAAAAAAAAATATATATATATATATATATATATATATATATATATATATAATTTTTTCCCCCCTAGCAGTACTGTATTCAGAAAACTATTTGACTCTTGGTTGTTTTATAAGTTGCATAGATCCTTTAAACTCCAAATTCCAAACTACACGATCAACTTTGTAAGGTTTTTTAAAGCTCCATGTATGATTTGGTCATACAGTAAGCAATTTCTTGAAGTGTTTCCAGTGATGTCAGCGCCACCGTGAATGAACACCCCACTCTGCAGCTTTTTTCAACTTTCACTCACTTTCAGTTCACTGGTCCGTGTGGATGAGTTCAAACAGCTTGCACCAAACCTTATATAAATCATGGCCAGTTGTTTCCAATACATGAACTCACACAAGCCAAATGTATGCTACCTACTCAGCGCAAAATGATGACAAGCCAAATTGCACAAGTGACTGTTGAAAAAAGCTGAACACAGCAATCTTTAAGACAAAGGTTTTTTACTCAGGGAATGGTGGAACTAACCAGGGTTAATACTGGATTTAAATTCAACAGGTATCCAGATAGATGATAATTGTTATACTATAATGTACTTGTTCCTGTGTCTGCTGAATGTGAAAGTATGGGCAATTGATTGCCAAAGTTAGCCATGAAAACTTTATAAGTCAATTGTACATCAGCGCTTGTCGCTGTGAATTTGTTTTGGCTCTTGTTTTGCCCCCTAGTGGTGAATGATGGCTTAATGCATCTTTTACAACTTTCCATATAGTGGGGAGGATGCAGCAGTTTAGAAATACTGCTATTCAATGTTGTTTAAAGCAATGAGACATTGGTAGAAGATATAAGAGACATAAATTGAAGTAGTGCAGTGAACTTTGTTCTGCCCTAACAGTCAAGAACAAGACTAAGCATCTACAGCAAGGCCAGCGGGTGTCTGTGAGGCTGTACTGAGGCACAGCGTTCATTCATTGAGTTCCTCTTCGTACCATATGTATCTGTACAAAATTTCATAGCTATTCATTCAGTAGTTGGCGAGATATTTCAGTCTGGACCAAAATTGTGGACAGGCAGATAAATCATGTATATAGTTAATATACATTAATATGTATTATAATGTATATAGTTTAAGATACTGTTTACCATTGAAGATCCAAATGTAGTGACTCCCCTTCATGGCTTTAGAGTCAATCCCAGAGTTAAGGTTATAATCTCTGATCTTAATGACAAGACTAAACGTCTAGCTATACTAGCGACTCCATTAGGCTTTAATGGTCACATCAGCATGCTAAAATGCTCACAATGATAATGCTAGCATGTTGATGTTTAGCAGGTATAATGTTTACCATGTTCAGTGTGTTGGTTTAGTGTGTTAGCATGGAAACATTTGCTAATTAGCACTAAACGCCTAAACTCAAAGTACAGCTAAGCAGGCATTTGGTCACAAACCTAAAAGTATTGGACAGAACGGAATTTTGACCAGATGGTGGCGCTGGATGAAAAATCAGGAGTTCAAAGTTGTTACAATTCATCCTCTGGAGACCATGATGGTATGTACCAAATCTCACAGCAATCCATCCCATAGTTGTCAATATATTTTAATAAAGAACAAAATAGTCAATCTCATGGTGGCACTAGAGGAAAAGTCAGAGGATAACCAAAGTCGCTGAATATCTTGTAAATTTCACAGCAGTCCATCTAATATATGCCACTAGCCTTGCTAAAATCTTGAGACTTATGCATATTATTCATGCGCTGTGTACCAATTATTACCGTGTTAGTGTAAAATTTTAGCTTTAAAAATCCAGCACAAATCATTCTCTCAGGCTCTGCAATACAGATGAGTGGGCCTGTCCTTGCAACACCTGTCTTGTGGTTGTCAAAGTGAACCAGGTGCGTGTCCATGTTTGTGTGCGTGTCCAGAATGTGGGAGTATATCTTGATCCACAGCAGCTGCCCCTCAAGCACAATGACAAGAATGCTCTTTGTGTGTTCTTGTCTCTTTTAAAGTGGAATAGAATAAAATCTGTTCTATTTTCAGAGGGAGCCAAATCCTATTTGTTTTCCTTTTCTGTCCCAACAATACATTTTCCCTAATCACATTAACACAGTTGATGTGAAAAGTTGAATAGACATAAAATGAATGCTTTTATCAGCATAAATACATTTTCTTTTTGAATTTAAATGTTGGATTTACTGAAATGACATGTGAGAAGCAGTTTGTAATCATATTTCCTTTATTAATGGAGTTTTCATTATGGTTGTCCATATTATCTCATTGGCATTTCATTATATTTCAGAATGTTTATTAAAAAGAACTAATCATAGGTCTTGCGGCCAGCATTTCTCACTGAACATTAACCACTGCTCTTCACTGCATAAAAATAATGCCACTGACTAAGTGACATGCTCACCTCTAAATGGACAAGGGTCTAGAAAATGGAGAAAACAGAGGTAAAATTAAGTCTTTATGGTTAAATGTCCTGTTCATCCAGAGAGAATATGCTTTACAAAGGAGGCATAGTTGATACACCCATTGGCATCCTCCTGTCCAGCCATCAGTCTGTCCACTTCATCCTCTGTCATCCTCTCTCCCAGTGTTGCCAGCACATGACGCAGCTCTGCTCCCATGATGGTGCCATTGCCTTCCTTGTCAAAAACCCTGAGACCCTCCACAAAATCCTCAAAGTTGCCTTGATCTTTTGCACGGGAGATATGTTGCAGCATTGGCAAGAAGGTCTCAAAGTCTACCATTTTAGTGCCCATGTCCTCTGGCCGTGGTTTTCCAAGCACTTTCAGCACATCTGCATTGGTAGGGTTCTGGCCCAGAGCTCTCATCACATCTCCACACTGGGCATATGTGATCTTCATTTCTCCTTTCGGTGTGCGGTCGAATAAGGTGAAGGCCTCCTTGAACTCCTCAATCTGGTCAGCAGAGTACTCAAGAGAGATGCTTTTGGGGTCAAACTCAGGTTCCTTGGGACGCTCAGGCAGTGACTCTGGAGGTGGAGCTGGCTTAGCAGCTGGTGCTGGCTTAGCAGCTGGAGCTGCATCTTTCTTAGGCTCTGGCTTTTTGGGCTCAGGTTTCTTTGGTTCAATCTTCTTTGGTGCCATGTTGCTAAGGTATTCAGAGGTGAGCTGGTACTTGCTGAGAAAAAAGAAAGAGTCTGAAGGGATTGAAAGTGATTCCCGAGCACAGTGGGCCACGTTCTCTTCCTTTATATGTGCTTTGTCTAGGGAGCCAGATTGCAATTTCCAACAGCACACTATAAAAGGAAGAAATCCAAAATAGATCCTCATAGCAAGTGATGTCAACATTAAGTATTGTTCTCAGCTGCTGTCATCTAGCCGACAGGGCTATTTGCTGTCATTAGCAAGGGTCCAGTTGCATTAGGCTGAAAATGTTCTGTCTCTCTGATGGACAAAGGGATCAGTGCACAGACAATGTATCAGCCCACAAGGGAGAGGGAGAGGGACCAAAATAACTTTGCTCGCTAACTGTTGAAAGTCTGGGAATCACTGCTTTCTGGAACAATACTATTCTTTTTTTCCAGATCATTGTTCTAGCAAACTCAAAAGTGGTTATGCTATATTACAGCCTGTAATTTATAGGGTAATTTTGGTGTATAAATCAGGTACCGAAAAAAAAACAAAAAAACTTTGTTAATCACTTGTAAATTGTTACAAGGGAGTGACAATTGGGTATTTTGGATGAAAGGAGATATAAATTATACTCTTTAAGTATTGTGATAAATACTGGGTACAGTACAAAACTGAAGTTTTTGATTGTTTGTTGTTGTAAATTTCCTAATTAAAGAGGAAAAAGGCTGCACAAAATCCTTTTTTTATTGAACTACACCCATTACTACTGTGAGCTAGCATTTGATTTCTCCCACATTTAATCTCTCCCTCATTATTCCAAGATTTGTATTTCTGCTTTTGTTATTTCTTTTTCCTTTTCTGTATGTGCTTTGCCATTTGCAGCTGTTTCTGTTTGGGAGCAAATTTTCCTTCATTTTTTTTTTTCACTTTGTGTTTTAGTATTTGTTGCATTTCTCTCATTGTTTTTGTTTTCACTTTTGTTTTTGCCTTTCTCTTAATGTTGTTTGTGTTTTAGTATTTGTTGCTTCGTCTTTTATTTGGAGGTAATTTCTCTTCATGTTTGTGTTTTCACTATTGTATGTGTTCTACAATTTGAAGCATTTTTGATTTGGAGCACATTCTCTTAAGGTTTCTGCTTTCTGATGTGTTTTGTTGTTAGGGGCCATTGTAAATAATCCTCCATCTGAGTCGAGATTTTCCTAAAGCCCCTTTTGTTACCTTATTGTGACCCCCAGTTTTGGTAGAATATTCCAACTGTAAATTATGTGATACCAGTGATTCCACAGAATGTCAGTGTTGTTAACACCATTTTCTTCAACTTCAATATCATTGTTCTCCTTAGGTACAGTATTTACAAAAGGGCCAGATTTACTGAGGCTTTTGCACCTGTTTTGCAGGTACAGATGTAAAGCATTCTGCCCCAAACTCATACAATGTATTTGTCAAACATACGTACCCGGCTATAGTTGCAGTTTGTGTATAATTGTACAAATGTTTGTGAAGTGCACCTCTCTCCTCAATGCATATGAATTTAAGAGTGGATAATTTATTTCTCCTTCCTTATAAAATGCCCAATTATAACTCTCTTACTTCCTATAATCTTGTTTCACCGTACCTACATTAGCAGTACCAGTAGAAACCAGTAAGTATTTTATTGCTACCTGAATTATACAACAACATTACACTGTAAACAGCAGGCTGTATTAAAAAGCAATAATAAGAGGAGGGCATCCTCTTGTGACAAAAAGGTGATAGGGCTTGGGGGAAATTAATTAAATCTGCTTTGGTATTAATGCTATCAGGTTATACTTTTTAAGAGACAAAGTCTGCCAAACCCTTTTCAAAGAGAGATGTGTTTGGATAGTATGAGCAGCAATGCTCAATGATACGTTAAGGGTTTTTGGCAATTTCTCATTTCCCAGGATAAATGATAGCTTGCATTTTCCCTCCTGTCATGGAGTAGCTTAGAGTGTTCCACGATATTTAGGAACCTGGCAAGCTCTCAGTGATCCTAAAGGGACTCTTAATTACTACTTTATTAAAGGCAAATGTACTGGAAAGGTCAACCAGTTAAGCCCATAAATGTTAAAAATACATTCAGTGCCAGAATCCATTATTAGACAATAAATACAGTATGTATGAGGTCAGCTGCAGGCACCAAATTAGAGCCATTAAGTTATTTTCTAATTATATCTAGATGATTTCAGATTTTTTAAAGTCAAAAATACCATGTTTTTTTTCAATTCACTTACATTTATTATTTATAAATTACAGCAAATCACATTGCTTTAACCAAAAACAGTAGGTATTCAGCCTTTTTACTGGCAGCATCCTCTGTCACTTAAATGTGTCTTTTATCTATGTGTTCCTATACCCAACTCTACATATAGTATGATTTACAGTGTAACAAGGTGAAAGCAAGTAAGGCAATTCCATTATGTGTCCAGTTTATAAACACACATTATGTCAATTGGCTTTATGTAGATTACTGCTCTGTAATTCCCTTCAGTGAATGATAAATTAAACAAAACCTTAATTTCATTTATGGGAGAGAGGGTATATTATGTAGGATGTGCACTTCTGTTCCACAATTTCAATCACAGCAACTTTAATTGTATGTATGCATCACAGTTTATCAACTCTGTTTAGGACAACTAAAGCCTGTCATGCCATAATCACATTTACCCTTCTCTATCTTCACGCTGGTCCTCCTTGATCTGTCAATCTAGAGCTGGAAGTCCTTGGACAGCGTAGTTTAAGTGTGCAGATGTGTGTGTGTGTGTCTGTCCTTACCCTGAGATTATTATCTCCCTTCTCTTTGCTTTTGAGGTCACATGGCAAGTAAAACTGGCAGCTAATTTGTCGTCTTTTGATGTGTATGTGTATGTGGGTGTTTGCACGTTTATGTCAGACGGAAACAAAGAGGAGTGAGACCTGCAAGTGAGGCCAAATGGAATATTATAAATGCAATATATCTAAGATTCCGAGTATTTCCCTCATTTTTTAATAAAAAGAAGTGATGAAATGGTTCAGTGTTTCACCTCATTTGCTATCTTCTTCACTTGGATGGGTTACTTACTGATAATGATAATTGTCATATCAGCCACCAAAAGGTTCAAAATTTAATCCATATACATCAATCATACCTGCTTTCAAAATATTACCTCCTGCTATGATCGATTTAATCTCACATTCATGGTAACCTCAAGGTTAAGGCTTCTGTTAAAGAAGGTTAGCATCTTTAAACTCCAGCAGACTTGTTATTGTTCCTATTTTCTGTCAAATGTCCCTTCAAACAAGGCTTCAATCACTATTGCAATGATTGAACCAGTCGATTACTGCTTTCTGCATTTGAAGCCAAACAAGTGGTAATTTTGTTGGTCCCTATGATCTTTGAAGAGCTGTCAGCTGTCTGTACATGTTGAACAGAACCGTTTTATCTCAGATCTTCAAAAAAACCTTATAAATTGATTTTGTCCAAGTTTTACTTGTGTTGTTCCACATTACTAATTACTGACTATGTTCTCTTGTTATGATCAGGTTTTTGTGATTTTACTTATTCAGACGAAACTTGGTACCCTTCCACCCACTCCAAGTTTCTGATCACGGTCTGCACACGCACGTCTTCAACTTGAGTGATGTAGAGTTAATTATAAAAAAATACAATATGGTGATAACATAATTTTGTATATGGAACAAGTGAAAGTCTGATACCAGTCAAAATTTTAAATGTTGTTGAATATTTATTGTCTCTCTTGTGTTTCATAACTGGCAATGAGATGAAGAAGCCAAATCCAGGAGTGACAGACAGACAGACAGTACTAAAATGCGTGTCCAGGCAGGCATAAACCAAATCTGTTTCTTTTAATTCATAGATATGACATAGACTCATGTCAATGATTTGACAACTCGACTGTGCAGAAAACAGGCAGGAATCATGAAAGAATATATACAGCTGTCTTTGGAAAGTGAAATAGCAGTATTCCAAAATGTATGGTACTTTTGTTTATCCATGCTCTGTTGTATCAACATTCATCCATTTTCTATACCAATTCCACATTCATTTTTGTCCAACTGCTTCCATTTTCTAAACTGCTTATCATGTGCAGCATTGTAGGGGACTGAGCCTATCCCAACACTCTGGAAATGTTGCCAGTCCATGACAGTGATCATAAACCTACATGACATTATAATCAAGTATAGTGATATGATTTAAACCAGGATATGCACAATAATAGTGTGTTCAGAAACATTCACCACTCTGTCTCTCTCAGACGCAGCCCACTCAAACATGACATCCAACCTGATAAAAGTCCAGTCTTGCATTCCTTACTGAATATTGATATGCTTAATGCTAAGGTAATCTATATAAATTGGTATTGTTACCATGGTACTCTCAGGCCTACAGTGTAACTAATAAGGATTCTTCTTAATTGAGTTATGATATTGATGTACATGTGTCACTCTGATATTCAATAAGTTGGATTGTGGGTTATCCTTATTTTTAAAGCTGCACTAATCAATATTTTTTACATGTACAATGAGTCAGATCATTTGAAAGGGACTTCTCATGGTGGTGAACCTACAGAACATCATTACTGAATCTACAAGCTCTATAGACCTTTGTAGCCTCTTGTAGTTCATTGTGTTGGTTTTTATGACCCACAAATTCCACTTTCATCTACCAAGTTTACAGCTGGTCAACTCAAAAAGAAAATACAATAAAAGGTGATTTTGTCAGGGCTGTGTGTTGGTCAGTTTGTGATTGAGTTCTTCTGCACCTAACTGGTCAAAAAGCTTTAAAAGCATCTTCAAAGATGATAGAGGTCTTTTTTTCTTCTTTCTTCTCTTGAACAATATAAATTGTAATCAGTATAGCTGTCTGTACTCAAAGCTATACTGAGATGTTTTTGAGCAAATCCCTACCTAAAGTCAGTCATTCCCTTTTAACTCCTCTGGGTAACTTCTTCCCTCTAAATGCATGTGTGGGCGAGTGTGTGCATGGAGGCGTGTGTTTTGTGGAGGTCTTCAGAGTGTTTGTTTATATCTGTGTGACCAGGCGAAGAGAGGGTGGGCAAAGACAGCAAGCCCTTAATCCCTGAGATAACATTGGGAATGAGGGCAGGCAGACCACTGGTCTGGACAGGGCTAATAAAAGAGAGTGATCGAGACAACGGTTACATTCCTCCTATAGCCGCAGCAGGGTCTGAGTCAGACTTTAAAGATTCTGTGTTTTGTTAACTGGCTAAAAAGAGAAACTGCCCTAAGCCCTTTCTTTCCTTTGGAGCCCTATTGACTGTGTTGTATATGGAATTATTCCACTCACCTCATATAATGAACAGGATGGGAAAAGTACAGATTCTCCTTTGTGTGAGAGAAAAAAAACAAAACATCAACAACTATATATAAATCCAACACATCTGTGGCTCCATAAGAAGAGCCAGCTACTGTATTTCAACATTTATGTCTTGCTAATAATTATGTTGAAAAGAACTATAAACACCTCGCAGCTGTCCATCAAGATTCTATTATTTGTTGACAGTGAGGTATGTAAAGCCTAAATATTAATGGTCCCCCCCTCTACAGCTGCCACTCCCAAGAACGGGGCTTTTCATAGCAACTTCCAAAGAGATATAGTGCTTGTTTGAATTGGCTAATCTCAAATAGGAATTACATTGTGTATTTTATGCTGCCCTATAGAGTGTGGTGATCAGCCACACAAAACTTTTTCTTATGAGTCCAGTAATAATATTGCGTTGTTATAATGGAATGACTGTTGCAGGAACCAGCTTGCAGACATCTGTGTAAACAATTTAATTAAGACCATGTTTGATGAATTGTAGCTGGTGAAGGCATTGCCTGTTCTAATACTTCAGTTTCTTAATTACACCAGACATCCATGTGTTCATTCTCTTTGCCCACCCCGTACTCTTTCCCCCCACTTACAATGATAGAAATTGAAAAACTACAAAAGGGAAAGTGCATTTCACACTCTACTGAAGCAAAGCAAGCAATTTGAAATTAATCAAAACACAATAAGTTTACAACATGATAAAGAGGTGCTGTATATGAAATGAGGAGAGTCAATTTGTGATACTCAGCCCTCTGTTTTATATTATGACATTAAAAATAGTTGTGGCCAAGAATACAATTTTACATTAGACCTTTGAAATGTACATTATAAAACACATAAGTCTGAATATAAAGTCTAAAGTCAAAGTTATTCTTTTTGAATAAATGGAATTAGCAAATACTCTTTGGACAATGAATTAACACACTATACATGTCTCTGTAAAAAAAGCCCTTAAGGTAACAGAATTGTGTCTTTCATTCAGACAGTTATATATAGACGTGACCTTTGTCATTAAAGAAAAGGTACACCATCAGTGAAGCCAAGCATTGAATGTCAGCACTCGTAATAACAATAGCACTGACTTAACCCAGTGAACCTTGAATCAGAGAGGGGCACCTTTTCATGCTCAGGGTTGGATTACTGTATGATATGTGATTCAGACAATCAGTGTACCTTGTTAGCTTTGAGATACTAGTCATAGCCAAGCCTAGTTCAAAAATCAAGTTTAATTATATTCATGTATCCCAATTAGATTAGGCTAAAGAACACTTAACTAAAAATAGAAAATTAATTTTGTTGATATTACAGATGCGGTCTGAAATATATAGACTCTCATAATATAAATGTATACCAATAGGATTACTGTTGTGCTTTTTAAATGTTCACATTGCTTGTTGATTTTCTTTGTAGCTATGATAGATTTAATCCCCTATAAAGGTTAGCTTTTTTAAATAACCTCTTTCACAAAAACTCTATGTAAATGGTAACTAAATGTCAAGATGAACTTCAGAAGTTTATATGATCCTTTGCACTCTATCAGTTTTAAGTCTATATTAGTTTGGCATCAATTGTATGTAGAATGTACCCATGTATGCAGCAAACAATAGCTGGGAGATCATAGTGCACAACTGCCACATGCCCCTTACTAGGAATGAGCACTATGCCTCCTTCCCACAAGCTTGGCTTGGAACTGACGGGGAGATTAGGGAAGTTTCCAAGCTATTCATACCCCCCCTATTCTCTACAGAGTACTTGGCTTGGAGGCAGAATCCTCTTCTGTTCAGCTGGACTGGTCTATTTCCGATGTGCCTCTGATGCCGTGTTTGGAGCGTGCCTCTGAATGGCTTGTACCTGTTTATCCCAGCAGCACACAGGCTTATGAGATGTTTTCCTCAAAGCTTACCAGGTGCTTTTCTCAGCTGGAATGCCTGTATGTTTAATTCAGACCCTTAATCCTGGCAAAAGTGGACCAAACATGTCTTCAGAGTGCTTTCACTATCTATCAGAGAAATATGGACTCTAAAACTTTACCTTTTTTGCATCTCCTCCAAGTTTGTCTGTTTACTCCACTCCACAAAGTAAACTTTGCCTGTACTCACAAGTGACAACTTGTGACAAACCAGAGGAGATCACATAAACATTACATGGATCAGAATACACTTTGATGCACAAAAGAGATTTGCATAGAGCCATAAGACATCTGCAACAGCTAGCATTCTTCATTATACAGATGCTTCATTGAGACACACACACACACACACACACACACACACACACACACACACACACACAAAAGCAGCTCAAAAAAAAAAAAAAAAAAACACTTCCAGTAGCCATACAGAGTTGGTTTGGCATCTGATGAAGTACTGACATGATGCATAATATGGCTACTATGGCAATTATATCTGGGTATGTTCAGTCCATATTTCACACCCCAATTGGGCTCCAGCTGTTATGCTACATGTGGGTGACATGGGTCAGTGTTAAGACAACTTAAACCTTTTTTGCTAGCATGTCATTAGTTTGACATGTTTACTTGTGACAGATTTGACTTTATGCCAGTATATTTTTTTCTGCAAAGAGCTCTTGTTTACTAACAAGCAGCATTTTTAAGCAGTGTGCTGAATTCAGCACATCTTCATACTGCAATGTTCTATTTCTTATTCCCATTTCATTCAAGCTAATATCTTACTTTGGTTTTTTGTGAGTGTACAGTTTGATGCTTTCTTGAGGACTCCAAGAATGGCTGTAAATGTAAATAGGGACTGGCTCGAGCTTGTTCTTTTTTCATCTATTTTAGCATAATAAGTAGTGGAAGTATAACAAAAGTTGGGAGATATAGAAAATAAAGATTAAAGATTAAATTAACATCAACAATAAACATCATATCTCAATGATGTTTATTACTGATTCACTGATTGAGATTTTAATCTCTTTTAATCTCATTCTGGGCACTACCCTGTGATGAGGTAACACCTTTGTGAAATTACCTTCTTATCTGTAAATCAGGGGCTTGAAAAGTCTTTTTCCAGACAAAGCTTATTTGTACTCAGAAGAAAATAAATGCCAGACATGACTGCTGTGAACTGAAATACAGAAGTTACTGATCATATACGTTAAATGATACAATAGATAAGTGAGCAATGACGTGGGAAATAGTTGGATTATTGATTTGATCAACAAAACAGAATACAGTTGTGTAAAGTACTACTAAAATAGGACAAAGAATATTAAACATCAGCTATGAACATTAATTGGTAACAATTAATATTGGAATACACAAAATAAAATTGGACACAATTACTTTACTCTCTCTCAGCTGAAAGCTCCCCATTGACAGTCAATGTTGCTGGTGCTGGTCCTTCTCAAACCACCACGTCTGATGAGGCATACACAATGAGACCGAGTCAGTTGCTGGGCAACAGAAGAAGCAATAGTGTACACAGGCAGGTCTCTGACAAATCCAGGGCTTCATCCAACAAGGCCAGTGACTCTGTTCAGCTGTAGGTGTGACCACAGAGCAGGATGGAAGATTTGTGTGCTTTCATAGCGGCAAGAATATTTAGTGGACTGGCTAATTCCATTGAGAAAATAAGTGGAGCGACGCTTCTGATTTTTGATTCTTCTCAATTAGCTATAACACCAAGTTTATCCCATGTGGCCAAGGCATATCCTATCAACTGGCCATCCACTTAGAGCCCAGTTCTGCTTGACGTTTCTTCCTGTTAAAGGGGAGTTTTCCTCGTTGCTGTCGCCAAGTGCTTGTTCATGGGGAATCTTGGGTCTTTGTAAATTAAAGAGTACAGTCTATACCTGCTCTATGTGAAAAGTGCCCTGATATTGTTGTGATTTGGTGCTATATAAATAAAACTGACTTGACTTTTTTGCAGTGAGATGTACAGTAGAAACACTACAAACACTACAAATTTGTCCCTAAATGTTTCAAACTGCCTGTTAAGACCAAAGCATGGAATTAGCAGTACATAGCAACAACATGAAGATGAGGAAAAAAAAAAAATCAGTTTCCTTTATTTAGAAGAAATATGTCACGCTGAACACAGGAGGACCTAAATGCAGACACCAAGGCTCAACATTAAAAAGGCTTTAATAATCCAAAAACAGGCTTATAGGTCAGTAACAGCAAGGCAGAAGGTCTAAACCACAGGTAAGGCAGAAACAGGTATCAGCAGGAACATGATAACAGGATACAGGTACAGACCAGGATCAGGTACAGGTGGCTGGAGCCACAAGTAGACAACATGCAACAATGACAGGGTCTGGCAGGGAATGGATAGCAGAGGTATATAAGCTGCTGGGGCTGATGAGGTAATGAGCAACAGGTAAGGATAATTGGGGAGCGGAAACAGATGAGCAGATGGGTTTAGGAACACGGCAAGAAAGTCTGGGGGTATCAGCTAGACAGGTAGAGAATAGCAAAACCAAGGGAAGAGAGTGTGGGACTTAAGGCTGGGATAGGGGCAGAATGAGCTAAGGAAACAAAACAGGACAATGGCAGGAATCATATCAAAAAATATACAGCTGTTTTTGGAAAGTGAGATAGCAGTGTATGAGAATGTATGGTATTTTTGTTTATCTATGCTCTGTTGCCTCTGATCACACAGTGTTAACATTCATTCATTTTCTACGTCAATCCCACTTTCATTTTTGTCAAACTGCTTCCATTTTCTAAACTGCTTATCGTGTGCAGCGTTGTGGAGGACTAGGCCTATCCCAACACTCTGGAAATGTTGCCACTCCATTAAAGGACTAACCGACATAGACAGAGAAAACACTGCACCTCACTCCTGTGTGCAATTTAGAGGTTTACAAATCAGCTAACATGCATGTTTTGTTTTTTTGGGGGGGTAAGGGAGGAAAGTACAGTGCCCAGAGAAAACCCATGCAGACACATGGAGAAAATGCAAAATCCAACATTTATATCAGAAAATTATGTGTGACAAATATTAGATTTCTTCCAAAAAGTGGTCACTTGAGTTTAGTTACTGACTCTCCTGTGTTCAAGAGGCATTCCAGGGCAGTAATTGAGTTGTGTGTGTTAGGTGTTACACTGCTTTTGATTTTTTTTTGTATTCCCCTGTACTTGCTAACTTGTTCAAACTGGAAAAAAGGAAAACAGGCTGTTTTATATCTGTGTGGTTTGTTTAAGTGCTGGCATCCTCAAGTCATCCTAAAACGAGTGCCCAACACCACCACATTTACATTTAAAACACGTTAAAAGTATAAAATGGATTTGGTCTTCCATTAAAAAAGCTCTCAACTGACTGTTAATTCTTGGACATCAAAATATGTACACACTTCAGTTTAACGGGTATCAGAAATGTGCTTTGTATATTCTTGGTGTATTTCCTCCGCTATACAGTACTTTCACTGCTGTAAATGTATTTGGATCAACCTAAATTGAACTTTTGCAGTAATTAATTGAGAAAATGTTTTTTAAAAAGTGCTTTTTGACATGAGTAGACGCCATACTCTGTGCCCTTAAACTAACCAGCACTCACTACTTACACTATTTTCCACAAGCCTGATGATATAGACAGGGCTGCGAGTTGATATTTTGTTATCTTTCATCTTTGTGGATGCAAATGCTCAAATAATTCACCAAGGGAAACTGTGTTCTGAAAATACAGGAAGAGAATTTTCCTTTCTGCCGATGATAGTTTTTAATTCAGTCTTCAATCTCTCATAGCTATTCTATCTTTGTGGATTTCAACGGCATTACAAGCTATAAATTCAATGGAAGCTAATCAGTCCTCCTGCCCTTTACCAAGAATGTGACGGACATAAATGTCACAAAGATAAAACATTTTAATTATCTAAGACTTAAATGAATTGCTTCATCTGTGCCAAAGCATTGCAATTTCTTCTGTTGGGATGTAGCATCAAATATGGATAGTGGGTTAAACTGCAGGCCAAAATTTCAACCATTAATTAATATTTTCTTCTTCTATGCTTGCATTGGCACCGCTACTGGCTATATTCAGGGATTTTTTTTTTAAATGAGGTCCACTGACAGCTGTGGGGTTTGTGGAGAGAAATGGAGGAAAAGTGTTGCAAGTCCCAAGCAATAGCTTCCATCTATTCTTAAATGCACATGTAATCTGTCTGATTCACATCACTTTCTCTCAGTCTACACTGCCCCCCTGAAAATAAAGGTATTTTGACAGAAAGGGTGATATTTTTTTGGCTGTAGCCTACTCCAACCAACTGCTTCAAAAAAACAAACAATAAGGTAAAATACTATCAAATAGCATGTTAATTGTGATTAAATTCAAAATGAATTTGTATTCAAAATGTTAAGCCAACTTCAACACTACCAGCAATGTAAACAGGGTAGCAGTAGCCTATTACTGTATAAGATTATGTATAAATTGTGTAATGTGATGGTAATTGTAGGATTGTGTTTTGGGGTTGAAGGCCCTTAAATTTGAAATGTATCGTCTCAATTATTTTAAAGATTAAAATTTTTATATTAACAAGAAACAGAGAGCCTGAGACTTCAGATTAATTGTTTTATGATTTTATTTTTGCTTTATTATTATTATTATTATTATTATTGTTTCAATAACCAACAAGTAACCTACTGGCCAAATGTTAAAAGCACAGCTGAGTGACTGGTAACAGGCAGTGTTACTTCTAACAGACTAAACTATGAATGTAATCCATCTTGCCTCTTCAGACTCAGTATGTAATACAGGCTACTAAAGGCAGAGTCAGTCATTCTGGAGAAAGACTGGTGATATTTGAACTAAACACCCAAACAAATACACCCCTGCCTTCATGCTCCTTCACAAGCTCTGCCCCCCCAATTCATGGACACATTGCCAAGGCAACAACCAAAAGAGAAATATGGCAGAATACAGAGTGATGCGTCAGCTGTAGAGTCACTTATGTTGCTCTCACTAGCATGAAAAAAAAACTGTCTCCAGTCCATCCACACTCTCCGCCTCTCTGCAGCCTCCCCACTTCTCCCTCAACTTGCATTCAGCGTCTCTGTCCTCAGAAGCAGCCGGCTGTCAGCTGCAGCTGGGGAGCTGAGAGGACAGCGGCCGGACAAACTGCCTTCACCAGGCTGACTGACAGCAGAAATTTACTGAACCAAAATAGTTTGCATGTCAACTCCACAGGAAGAAATCAATAGTGTTTGTATTTATTGATTCATCGATACGGTTAATAAGTTCAAAACACATTTACAGCGGGATATTTGTGTGATTTAAACAACTGCCTGCTCAGATTATGTTTCACTAAACACAACAGAAATGGACACGGAGCATAAAAAAATGCAGGGGGTCTCCATGAGACTGCCTCGGATTTGGTGTGGATCGATACATTAAATAAAATGGAAGCATATCTGTTCCGTGAGAAAACACTTTCTATGTGAATGGGCCATGGCTTCTCTCTCTCCAATTCGCCAGCCCTCCCTCACCACTTAATGGGTACTGAAGACGGGAGACTGTCATGTCCTCATACAGACAGCTGCTCTGATGACTTCCCCCTGTCCTGTGCATGAGCACAAATGCCCCCTGCTGCTGATTGGCCAGAGTAGTGTTGTGTGGCTTGCTGCAAGCCACTGTGTTTACACGCCCATTTACAGAGCCATTGCTGTGTGTGGACACCAAATTTTTTTCAGGGCACACACAGAATGGACAGCTAGCGGACCATGAGATTTTTGCTGAATTGACAAAAAGTGTATTTGATTAGAATGGCCGACTTTACCTTTAAGTGGACACTTGGCTTCTGGTTGCTATGGAAACCAAGTGCTAATTGACTCACTTCATACCTATACTACTCACTTAGTATAGGTATGAATTATAGTACAGGTACCTACTCACTTCATAGATCTATAAAGGCTACACAAACACATAATTCATGATGTTTAAGAAATGACATTAACTACATAACTAAATGTCTGACGTTACTCATTAATATCGTTGTCACTGATCCTCTGGTTCAACCTCTAACCCTCTGGTCTCAATGAGAGTAACTCAAGCAGGTGCACATATTTGGTAGATAACTCTTGATAGATTTTTATATCATAATGCCTCAGTTACCTTGCTCACTTGACGGTTGCATTACAGCGGTAAAATAATGTTATAACAAAAATTGCTTTCATTCACTAACAACCCCATAAAAGAAGAGAAGTCTGCTGTTACTACATTAGTGCTATCTGCTTAGTGGAAGTTTATTTGGCAAAACATAACAGCCTGCATTAAACAGACATCCCTCCAAACATCAAGAAAGCATTGGGCCAAGGCATGTCCAATTTTCAGAGTTCTTTGTGCTCTGGCCCCTTACAGAGCTGACGGTACTTGTGCTGCATGACATACTTTTATGGAGGACATAAATGGAGTTCATTTTTCTAAGTGAGCAAGCTTTGCAAGTAATACACATTTGTAAATGGAAATATGTGTGTGTGTTCTATGTGCACTCAGGTTAGAGTAGGATAATGAACTGAGGAGGGCTGCTGTCATTCAAATCAGAATCTCTCCCAGGTGGGTAGATGCATTTTGAGATGTACCGTCCTCTTTATAACAATAAAGGGTAAAACAGCAAGTAAGTCACATTCACTAGCAGCTACAAAAAGGGCTCTCTCCTCCATTGAGACCTGTTTACTGGAAAAATCTACAATATTTGATCAAACATATTTGAAAAAACATTTGCAGCACGAAGATCATAATATAATAATAATCCAAAAACCAGAAGGAGTGCAAACTTTAAGATTCATTGTTGGATGAATTTATGCAGTCAGTGTGTGATAGCATTCACTGAGTCGTCTGTTAGCTAGTTAGCTCTACATGTTGAAATGGTTATGTTGATCAGTGAACATCACACATATTAACAGCAAGCCTTATTACTATTTTTTTGCCATTTGTTTTGCCATATTTTGCAGTTTTGTGCTGCTGCTCATGTCATTATGTTTGTGATTTAATACTTTGACAAAAAGATCCAATACAGCCATTGCAGCTGCAGGACGTGGACACTTGCATGTCCCAGCAAAACAAGCACCACCAGGCACGGAGGGGATTTGCTGCTTCTTATTATACAATAACCAAATTTTCTTTCTATGGGTGATAGTGTGCCTTCTCATTTCATGTGGTGGTTTGTATACACTTTCTGTTATGTACAAAGACTTATAAAATCTGCTAGACTAGACTTTTTCAGACATTTTAAACTTTGTGGAATGGATTAAAACTATAAGTTTAATTTCTTTGCTTATCATTGTGTCCGTTTTATATATCCTAAAGAGATCAGAAGTGGCATTGTGGTTTTCATACTCCAACAACAAAGAAACTTGCAGTTATTCAGCATTTCAGGACATGTACAAAAAACAATTAGCTGTGAGAAGATAAACAACTGAGATTAAGTGGGAAGGAAAAATTAAAAAAATCAGATAAACAAATGTGCGTGCTGCTGACGGGACGTTTCGTTTTTGGCATCTGCTCATGCTATATCAATCATTTGAAGTGTGAGATTTTTAATAGAACTAAATGGTATGCATGAGTAACAGCTGGGGTCACTGCATCAAAATGTAATGAGTGCATAAATAAAGACAGAGATGATGAGGAGAAATACAAGCCGCTGCAATATTACACCTCTCCAAGGTAGCATGGCTGGATACTAGCTAATATCTGCCGTGGGTGTGTTGTGATAATGTAGGAGAAAGAGCTAAGCATCTAAGGTAATCAAATGCAGTAGGCATCATATTATTATGAATATAGTCAACAATTCTTTTATAAAAGTAAAACTGCAAGTTTAACTCAGGTTTCAGTCCATTCGATAAAAAAGACACTGTTTTGGCTCCTGTCAGTGGTCTTTATTACATTCAAAACACTTACATTGTAAATGGACAGATTATATGCCCTAACTGAAAACAGATTAACCTAATCAGCAGGTGAGGCCACAGCTTGGTGCAAGGAGCCCTATTGTATGGAAGCAAGCACCATGGAAGAATAATTAAAGAAATGTAAAAATCACTCATGTATATTATCAAAAACCCTTCTCCAAATTCATACATTTGAATGTTTAATTAACCAAGTTATTAAAATCCACTTTTTGGAGGTAGAACTTAAATATGAGTGTTATGCTGCCACAATCTATTTTGGTTTGGTGAGGTGTCAGACACAAGAGAAAAATCACTATGCATCACACCAGTCAATTATAAGGACCACTCATAACTGTAGGTAGGTCATTAAAACACTTACACAACCAACACATCCTCATAAAAAAACAACAGTACAAATTAAACAGTATAAAATTCAGGACGGCAAAAACGACCTATAGTTACATTTATGCCATCTAGCAGCCGAAATAATTATGACCCAGGGAAGTGACCCAGTTCGGATGATGTGTTTTTTCTCACGAGGACGGGCTGACACAACAAATACAAACATGGGCAGAGAACAGGCTGTGGTTATGTTTACAATAAGTTTTACTCACCCAAACACATTGTGTGTATCACTGAGGTCTAACAAATATGTTGAATGCATTTCCTTTCTCATAAAACATTTTTAAACATTTAAATCATATTTTTGTTTGAAACTAAATACAAATATGCTAGGCAAAACTATCCACATGAAAATGCATACATATAAAAAATGCAAATCTAAAATTAGACCTCTCCAGTGGGATGACACAGTAGCTGCAAGGTGTTATGCTGGGAGGTGCAACAACCAACCTGTTTGTGGTGGAGACAGTATGCTGGCAAAGCAAACAACATGCCTCCTGAAACACAAACTGGGGAAACGTTTCTTCTCTACCTCAAGGAGCTATGTGGAGTCTTAGATTCTAGCCAACCAGCAAATGTAAGTATTCTCTCTATCTTTTACCTCTCATAGTCCACCTGAGGCACCATTTCCCTCAGGAGCTGGTCCACTAGCTCCTGAGGGAAATGGCTCTTTAGCCACTAAATGCTCCACTATGTTCACCAGCTAGTCCCTAACATTGTCTGTTATCTGCTGCTGGGCAGGTAGTGTACAGTGGGTTTGTCAGAGTTTTTTCCTTGAAAACAGCTACCTACTGCAGCTCGAATTGCGGTTGAGAAAGAAGAGTGAGAGTGAGCCAAAACAGGTGAGCTGCATTCCGCTCAATGGTGCTAAAATGCTCCAAAGAGCTGAGAGGAACTGCAGAGTGGGGTGTTCGTTCCACTCACACAGTGCACATATTCATATGAACCACTGTTAATATAAAAACATTTATGACTGCAGCTTTAACTATTAGCATCATACAGATACAAATGTATCGAGAGGTCAGCAAGCTTTGGTTATTCGGTTAGCTTTGTAACTCAAACTTATTACCTTGACTCCTGACTCCATAAAATCTATGCTACTCATACATATACAACATACTTGAAAACAACTCCATTATGTAAATATTATGATGGAAGAACATAAAATAATGCCCTTCCAATGGAAAGGGTTTTGAGACTACCCTCATATGAACTCATTCTTGAAAACACCAAGCTGAGCTGTAGTTTGACAAGACTACTTATACATTCACATATTCCATTTATCTATAGTCTCCCAACCGTTGTGTTAATCAAGCGTCACTCAACATTTTAATGGCAGGGGACATGAGAAAATAAGCACTGATTGAATGTTACACCTTAAAAAAAATGTGCACCTGTCCAATGGCTCCAGCTAGAAATGTGATCTTGTTGTACATCATATGCATGTTTCTGTGTGTTTATGTGTGAGTTTGTATGTGGCCTTTTTTGAGGGTGTGTATTTATGTGTCCACGTGTGTCTGTAGCTTCATTGAAAGTGTTAAAATGCATATATATAATACATATTATCTAAACTGGATTACAATTTCTGATTTTCAAGTCGTTGAAGTACTACTACTGAGAGCTACTTTTATTCATTTTGTCAACTCTGTAACTTGGAGAACTAACATGGCATTTAGAGCTCTCCAACACGGAATCCTTTCCACAGATTCTCTCTGGAAGCGTATTATGCACTTTTGTCTGAGTGTGCCTAAATCTCCTTCACGTATAAAAACAGAGATAATTGTTATTGGCTTCAAAGAAGAAATTCTAAGTGCACCCATCTCTTTCTTTGAAAACCAAAATTTAGAAATCTTGGTGTAATTGTAGAAACCAAAGTCAAAAACAAAGTCTGCTTACCGTCATCTTAAACATGCACAATTGGAATTTGTGTGTAGACATGTAGTTTTATGTCCAGCAGGTTTAACTTTTGTCACATTCTTTTCTTGTCATTCTTAGCTCTCCCAAAAGAAATATAAATCAAATTCTCAAAACTCCTGACAGTAAATCACAAATATAAATAAATATACAGTCCATATTGATTTGTTTTTATTTAGGCATTTTATTAGTTTGGTACTTTGGTAAAATGCATTAAATTTGGCAGTTACGCTCTGTGATTTGCTAAAGTGGCTCACATTGATTGACAGGGATGCATACATGCAAGGGGATATCATGTACTAGCCCTTTTTTCTTATTTAGGTGGTTGTGCATAGATCTATAGTGGTACACAACTGAAAGCCTGGACCCTAACTCCCCTCATCTGCTGTGAGCTTAGAATGAGAAATAAAAGAGAAACGTTTCCAACAGAAAATAACTGACTCACCACAACTGGCTGATTTAGAATTATGTTGAGTAAATGGGCGAAATGAAACTACTGGTTGTGTAATAAAATTGTAATACCACCTTGGTATTAGGTGTGGGGCAAAAAATTGATTATTAGATGCATCGCAATGAGGATGTGGATGATTCTGCATCAATTCACAAATGTCAAAAATCGATTTTCTAAATGTTAGTTAATAACGTGATGTTGACGGAATGAAAAAGGCGGAACTCAACTGCAAGGGCAGTGCAGCACCTGGACAGTTACCTTGCCGTTCATCTTCAAAAAGGACAGTGGTTACAAGCATTTTTTGATTTAATGACTAAATAATTAACTTGGGAAACAACGTCAACTTTCTGCGCTGTCACTCAGAGACTAACGGTAACAGAGCGGAGCAGAGAACTCCAGCAGTAACAAACGAGACCAGCTGACCAACACACTCTGCAGCATTAATCAACTTAAACCAACTTGAAGTGAAGAAAATAACTCAGTGCTCAATCTGTTTCACCTCAACAACCCTGTGCCCGCTCAGCATCTTGGACAGTGATGGCTTTCCATGTTGGCTTTTTCCCCAGGTAACAGTGCAGCAGAGATGCTGCTCTCCACTGTTGGAGACATGACGTTAATAACAACACAGCAGAGCACTCTGCCTCCCCCTCATTTTTTTATTCTCATACAGGCAGGAGACGGTAAGATGCTTTCAAATTAATGCATTCAAATGCAGTTAACTTTTTAAAATAAAAAGTCTGCAGACCATTTATCTTATCTGCCACTTATGTTTCATATTATATTTCACTGGACTAAGGACACCAGTGAATGGTTTGGGTGGACAGTATACTGTGGCAGGTGACTGAAAATAGTGCCCCTTTTTCTATTCTTTCAATCAAGAATCAATTCTGAATTGAATCAGACACCAAAGAATTAGAATTACATCAAATCGTGAGATTCCCAAAGATTCCCACCCCTTCTTGGTACTCATGTAAAAAGTTTTTTTTTTTTTTTTTAATCCCACACATAGGGCTTTAATATCCTTAAAGATCTTAAAATCTTGTTCAGCATTTGCATGCACTTAATGATTTACTGAGGCTAAACAATTAACTTGTTTTGAGGTTGTCAGTCTCAGGATGTCATCTCTGTGACGCACAGAGCAGTGCCTGAACTACCTTGTTGTTTAGACACTGTATTTATAGGTAGGTCACACTCTGTTTTCCAAGGCTTTCCATTATTTTCCCTTCTCTTTCTCCACTCTGCCATGACACAATGTACTTGAAACTTGAAACATCGAAAAGACATTATTATCCCCCCCCAGAGTTTCCTTTTCTCCATATATAAAGCCCAAAGTACATGTGATGAAAGTGCCAAGATCTCTTCTCTTTTAACCTCTGGGACATTTTTTAAATGTTTTTGATGATACTGGATGTGGTTTGTTAGGCAGTCTAGCTGTGGGGAAATATTGTGTGGTAGAACTTGGCTGTGGCCTCCAGAGTCTCAAATTTGTAGCAATAACCATTAAGATTGACAGTGAGGACAGCAGGAAAGTATAGGCTGTACTCGATCTTGGTCTCACACTGACTGCAAGGCAGCATGTAATTTAATAAATTCTTCAGAGAAAATAAGGAAAGTGTGAACAGGTGTGTCCCTACAGGAGAGCTGTCCCAATCTTTGGCAAGGATCTTGAATTCACACCTTCTCTGTAAAAATAATGCAGTTTGTTTAATATGAGGTGAAGACACTCCCCAGTATTTGGCTTGGGAGCCACAGTTCTATGAGCCCACTTTATGATCCCTGGGGATAAAAACTAAGTATCTCCAGAGAAAACAGGCTATAAAACCGGTGGGTTTGGCCCCTGCAGCACCTTCAACAGCTCTAGTAATTTTAAGATTCCACTGCAGACTCCCACAGTAACAGTCACTGCCATTAACAGAATATGGCCATGCTGTGCCCTGCTGCAAAACAAGCAAACACCCTCCTCCACCACACACAGTTTTATAGATACAGCATAACAGCACATACACCCAACATTCCCTTATTGGTGACTTTAGGCTTTTGGACCCACATGGTTAGTGTTGTGAAATACCTGCACAGCTCAGCAGCACTGACAGCATTTAGAGCACTCTGGAATTTATTTCAACTAATAAGCACCAGGGCCAAGCACCTACAATAAATATTTTTTTAATAATATGCCGGGAAGAAATGGTTTGGCAGCACATCTGTGACAGCAGCCCTTAATATCAAGTTCAAGTTCAAACCTATTTGCTGTATTCCATTAAAAGGATATGAATTGGGGTGTGCAGAGATTTTTAAAGGCGATAATAGATTCGACAGTACAGATATAAAGACAGCAGACATTTCACACTCACACAAACAAAAATACATTTCTGTTGATAGAATTATAGACTGGTACCACCTCCCTGACCATGTGATTAAAGTGAGTTGCAAACATCACTTACTAGTGTTAACACACTCTTTGCACTAGTTACTTCATGCAAGGTGCGTACCTTTTTTTATTTGATTTGTTTTTTTTTCATGGATCATTTTTCTTGCACAGTGCAATCGGATGCCTTTACATGAACACTAATTAAATGATTGTATTACCCAATTGCCTGATTTTGACAATTGCCTGATCCTTTTGGACATAGACATTGGGTTTCAAGAAATTCTGTTTCCGCCCTTTTTTCTTTTCATTTCTCCTTTTTTTTTGGCATTTGTGCATTTATCCCACAAATACTACTAATACCATATTAGCGCTAATATAATGACTGTGTCCTTCATGAAGGAAGCTGTATACACCAGTTACCCTCTTAAAGGCAATATACAGCCTTACATCTCAGATAGGCCATAACTGAAACAGCATCAGTGGTATTGTGTTGATCCATAAAGAGCTGAAAAAAAACAGGCCTACTCACTGTATGTTTATCCCAGCCTACGTGTACCTTCTTCAGGGTAAGTATCTCAACCTATAGAGGCTACTTATGAAACAGGCCACTGGTAACCATTGGTAACCAAACATCCACTTTTGTGTAGAGGTAAAGCTGATATACTTTAAACATTTAAAAAGCAAATTATTGAGACACCTATTTATTAGTTTGTATATTTCTCATTTGTGAATATACAGAAACTAGCAAGTCACATGGACTATAAAATGACTTCTATGTCTGCCTGACATATAGTGATGCTCCATGAAAAGTAATTGCAGCATATAGTGATTTTACAGTTCATTGATGGCAAAGTTCAAATTCAAGTTTGATTAACACAATCCACTGTTCATTTGTATTACTGTGAACAGATATGTGAACTAATAAAACCTAATTGCTTAATTTTTGTTTCTAATAATCAGTTTTTAGCCATATGTAAGCCTATAATTAATGCATGTTTCTTTTCCCCACCTTCTTTGTGGCTCTTGTGAACCCCATTTGTGCTACATATCTGGTCTTCAGAGGCAGAGAATTTTCCCTGACCACTGCAAATTGCATGGCCTTAGTGAATCCATAATAACCCCTGTTAATGTATCCTATTATTGCAATGAAGAGAGAGGCACATTTTGCAAATACTCCTACAAATGATATATGAACTGAGGCTCCAGCCTGACGCATATGTTTGATAAATACATTGCATGTGTTTGGGGAAGAGCACTTCACATCTACACCTGAAAAACAGGTGCAAAAGCCTTGGTAAATCTGGACTTCAGTCCGATGTTTAAAATTTTTTGTGGAATGGTAAAATTGTTGGCCATTAATTCTTTGAGGATGTGCTTCCTGTAAACTGTAATCGCTCTAACATTTTTGCTGCTTCATTTTAGGTCAGGGTTGAGAGTCCTTTCTCTCACAGATTGTGCAGAGCACAGCAAGTGACTGGAATATAGAGTGAAAAGGTGAAGTGGCAGTCACTCTGATTGAGAAGAATCCACCTTTATTATTGATTTCAACCTCTCAAAGGCAGTTTCCACTGCTGACCAGTAGTACTGTAGAAGACTTTGAAGGACTCTTAACATGGTGCAGAAGGTGGAGAAAGTCAGCTAGGCCCTCAGGCTCAAAGAAGTTGACTAGTGTTCCTATTGCTGTTTCTAAGATGCTGGAGAGTATGACAGAGACATATTACAGTGCGTCACAAGTGCTAGTTTTATATGGTAATACTTTTCATGTCATACATAAGACACGACATGTGGGTTGTTTCGGACTGCCAACCTTCAACAGCTTTAAATCACCAATATACAATAATACTGCACTGACTGGCTTCCAAACTAGTTGTGATATCACAAAATCAGCTTGTACCTACACATATCAACTCTGATTTAAGGTGAACATAGGAAACGTTCCCCCATAAGCAGATGAATTAGAAAGTATCAAACTCAGAAAAAACATGATATTGCACATCTAAAGTGAAGTAACAATAAGGAAAACACATGGCCCTTTATGTTTTGAAACCTATCCAGTATACAGCTAGGTTTCCAATGCCAATAGAGAAACTACTGAAAAAAACATTTGGGCTTTCGAAATCACAGTTTGGGTGCTCTCATGTCTGTGACAACATGGTGCAAATAGATCCTGGCAAAGTGATCCAGACATTTGTCACAATGTGTGAAGTCAGCAAGGAAGAGGAGAGCAGAAGCAGGAATGCCAGATACTCAAGAGAACTACTGTACTGACAGAAAAGTAGTCAGAGGTAGACCTGTATCAATGAGGGCACAGTAAATGGTTTGCAAATTTCCAATTTATTGTCTATAGATTGAGGAATGCCTGTCACGAAGGAGTAGAAATAGAAGTACTCTGCTTTCCATGTTTATCTGCATCACATTACCTCTCCAGCTGCAAGGCGTCCATATTCAACATCCATCTGCTGCTTTCAGGGAGCTTCCATTCATACTACTCAGTAGTGCTTATTGTGTTGTCACTGTTGTCTCTGATGAATACACAATTACAGGAAACAATTACAAGAACTCCAAAAACCCCCTGGCTCCAATTGACTCCCATTCAACAAGCATCAACTTATCTGGAGAAATACTAAATAGATCTTTTTTTTTCAATGAGTAAACAAGTGTGCTGGTGGTCATTTTGGAAATTATTGCCCGGTAGTAAGATTTGAAGATTTATAGTAGGCTTTGATCATCTGCTGTATGACTATTGATTGACAGCTGTGATTAACAGTTTGCTTACCTGCTGCTCTTAGCACAATTTAGCTAAAGTAGCTATGTTAGCCCAAGTGTGCACTACTCGGTGTTCCCAGTAAGTTACCATTCACTTTGGTTGAAGATAGCAGGGTGTGTTTCCAGAGTTGAAAGGCAACATCCCGCACTCCTTATTTGGAAGGTCCTGGCTCCCAACAGAAAAGATGACGCCGACCGTAAAGAGCAACTCTGGGCCTCAGACGAGCTCCAATGAAAACCAATGGGTGGTGTCACACCTTGCTTCGTCCATCTTTACATAAAGTCTATGGTCTGAGCAAGGCTGATTAAGTAGTTGTTAGAAATCAGATCTACTTTTTGCTCTTTTCTTTCTTAAAGAATTAAACTAAGTAGCAACAAGTCAACAAGCAACAGGTTTTGTAGCTTTTAGCTTTGAGACATTGTCAATCAAGTAATATTTTGATCATCAGGCCCATAACCCTGAATGGCGTTGGCACAGTTTGAAGTGTCAAACATCCGATTACAAAGCTATGTTATATTTAGGTACAGAGTGAGATCTCGTGGTAAAATCCTATGCAAAATGTAGGAATTATTAAAGTTTGTGCTTTATTACAGTAGCACATAGGAAAGCTAATTCTTTTGTTGACCTTGTAAATTAACCACATTTTAATTCTAACATATTAGGACAAGGTGTATCCCAAGGGCATTTTCCTGAGCAACATTGTCCTATTGGAAATGATAATGATGACACAAAAGGGAACAAATACAGGCTTAAATAGCCAACATAATTATGTATGCAGAGAGAGAGAGAAATAGATTGTCAACTGGACATGTGTTATCAGTACTTAAACCTTTTTATTCCACTGTGTGTTCTCCAACTTGCTGCCTATTTATAAACATTAAAGTAACACAACTAAAATGTCAGTTTGCATTCTGCAGTCCGCAAATACTTGTATTTGTTCAGATTGTTACTGTGAAAACAGGAAAGAAAAGTACAATTTTTACATGCAAGCACCCACAAAAGAATAATCACCACTTGTTATCAAGGAAGTCAAACAAATGAATTGCAGATAATTTTCCCACAACAGCAAAGTGAAAATGGTCTAGTCTAGGTCTAGCACATTTATTTTCTCCAAACTTCCTTGTTTTGTACTTCCAGTAATTATAATAAAAACAGTTCAAATGCTGAGCATATTGTATCTGGGCACATTAGATGGCACATATGGCAATTTTCCTGTTCATGTTCTGATAATATAGTGATACTGTGAACAGATGACGATGCACATGCATTTTGCACTCCATTGCCATTTTTCTCCACATATGGTACCATCATGCCGAGCTCTGTAACGTAGAACAGCTGGCAATACACAGAATGTTGCTGCAAACAATGTTTTTGTCTTTGTCCTTTTTGTATTTCAAGTTAAGTTGTATTCTAATAACGGAACGATAAATGCAACCACTATTGCTGAGCACAAAATGCCAAGGTACAAAACAGCTTTTCCTTGGAATGGATATAAATAAGAAAAATCAATATGGGATGGGCCTGGCATGGGACTTTTATGCCCCGAGTTGAATCTTCCAGACAGAGGTTCTTCTGAAGCTACATATAAATTCTGCCTCCTCTGTGAGGACTTTCAGACACTAAAAGGGTTAGATTGCTTTGTATGAAGTGCTCGGAGTGTGCGTCTAAAGCCCCCTCCGTCTACATTGTTTTTGTTAGTTTGCAAAACCGGCAATATGACAAGCACTTTACACAGCACTTGGTCGGATATGCGGATGTGAGAAAGTGGGCATGACAGTAGACTTGTTGAGACTGGTCATAAACACTTGCCTTCAGACGTGGTTGTACTATCTAGTTTGTTTTATACATAATTCAGCCAACTAGGGCCCAAATAAGGCCCTTTCTTCCCAACCATCTGTAAAATCTAAGCCATTTGAATAGTGGCTTAGCTTATCAGGTGTGGTGACAGCCTCAGCGGACAAAGACTTTCCTTCTCCTTATAAAATCCAGTAGTGTTTGTGACTTCACCCACATGAACATGTACTCATTGAGGTGGTTGGTTCAGGGTTACCTGGGAAAATGTTCTGTGTATGCTGCATTCTTCCTAATCAAACCTTCTTGCTTGCTGAAGTTTACTTTGACCTTTGTGTGATGCCTATGTAACACCTTGTTAATGAATATACATTTTGGCACTTTTTTCAGATATGTGCAGATATGCTTCTTCTCTTTGTAAAGCTGTCCTCACCTTCACCTAATCTTTTTTTTTTCATTCTTACTCAGCATTTCATCTTTTATTTCCCTTCTCACTGGTTATATTTGCACTAGTACACCCATAGTTTGCAGTAAGTCTAGCTCCTGTTTGTTTTTGAGTCTCTGAATTTCTATGTGAACAAGTGGCGGCTGGTGACTCAAAAAATTGGGGAGGACAGGAGGAAAACAATTTTATATGCCAATTAAACAATTTGCTTTCAAAAACAGAAATTAACTCTTTCCATGTGAGTCCAGACAGCTCACTGTAACTCTTCAACAGCTTCAGTGTCCAGGCAAACTACCTACAGCACATTATATGATCTTTTTGCTGCATTCTTGTTAGGGAGATAAATTCACACAACAGCCACGGAGAGACATTTAACCATCAGAGAAGAAATTAGCAACTGAAGAGACAGAGAGAGAGAAGGCCTGTCTTACTCACATTATCTGATGTTCTCCTCTTTCTTTCATTGAGATGAAGTAACCATGTCATAACGTCCCACTGCATTTGAGGCTGTTAGTCATCTTCTTTGTTTAACAGAACCTTGTCACTGCTGGTTAACCAGTCTTATATCATTAGCAACAATGACAAACTGAAAAGCTAACTCTCCCAGTTGTTTCATTTAAATTATGTTGTTAACTTTGTATTGTTGAGAGGAGTTCACTTCAGAGCAGCATGTTAGCTTAACAGCAGTCCTTAACAGTCCTTCAGGGCTGCAATAACAAGGTAAGTGTTGCTTTGGCTAACACAAGTATCTATGTACTGCTCAATAAAAATGTAAATATGAAAAAAGGAAATTTGGACTCTGTAGACAAGGCCTAAATAAAATGTAATTTTTTAGTGATGTGTTTAAAAGTAGTTTTGCACAACATAATTTCTTTTGTAATATGCTACTATATGAAATATTAATCAATCTAATGCCTTACTGCCAGTTCGTCACACCCATGCACAATACAGTGGTAGAGAAGTGAAGATGAGATTTGGAAATTATCACTGGACCAACGCAATGTCAATATTGTATTCTAGTTGTTGATTGTTTAAAGAGGATGTCCTCTGTTGGAGCATCATTTTACGTGTTTTGGCCCATAACACATTCCCTTAGCATTAAAAAAATGAATTACATTAAATTGATAGAAGAGATCCCACCCTAAGGAAGACAGCAGGAGCCCGTCCTCTTTGCCCCCCCCCCCCCCACTTCACAAAGACTGCCCTATCCCCTCTTGCCTATTTTATTTTACTAATTTATAAATTATACTGAGATTTGGTAATGGTTTACTTCAACCAGTCACTCTTGTTTTATATTTTGGTCTCCCTCTTGCTTCTCAAAAATAGAGGAACAACCTCCTCTGCCTCTATGGACGAGCCTCCTCTGATGTGAACATATATGTGCAAAGTCTGAGATCTTGTCTTTAGATATGAGTTCCTTTCTAACTGTACTAGAGAGAGAGAGAGAGAGAGGGAGAGAGAGAGAGAGAGAGAGATAGTTTTATGGGATCCAGAAGGTTAGGTATATTTCACATACTGTACATTATTTTCATATTGGTTTGTTGGCTCCTCTCCTGCATATTTGCATCAGTGAAATTGGGTGGCAAAGGGCCTAGCCGTTTTTGGAGAAGGACTCTAAGAGTGACAGCTGTTCATCTCTATTGTTGTTTTCCCCATGTTTCCCCAAGTGTTTGAAGCAAAAGTTTACTTTTTATGATAAATGAATATGAGTAGATTTAACTCAGTCCTAAGTTAGTTCAACTGCAATTGTGAGTGATGATGACCACTGCTAAATAGTTGATTAACTGAAAGAACTCTTAGTGTGAACAGGGCACCATGAGGAAATGAGACTGTAAACTGATTTTACACACTAACTACAACCACTATTAAAGTATACAATTTCTTTCCTATAGTTTGCATTATTTCCTCAGCAGGGACACACTAATGCACACATGCAATTACAATGCATAGTGTCATTTATTGGTAATGTCACTATGTTAACAACGTGTGTCTGTATAAACAAGCAAAGCCATCTCAAAAGCCTTTTTCTATTATTTTGCTTTCAAGGAAAACCTTAGATAACACCTAAAAACATATAATTGGATTTTTTTTCTGTCTTATTTTCTTGCTTTCTCTCCCTCAAATGGCCTAATTACATCTCCACTGTTGGAGTTTTATGCTGGGGTATAGACACCAAGAGGCCATCACTTGTTTATGAGAGACACATGAGAAGGAAAAAAATGTATACCACAATTCCCAAAGGAAATCAATATTCCATCTATTCCTGTCTATTTAAAGACACTACTCATGTATACAGTGCAGTATGTTAAGAGTCAACAAAAAACAACAAAAAGCAGAATGAGTGTTTGAGGTTTAGCTGTTGGCATGTACTGTCATCACATAACAATAATCCACATCTCAGTACATGGTGGACTGTATAGGATTGTACTGGTGAACCAAATAAAGCAGCAAGTGGTTTAATATCTCAAATTTTTGGTTTAATATCTCTTTTTTGTGTGCGTGATAGTTATAAAAATTAGCAATTGTACAGCACATTGGACAAAAAAAAGAAAATAGAAATATCAAATACTATATTTGTATTCCATTTCAGCAAGACTTTTCCAGAACACAGTACTCAGTAATACCGTATGACCGCCATCTTCTGGTGTGCAGAAAACTGATGGTTGTGATTCAAGGAACTGCTCTGTCATTTGTAATTCTGTGGTCGAGATGTTGACAGCCAGCGCCTGAAGGTAAAATACGAGCCTGCCATGCGGCTCACGTAGCTGTTCCACTTGCAGCTCCTGATTCTCTGTAGGGAGATAGTAATACTGAAATGCTTTGTGTTGATGTGTGCACAAGGATAGACAGATTTAACTGGTGAAGTAGCTTAGCTAGTGTACTGCTCAGGGACATCATTGTGAACAGATATATAACCTATGAAAATGTCCAAGCGTGACCTCAGTTACCAAGCAACCGGTACAACTGAATTGATTACTCTCTTCCCTTAAGCCTGGAAGAGATCTGGCATTTTCAGAGCTCCTACACATCTGTTTTTGTTTGACAAGAGGCTAGTCTCCTATAATTTCTAAGAATGCACAAATGTTCTTTATGCACAAAAAGTGTTTTACCACCATGAAATGGTAATGTGAAAAAAATGAAGGGGCGATAGTTTGAAAATGAAATATGGAATAGAAATCTTGTATTTTGAGTGGTGGGTGGTATATCCCTCTATAACCATGACAAAACAATACTCCAACATTAACTCGTAATTTTAGTTATCTAGTCTTCAATCATGAAACAAAAAGATGAAAATAACCTACCTAATTTGTGCAATTGTAATACACTGGATGCCAATTTGCTGTATTGTTGCATGCCCCTATTGTAGTAGAGGAATATAATTATCACATTACACCCTATTCACAAATGCAGCACATTTTTTTGAAAAGTGCTAGATACATAATGTTAATAATCATTATTGTAATACAAGTACAAAAGAGTCAAACTGAGTGGAAGTAAAACAAAGACCAAAATGTCAAAGATATATTATTTTCCTGAGGCACAGCAAGGTTCTTTCCTTGTCTGTGCACATTTGATGTTTTATTGATTTGCTGAGCGCCGTGGTGAAGGAGATGCATATTAGGTAGTGTCACTTGCAATCTAGTGTTGTCAATACTGGCACCACAAAACTTCGGTGTCAATACTGACCATGTTCAGGGCAGTCTGTCCGTATTAGACAAGTCACCAGCTCATTCAACCCTGTCTCCTAGTAATTACGTTTATATACTACTAAATTGCGAATACATTATACACTGGGAAAGATCATGGTCTTTGTTTAATACAGAATATGTGAATGTAGAGCTTAATTCATTTGGAGAAAAAAAAAGCTGCCTGTGAACATAATCCAGCTGGCGTTACATTTGCCAATGCAATGTAACTGAGTAAATAATTTAGTAAACGTAATCTCTAGTTGACAGGGTATGCTCACAGTGTACCTGAGTTCTGTGCTATTCTCCACACTAAAATTGAAACTGTCATCACCAGAAAAACTGCAGCATTGGTCTTTTGTTCAAATGCTGAAAAGTGATAAATGACTGTGTTCTCACAGAATAGGAGAGAGTATTGTTATGTGTCAGTGTTACCATGTCTACACTGTTCACGTTTCAGCTGCATTCAGTCATCCATCTTGCACTTGTGGTGATGCAACCCAGTATCACGGCAGTTCATGAAATAATCATGGAATTTAATCTAAAGATTTGTGTTCATAGACACAAATTTTCCTTTTTTCGTGACACCCAGCACAACTTTAAAACGTTTAAACATTTTTCAATTGTTTTTTTTTTTTTGTTCCTGTCAGTTGGGACTGGGGAGCGTAGAAGCTGCACTGTTTTTTTCTCATTTGTTATTTTATTTATTTATTTAATTAATTTATTTATTTTTGACCAAAGCTGCTACATTACTCAACATTTAATCACAAGATCCTAATTTTGTTTTTATTACTTTATTTAAATTTTATCACTACAGTGATACAATGATCTTTGTCAGTCTCAAAGGTGAAATAATTAAAACAGATGGCCATAACATTAACCTATCATACTGTTAAGTTATCAAGGACACTTACGTGTTTCTGTGTTGAAAAATGTTGAGGATATCATTAAAATCGACAGTGAGGAAAATACTTCCTGGCAGTGGGCCATTTGGTCCACCCACTGGCATGATGTGGACCATTGATTGTACTGATAAAATTAAAATAAAGAAATAAAAACAAAGATAAAATCTTAAATGTTGAGTAATGTAGCAGTTATAGTTAAAAAAAAAAAAAGAATAACAAATGAGAAAAAACAATACCCCTTCTGTGCTCCCAAGTCCTGCTGTTTCCCCCTTCATGTATGCAACATCATGTTTTCAAGATAATCATCCAACAATAATGTTGCATCAATTAAAATTCAAGATGAAGGGATTATCCAAAGTACCCACATCAAATAAAACACAAATTAAATTTTAAGTATGAAACACCATCAACTTTAATTATTTGATAGTATCATTTCATGCACAAGAAATTGTTGGCCTATTTCTTGCTTGTTTTTAATGGTTGTGTTTGAAGCCTAATAACTTCAAATAACTTTTTTGCTTTACATTACAGAACCATATGATATACATTAAAAAGTTTTATTTTCATTTTTCATTTTGTGAAAGAATTAGAAGTTGTAGTGCCAGCACATTTTTTGTACAGTGAAACTGCAACAACGGCGTGTATTAGCACTTACAAATATAACTGCTACCATATTTAATTTCATAGGACTGCCAACAGTGAAATCTCCTATCCAGCCCACCTACATATCTACTTTTAAAAAAAAATTATCAACATACCGGTATCCATTCAATGTAGGCTATGTGAGGCTATGTTATGTACAGCTGATGTCACTGGTACGAGGATCCCGCTGTCAAGGCGGCTCACTCTGAAGTCTTGGTCACAGACTAGACTGCCAGCCCAACACACTGGGGATAATAATCAGCAAAGAAATGGTAAATGAGAAACATTCATTTTATGTTAAGGATTATGTTAATTTTTTAGACAGTACATTGGCAGTAAGCTTATAAAGACAATGTTCTGTTGGGAGTCTGGCTTGAATGTTAACAATGGGGCTAACAAGGTATAATCTAGCTAGCTTACCGTTATTTTAAAATGCATTTAATTGAAGGATGTTATTTTGGGCTAAGCTGTTTTGCAGTGAAATTTCGATGACATTAGATAATATTATTAATTTCAAGTTAAGTGACACACCTTGATTAACTTAAAATAATTTTGAAAAGTAACAGCAGGCATTTCGGAGAAGCACACGCAACCATCACGCAAACACAAGCAAATTCCGATGACATCCTTATATGATGTCGATATGAATTGAAGTTTTTGTGTAAAACTGTTTGTACAGATTGTAGCTGTCTGCATTTGAACATAAGGCTACAGGTCACTTGTTTGCTGTGGGTGACCAGGCTGGTGACCAGCATGAGGAGGAGGTGCCAGGCTGTTGTGGCTGTGTATGGTTCTTCCACACACTGCTGAGGCTCCTGTTTGTTAAATGAATACATTGTTAAATTGCCAATATGTCTTGTTTCTTCAAACTTCAATCATCCAATCCACCAAACACCAAACAAGAGTCAATGGCAGAGTAAGCTATTTGGCATTGGCAAAGAAGATTTGGCATATTTTTCATGGGTGCAACCCACATACTCAGCTCTGCTGCTCATCCCACAAATGCATGTTCCTTACAAATGTGGCACCATTTAATAGGGAAATAAACAGGCTTGCCAAGAAGCATTGTTACAACAAAGAAATAATCTACCAAACACAAATTTCCTTACTTCCTTACTTTTTGTGCTATGTTTATTATGCCCTCTACCTCCATTCAGTGCCTCTCTAACCTGTTGCCACTCCCTTAGTGGCTCTCTCCTTCTCTCTCCCTGTGTGTGTGTGTGTGTGATTGTCTGCAGGTGTGCTGGGGTCAGAGCAGAGCCAGCTGCACCTCATCTCTGTAATCAAGCCTCTACAAATATTCAGCTCTGCCACCTCCACCCTGCCAGATTGTAAACTCTGCCACCAGTCAGTTTGCAACACTTTGAGCCACATTATTTACCAATTTCTGCTATTCAGCATTTTGTTCTTGTCTGTTCTCGAAACCTGATCCTGTTCTCCGTCATTCTTATAGGCCTACCTGTTCTAACTCTGGTCCCTGTTTCCTGCCCTTCGTCTGGTCAACCCTGCTGCTCTGCCCTCAGCCCTGCTGTTCTGCCTCGGACCCCTGCATTATTTAGTCCCCTCGGATCCCGCTCTGGACCTGCTTCCACGGCCTCCAACTGCCCCAGCCTCAGTTCCTGGCTCTCAGCTACCGGCTCAAGCTTCCCTTAGCCTGCAGTCCATCTTCCTGCAGTTAATATCTTTTTTACCTTATTCCTGTTCTCTCATCTGTGTCTGCACCTGGGTTCACCTGTTCTGCAGCTCCAGGTAACAGAACAATCTGGCCATTAACATGGACCCAGCAGACACAGACCTCCTTCACCAATCCCTCGTCGGTCAAGGCGCCCTGCTCGGACAACACAACAAAGCCCTGACAACCCTGTTAACAGAGTTGTCACGGACCCTGTTGAACCTGCAGAGCCAACTCACTGTCCAGAACTCACAACAAGCCCCCAGCCCTTTGCAGGCGGCCCGCAGTCCCTCTCCTCCACCCTGTGAGCCCTTTGTCCCTGCTCCTGAGCCTTATGATGGTGACCTCAGAGCTTTTGCAGAGCTTTTTTGGTTCAGTGTCCGCTGGTAATCGAGCAACAGCCCCATACTTATGCCAGTGATCGGGCTAAAATCTGTTACCTGATGGGCTGCCTCCATGGAGCTGCACTTTCCTGGGCATCAGGTGGGAAAAACAGTCCTCCATCTGCTTCTCCTATTCCAGCAACAGGGAGGAGATGAAGAAAATACCATGTGCGGTAAGGGTACCACTAAAAGACTCTTACCTCTCCATCAAGGCTCCTGCAGTATCGCTGAAATGGCGATTGAGTTTTGCACCTTTGCTGCTGAGAACGGTTGGAATGGGGAGGCCCTCCAGGGAGCATTTCAGAACACCCTGACTGAAACCATCAAGTATGAGTTGGTTTCCAGAGATGAGCCCTGTGAAGCTCAACACCTGTTTTCTTGCCTTGTTCCTCTCTCCCAACTGCCTCTCCTCCCAAGACTTTTCCAGCACCTGAACCCATGCAGCTTGGCTGGGCCCGTCTCTCTCCAAAAGGAATAGCAGAGGTGTATTAACACCATAACTGTCTGTATTGTGGCAAGGTCTGCCATTTTCTCCCTGGTGTCCAGTAAAAGGACAGGTTTGGCAGTAGTGGGAGATACATTGCCGAGCCAAATCACCTGCCAATCTCCCTCCAGATCCTTGTTTTAGGGCACCCTTGGAGCCAGTCCTTTACCCTGCCTGCTGTCATCGACTCAGGTGCAGTCGAGAGTGTCATAGATAGGAGGTAGCTACTCAGTTGGGCCTTTCCTCTCAACTCCCCCTTTGAGGCCAATGCTCTCAACGGACAGCTCCTTGCCCAACTCCATGAGAAAATCATTTCTGTAACTCTGTCTCTCTCTGGAAATCACTAGGAAATATTTTCACATAATCAACTGCCCTCACTCTCCCTTGGTTCTTGGTCATCCTTGGTTACAACCCACACATAAACTGGTCCGCAGGAAAGGTCACCTCCTTGAGTTTTTGTCATTCTGTCTACCCCACCCACCCAAATTGTACACCACCTATCCAGTCATCCTGCGCTGCCACCCAGTAGACATCATGTGTGACCTAGTGGACAGTGCAGAGCAATCCAATTGGACATTGTGCACCACTGAGTCGACAGCATACAGTGACCAAATTCAACATCACCCACTACTCGGCTGAATAATGCAGATAGAACAGAAATTCAGTCGCTTCTCTTAAAACGGAAGTAGAGCAGTTAATGCCAAAACAAACTTTGAAAACAAGCCAACATCTGAGGTGGCGGGAATTGGTATTATAAATATTATATGCATGCCCTCCAGTCTGTTGGTCAGTTGTACCATCATGGCTAATCCCAGAACCTGAAGTTGATCTATGCATACTGAATAATAACAAAAGGAAGAAATCAGGAGATATAGTCAAGGAAATTAAGTCTCATCTGCAACAAGAATGGAGTTCATATTTACAGATTAATGCAGATGGATCAAGGGATCTAGAGAGTGGGAAAGTGGCATTTGGAGTAACCAATTCTGAATTAAGAATTAAAAACGCACATAGAATTTCAGATCAGATGTTAATAGTCACAGCAGGGATGCTGGAAATATTATGGGAACTTTGGTGGCTAGAGGACTATAAACCACAAAACTCAGTGATATGCAGTGATTCAGCAGCTTTAACTACCTACAATAAGAGAAATCAAATCCAAGTCCAGATCTTATATACTGACAGATATTTATCAAACATTATACAGAATTCACAAGGCAGGGTGATAAATCCATGTACCTTTGTCTCAATCAAGTTCCTATTCTCAAATGAAACTCGGGACATTAAATGTGGTGCTTTGCTATGTTTTTTGTCAATCAATTTGGGGGGGAAAAGGTATCAAAGCATTTTCTGACACGAAATAGAATTTACAGTAAAAGGCTTTTTTCATTCGCAAGTGTCTTTTTTTCTTGATCAGGAGCTCCCTATCTATGGTTAATAGTAACCCTACCCCTTCAACATTATTGACAACAGCTACAACATTGACAGTTCAGTTTTACATAGGCCTGTCCAGTCTATAAATAAGCACAGAATGGCCCGCACAGAATAAGTGCAAGACAACAGTTGCGGAGTAATCTCCTGACTATTATTTCAAACTCAATAGCCTATCCAGGCCTATGCAATTTCTCAAACCCTAAACTTTTCCAACTTCAACATGAATTGGCTGCAAAATTATTGCATATCCTCTGTTAATATATCACATCCATCCACTAATCTGTCAAAAGTAGCCTAATCCTGTGGCCAAATGAATAATAAAAGCTGTACGGCATTTAGGCCTACAACAGCACACACTGAGGTCTCTACCTACCCATTATAAAAGTTGATGGTGGTGTGTCGTTGGCTTGAAATTCCAGGAGGGTTTTCTTCCACTGTTACACTAATAGAAGTGTGGAATAGGACTGGCAACTGCCAAATTGATTATTTGGTTGAAAATATGCCTACTGATAAAAGCTGCTAACAGTAGGTATACTCTCAGGTAGAAACATTTCCCACTCACAAGAAATAAAACCCTTGTAGGCTAACCTACATATTAAGTTATGTCATAATGAAGTTGAAGTTGATTTATATTCAACTATTGTTTCCTTTCCCAGGAAAATTTTGCAAGTCTGCAGTGGATTCTTCTTCCAGTATGGGAACCTGTATGGAGCTTTTTCCCTATCTTTATTCAAGAGTGTGGTATATCAATTTGAGAGCATAATTTATTGATTTCACATTCAAATTTTGTAATATTATTGCTCCAAACTCTGCCCTCGCACTCAAATAGCCTCTGCTTGCACTTAGATTTGCTGTGTTTCTGCTCAACTTGTGTGCTTGCACTCAAATATAATGTTGCTTGCACAGATTTCCCGTGCTCCAGCTTCAGCTCTTTCCTCACACTCAGGCTGCTTCTGTGTGCTTGTGGAACTTCTCTCAGATTGCTGCTCTGCTCTTGGATTTTGTGTGCAACAACCCTGTCAAAATCCCCCAATCAATAGAAGGCCAGGTTTAGTGTTGACCAATGAAATGACCCCTGCCTCCTTCCAGGCATGCTGTTACACATTTTGGAGTATGAAAAGCTGTTGAATTGTACTTTTCCTTTGCTTTCACATACATTGTGTTCCCAGAAACATTTCTCAGATCTTTTCCCTCTAGGTTAACTGCTTTGGCCTGGTGGGGGGTGCGCAGAATAAAATCTGGGAGACTCAGCAGCCACACCTTTCTCCACTCTCTATTTCTCTGTCTCTGTTTAGTATCTGCAGGTTACGCTGACCCTTTGTTGCTAACTTTGGAGCTAACCCTCTTCATTTTCCAGCAGTTTGGGGAACAACGGACAAAACTTTTCTTGGTCTTGACAAGCTTCAGCATTTATTAACTGACACACTGTACACTGTACTGTACATTTACTGCCAGATTGACAACTTACTGCAAACCTTTTCCTCTGCTCCGCTCATACTCACTGTCACTTTCCTGCCGCTGGCTCTCTCACGTAACCTAACCTGAAAAGCAGCTACGCTGCCAAGAGTTTCCTAGGCAACGCCACAGAGATTAACTCAGGTTTCGGAACAGCACTGCACAGAGGCTCCCAAATGCTATTGCTTTCCGAATGAATGGATACTTGCTGTTATTATTGGCATTGAAAAATGTCAAATGTGGGGGGCGGGGGGTTGTCATCATTATTATTACTATTACTATTATTATTATTATTATTATTATTATTATTATTACCATTATTATGATGTCATAAACTTAACAACCTTTTATTTCTTAACTTACAATATGCTCTGTACGTTGTAATGGAGGATGGTGATTGGTGATTGGTGATGAAATGGTTTCACTCAGGTATGTAAGTATATAAAACTCACCACTAGTAGATATAAGGCTTTTTGGGATACCCATCTGATTGTGTGGGGTGTCTTTAATATAAAAACTTTTCATTTGCATCCTTAAAGCTAAAATACAACTATAACTATTCTGCATGAAAATGTCTAAAAACGACTAGACCTATGTTTATTATCCCAAATGTTTCCAACAATTTTCAAAGGCAGAGAAATCTGTAGTTTAATCAAGGTAACGGTCCATTTCATTTGGTCGCCTGTCAATGGTGTTGTAGCCCCTCTACCAAAGAGTATATGCGCACAAGATACATGTTTTGGCATTGTGGTTTTCTGCCACAGTGGCATCTACCAAAGAGTATATGCCTATAAGATAATACATTGGCGTTGTGGTTGCCTAGGACAATAGTGTCTATGAAAGAGTATACACCTACAAGATAATACATCAGTGTTTTGGCTGTCTGCCAGAAACTATCATGAATTGACTTTTATTCAGTTTTAAGCCATATTTTTATGATCAACGTTTTAGATCTTTGTCATTTTTCACTATATCTTTTAACCGGATGAAAGATCACAGATCTGGATCTTAACTGATCAGAGAAACAAGCTGAGCAAACAGCAGCAGCTCAGCTAGCAGCCCCTCTGGAGTAATCCTAACCCGGATAAACTGGTTGTTTAACAATAAAGACAACAATTCCCATGATCCCACACTACTATCGGCAAACTCTGTCTTTTATTATTGTTTTGATTGAGAGACCCCTAGCGGCAGAAATGACATATTGTGCATTTAAAATCACTTTTTTCACTGCAGCCAAACTGACCTGAATATATTTTCGTATTGAATGTATGTATGTATGTCATTCACTCACCGAGGTCTGAAGAAGAGAGGTTGCAAGATCGAAAATGGCGGTGAGAACGAAACACACCACAGGTAGGAGGTGTCATAACATGAGTGGTGTAAGTCTTAAACCAATATTTAAAGACTTAAAGACTACTGTCTGCTGTGTTAATTGTTTCAATTGTTAATTGTGTATTTTGTTTAGTAAAGATTACATAGAAGTCACAGAGTCTCTGATCTCTTTACTGGAGCTGGTATAACTCAACGTACAAAGCACATTCAGCTTCTCAGTTTGTCTATTAGGGGTGCAGCCAGATTTGAATATGATATTCGGCAAAGCACAAATAGTGGGTTTTTACGAATATTTATTTCGTATAAATATTTGTGTTTAGGAAGAAAAAAAAGTCAAATAGCTGGGTTTTGTGATGTTAGCGCAGTGGGTACTTGTGCACCACCTGTTTGTACTGACGTGACACTTAACAGAGCGTGTACGTGTGTCGCTGCTAATCTGTATATAATAAACAAAAAACGTAAACAATATGGGATATTTTTAAAATACAAGGCAGTCTCGAACTTGTTAGTATACCATGAGTCGAGCCTCAGGTACAGCTACCGGCAAAATTACAAAGATGGCCGTGTTTGAAAGTATAGTTGTCAGCTTGGTTAAATAAAAGCTTTGTGTGCATTTCCCCATGGAACTAACAGTTCCTAACATTAATTTGCTGCTGACTGAGCAGTTTGTCTTGACATGATGGCGCCAGTGACTAAGTTGGGGATTTCAGCCTGTTTTTTCCATCATAAGCTCAGTGTGACACATTTCCCGGTATGAGCTAACGCTATTTTCTCTGTTGTGAAAACTGGAGAGTAATTTATATTTTGTTCTGCTATTTTCGCTAATTGTGGGTTAGCTTGCACCTGTTTTTGAGCTTTGATGACCATTACTGAGTGTATCCTTACAGTTGTCCTCTATTCAAAACAGTAACATTATGTGTGTGTGTGTGTGTGTGTGTGTGTGCTGCACTCAGTAACATTAGGTTCTAGCCTACACAATGCATATATTCACAATGGGTCTCATTCACTAGTGTGTGTAGAAAGCTAATATTTGGCTATATTTAGGCCTAATCATTTTTTAAATAATTGCAGTTCTAATATACTGTTTACATTGAATAAATATTGACTATATCATTTTTTAAGTCCATGGGACATTTATGATTTGTGTGTACGCATGGTCTAAGACAGTTCTAAATGTGTTCACAGAGTAAGAACAATTTCGAATAAGAACATATTGATGAATCCAGGATTTGTGCTTAAAACGTTTGTATGCACAGCTCAGCACAGATTTGTGTGTACGTTCTTTTTGTGAATGAGACCCAATGTTCACATAGGCATTTACTAGTTTACAGTTTAATTGGTTTGAGTGTGAATTAGGAACTGAATCTTAATTTTAAAATAATTTTCTTTTCAATGGTGTTTATAGTTATATGTGATTATTTCTGGGTTTATAAAAACCATAAACCAATATTACATTTAAGTTTTCATAATTATTATAATAGATAACAAATACAAATACTGGGCTCTCTGCACATTCCTTATGTCTGTATGGTACAGTCTGTCTTAACTTGTGAGGCAGCTAGACTCACAAGATCACGTCATCACAAGATCACCTCAGGCTTCAAGTTATCCTTGTGTCGGAACCACTTGTGGTTCATGCACAAGTGGACACAACCAATCAGTGTCACAAATCCAGCTGCCTTGCAAGGTAAGACAGTGATAAATGGTGATAGACAGTGATAAACAGATGGTTCATCCGCTCACCTGCCAAGTATTTTTTGAGAGTAGGAATTACATTAAACAATTATTAATTTTGTTTTGTTTCTTTAATTTCACTTTATTGAAAAATGTAACATTAAGCCTCTTTAGATTTCCTTTGTTAATTTCAGTGTCTGGGCCACAAACGTTCTGTTACTGCTAATCCATCACCAGCTAGTGTTACAACTCACACTGGTATTGGGGTTGATTATAAAGTAACAATCAAATTTTTTGCATTTAACATTAATTCACACATCCTGGGATTATGTTAAAGATGTTTAAATAACTATTTTGTGCTGCAAATGTGAGAGGTTAATTGTTACTTAGAAGGTTGTTTATGTTTACTATTTTGGTACATCCCACCAATAACAGCTTGATATTGTTTATAGGGGACCTGTATTTCTTTATATGCAGGGAATGTTTGTCTTCCAAATGTACTGGTGTAATATGGTATCTAGGCTGCAGTGTTCATAATTTAGTACTTAATGCAGATTGATGTTTGTGAACGTGCTGCACGGCTTCCGCCACCAGGAAGTGCCTTTTTGAGTAAGTAAATCAAATCAAGTTTTCTTGTCACGTACATAATCATACATGGTATAATGTATAGTGAAATTCTTAAGTGCCTAGCTCCAGAACAAGTCTTACAGTTAGCCCTTACATACTGTTCGGGTCAAATTTGGCCCATTTAGACATCTTAAAGGGGTAAAAACACTCTAAATTACATTATTTGAGCCTGAAATTTTATGACTTTCCCTAAAGTGTCCCAGAATATACAAAAATGGAAAAATTTCTAGATTATTTGTTTTTGTGAAGCTAAATATTTGTACATAGGTGTTCTGGGTCAAATTTGACCCGCATTTATTCAAAGGGATTTTGAAGTCGCTAGTGGGGGTCAAATCAAGGTAAAGAGTGGTTATGTGGAATCTTAAAACAGTGAAAGTATCAATTTGCGTGTCTGTGTATTTCACTGGGACAGCGGGGACAGAGTTCAACAGGGACCTTGACACTATCATGAGAACTGCCTGTGTTCCCACCATATTGCTACATTTGCCAGAGTTCCCACCTAAGTGGGCATCTGCACCTGCAAACAAGCCTATACAAATTATCAAATCAAACTCATCAATTCTCACACAACCAACATAGTCTTCCCTGTAGTGGAGGGCAGCTTTCATAAGACTATAAAGAGTACCTTAGCTCCTATTTCACTGAGTTGGTGGAGTGGAAGGAGTGATTTGGTGAATATGTTATTCCAAGATGAAAAAGGAGGCAGGGAGTTGAAGAGGAAGTATTAGAATAGGAGGACAACATAGAGAAAATGAAGGAAAGGTCCTTTGTGACCTCTCCCTTGCAAAGGCAGTGCCACCTTACCCACACGCCAGCCACAGCAGCACAACAGCCACAGCAGCACAGTAGTCCGAATCTTGCCCTTATCGGTCTGCGGTTTCTCAGTCAATTGCCACAAGGGGACAAAAGAGAGGGAGATACAACTTGTGTACAAGAAAAAAGGACTGTAAAAGTAATGTTTTTTTGTTTGTTTGTTTGTCTGTTTGCAGTTTTGTTGGTTTGAAATTTGTAAACCAGTTTGTTGTTTTGTTTTATGATCAATACACCCAGTGCAGATTATGTACAATGTTGATTGTGTACAATTGACAGAAAAGGAGGGCATGTGGTTACCAGGTAGTGTTCATTGATGGTTTTAATGGTTATAATGAAACCTACCATTCAGAAATAATGTTGCATTATTCACTTGAGGCGGGTCAAAAATGACCTACTCCATACTATAAGGGGTCAGAATATATTAACAGTATGTAAGGGTTAGATAATAATAAAATAGAAAATGGATCCAGAAAAAATATAAAATAATGTATAAATATATAAAATAGAATAAAAATGAACAATGAAACACTGAACAATATGATCAGTAATGATTTTCAATGTTGAGTATGAGTTTCAGAAAAAAGAAACAATACAGCCAGTAATGAGTTCCATAACAATGACACAATATAACCAGTACATAACATAACATACATACATAAAAAGTCTAGCAAGTTTTGAATCACAAGTAGAAGAACAATTATTTTTCTGTTGTTCACTACAACAATATGAGTAGCTTGTATCAAGTTTGAGATGTATAGCATCAAGCAGAAATTGTTACCACACTCATGTGTTGGTACCATTTTATATGATATTTCTTACGATCTCCAAAACTGAAATACGTTTGTATTCAATGTGTGCCTTTGGTCACGACTGTCAAACCTCAGATAGACAAAAAATAAAAACAAAAAAAGACTTGGACATATTCAGTGAAGCAAACAGGATGTGCAGAACAATGCAGAATAGACACACAAACAGCATTACCCAGCATGAATCAAGTCAGGTTAAGTTTACTTGTATAGTCCATCAAAAATTGTTCCTGAGCAAGACTGAGGAAAAACTCCACAAACCCCTCTTTTCTGCTGAGCACTAAACAAACAAGTGGTAAATGTTCCCTTGTGGGAAGGCAGTGAGGGATTGCTGTAGTCACAACAGTAGCAGCTCCTACTGGTTGGGTGGGGTATCTGTTTTGCACACATATTGCACAGCAGTCATCTGCATTCTCATTGACATTTAAAAAGAAAAATATACCGTAATATGAACATTCTACTTCAAAACTAGGGTGTTATGTACATATTTTCTTACATGTTTATCATATAATATACAAAATGTTTGTTTTTAGTATTCCTAGAGTATATTTTGGAAACAACCCTCACTCTGTTTAAGAAAAAAAGTATAAATGAATTGTTTCCCCGGAAAAGCAAAACTGAATAATTCATTTGAATTAAACAATTAAAGGCATATTCCTTGTTTTTTTCCCCCCAATTCCTGTCTTCTCAGTATCATCTGGACTGTAGAAGCAACTAATCTTGTTTCATTAGTAGCAAAAGATTCATTAATAACATTAATAATCAAATAGACTTGTTCTTGACATCTGGCAACATATACAATTTATGTTTTAGATTTTTTTAACATCCATAGTAGTAACTACATAGATTATTAAATTTGTAGCTACCAATAACCTTTACCTTGAGCCTCCTTCAGATAAATAATATTGATAATATTGATAAAGATAATATTGCTTACAAAGACAGAATGCTTGGAAAGAAGACTGCTTTCTATTAAGAGGATTTACATAGAATACAAAAGAGTATGTCACACAGAGACAACCAAGACATCACGTACAGATACATATTCCAATATCAGCAAGGTGTCTGTGCCCCCACCAACAGCCATGCTGGGTGCATGATCTGAACTGAAGTACAACACAGTGCACTTGTCACTTCTTTTGTGGAGTGATGACATCTGCAGAATGTAAAAAAATATCTGAGAAAAAACATCATGACAACGGGGACTGAGTAAGATAAAGGTCTGTTGTTAGACAACTATACCAAAAGTTAAGTAATTTTAAGTTATTTACACTTTGTAAAATTACTTTTATATACCTCTTTATCTAATTCCACCTATTGTAAAAATAGACAAGAAGAAAGTGATTCATTTTAGGTTAGTTAGTTGTAAAAATGGCACATTCTCAATCTTTAACCTGAGAAGTGGTACCCTAGCTCTTAACTACTGCCCACTAAAACTGTATAATGATAAAATACATTTCAAAAACAAACAAATTCCCTCTACAGCCATTCTCCTCAGATAAGATGTAACCTTACCACCAGCAACACCACGATTAGGGTTGTGAGTGTACAAGTCTTTGACAGCGGGGAGGTGTGAGGCCCCTTGGCCCCAGTAGCAGCAAGCTGTTCAAGTGCTTAGTGTGATGTTTTAAAAAGGCTGACAATGCATGCAAATCATCTTGAGTGTCCGGGATGTTAATGCGCCTGAATCACCAGAGAGCAGTATTCTGCCAAGCTGAACTTTAACTAGTGCTATACCTGTAATCACAGGGTTTACTCCCTTGCTGTCTCATTGGAGGGAAATGAAATGCCTTGTGGGGCCTCAACAGTCAGATTGAATGTTTGTGTTGTTACCACTGAGCACACACTGTCAATCATGACAGATTGCCCAAGGTGGAAGGGCAGATTAGGAGACACTTCACGGGTTTAAATCAGCTTCTTGTCAGAAACCAGGCATCTGTGAATTAGTCCGGGGCTTTTTAATGTGTTTCTTAAGCCCTTTATTTAAAAGTGTCTAATGCCTTGATTGGCAAACTTTCCAGAGGGAGGATGGTTGTAATTATAAGCAGTATCTGATTGTTACTAAAAATACCAAATTATTTTTCTTGTGCATGTAATGGGCACTATTGTAGGTAAAACATACCGAAGCCAGAAAAATGTCACTGTTTAAGCAACCTACAGCAACTCCTAATACAATAATACATAAAAGACATAAAAGAGTGCACTTATATGTTCTGACATGTATTAGGTTGATTAAACTATGATGTTAGCATGCTGAGTGTAGACATTTTTCTACTGCCCTTCTCTATCAAGCTCCAGTCAATATCACCTTGGGGATGCAGGGGTGCGGAGGTGGGTTATATGAAGTATTTTGGTTGATATATGAGTTGCCTGCATCATTTGTGACTGCCTTATCCCTCAATCACTCAGCAAGATGGAGATGCATAGGCAGACTGTTTTAATGACCCCAATGTCTACCCAAGTCAGAGAGGCATGAGAGGTAATCTCAGCAGCTTTCCATTTCTCTCATATAGTTCACATAACATCAGTGCTATATAAGTATGCACCTGTTTTAATGTATATTGTGTGCATCAGGTGCTGCAGTTTTCAAGATGACAAAATATATTACTTTAAATAGAAGATCAAATGCAAGGTCTACTGTATCTAAAGATGTTTTTTATTTTTGATAGTTGCTATCATTCTGCTTGTATTTTACTGAATGATCTCCACAAAATCAAAAAATATACTGTATGAATTACCTGTCTATTCATGACCCCAAATCGCTTGCAAGCTGTAGTAGCTACTGCATTTGTAAAAGTGATTGAGATTGGGGTTTAAATGGTCCAAAGTCTTCACATGTCAAGCTTAATTCCAAAGTGTATGCCAATCAGGTGCACCAAGCCTTATCCCTGATGCAGTTTTGACCCTCCAAACAGATATATCTGTGTGTGTGTGTGTGTGTGTGTGTGTCTGTCTGTCTGTGTCTAAGCAATTTTGCAGCCTCCTCAGTATTTTTCGTCCATAATTGCCTCCTGTCAAAAATGTCTGAGTGAGCTGATTGCAGGAAATAGGACAGGACATGCGTGCCCCTCATTAACCCATCAGTTGGTGCAGCAGATGTGGCAGATTGAAAGATAGGGTAACACGGGCAGATATCACCTCTGTAGCTCATGTATTTTTTTTCTACAGTCTGTCATTATTTCTAAAATTATTAAGCCAGGAGTTAAACCATGTGCTGAAAAGATATTTTCCTTAATTAATGTGTTAAGGTAGCTAAAACAAGTCATACTACAGTACAGTATACAGAATAACATAGGCAGATGACGTAAGATGACAATTTCCCTTTGGAAGAAAAAAAAAATTGCAACATGATAGATCTTATGACACATGGTTAAAACAAGTGGATATATTTACACCTACTGTACTGTCCAGGGTATTTGGAGTTTCCAATTCACCTTCAACTTGCATGTTTTATTTTGACTGTAGAGGAAAACCAGACAATCTAGTGGAAATCAACAGATAAGGGGAGAACACACCTCCTCATCACAGAAAGGTCCCAGCCAGCCATCAGATTCTAACCCAGGAGCCTCTTGCTGTGAGGCAACAGTACTAATCACTGAGCCACTGTGATGTCCATATTCAAATGGAAAAGGCTCTGCACATGATGGCGCTCCCTAAATGAATCCAACCAGCATATGAGATTCTGAGGGAGCACATTAAAACTAAAAGGAATATACAAAAGAGAACCCAGAGGGTACATAACACCGAGATGTGAGATATACATAATGCACAAGGCAGGAGATGCCATCTCAAGTATGGTAATAAGACACTGGAACAGGAGGTGGAGGAGGGAGAAATCAGCGCTCACAGTACACTACAGCAGGAGTAAGCAACATAACCAGTAGAAGTAGACAGCATAAATGATCAGACAAGTGAGAGTGTAAGCTTGTTAGATTATTAAGGCTGTCTTACTGACTTGTTTGAATGTGAATGGTGATTGTAAGAGTCAGCTGGTACTTACCAGCTAATGGTGTGCATGACTTCAGTGCACTGCCTGTACTCATGCAATTTCAGTCAGATGTGTCAAAGAATGTAGAACAATTTATTGTAACATACGACATGCAATTGCACTTGGCATTAGGGGCTTTGCGTCCACTCCCCAGATGAAAATAAGCAGCATGTGAGATTAAGAGGGGAGCACATTAAAACCTCCAAATGACAATATTGATCCCCCTTGAGTTAGTAGGGTATAGGAAACACCCCAAAGCAACTGATCGAACTATAATCCTAATAATAAAATGAAGATGCATGTTGCCTTTCTTTGGCATGATAATGTACTTTTATGTTGATACAAGGATATATGGACCTATGAGGCAACACTGTTGTTACTGTTGCATTTCTGCACTACTCTACAGTGATTTTCCTTACCAACACTGGGCAAAATGTGTCTTGATTTTTACAGGCAAATAACACCATTAAAGTCAATCTAGAGAAACTCAAACAACTTAATATACTTAGGTAAAAAATATAGAGTTGGGTGGTGGTGGTGGTGGTGGTGGTGTGGGGGGGGGGGGGGGGGGGGGGGGGTATGGCATATGCAGTTTTAAGATTAATAATTAAAATTAGTATTACACACTAAAATTAATTATAAATATATTTTCAGCCCCCACTCCCTTGTAAAATCAGCAGTATTCTGCCCCGCTGAAGTGGTGCTATCCTCCCTCCCTTTCCACATCCCTCTCACTAATTGCTACCCAGAACCTGAAACCATTTAAAAGTCATCCTCCATAGCCTCTCTAAACACACTCTTTTGCTTCTGCAACCACAGTAACCTTTTGGCCTACACAACTTTGTTGGCCTGTGGAAACCTTTCCTCAGAGTCTGGAAGGGCCCCATGCCAACCAGCTCTGGGTGGCATCCTTCTTCAGCCTGACAGCTCCTCACTGCTGGTATCCATACTGTAGGGTTTGAACAATGTTCAAATGTCTCCAACCTCTGCTTACAAAATGACTTAGAGGTAAAAGTTGAAACAATTTTGGACGAACATGTTCTAAGAAATCCACACTGCACATAACACACACTACAGTACATTGCACGCAATCTTTCTCACCATCTGATCCAAATCACCAGCAGGTGGTGATCAGTTGACAGCTCAGCCCCTCTCCTCACCCAGGACATAACACCTCAAGTCTAATGAGACAGTTACAAAGTCCATCATTGATCTTTGGCCCAAAGTGGTCTGCTACTGCCAAATGAACCTGTTCAAGAGTTGAGCAGAGTGGCACAGCTGATTTTGTGTTTATGCAGGTTAGTAATATACTGTGAATTTAATTATTTGGTATTATCTGAACTTCTGCCTTTTCAGACCACTTTTAACCACAAGTGCAAGAACAGTGTTTGTGACAACAGTCAAAGCAAGAGCAAACAGTTCTGATGAAGATAGTGCTACCAGATTGGAGTTTAACAATTTTACAGGCTCATTTACGACATACTAAATTAAAACTTGTGTCACACTAGAGACAATTATCAGTGAGCTGATTACTAAAGTTGTCCATTAAAATGCATTTATTATATATTTATACTGACATTGTTAATGTATGATATCCTAATCAGTAGAGCAATGTCAGTGGCAAAGGCAATGTCAGCAAATGAGGAAGATTAAACTGTTATGTTCATTGTAAATAACTTGTGATTATTTAAACAAAACATGCATGGATGAATGCATTGGGTCTAAAATTGTACTGCAGAATCATGGATGTACAGAAAAATCGAGGGAGGCTGGGCTGATTATATTTGCACTACAATGTTGATGCACTTTGTTTCTAAAAAAAGAGCAATTTTGTAATATGTTTTGATTATTTAAAGAAACTTAATGGAACTCTAAATCATTACCAGATGGATTGACATTAGGGCTTTTTATAATACACTGAAATTGCACAGCAACCATTAAAGTCAATCACTTAAATGTTCACATCAAAGAATTATCATAAGAATAGACCACAATATGCAGTGAACCTTATAATACATGTAAGTATTGCTTTTACAATACAGCGACTTCTTAGTACACCTTCAAGTTTATTAGCCTAAATAATATGAGTGTTTAATTATGCCACATATACGATATTAAAATAGTTACAGGGATATTTTTGTGTAAATGTAACAACACTTTATTAAATGTTAAGGCCACATAGGCTTCAACTCTACGGTAAGCGACAGTAGCAGTTAGTCAGACACTCATTCTCAGCTGCATATACACAAACACACACACATAGACACACCAGAGGGAGACAGACACTCTGCCAGTCTTGTTAGAATTGACTCCAAAGCTTTGTTACCAAATGAGTCAGGCACAATGGGTGCATGGGCTCAACCCTCCCCAAACACACACACACACACACACACACACACACAAAACAAGGCCCCTATGATGCATGAGCCAGCTCCCATCATTCTCCTAAAAGAGACAGCTTGTTTGTGAACAACCCAAAAAAGGGGGCAATATGTAAACTAAATGTTGTGAGGTTGAGGTTTGTGTTCCACAGGATGTCACAGCTTGTCGCAAAGGATTCCTGTTTCATTCTGCCATTTATTTCGTTTTAGACAAGAGCTATGACAGTAAAATCAAATCCATCAAAGCAAAGGGTACATAAATGCATAAAATAAAGCTGTTGTACCACTTAACCCCATAGCCAGTTATTGATTTGACTTTTATAGTTCATCTTTTGTTTGTCAAGATTTTGACTTAGTTCTTTTTTGGATTAACTTGTGTCCATACAATCAGCCTCAGGGCTGCATCAACTGGTACGCTGACAAAATTGTTTCCATAAACAGGCAGGAAAGCAGACTGCAGATAGTATATCCCCTACCTGTTCCAGAGATAATATATCACTGTTAATTATACTAAAATTAAGATAAGACTAATAACAGCATTAGAATTAACAGATTTGCCTTACACAATTATAACACTGCCATGTGCTAAGAAAGGATATTTATGCGTTAAAGCAGAGAGTCAATATGCTACAGTCTTCCATTTAACAAATCCCTTCTCACCTCTCCTGAGCAGATGGCTTGTAAAAGAAAAAAAAATATGCCAACTAGTAATCATATGTGCAATAAATGGTGCTGGTTATGTTCCTGTGGAGTGACTACAGATGGCGTGGTGATAGTCCTGCCTCAGAGTGCATGTGCATGTTTTAGACACACCCTCCATACTGCCCCAATGGGGACTTTTAGCACAGACCATGTCACTACCTATTGCCAAGGCAACTATCCAAAAGACAGTAAATCAGACTGGAAATGACATTTATAGACATCTCATTTTATTGGTCTTTACCAGGCCAGATGTTAACCAGAAAGTCAAGCAAATTATTTTAAAAATAAAAGCAAATTATAATAAACCTGCAATGTATGTGTTTATTTTGACAATCAATACAAAATACAATACAAAATCCAGCTGAATATCAGATTGTAAAAGAAACACTTTATGGAAATCTGCTATATGATTATCAGCATATGTGTGTTTCTCTCTTTTTTTGTTCGTTTGTTTACTTCTTTTACACTGGAAGGTTTCAGAGATGTCATCACTGCAGGAGGGCTACATTTTCTGAGAACAGTGGTAACGTGTCTCATTGTAGCAAGAGACACAATAAATTGTAGTTGCATGCGGGCATAATATCTGGCTGAAAATCAGTTCACAACTGTTATGTTAAACCCACCTTGTGTTCTGTGATTTGGACTAATTTGTGGGTCAGAGTTGATTGTGTGAAGGGAAGAGGCAGCTATGGCAAACTCAAGAAAGCATCCGTGCATTTACAACAAGACAACCCACAATCATTCACCACTGAATAAACATTTGTGCTGGCTTATGGAAGACATAGATCTCTGGAAGTGGAAGGTTTTATTGACACTGATTTTGCTTTTTTTTTCACTGTACAAGTAAACATTTATAACTTCTGTGAAGTGATTGTGCTATTTCCTAAGCACAGTTTGCTGTATGTTACCATCAATTGGCAAAGGCCTAAATAAAACTTAGATACAGTGACCTAATAACCACTTGCTTAAGTAAAACATTCATTTATCAGTTATATTTTAAAGCAGCAGGCAGAGCAATTTATTTACACTGAAAATAAATGGGGCATAGTATTAGTTTAGGCAGAGCACTTATGACGTTGCACTTGCATTAGCTGATTGGCATCAGTAGTTTCATTCATGCTTCAAAGTCACTGACTCATTCTTCAGCTGCTCAGCTACTGGCTAGTAATGTCCAGTCATTCATGCAGGTGTGTAGTGGACATCTTAACCGGACACCTGATATGCTCATAACAGCGCTGGTTTGCTGCCACAGATCCTTCCACCACCACAACTTTCCACCTTATGTGCTAATCTTTAAGGTGAATTAGTTGTTCCAGCAGAGAAGAGCAGCGTTTTTTCAACATAATCTAACTGCATCAAAGTGGTAAATTCTTTTTATTGTATTGAGCTTGATAAAGTTTGCTTCCTTTTTGCTTCTTAAAAAGGCATCTATTGTGATGAGTCCCTTACACATAGCATCCAATCAGATTTTCTCCTCTGTACTAAGAAGTGGGTGAGTGCTTGTACTTGTCAGCTGGCTTCTATTAAAAAGCTGCATGATAGCAAGGTGAACAAGAGGTCATAGAGAATTGCTGCCTGTGACTCGATAGTCCATCACATCATCACCATCTGGTGGTGTTTGCTATGCTATGGAAATCTATGGACTGTCCTCCCACAACTGCTAATGCCTGGTACACCCTATTTGCCATTAATGCTGTCTGCACAATACTGCACATCTTAGGATAAGTCTTCATTCAATATAGCTCAGTAGCCACAGCAACTACTGCATGTCAGTGTTACTTAAGGGTAAGATCTTGATCCATGCATTTTCGTCCAACATCATAACGCTGTACTGTTTAATGTCAGACGTGGCAACTCAACATGTCTGACATTGCATTTTATACAATATCAGACATGTTGGCTACTGTCCTGTTCACTCACATAGTGCCTCATTGTATGTTTGATTTTGCCATGTTCATCCTCCTTTTTCAGTTGTCTATTTATCGTACTACGACTGGTGTTACTGCTAGTTAATCCATCCCATTGGTGTTTCACATGGTGACGAGATGTAAGATGCTGCGGAGGAATTTCAGGTATAAAAAACAAACAAAAAAATCATAAGGAATGATAAGCAGGGGCCCTATGTTCACAGTGATTTGAATGCTACTTTTATTTTCCCTTTGTGTATCATTTGTTTTCCAATGTCCATACTCTTATGGACTTGAATAAGTCTGCGGTGATAGCTAACCCTCATATTTTTCAACTCTCTACCCTTGTGATTAGGGAGTACACAGTGCATGATTTATCTAGAAGTGGTCAGTCAAAGGCAGCTGGATTTTGGAGTTGCCTTTTACTTCATCAGTTCCACTGCCAGTGGGGGAGTTCCCAGGCATGTAGACCTATCCAGGGTATTCACACATTGATGTCACATGGGGGCTGCTGCAGTCGCATGTGACTCATCAATGTCACATGGCAGTCATGAGAGCCATCACTGTCACATGAATTTAAGTTTGAATTGGTGTGAAACTGCCCAGAAAGGTGTCAGGAAGCCACTGTAAGTAGCTGATAAAGTGTTGCTGTAAGCCTTCTCCTCTGTTCAGGATTCATAGTTGTTCATGTTTGAGACAGACTCACTTCTCCACTATTCTTTCAAACTATCTGTCTCATCATCACCCAAATCTGTCTCTTCCCTATCTAGGCAGTTTCACATTGCCTGGGAAAGATGAGACAGTATATGCTGTGAGCTCCAGCCTGAGCAAGACCATGCCACTCAGCACCAGGGACAGCGCCCACTCCCACACTCAGATCGATACTGGATCAATAGTCCCTGGATAATTTGACAAGTGCTTTCAACTCTATGTGCCCCAACCTGTGCTTTGTATCTTGATTACTGATTAAGTGGATTCCCCCAGGACCTGACCTGCAGTGGAAGGATTCAACAGCAACTTGAACCACAAGCCTCTAAGCCTGGCAATTCCCCTTTTATCTCCTTATCTCTCAGTGCCTGACATTTCTGTCTCCGTTGGTCAAATTTTCCCCGAGATTCACTGACTGAGAAATTTTAAGTCAGTAATTGGGCATTGATGGGCCACACTGGTGGCACTGCTTTCTGCTTCACCAAACTAAATGTGACTGACATGTGCCCCTTGTGGACTGTAGGTGAATTGGCAGGCATGAGGTGGAGACATGAATCAAATTGAGCCAGAGGAAGAAAACACAAATCACACTAGCCCAATATTCATTTTAAATGATATTATAACCTATCATTAGACCCTGCTGTGGGTTTCAGGCTGTGCTGTCATAAATCTACTGAACCCTCTAATAAATGACACCGTTCTCTTGCCATGGCCTAGCACACCTTTAAGCTACAGCCTTTGAGTCCTACTCTCACCAAATCAGAGAGCTTACTGTATATCTACATTGTATCTGCTTCGGCTATACTACAGTGGCTGGACAAAGGTATCTGTGTGTGTGCATGTACTTTTACTACAAACTAAACCTGGCCTGGTCCCCAGGTAGTTAAGCTAGTGCCCCAGTTTCACATTAAAACAAAAGTCGAGTCTGTACAGGGTTAACATTTATCTAATATAGACAGAATAAAAGACACAGTGGTATGATACTCACGTCAAATCACTGGCAGATAACTTGGCGGAGAATATATAATTGGCAAACCTATATTTACTTTATCTGCTAATATCATCAGCTAACAGCTTGCTGGCTAACAAAAACAACCAGCTAACAACATGTTGAGCTACAGTAACTAGCATGTTGCTACAACACTATATATATATAACACTATATATTGTCACTACAAGGCCCATTTATATGTTATTTGATGGAGTATGTGGATGGAATATAAATGTATTTTATCAAGAATGAGGGTGTAATCCAGGACTACTATAAATAATGATTAAAGACAAAGCTGTAGTTTTTGTACGCAGAGAATCTGGATCAGAAGAACATTCTGAGAGCATAAAACAAGGATCACTATGTGACCAAAATATATTGGTTAAGGCAGGCAGTTCACATGTTGTGTGTGTAATATTCAACAGTTTCTCTTATTAAGCTGTTTCAGGAATTTTAGCCTGAAGTTAAACTCATACAGTATGTCGTGGTCATCATTACGTTTATTCAAATAATGATAATCACCTCGTCATGGTACTGTGACCCATCCCTATTCCCATAACAAGGGATGTATTGCCTCATGTTAGAATGTGCCATTGTGCCTAATGCTGCAGCTTAGCAGCAGAGAATTGCAATGCTGCTTTTTTCAGTATGACCTATACCTACCAGACCAGACCGAATCACCCTGCATGGCAGAAATATCGCCTTGCCTCTGGCAAAATAACCTGACCTACATCCCATCCCATCTTTCCCATTATCTATTTCCTCGTTCTTTGCATATCTTTAGAGCAGGGACATCAGCCTGTTCCAAGGTCAAGGCTGAAAACTTAAGGTGACCAAGCTTTTGCTGCCGTTTCTCCTCAACAGCCTCCTGCAATGTCTCAGAGAAGTCGAATCAGCACACATTTTTAGAAGTCATCTTATATCTCCCTTTTTTGTTTTTGACCTTTTCTTGATCTTGTGGTTTGTACACCTTATGTCCATGCACATAATTGCCACAGGGGACTGGGGGACACATCCACCCCAATGTACAAAAGAGGGGAATTGTCATCCATCGGTACAGGTTCAAGCTCATGAAACTGCACTGTCAGTTACTTTTCTGTGTTTAATTACACTCAGTGGGGTGGAGGCAGCATTGATTGTACTAGTACCTAGTGGCATACCGCAAAAGAAACAAAAGAAGAAGAAACTCCACGCGCACGTGTGTATATGTGCACACACACCTTCTGGTAAAAAGAGACAGAGGCAAAAGAGGCAGACAGAAAGTGGACTAATAAAATGCAGGTTTGAGGTCGGCACCAAGACACTGTATTACTCAAACAACACTCACATAAAAATACTGTTGGCAGCATGTTGCGTATTGTATTGAAGTTCATTATTTCAGAGTTTTTCTGGGACAAAAAAGTTTGTAGAACTTGGCTAGCAGCCAACCTCCATATCACTAGCTGTTGTCCTGAGGTCTCTTAACCCACCAATACTGCCTCTCCCATCAGTGTTGCAGTGTTTACGTGTATGTCTGCTATGTATGTATTAGTTAGTAAGTTAAAGGGCCAAACTGTTTATATCTGTAACAGACAGGCATGATAATGTTAGTTTTATGTGTATGGTTCTTGTTTGTCAGTACATAAATTATTTGATCCTCTATCACTGCTTGCCTTGCAGTCAGAACAACTCAGCAACTAGTTCCCTAGTGACTAGTGAGTCACTAGGGAAAATAAATGGGCCAGATATGAGGCATTTCTTTATGAAACAGCCTAAAAGACGAGCAAGCTCCACAAACTGTCAGCATTGTTTAGGATGATTTCATTATCACATAGCATTGGCAAAGAGGGAAAGAATGTCTTTGTAGTTATAGGCTATTAAAGGCAATTCTGCACTTAATATTATTATTATTATTATATTGTTAATATAATTTACAGTGATTGTTTTCATTCTCTGTATTTCCCTTACTCATCCTTATTACAAAACTGAAATAGATGATGAATGACTGTCCAATATAATATGTGCATACCTGCAATTTTTTGAGCAATCAGTTGATGCACAAGTGAGTGAAAACAAACGTAAAATCTCAACATGAATTAACAGAACTTTCATTTAGCGTGTCTGTACCTGTGTGCATCTTAAGTTACACATCGGCTGTGGGAAAGATAATTGTATTCATTTCAATCATGTGAGTCACATATCCATATCCATTTTGCACACATTTCTCTGTCCTAGGATGAACAGAATTTCATAGCAAAGTCCTCTTTCTTCAACTCACTATTATGCATCTGCTGCTGTTCATTTAGGAGAATCAGCATGTAGTCACAGGGCACAGCAAGAAGGGAAGGGATGGCGGGATGACAGGGACAGTGTAGCAGAGCCAAAGGTGAGTTACCAAGTAAAATATCATCCTCAAGGAAATTAAAACAGTAACCTCATAAACCCATGAAATGTCTTCCGTCAGTGTTTTTTTTGCAGTTGAGTTAATGTTAAATTTAACAGTTTTCGACTCTCATCCTTTTTATTATTTGAGTTGCAGTGTGATGTTTTTTGATGTCATATTTTTATTGAATTAAAATAAAGCAAATAATAGTAAATGAAGTGGAGTGTCACATAATCTGGAAAACAGCAAGATTCAACATTAGTTATGCTGGGGGGGGTTGATAATTGATTTACAACTCTTTTATTGTACTGTTATATACTACTGTACTGTACATTTCACAAGTTCTATGCTGTCTTTAAATTTACTACTGTTGAAAAGAAGTGTATGTGATGTCTACTCTGTATGTGTCACTGTATCTGTAACTCAGTTGTATCTGGTGTTCCTGTGGGTATTGAATTTAGGACAATCACCATGGTGTAGAGACAGCGCACAGTGGGCAAGAAAGGGACAGCTTGGTGGTGACTGAGGTGAGAGATTAACTTTTGTAATGTTCCAATACCAAGTTAACAAAATATAGTAAGCTGGCAAGATTAGTAGATAGAAGATAACTCTAGTTAATATAAATACTGGATATTGATACTTGGATTCAAACAAACAAGTCAAATCGATTTTATTTATATAGTGCCAAATCATAACATGTTATCTCAGGGCACTTTTCATATAGAGCAGGTCTAGACTGTATTCAAATAACTAGGCTTTTTTTAAAAAAAGAAATTATCAATTTGCTAATTCAGTCTAAAAGTCATGAAAATCAAGATTTCATCTTTGCTTATCTCCATATTTTTAAACACTGTCTTGTCCATCTCTTCTTCTTTGTCTTTATATTTTTCCTGAGAACCATTATTTGGAAAAGAGCTTCTTCTTCTTTCTGGGTCCTGGTCTGCAGTTCTGAGAAATTAACTCAGTAGGTGTTTCATCAAAACCAATACGTGTCCCTTTAACATGACTGCCTAGGTAGAAATTAATCCTCCTTGTTCCGGTGACTCAGGCTTTTAGAGTCTAATATTTTATGCATAATATTGTGTCTTTTTTTAACTGCAGTTTAATATCCCTTTATACTTGGTGCAAAATTTCACCCTTGTCCTCCTCTATTTCTGATTTACCATTTAATTCAGGTTCTTAAGGAAGAGTTAAGGTGATCTTTGGTTTTTTTCTCCAGGTTAAGATAGTATTGCAGGAGCATATTGTATATATATTTTTTTTAATTTTGTCATTAGGCATTAATCCTCTCAGAATCTTTCATTCTGTAATCCAATCATTTTCAGCCATTGGTCTAATGCCTTGAGAGCTTTTTTCGTGATTCTTGTAGCCGGTTCAGTTGTTGAGGCAAGATCAGATTACCTTTTCTGTGAAACCATTTATTGTTTTTAATGCTATTAGTATTCTGCAAATTAGACTGCACGAAATGATCCAAGAGCTGCTGAAACTTGTACAAATCACCTGCACCATCACACATCATTATGGAGATTCTATTTCTTAAACTTTAATCTCTTAATACAACCTGCAATATATCCTGTGGTCACATAATGTTCTATCATATTCAGTCATATTTTGAAACCCTCCTGTCCTGTTACCTTAAAAGGAAGTTTAATCTGGATTCTCGTCGGGGGTTGAGAAACTGTTTGATTTTGCTATTATTAAACACATTTCTTCTTATCACACCCATATTTCTCTCTTCCTCTCCCCAAATTCTCTCACTCATACTCCCCATTTTGCTGCCCATTTTTCTCTCCTTAATTTAATCTTATTTCAGTCTTTCTCTGTAATTCTGTGCCTCCATATGCCCCATCTGATGTGCTTGTTCTCTCAGTTCAATTTCTTCATTTAAACCTATTTCATTCTCTCTTTGCAATTCTCTTCCTATCTCTTCTGCACTCCGATGTAGCTTTTCAAAACCCCCCCTTATTCCTCTGTGTAATTGGGCTGTGGCATGTGACTGTGTCTCAGTGAAAATTCTCAGCTGTCTAATTGACTAATCAAACAGCTTTCTGTTTAATGCCTCCCATCTGTATTCGTATTCTAAGTGTACTCATATGTTCAAGCAAACAGGCAGAAGGGGGAGATTAGGAGAAGTTGGGGGTGGTGTTGGGGCGGGGAAATGGGCGGGGCACTCATCAAAGTCATCTAGACTGGCTGATGTAAGTGTAGCTTTCTAGTATCTAGTGTCTTTCTTTGAGCAGCATTCTGCCAAAGTTCCACTATTTGATTATCAGCTGATAAACTTTCAATGTAATAACTGCTGCCGATGCACTATTTAACCTTTTTCCCCCAACATTGTTGCTGGAAAACGCAGCACGTTGGAGAAGCAGCCTTCTTCAAAAGAAAGCAAAACAAACAAACAGACAAAAAACCCCAAAAAAGAGTCAGAGAGATGTCAAACAGGTTTGCACTAAGTGCTTTTCCTTCCACCGTATGTGCACTTTGAAGTTGCGCAAAAAATCTGCTAGGAAACAACAGGAATTCAGGATTAAAAGGTGAAATATCACCAAAAAAAGTTTTTAACCCTCGGCTAAGGTGGTATGTATCCTATATTCCTCATTAACCATCTTACCCTTACATCTTTACCTATCCTGTATTGCGTACGTCTCTGTTCTTAACATTTTGTATTTTCTTTAAAAGGATATGGCTGGCGATTTTCTATATTTTCTTTTTGTCAAAAAATCTCATGTGCCAAAACCAGCAATCCACTGATCCTACTTAAAAATATTCTATGTGTATTCAAAGCCTGATATGTTGTATTCCTCTGTGCCATGGACCTCCATTGTTGTCCAAAAACTATTAAAAACATGTCAATGAGCCACACCACCACACAGGGTGGCATGTTTCTTTACCACGAAGATTATGGTCACGGTAGTTTGTTTAGAAGCATGTTTCTGTTTACAGTGCTTGCTTGTTGTGCTACATATCACAACCTCTTGACAGTATACTGCAGTACTTTGAGAAATCTACAATGTAGTACAACGATTAGCTCCAAACTAGTTGTGATGTCACAAATCATGTTCATAGGTACACACCTTACTCTCAGATTTAAAATGGACTCAGAGAAACGCTCCCTCTTCAGCAGATGAATGTGAAAACAGCCTTCTAGGGTCAAACTCTGAACATACGGTACATCATTCTGCACAGTGAAGCTCAAACATCCAAGTCAAGGGACAATAAGCAAAAGACATTTTTGATTGGAGGGGGACTTTAAATTTTTACCATAGAAATAAAAAGAAATTTCCAAAATGTGAATTCAACATGCGAGAGTCTGTTAATATACCTTGTAATCACCTGCTCTTTAATTGAATGATTAAATAAAAGTGACATTTGAATATCGCATGGATTGACACGGTCCCCAGGGAAATCATTAACTGCCACACCATTCACAGCATCGCAAGGGAAGATGGGATGACCCTTACATGATGATAACGCTGGCAAACATTAACTGGTCCCCAGCATGTAATGTGTTGCCTTAAATCAAGATCATTTAATTATGATGACCCTGGAACCTGGACATGAACAGTTATTTCCTGAAGTGAAGAAAATGGAAAAGAGCCACATACTGTGATTAAGGTGTTAGACCCAAAGTACTTTGTGTGGTGAATAATTTATTCACATTTTCATAGGATGGAACCAAAATTAAGTCTTCCAGGTCTTTCAGGTTTATTTTAGAAATTTCCATGCAGTATGTGTTCAGAAGAGATTTGGTCGTATTCTCAGGTCAAGGCAAATCATCAGTGCTAAACATTTTACATATTGCAATAGTCAAACCAGTGTTCATCTATCATGCAAATATAGGTTCTTCAGATAAAATACAAAGCCTGTAGACAAAACTAAGAATCTTGATGTACTGTGAAAAAGGTAACTGGTATAAAGAGGAGAATGCAATAGAAAATAGTAACTGATTTCTGAATAGAGAGATTTCCTCTCTTTCTCATCTAGTCTCTCAACACTGTCCTTTTATATTTTGAGGTACCTTTAACCACAGGAGATTACTACTTCTAAGAGTAATGCCTGATGTTGCACCACCTTTTCATCTTTTTCTAGAGGGCCAGATGTGGTTTGCTTGAAGTTTCTTTGATGTGCTCTACTCGGGGTACCAGAAGGTGAAACCCAAGGTCACACAAAGGAATTGGTGATTATAACTCCAGCAGGTTAAAAAGAAGCTTCTTAAAAGCTGAAGCTTTATTGTGCAGCTCTGGAGTTTTGCAGACTAATGGAAGCACAGATGTAATGTCTTTTTTTGAGACTGATTAGTCATCTCTTACGTATTTGGTTTTTTTTTAATTGTGGGCATTTTGTGATGCCAAAAATTCTACAATGCGTGATAGACCAGAGAAATCAAAACAGCATAACAAGCACATGTCCAATTCACAAAGCAAAACATAGCTGTCACTTTCATTGTTATGTCACATTCTGATATTTTGAGAAACCCAAACACAAGAGACAAATCTATAAATAATGTAAAAAAAAAAGAGAAAAAAAAACAGTTTAGTTGAGTGCTTACTTGATTTTTCCTAAATTCATTTGATGTAGCTCTCAGTCTATGCCAAGAATATTTGTTTGCCTCTCACTGCTGGCATCAAAGCAACAACCCTTATCATCATGTCATACACTCACTGTCATTATTCATTCACATAACTGACAGCTTGCCATTTCGTTTCCACAACAATGGGAAGGGCATAAAGTGACTATTTCATAGTGTCACAACTTTTATCCAAGATGCTGTGTTTTCACCATTTGTAGCTTACTGACCAGCAACTATAAATTGATGTGTAAAGTACATGAACATAAAGAAGTATGCTTTCAGTTCACACATAGTTTTACAATGTGGAATATAATCCACAGTTCAGTTCACTTTCTGCTCCAAAATTGTTCAGTTTCCACTTTCAAGCTTTAACCCTTGTGGTACAGTCTACACAATCCCAAACTGAACAGGGGATGCAGTTGGAAAGTTGTAATGGAAATGGCGGAACCATTGTGAGAGGTTGTGTGGAGGACTGTGAATCTTTGAATCAGCCACAGTGAAATTTGTAAAATGTGCAACATATAGTATGTCATACAACTAGGCTTAATGATCCACTCTGTTTCTCAGCTAGTTGATAATTTTGTCTGTCTGGCATTTGGTGCTGGGCAGGTACTGTATAGTGGGTTTTTAGAGCCTTTTCATCAAAAATAGCTGCCTACTGCAACCGGATACGTCACTTGTTTATTTGTTTATTTGTTAGGATCCCCATTAGCTGTGCCCTAAAGCACAGCTAGTCTTCCTAGGGTCCACATTTAAAAACATACATTAAACATTTCAGTCAACAAAACTGGCATACATAAGACATATATTAGAGAATGACGTTAATATATATGAGTAGAACTTACACAGCAAAAAACTACAAATCAGCATATGCATAGCATCCTACAAACGTGTTGTTCCTAGGTGTGCTTATTTGCTTTTTAAACATTGATTTCTGTATTAATTTAGTCAGTAATGGTGTTAAAGATTTCCATGTTTTCATTGCTCCATATACTACTGTGCATTTAAGGGAATTGTGTTTGTCTATATATATGTATATGTATATGACTCTAAATGACAGGAGTGCATGTTATTGATGTCAGTGTTGTACAGACACTGGAGAGCAAGGTGTGCCGCCTTGTTCTGTGCTAGCTGAAGTTTGCTTATATCTTTTTTGTGACATTCTCCCATATTATCTGGCAGTAATCAAGCTGCGAAAGAATAAGAGTACTTAACACAAGTTTAGTTAAACCAGGTGTAAGGTATTTTCTGCATCGCCTCACTACAGCTAATGCCTTGCCCATTCTATTGACAATAGTGTTGATCCATTTTGACCAGGACAATTTGTTGTCAAGGGTGATGCCCAATAGCCTGGTTTCCTTTACTTGCTGGATGGGTGTTTTATTTATAAAGAGTTTAAGCTCTGGCTCTCACCTTAGAGAATGATTTGAACCAAATACTATGCTTTTTGTTTTGGATAAGTTCAGTATCAGTTTGTTTTCAAATTTTCCAATAATATCTAGCTCCCTGTTTAAGATGGTAGTCAAATCAGTAGATGCTGTTGCTGATGCATACACCATCTGCATACATAGTTAATTTAGCATTTTTTAGTATGAGAGGTAAATCGTTGGTATAAATAGACAACAGTGACCACAGTGGCGAGACTGAAAAAAGTAAAGTTGCAGGGCCAAAAAAAAGGGGCTAAAGACGCTAAAATGCACCATAGAGCTGAGAGTAACTGTAGATTCAAGTGATAATTCTTTCTGGGTCCATTACTATGAGCGACCCCTTTCTTATACATAAATTACATATACTGTATGTAATGGCTCCATGAGACTGGTGGAACCCAAAAGCATGATTCAAAGACAGGCAGGTAGATAGGTAGTAGAAGTGTACTCTTAGTATACTTCTACTAAGTTAGTCCAGGCAAAGGTCACAACCAGGTAGGCAAGCAGAAGATAGCAAACAAATCCAAAGGGGGCAGCTGGAGATCTGAGGTAGGGATCAGGCAAGTAAGACCAAAGGTTAGGAAGCTATGGCATACACATGAGACAATGTGGCAACTAGTGACTGAAGGTGGCTAGCAGTGAGTGGGCAGGGACGAACACTGGGGTACTGCAGGACAAGTAGGAGTGGCAGGCTCGCCAAGAATCTTGATGTTAAGTTTAATCCCAGCCTCTCCTTTGATAAGCACATTAAAGAAATCACCAAGAGTGCCTTTTCCATTTACGTAACATAGCTAAATCCCTGTCCATGGCTGATGCAGATGGACAGATGTTTCATCCAGACTTGATTACTGTGAAGTTCTGTTTTCAGGTCTGCCACTTGATCAAGTGAAATTCTTCCTACTCTTCAACCAATTGATTGATCGATGGGAAAAAAAAGTGATGTTAATGTTATATAGTAAACAAGCCAAGTTAGCCCTCCAAGCTAATGCGTGCTAACTACACTACATTGTTAGCTGGTGATATCTAGTTTCCGCAGAAAAGCCAGAGACTGTATTGTATTAAGTTACTGTGAGCTGTAAATTCACCACTTCTAAGCAGAACACAGTAGATAACGTTATCTCGGAGTCTGACAGGCCCAGGCAAGGCCTCCGGGTAACTCTCCTACTCCTGCCTCCGTCTCAGACTCACCCTGGCCGGTGGCTGTCTCCTCAGCCTGCCACTGGCTGTGCAGCGCTGTTTTCTTCTTTTTTCCGTTTTATGGTGGGTGGCAACCAGCGTTAAGGTGCATTACCAACAGTTGCACCAGCTATTATAGAATGACAGAATTAACGTTAGATAAATAACAATAGCAGAACCATTTGTCCAGGAGCTTATCAATATCTTAGTACTGAACAGTCAGGAACTGGTACCAATTTAATACTGGTTCTCGATACCCATCACCCATACCCATTAACCTACAAGTAGGTGCCTTTAATTGCAACGTCATACTTCATGACCTTGTACTGCATTTCCAAAAGTATGGTTTGGCTGCTGTGCACTGTGCACTTTATATTTGCACTACACAGCTGTCCTTTTTAATCTATGTCTGTGATTAGGTTGGCATGTAATGAATGAGGTCAGGACAGGGAGTGGGAATATTTTACTCTTGCTTCTTTTTACCTTCTACCTATTACTTGTGTACTTTTTATCATTATCGGGTATGGAAGAAATTATATGTGTATGCATGGACTGTATTGTATTTTGAGCTGCACTGCACCAAATTCCAATCAACTTGTTGAAATGACAATAAAGTACTGAATTGAATTGAATAGTGGGTCAGTTTCTGTCTCAATGAATTTACTAAGCGCTGTCCTGCCAACAAGATTATTGATTATTGCAACTGTTCTGATAACCATTGCATCTCTCTAACCTTCTGTTTGTTTGTTCCACAAGCACATGAGCTGTGTGCCCCTCTCTATTTTCTCTCTCTCCCTTTTTCATGCCCTCTCTTGTTTCTCAGGCACCTCTTGCTGGACCAGCACCCATCCTTGAACCGCTCTGCTCCCCTGGCTGTTGGTGCCATTTCCTGAGGTTTTGGATCTGGTTTCCCATCCTGCAGTTCAGCCTCACTTCATCTCTGAATGATGTCTTTATCCTTCTCTCTCTCCTGTGTGAATAATGTATTTTCTTGTCTCCTCTCCCATGTATGTGAATGGTGTGATGTGAGTCTCCTCTGTGTGCATTTGTAGTCTATCCTACCGCCAGGTCTCCATATTGATGGAGGTCACATGGCTCAGATCCTACTCTGTTTTGGTGGCACCTGGAAGCTGCTTGGTGTCCTTTTCATCACATTTTTCATATATATCATAATACCATTATAATTTTGTTATCCTGTTCAATGCTGTATTCTGTCATTTGTGTTATATTCTGTACACACAACATCTATTGCATCTCCGTTGCTCTTTCTAAGGTTTCTTCTGATTTTTTTTCCCCCATTAAATGTTTTTTAGGGAATTTTTCCTTATTCAAATTGAGGGTCTAAGGACAGGGGATGTTGTATTGCTGTAATGAATGTAAAGCCCCCTGAGACAAATTTGTGATTTGTAACATTGGGCTATACAAATAAAATTGATGTGACTTGACTCTTAAATGACAGGAGAGTTAGTGGAGGCATGAATAAATGAATGAGCATAACTGTGACACATAAGCAAAATAAACCAGTCCAAGCTCTATGGGCCAACAAGGAAATAGAAAAACAAAACAAAGAAGAAGAAACCTGGAGGGGAAATTAGAGATTTGGTTATATTTTGATTTTCTAAAAAGCATCTTGTCATGCAGCACAGAGAAGAACAGACACTTTATTCAACAAATAGAACATTTTATTTAAATAAAATAATCAAAGGGCAGGCACCCTGTTCATACTCAGTATGTGGTTTGGGTGATCAAATACATGCAGACAGCACTAAATACAGACCTCAGAGCCCCAGAACACTAAGGACACCTTAGGGACCGATGGCTCAAGTCACACTCTAAGGTGTTGACCAACAGAGAAATTTACTCCAGACCCAATGTCAGTGTAACTGATAACACTTTCAGTTATATTGTTGCTTTTTACTTTATGGTGCCACAAAGGAAATCTTAAAATCCCACTCTAAATCTTTTACAATTTGATAGTTGGATAAAGTGGAGTTAAATGCTTTGTGCTGGTAGCCTAGCTTAAACTCTTGCATACAGCTACTAAATTTTGCTTGATGAGATCACATATTGTACAGTACAAGCACGAATGTAGGAGAAATGTCAAAATCCTTAAAGTAAAAGAATTTCATATTGCACAGTGACAGGGGAAGCAACATCCTGTACCTGCTAGTCTCAACACTTCATTGCAGTTGTGATGCACACTGCATATAGAGTGAAAGATTCACACACATTTTTATGGCTGCATCATCACAAATAGAATTTTTCTTGATGTCTGGTGCATCACTTTCACGCAGTCCATATCATGTTAAATCAAGTTTCATGCATAAATTGCTAATATCTGCTGCATCTGTCTCTATGTCTGTCATTCTTTCTATCCATCTGTCAGCCTATGCGTGTCTGTCTGTCAGACCCTTTGTCTCTCTGTCTGGTGCCTCTCCGTGTGTCTTCCCCTCACGTCTGTCTGCCTGTGTCCGTCTGTCCGTGTGACACAATCTGTCAGCTGGTCAGTGCCTTAATGGTGGCCCCTGTCACATCAGTCTCGGTTTAAGTTATTGGGTCCTTCTCTATCTGTCAACTTGTTGTCATCAGCAACTGCCTTCTGGGAATCTTGACCATTTTCTTGACCTGTCTTTGAATATATACAGTACATTGTTGCACTTTCTCTTGAGGGCAGCTATGACATGTGATGGTAATGTCCCTGAAAAAATTGTGTTATTGAGGTGTCTGAAATAGTGAAGAGTAGCAGTCACTTAAAATGGGTAGTTAGAATGTCTCATAGGAATATAGGGTCTTGTTACAATTGAAATAAAGAAATTACACAAACACGCGGTTGCTGTTAGTCTGTGGGATGTTTGAATAATGAACTGACTGTGCAGCTGTATGTGTCAAGTGTCAAGATTGACCTCTTTTTGCCATCTGTGTTCTGTGATATTGTCATCACTCTATTAGGTGGAAATGCACCCTCATAACCACTTTTTTTCCTCGTTTTACTTACATTATATGTTCTTCAAACAGTAGTGCCCATAAAAAATACAGTTCTGATTATAGCAATAATGCTGGAAGGCAGATAGTAGATTGCGTGATTCTTACAGCATCTGTCATCCGCAACAGCTTGCATGTATGATGACTTTTCCGTTCAGTTGATTAACTCTCTTTACAGCCATCTGAAGTCAGCAGGTATGTTCCATCTGCAGCCTCCAGTTTCAGTGGCACACATTATCCAAGTGTGATAACGCATGCTAGTTCCACTGTGGTCACCGTAATTAAATCTTGCACAACCACCACCAGGTTTTTGCAAAATAACCACACAAATTCTGTGCTCTGATGGACTTCACAGTGATTTGTTCAGATTAATTATTCTACACAGCCTGAAAACAATGGGATTGTTCGAGATCCTCAGGACACACACAGTTTAGACAGACTGAAATAGTTTACAATTACAACATCTTAAAGTTCTCTCTCATTGTTACATAACTGAACTCCTTAAGGACCTATTGTCCCACTAATTCTTTCTCTGTTCTTTAACAAAACACTGTGGGGTGCCACAGCTGACTGTGACATTTACTTTGTTCCAACAGGGCTAGAGAAAGTATCTGCTGAAGAATTACATTTTTTATATGTAACACAGGAAAGCCTGTGACTGCGACCAACATGATGTGTTGCAGAATCATGGTTGTTGATAACCATTGCAATTACTTCATACTCAGTTTGACAGTACTGACATTATTGTTACATTTAGGTACTGCATACTATAATATAAACCTAAGTAAGGTTAAAATAAAACGCATACATATTGCCAGTAAGTGTCGAAGTATAGTTCATGTTCCCATGATTTTAGTGACTATGAACAGAGTAAATTAACAGTTTCCTCTTCTTTACTTCTTGTGCATCTTTAATAATGATATTTAGATGCCATGCTGATGTTTTTGTATGCTTCATTTCATTCCACTGGCATATTATCACAGGTGTAATGGCGGGGTTGTGTTAAAAAAACTAAACAAAAATTCAAACTATAGCTTAATCTAGTGTTTTTAGTAATTATATATTATGAATCATCTCATGAAGAAATAAAGAACATTGAAAGTAAAGGGTTTCTCCATTGTCATATTGTCTTTCACCTATTCTTTTTTTCCTGTAAACACTCCTCCTACATCCCTTTCACCTCCTTCTTTGTCCTGATCATGGCCATTTGTGCTTATTCTCTTTTACTATCCTATTTTACCCTCTGTTTGGACTGTAGTACGAAGTATATAATGATGTTGCTTCTGAATTATGAGCATGTATTAAGCCATAAACCATGCACTTGCCACTGAATAGACCCTCTAAATCATCAGAAGAAATGCTAACTGCTGTGCATTCTGTTGCAGTGACTTTAAGACCTTAATTTCATGAATGCAGTTGCTTGCCTCTCATCAATATCACATAGGCTAAGACGCGATAAGCTATGTGGAACCATAATTTGAAAGGCTCTGCAATCCTCATTAAGACCTGAGAGGGAAATTGTTTTTGTCAGCATGAGAGGAAATAACCTAAGCTCTCTACTAAATGTACTGTAATATTGTAATGGAATGTATGCGGCAGGAGTGCATTTCTGGTATGCAGCAGAAGAGATGGATGTGATATAGCAGGAGCGAAGGAAACATCATACTGACCTTGACCAACACAGTACAGTGGATGTTGTTGCCGCCCCTGTAAATGTAGTTGATGGCAGAACCAGGGACACGGTTTAAAGTCCTGCCCAGGAGTGTTGGCTGGACTGTTAACTATCAGGGGCTGAGCCCAGATTCTTCTCCATCAAAAAACTTTTAAAACGTACTTCTAGATAGACTGTTTCCATATATTTTTTTCTTGCATGTGAGGGCTACACATTGCTTAAAAAGTGAAAATTAGAGAAGGAAGGAAGGGTATAGGTGGCTTGAACAGGTAACAGGAACGTGTAGAGGCAGGAACAGTTCACAGGCAGGATGGCTAGAGCGTAATGACGAGCTAGCAACAAAGACAAAGACTTACTGGTTGCCAATTTAGGACGTTTTCAAATCTGCATTGTTTATTCCTGTAAGATTAGGCTCTGGTTCATTTTCCCACTCAGTACGATTTATTTGGCCAGATCTGGACACAGCAATCATATGTGGACCAAAACAACTGTACCTAGACACTTTAGAGGAAGTGGTCTTGGTCCAGTAAGAATTTAATTCTGGAGCAGTTTGGGGTGGGAACCTGATCCAACCTCAATCTGACCCAACTACAAGGCATACTTGAGTTTGAGCTAAATGGCTCTCATAGCCAAGTGTGCTTTACATACTGGAATGCAGATGAGTGAAATCAATAATTACTGGCACGTAGCCAAAGAATTAATTGAGGTCCAACCTCAACTAGAAACAAAGTATGTTTCCAGAACTTTCTCCAGAACCTTCTTCATAGTGTTTCTGCTCTCTCTCCCGCCCCACACACACATCTGACTAATGAGTAGAGTGAACATCCCGGCTTTTAGTGATGCATATTGGTTTGCCTGAATTTCTTTCTATGGGAAAAGAAACCTAACAAACCAGAAAGCAATATGTATACCACCTTCTCAACTGATTTGGACCAGAGCAAACAGATCAAGGTTTAAAAACACCCTTAGATTACACCCATCCGCCTGTGTTATATGAAGCACTCGAGACATGAGCACTTTTGATCATATACACCTGCTGTGTACCACAGAGAAAACTGTGCTTAAAAGGAAGACATGCACTATTCCCACTGTTTGGCAGCCATGAGTATGGAAATGTATGTTTTATGCATTGTCTCCTGACATTTTTGAATGATTGTTCATTGAAACAATTTGTAAGGAACATGCTATTGGGAACTGGCCACAACAGGCTGAGACAACAAATCTATGGGGGCAAGGAATTTATCCACTCACTCAGATATCCATTCATCAAGCTGTCTCAGAAGGAGTAAACAACAAATCGGCACACCTACTGAGCAGTCCTCAGTGAGGTCTGTTGGGTGGCTGCAGCTGACATTGGGGGCAAACCATTAGGTCTCTGCATGCTCCCTGTCACGGTGAATGTGACAGCACCCCATGGTTTCCTTGCCATTGGTTCACTCCCACAGGGGTGGAGCAGTGATTTTAAAAGTGTAGGGTTTCTAGGGGTAGGACATGAGCACCGCAACCCCCCTGCCTTTGGCCCCCATGCCAGTCTCCGCTACATGCCAAATCAAAATGAATGCCATGCATTTCTACATTTTCTTTCCCACCATAATAATATAGTATAATATAGTATAGTATCTTCACCCCAAGATACTATATTCACCAGCATTCACATAAGCATCATATTAAGCAATGACTTTAGACTTTTTAGTGTCTGTTAAAAAAACATGGTTTTTACAAAAATATAAAGAATAAGACCTTTTTTTCTTATTTCATCCATGATACACAAGATGAAAACTGGGCTACATTATCCAACTTGACCATACTCATTACTCAAAACCAGTGTCAGTGGGTGAAACTGGCAAGAACACAGCAGCTTTCACATTACAAAAACATTACTCAAAACCAGTGTCAGAAATAACAAGAAAAAATTGTCCTTATTACGTAGTATTAAATAGCCGTTTCATACCTCTGATCTGTTATTCTGTAATCTGTTATCAGCCAGCGGCGAGTGACAAAAGCAAAACCGTTTCTGAATGCACGAACATAACTTTATAGCACTTCAACTGTTTACTCCTCCCTGGCCTGGTGGATTGGTCAAATGGCTGTGATTGTCTGGATGACTGTTCAATCAATCTACCTTGACCAATAGGTTTCATGTAGGGGGAACTCAGTTTCGTTTCATCAATGACTACCTCAGGAAGAAATGGGGGGGATGGAATAATTTTTCTGTGAAAGTGTGGGTGTCGCAACACCCGTAATACCCAAGGCTGCAACGCGCCTGCACTCCCACATAACCTGGCTAAGGCAGCTGGCATAAGCCAGAGCACCTTCAGCTTGGTTACTCATTGAGTTTGTGTAATGTGTGAATGAGTTTATTGTCCGCAGACTTAAAACAGAAGACTTAAAACACCACTAACTGTCTTGTCCATGTTTTGGCAGAGACACACACTCTTAGAAGGTGCAACGTTCAGGAATACACAGTACCATACAATTGTCCTCAAGCATTTTTGTACACTTACCCTAAATCTCTCTTACTTTTTTCTGTGAGGCTTGCTTGTAGTTGGATTCACCAAACTCTCTTAACTGGACAAACTTATAACTCATAAATCGCTTGTTTTAGCCCGATGAATACCACCTTTCCATGAGTAGCTGCATGTCCATGAGATTTCGTCACTACCTTAATTAATGACTCTAAAATTGCCATATAAGGCTACCCGTGCTGCTCTGACTGTGGGCAAGTTTATTTCACAATAATGTTACCAAAGAGTAAAAGGACCTTGAAGTCCAGCTGTTGGAAATCATCAGAGAAAAACAAAGTATGAGTGGACCCGGAAAAATTAGAAAGTATTAATAGTTACAGTAGAGTGTTCAACAGCGTGTCATCAGAGTAGCAGTACACTGTGAAAGAAGGACAGGAGGAATATATAGTTAGTTGCAGAAAACATACTTCTATAGCACAATGATCGATGACTAATATAAAAGTCAGTCATGGGGATGACTGTCATGGAGATATTAGACGAAAGAATATTATAGCTGACAGTAGGTGATGTTACAGGTGTAACAGAAGATTATAGTGGACAGAGACCCACATAAAGACCTTGATACAGCTTTCAGAGTGAGAGAATTTTCTTAACTACTACTGAAATATATAAGTTGCTGTGCCGATATATGCCAATTAAAAATAAACAGGCAAGCCACAAGGATGATGATATGGTGAGCAGAATATTAATTTTGCATTAAGTTTGTCTTAATTATATATTTTATTCTAGGTAATTTTGGTATCAAAACTAAACATCCATTCAGATAAAGGTATTATGAGTTCAGGTCAAATGAGTTTTTTACCACGTGGAGAAAGGCAGACAGTCTGCATATGGCGCATGCAAGAGCCCTGAACCACTTGTGAATTTCATTTGAAAAGAATTCCAAGGACGACAACATTGGTGAATGCTATAAATTCTCTTGAACCACACATACATGCCATTTAAAAGAGAATCTGTTCATCCAAGTGGTCCTTGCATTAGGTCCATCATTCACAATTTTCTCTACTTATGTCTAGTTATAACATTGTTTCCTGGCAATGGTGGTAAAAAGCTGCAAATTAAGGACAGCAGTATTTTGCAGATATACCTGGTATCTGATCAACAGTGAAAGTGTGCAAATAGTGAGAGGGTTCTGTCTTACATAAACATCCTACACCTTTAATGAATAGAAAATAGAAAAGCTATATATCTTTAGATGATTTCCAATAACATTTTATTGTATGTAATATTTAGTGAGTAAACTTGAATATAGATACCTATTTAAAGTTAGAAAGCTTTTGTGAAGAAAAAGATTTTCATGGCAACCCACTGGCAGCCTTGGTCTTCCTGAGAAACCTTTAGAGGTAAGCATTTGAATGTGCTTATTTTTCTGTGTGCAGGGAGAAATGCACTTCAAAGAAACAAATTCCAATTCATGAAGAACCCAAGGACAGGAGCAAATATAAAAGCAATAAAAGATATCCAGAAGATTGGTCCTATCTGCAGTCATCACGCTGCAAAGCATGCATCATGCTTTTGTCCTTGAGACATTTTCCTCTCTCCTCCGTCCTTCTAATACTTACCCTATCATATGAAAAATGTGATTATACTGTTCCACAGCTGAAAAACTACAGTGATTTTCCCAGAGTCATTATTTTTGAACCTGCAGATGTAGCTGCCTTGCAATCTTACACTCTCCCGTCGGTAGATTATTTTATTTTATTCCTCGTATTGACCACATTTTCAGGGACCTAGAAAAAGTCATGGTGGTTTCAACTACTCAACAACATTTCAAACACAAACACTTTATAATTGAATGTAATCTAAAATAAAGTGATATTGAATTTAGATTAAATTTAGACAGAAAAATTGAAAATGTAAGACAAACAGCACTCATCACAACCCATATTACCCATTGTCAAGAGTTGGCCAAAAAGAAAGAAACACAGACTCTCTCAGCGGGTACACATGCACTTCAATTTCACTGAAAGCTATTGCAGTCTTCAGGGAGATATGTGGAGGAGTATTGCTTTGTGCAGCTGTGAGTTCATGGAATCAGTTTTGTTCAAATTGTACATTAAATTGTACATTAAATGTACTTCAAATCAATCAATGCATTATAGTTCTCATCTGGTCAGTGTAAATGATCAGAGAGCAGTTTTTTTTTTTTTAAATATTCTGAACCTTTTTCATTTTGCAGTTAACAAACTCAATATGTCAATGCTGCTAATTCTAGTTTGTGCCTGACAATATAAGTAATCCTACTGCAGTTAAATAAGCAAGTGTGTGTTATGTACTATGGACTGCACAGATTTCAAAATTCATAACTATCATTAAAAAGTAACTTACGCTGAACATTTGTATTCCACTGTCCTCTCTAGTTGAATGTTTCAAGTTGGGTGTGGTTAGTGCTTTGCACCTCTAACCATACCCGACAGTGATGTAACTGAGTGCTGGAGTGCTCCATACATCACTGATCAATGTGAGAGGTTGAACCACTGGAGGTCGCTACTCTTTAAGTAGTTTACAACTACATGTAAATATATAACAACACAAGCTTGCAAGTAACAAAACTTTCTTTTGTGGTATATTGATGCTTTCAAATTGCTTTTCTAAAGTACAACTGAACCTTTTACACTGATACAATTTCCGAAAGCACTTTTGTTATTCTCTACACAGATTTGTAGCCATTGCCTTGAGAAATGAATTAGAAAAAAATCTGCTTACTTGTCCATTATTCCACAAAAAAAAGAAAGAAAAAAAATCAATGTACTTTGCATTTTTTAATCATCATTTTGCTTGGGAACAGCCAACAAAATGTGTCTGGGTTTCCTAGCAAGAGTAAAACAAAAATGTCATGGACACAGACTAGGAGTTGGACATCTACACCACCAAGGGATAGAAGTGAAGAGAGGTATAGGTGGATTCAGGGAAAAATGGGATTAGCGTTAGAGTAAAGGGAAGGAGTGAGAAAGTGGTGGATGGAGCGAGGAAGGACAAAAAGGAGGGAAACAGCGAAGAGGGAATGAACATAGTGAGACAGAAATGGATGGAGGGAGGACTGGAATCAGGGACAGAAAGGCAGGGAAGATAGAAGGAAGAGAATAGAAGAGCAAGAGATGAATGGCGTGATGGTGTTGTTACCTTCCTGGCCTTAAGCTTTTATGATTGATGACATGTTTTTCTCTTCCTCTCTGGACCACGTCGGACCATTCACTGTAAGGTTGTGTTTAGGGACCACTCCAGGACAGTACAGATGGCTGGGCAGTGGTTACGGAAGAGAAAAGGGACATTTTTGGACAAATGACAATACCAAATTTGAGAGAAAGGGGAAAATAATATGTAATAAAACTAAAATAAATAAATAAAACCTTGACAATGAATTTCAGCTGCCATCACCATGCTACTGTATAACAGTTTAATGCTATGTGGGTGTGCTCAGATTTGAAACGCAAACCTAAGCAAACTCTCTACCACTTAGGGGAAATTGAGAAATTTGCCTGTCATGTTAGGTAACGTTATAAAGTGGATTATTGCTCCAGCACCCGAGGAGAAAATCCTATTTAAGCCACTATCTGTTTATAGAATGCAGTGGCTGAGACAATGGGGAGAGTCACAGTGTCATCAAAGTCAAATCTAGTAAGGTCAGTTTAAAAAGTAAATGTTTTTTTTAATAGCAAATAGCAACACCAGAAGGGTAAGAAAGCATTATCTATACTGAATTCGCTAAAAGGCAATTTACTGAGGAAACATTAAAGCCATATACCTCTACTATTATTATCCGTTTTTATGGTAAATTAACCATGTATTCTAATTTTCCTACTAACAGGCTTGACGTATAAAAATTTCCACCCCTCAACCATATTTTATGATTTTCAGTGGCTTCCAAACACAGGACCAGGATAAAGACTTAGCTGGGTTGTAGGTGGAAGTTAACCTGTAGTAGCATCTCACTTGTAAACACGTGCAATAAGACTGTTATGTGTGTGTAAAGGATTTTACTTAACATTAACATTTTTGTAAAGATGTCCAGGATAACCTTTAAAGTCTCTTACATGTTGAAAATATAATAATCAAAATGCCATCAAAATAAAGTGTATAATCTAAAAAACCTTAAATCTTGAATGGAGGATGAGACGTCTTTTGACCTGCAAATCACTACGATCCTGCATCCAGGATCTGCTGAGTGTGTATATTATCATCACCAACAGGGTGGCTATTTTGGATGTCAAACTCACTGCTCATTTCCTCCTGCTGTTATTTATGCATGTCACACCCCAGTCTTACTCAATTATCCACCCGCTGGTTCTACAGTACAGTCTTCATGGTTCCCCATAAGAAGGTTGCATTGGTGGCTTTTCACTTTTCTTGGCTTTAAATGATTTCTCACTCATGAACCAAAGCTTTGACACCAAAACAAATTCTATACTAACATTTATGGTATTCCCTTTTAAAATGTTCCTGTAATGTATGAGTTGACTGAAAGAAACTACAAGAAAATAAAGAGTGGATTAGAGTAAATTTGACAACGGTTCTGTACAAAATAAGGAAAAGAAAGTGACAGGAAGATATGAGCTTTGATTCAGTTCACTTTGATATAAGGCTCTCACCCACCAGAGCATAAAACAGACCAATCTGCTGGTGCAGGGCGGAAACATCAGCAAGAACTTAAATCTACATTCACCATTGCGTACTGGATCTTCATTTTTTGGCTCTCTTTTTATCAGACCTGAGATTTATCTATTTTACAAACATTGACTTCGTCAAACCAGACAACAATACAGCAAGCACTGTTTTCATACACAGGCCCCAGGTTTGACATTCAACCTGTTCAACCATTCAGACTGTGAAGGGCTGAATTATAAGGGGTTAGTATAGTGCTGCAGATTAAATTGTGCAGGGAATGTTTTTGGCTGATCTTTACCTCAGATGTGTTTGTATTTCCTGCTAATTAAAGTAAAGCTATTAGGCAATTAATTGGAGCAGTTTGAAGCCTATAATTGATTTTATTTCCACAAGACATATGCACCTAACAAGCCAACAACAATATTAATGGATATAGCAGGTTTTCCCGGAGCTGTCGGGATCATTGCTGGGAAACATGTTTCTTGTCCTTGTCAGTCTTGTTCAACACGCTTGCCAAAGTAAGTGAGAAATTGCACTAATTAGACAATGTCTTGAGCCATTTTAAGTGTCTTGTAATGCCCTACCAATCTAATTGTAATAACGGTAGTTTATCCACACAAATCATAGGCACACACGAGCCTGTGAATGCTGCAAATGTATTATGAAGTTAAAATATGTTTGTTTTTTTAACTTTCTCTTAAAATTTCTTAGATAAATATACAGAGATTTTCTTTTTTGGCTTAAGGGTTGAAATGACCGTTCTTGACCGTTCCTTCTTTTAAACTGCTGTTGCTTGCTAGTATCAGCAGGCTTTCTGTGAGTTTTTAAAATGGTTATAAACAAGGTCCCAGGTCAGCACTTTTCATAGAAGACTACACTTGCAGTATCATACATATCCCCAAGCAAAGAATTATACAAGGGTTACAGTATACTGATTCTGTATGCTAAACAGACTGTCGCTATTCAAACAGGCCACCATTTTAGTTTTCTTTGAAGTAGTGATGAGGCTGCCATGTTTTTACACGTTGGATAGTGTGCACATCTCATGTGATTTTAACAGTATTTCTAAATAAAAAATAAACTTTCTATTTATTTGGTTGCCTGATTGAAGCATAATACAATTTTTTTTCTCCTCTGCAGTGCTATTCTCCACTAGTATTAGCAGAGTGATGGCTTTGAGAGGCTAGAAATTACTACCAACACTGTATATCTTGTAAAAGGGTTAGTCTGTAAAGAAATCTTTTCATAACCTTAAAATAGGAACCTATGTCCACACTTTCATACCAAACCAGCGCATATTAGACCTATGTTAGATATGTGTTGACCCTTTCACATCAAAAAGTTTTTAGATAAAACTACAGTATAGATAGCAAAGCCACAGAGGTAAAACTGGACAAATCAGACTCAGTACATGGTGCCTGAAACATATCCTGCTTCTCCTGCTTAATATGTAAAGGCCTGGAAATCAATCAAATGTTCCACTTTCCATAAATAAACATATGGGTTTGTACAATGCATACATGCAGGATGGATGAAAGTGGAAATGATGTGCAAAGGCAAACAGTATAAAGAGCCAGAAATCTGTAGGCACTTGTGAGATTGCTTTAGATGTTCTAAAATCTGAGAGGAATGAAACAAATTGTGTTCCAGCAGAGGTTAAAGCCACAGGCCTCTGAATCAATCTAATTGAGGGAGAGGGTCTTTGCTTTAGAGCCCTGGAGCTCTTTTATACATTGCTCCAGTGCAAGCATCAAGAAGAATGCTTCCTGTAGTCTTCTTTCAAACCAATCCACTCTACGCTCTTCCAAATCCCTAAACTATGGCGATGAACTGGGTTCATAGGGGCTTCATAATGAAGGGTCACAATATGGTCAGACCAGGGAAGAGTTAAGGCTCAGTTATGTTAAATTATGTTGCGTTATAATTTTGCAGCAAAGCAAAATTATAAGGAGGATGGGAGTCAGCTGAAACCTTGGCTGCTGGAGGGTCCATGCTTTAAAATCTCGATAAATCTGAGCAAAGGATGCTCGGGAAAGCAAAGACACTGAAACCATCCAGCTAATACATCTGATTACAAAACACAATACAGCAGGACAACAGCTGTATTTTATTTTACTTCAGGAAAACACCAAGTGGTAAATGCTATGTTACTGTATCTTATCACTTATCACTTAATGTCAACGTACTATCTTTGTGCACAATATATTCTTATAATTTCAGAGTACCTGAGCTAAGCAGCTGTCACAGGAAGATAAAAAAAAAATTATCACAAAATCTTAAGTCTCTTTGATGCAGTGTGGGTGATATCTACAGTACAGTCATCCTGCGGAAGGTCCATACTGATTCCTGAGATTGATGCCAAAGTAAAAGATATCATCCTCAAAGGGCAGCCTTCAAAGGGTGATCCTTACATGTAATTGGCCATCTTCTTCAGGGTAGCACTGAGAAAGACCGTTTGTAAGGTCGTTTTATCTGGTTTTGTATTAGAGATTGTAGATTCCTATTTCACTGGTTCTTTAATCATTTGAGGTTAAATTAAACATTACTTATGGCACATATTCATCCATACTGAAGTGTGTTTCTCTTAGAGGTTCAACAAATGTTCTTGGAGGTTGGTCTCCTTATGTGCATCTTGGGGCAAAATCTGCAATATAGGCACATTTTAAATCCATCCCAGCATGTGTCTCTCTTCTCTCTCATTCCATGTACTCACGCAATACTGAATTTTGTACACTGCTGTCCAAATGTATATTGCAAAAAGGAAATGTGGATTAAAGCTCTTGTGCATAAATAATGTACACCACTCAAAGGTGCAGTGTGTCGAATTTAGTGGCATCTAGTGGAAAAGACTTGGCAGAAATGGAATATAATATTCATAAGTATGTTTAACTAGTGTATAATCGCCTGAAAATAAGAATCTTTGTGTATTCGTTACCTTAGGAAGAGCCCTTTTATATCTACATAGGGTGCGGGTCCCCTTCTACTGAGCCCGCCATGTTACACTGCCATGTTTCTACAATAGCCAAACACTGGCTCTAGAGAGGGGCTTCCTTGTTTTTCGTGAGGGTTGATTTAGATTTTTGGTGTTTTCTTGATGCTTTTGTGTTTTTTTGAGTTTTATTCTCTGCTCCTGGAGAAATTTGATTTCATTTTAACTGTAGGTTACCTTTTACAGTTGAAATCACAAATAATTGAAACTTTAAATCACAAATTTTAACAGTTAATTTCTTATTTTGAAATCCTATATTTTTGTGTCATATACTGTCTGATAGAGCTGAAAGCATAGAAGACATTAAGTCATTTGTCAACACCAAATGGCACCATTTTTTTGCCATACCTCTCTCTGAACAGATGATTTTCTATTGACTGGAGAATAGAAAACTAATGGTCAGGTCAAACTGAGTTGGCTGTGTACTTTTCCTATGCACAACAGAAACTTGACTGAATGGAAACAGTGAGATAGGTGTAGCTGCAACTCAAAGATAGTGCAAGACCCACTTACCCGCTTATCCCAAAATTAAGAACCATCTGACACTCTTGATTTAGATCTTAAAACTTTTATTGGTCTCTTCGTACTGGTTTTGATTTAACAATAGAAGTCTTGAAAAACTTGACTGCAACAGTGCAGGTGGACAGAATACACACATGCCCTATTTTCTAGTGTTGTCACACCAGAAAAGCAGCTTCTTTTTTTCTTGCAAATCACTGCCTGGTTTGGCATATCCTGCTGCACCTCTGCTTCTTTTCTTGTCAGGTGACATTCGTTTGTGGTCTTGTAGTTGTCACAGTGTACAAGGAAAACTTTGGGGAAGAAAAATACCTAGACCTCTATGACCCTCAGTCCTAGCATTACAAAGCTAATACTAAAAGTGTCATTGGTTGTTGAGCCATGGCTGAGAGATTGGCTCTTCAGGTGAATAACACACAATAGATTTCTGAATAGGCTGTGCAGGCCTGTTTGTAGCAGAGGTGTCAAATGACGGGCATCATCTCTGGCACAGCTAGTATTCTTTCATTCTTTCTACCCTGACATCTCCCAGGGGAAAATACAACATACTGTATGCATTACTTTTTCTGTGAAACAGCTTCTACCTCTGAAAATAATAAAATAAACTGAGTTATGTGATTAATTGTCTTTCTGTCCACAACATGTCATACTTTCAGTGGTGGAGCTAATTAAAACCTGGAACCTGGAATTGGTCCATGGCCTTATTGTTCTTAGTGTAACGTGTTGTGATTTGTGTTGAATCTTACTGCCTTTAAATAATATTAGCAGTATAGTAAACCAGCCCTATTAAAGGTTTGGAAAGAATCTTGTATGCTGAATTATATAGAGAAGATAGAATATGTTTCGGTAGTTAGATGAATATGTGTTAAACCATATGTCTGTTAGTATGCTTGGAATCATCATCAGTGGTGATACAAATACTACAAGAAGCTTATGGTTAAATATAAGTGTCACTGTGTGTTTCCCATTGTAAGATGATACTCACCTTTGCTCTAACTTCAAGAGTTCAGCTTAATGTGTATTCTGGATACGCCTCCATGACAGGGCTGTACCTAGTAATTGTGGGGCATATACACAGAAAGTGTTATATGTTGCATATTCCATCTAAAAATATAAAATTATTTATATATCACTTCACTCATTGACCTATTTGTTTCACCAGCAATTCTGTCTCTGTATCACTACAAAGTCAGTGTGGGTTTTGACAGGCTGAGTTATCAAAGCTGCTGGACCTGGTGAATCTGACTTGAGATTTTTCGATTGGTTCAATATTAAACAAAGAGGATGTACAGTAGGTGCATAATGCAAAGCTAAAGCTTTTCCTTACAATTCGTTCAAGAGTGAAATAGGGCATGTCGTGCAAAATGGATTGCACAGAGTCTACTTTATTTGTAGAAGCACAAGACTCAGTCCATGCTATTTTAACAGTCTACCTTTTTTAGGCACTATGGGAGGTTCCCTTCACCTCTCTCACTGACTATCAGAAGGGATGATGTATCAATCATGCCCATATTTCATTTCTAACCAACAATATTCTTCATAGGTTCCCTGGCTGGCTGAAAAAGGCTTTCCTTGTTGTGGATGCAACTCAAAACACTGAATGTGTTCTGCTCAACCACTAACATACAACAACACAAATCATCACTTTGCTTTTATTATGTTTTATGCACGAACTTAAGAGGTATTTGACTCTCCTCATTTTCCCCCTGATAGCTAAGCAAGATGCAGATTGCTTTGGACATGATATGCGCTGCATTATTCTTTTTAATTAGGGGGCTGATGTTTATAAGCCCCAAACAGTAACTCTAGATAATAGTGGATTCATGTCCAGTTAATCAAACTCCTGTTGGCAGATAATGGCTGCCAGGGGCTCCACCAGGTTTGCAAAAATTTAATTAGCAAAGCCATGAATCTCTACTCTACAATGCTTGCTCAAGGGTGAAAAAGGACTGAACGCAACACTGAGTTTGTGGTTGACTGGTTTAAGAAGTTAAAAGGTCTTTTTTTAGAGGCATGGGGAGATGTAATGTCTTTATTTTTAAGTGCAAAACCAGACAGAGAGATGTATTTACTATATACAACTGCCATGTGTGCACCAGAGCTTGATGTTATTTTTCTGTCATCATTGGATAATTAGCTTAGGTATAGTAAGTAACCAGTTAGTGGATGTTTGGAGACAGACGCAGGACTCGAGGACACAGCAGGTAAGGTTAAAATAAGCTTTACTGAGTCTTGGTTCATTGCAAAGGTCGGCAAAAAGCAGACAATAAGAGAAGGCAAACTATTTCAAAAAGGGGGCAAGCAGGAAAAAACCTAAAACGGACGAGAAACATGAATAGGAAGGAAGGCAAACAAGAGATTCATCTGACAAGGAGTAGGTGCTGGATCACTGGTATATATGGGGACTACTGAGGAACATGTGATAGTAAAGGTCAGGTGATGTGAAAAGGTGGGAATACACTGGGGTCAATTAAGTTCTGGACAGGGAGGAAATAGCAGGTTTGGAAAGTTCCATAAAAAATGCAGGGGCCTGGGGGGAGTGAGGATGTTGGAGGCTGAAGGGCCAAACAGAAAGACAGAGAATGAAGACATTAGCGACTTCAAGGACCATTGAAGAAATTCTTAGAGAGCCTTGCTGGAACCTGTGAGGTGTCTATCAGTAAAGCTATAGCCAAATACAGTAGGAGATGTTAAGCCTAGTGCAGACCAAAGACTCACAACTAGACAAAACCGTTTTAGCTTGATTTAAGCTGGCTGATGGCGTCGTCTGTGACTCACTTTGTCAAGTCGCCAGTGGCTAGTTTTATAATGTAAGGCATATCACCTGTTTCAACAGCCAAACAGCTCATAGCAAAGTCAGCTGGTCAAGTCAGCAAACTGTCACCTGATTGAAATGAAATAATGTAATACATAAATAAATAGCCAAGAAATAGCCAAGAGGAAAAGTCGGCATCACAAGAGGCACATTTAGGATTTTATTCGTTTGACAATTGATATGGGCAACCCCAACTCTAATCGCACTTATGCTAAAATCCGTAAATACACAAATAAAACAAATATAACATAATATAACATAATTGTGCTATTTTCCTGACCTTGAAACTCGCTCTGTGTGTCTGTGTGGTATTTTGGTGACCAGCACAGGGCGCACAGGTGGGAGGAGAGGTGCAGACAGCAGCGCAAAGACAGTTTTTGGTTGAAATCTGGTCCTAGACGTTGCCCTGAAAACAGACGTGTCAGAAGCATGTCTATTTGTGGCGTAATGTCAATCTGTTGCTGCTTTCATGATTTTGTCGACAGGATCAAACTAAATACTTGCTGTAGACGTGCTGCAACAACCGATTAATGCTTAAAATATGAATAAGATATTTCAATTAAACACTCTCCAATCAAAATTTGCACCAAAAATAATGTGTAGCTAATGTGGTTAAATCAGGAAAGTCAGTAAATCAGGCTACAGATGAATGTGGGTGACTCTTACAGTATCTGCTGTCCACAGCCGCTTTATACTGTATGAATAGCTTCTTCTTCAGTTCATTAAATCCCTGCAGCATCTGAAGGCAGCTGGACTGATATGTTGACAAATCTGCAGCCTCTGAGAAGGAACATGCCAGAGCACAGTGCCATTACGCATGGCCGTTCACTGTGTTGACCTTCATTAAATCACCTGATGACACCAGGCTGCTACAGTATAACCACACACACCTCAACACACATCAGACCGGTCTGTAATGTAACTGTGACTGCAGTGATGTGACTGGCTGAGAGAGTATTTAATAATCACCACACCTGCTGATGGTCATCTTGGATTTGCTAAACTTGAGGCTTCAAAACAAGCCCCCAGGAACAGTGCCAGGCTGTGAAGCCAATGGAAAACGAATCCAGGGGCATTAGTAGTGTTGATGCTTATTAAACACAAAATTACACTGTCTCTGTAAGCACTGTGTAAGTCATTCAAGCAAAAGACTGGTGTAAGGATTTAAAGGTTTTTTCTTATACATGTACAAAATATTATACATATACAATATATTCTGATGCAGCAATAATATTTTGGAACCCTTCTGTGCTGTGTACATATATTTATATGTATATTTGTATATTTATTGTCTCATACTACGGTTGTTTTCCTTTTGAAAGTTATTTTATTAAACCTTGAAATAATTCAGACAGAAGGGACAATTTGGAGATTTTCTGACCAGATTCGGCAAGGGATCAAATGAGTTTTGGATTCAGATCTTTGCTTTCACCCAGCTGACACCCAGACAAACAAATGGAACCATAGTCCAAGCAAAGCCTAATGCACCACGGAGAGGACATTAGAAACACGTATCCTGTTTTATTAATGTGGTCAATACAGTCCATTAGGCCAGGGATTTAAAAGCCACAGTGCTCTTCCACCTCCATTAATATTTTCCTCTGACCCATGGTAATGTTTTTTTTCTTTTTTTTTTTTGTCGAAGAAGGCTAAGTTGCTTTCCATATTCCCCAAACAGTACTAATATAAAGTTGTTATGTTGAATATATCTGAAATTTGTATTGTTTGTTTTATATTTTAGTCATGAAAGTTGGCATCATCATGGGTTTCTGAGGTTACTAGTGATGTGATGACATCCCTCTGTTTTGCAAGGCGATTTTTATGGCTTTGCATTTGCGGTTTGTTTTTTGACATATTTGTCAAGGCTGAGGAATATTGAAGGTTGAAGCTTTGAGCTTTTTAAGTTTGAGAGGAGTAACTGTGCCCAGAATAGTAGCAAAAGTGTATGTTAAACCATTGATTACTGATGTTCACAGAAGTGCAGAGCTGGATATCTGAATAAGAAAAATGACATAATTTATTTGTCAAATTAGAATAAGGAATACATGAGAGAGACAGATCGTTAGTAATGTTGGAGAGGGTAATGTCAGCACATCGATGTTCAATGACACCTATGTCTTTACATAACTCTTGACTCAAAGTGGTGCCATTTGACAAGATCAGTGGTGTGACCCTTTTGTAGTTAGGCTCAGTAAAAGATGGGAAAGGTTAAACGATTCCACCTCATTGAAGATTTCAGTAGCCAAGAGATCCTGAGGGCATACAGGCGTGATAATTGGTAACAGTTCAGAGAATTAATTTATAACAGTGGATTTGGTGGCCTATTACATTATATTGCAACATTATATATTGTAGCATTTAAACTGCATGCCAGTTCTTAGCAAATTCATGGCAGGTGCACAAACGCACTTTATAATCAATTCTCAGATAAAAGCTGGTGTTCAAACAATGGGTGTTCATTATTCTAACAATAACAAAAATAATACGTTTTAGTAATAAGTAGTAATAATTAAGGCTGTATGACAAAATATACTTATCAAACTGAGGGAATTAAGAATAAAGGGCTGTCTCTAATACAAGGCAGTTTCAAATAGAGGCCTGGTTCTCTTTGCAGGTGAAGTAAATATGTGAGAATTTAAGATATAGTAATAATAAACCTAAGAATAGCTAATATGTTTAAAAGGTAAATTATCATAATTTTCAAAGTTATCCCTCTATATTATTGACATTGGCCATCCTGTTGGTTACATGTAATGATATAAAAATATATATTGCATATTTAAGGCTTTAGTAAGGTCTTTAAGGCCTTGTATTGTACAGGCATAATAATAATGATGATGCTTGTGAGCTTAGACATAAACAGAACAAATTATGTCACAAGAGTTTGGTTCATAATGTCAAAATGTTAAATGGTTACATAGGCTTTGAAATCTACTATCTACTCCTTTGACCTGTTTTCCTTTCTTTCTTTTTTTTAATCTGTTTGGAGATTACTGACACGACACCCAGTATTTTCTGGTAAAATTAGAGCATATCTGTGCCTGTGCACTATACAGCCATGGTTGTCAAGTTATTTCCCTCTGTAGTCCCATTCATAGCTTGTGTCAGACCACTCCCTATGACAGTAATGGTTCTTTAAAAGCTTGGCAGAGGCATATTCCCTGTGCTGTCTGACAAGGTTGAGCAGCAATGGTCAGAGCCCACCTTGTCCCACACCTGCCCTCTACACCCTTCCCTTTCACAAGAGCACTATTTCAGGTGTGTGGATATAAAGTCTATCCTGATTCACAGAGACATTATGCAGCACAAAGAGATTCATGGCTGCAGTGTCATGCCCTCATTCCAAGGATCTATAGTGAGCAGTGGAGAATGTTCCTCTTTTCTTCTGCATTGTATCATGATTCCCTTGGCGGCGAGGGACAAGGCAGATAACATAAAGAGATAACACAAAACACTTTTGTTCAGCATCAGGTTTGAAACAGGGAAATTAATTGTTATTATCCAACTCTCTCAGAAGCCAGAGGGCTAGAATTATGAAGTGAAATTTGAATGTCGTCTGCAGAGATTTTCCCATGTTGTGCTCTAATGCATGAAGGTACTATTCAATTTCCATGTAATATTATGGCTTCATTCAAGAGCTCATTATTGGTAAAATGATGTAATAATTTCTTTGTTTTGTCACAAGGAGTGGCTACTGAAATGAAATTTAGATAAGAAAATATCTTAGTGTAAAGAGATAAACACTGTACTCTTTGGAAAAAGCAGTAAGTGTTGCTGAGTTTCCACTGTGTTATTGTAAAAATGTACCTTTTGCATGCTTTTCTGGGCACAGATTCTGAGAGGGGTAAGGTCTGACCCCTAACAATTTCCCACAAGGTTAGCATGCCCTCCCTACCATGTTCATCCAGCAGGCCCATACATCAGCAGTGACACTGGGAAAATTAATGTCACTGAGATCCAGAGCTCAGCGATGCTACTGATGGCATCTTGTTCAGTGGCCAGACACATGAGAGATCAGCAAAGTTCATCCCCAACAAAGCATTATATGTTAGAGTTAATATCAAGGGAAAATATATTTCTTTCTCTTAAATTTCAAATGCTGATAATAAATTTCCACTTGAGTTGCTTTAACATGAGATAAAACATTGGTAGTGCAGTTGACAAAATGGGACAGCCAAGTTCAGTAAGACGAGCAAAATAAACTACACCTTCTGCTTTTGCAAAAGATATTTGCTGCATTAAAGCAAAATTGTAAAGCAGTTAAATATACAATAATGATGATGATATGTTAAGATCTCACTTGCTATTGTGTATATGAAGAACATTCTGTACTATAAGAAAAGATACCTGGAGTAATAAGATGAATAGTTCTCAGTGAGGGGCCCCCGATTATAAATATACTATCATTAATAACACATTATAGATCAGTCTTAGTGAGAAACGATTCATCATGTTAGTTGAAGGTTCACAAACATGATGAAGTGATTAAAAGCTAATGTCTAGTTAACGATCATTGCAGTACTTGGAATTTAACAGAATCCAAGTGCTCTGTGCTGTGGTGGGCCAGTTTTAGTTTGTCCATTTTGCCAAATTCTATAATGAAGAAATTAAATGTTTTATACTGTGGCTCAGTATTCATGATAATCCTTTAATTTATAGATTACTCATGACTGCATGAGATAGTGTCCATTCTTGCACCATGCATGACCTGATTACCATAAATTCTTTTTCATAACACAGCTCTTTTTAATTTTTTCTAGTAGTCATTACAGGTGATTTCCTTTTTGTGCCTAGAATTACTGCATGTTTACCTTAAAATAATGTGAAATAGCTACTATACTTGGGATTATCTTCAGTTTTACAACAATTTTAGCACCTATAATTATTGCACCTAGTAAATAATTGTTCCTCTTACAACAGTATCTAACAATATCACTACAGCTTTTATCAACAATTACTGCATTTAACGTATCATATACAAGGTAACTATACCGAACCAATTTCTACACCACCTAACTTCTTGGATTAAATCAAGAAACTGCCACCTGCACTAGTCTAGATTAGTTATATTGAGGGTGCTATGAATACCAAGAATGCATCAAGAACAGTATCTCACGTTATGAATTTGTTTTTCACTGCAGGAGAAAATGGGCGTGTGGTGGGAGAGCATTACACTTAAAAGAGTCGACTCTGATTCGGCTCATCCAATCTCCTCAGCCGAATCCTGTCTGATCAGCAAGCCAACGTTAGGTGGGTGGGCTGGCAAAATTAGCTAACATTGACTTGCAAGTCGGTTTGGGATTTTGGCAGCAGTACAATCCTACTTTTAGCTAATTTAAAATTTGGCTGAAGTCAGTGGGCCAAGCAGGTCCATTCAACATTTTTTCTATTTTCAGTCAATGATTGCAGTTAAGCTAAATGGCATGTTTCTCACCTTTGTAAACAGTCAAGCTCCTGTGTGGATTGAAAAGACTGTGATTGACAACGGTCAGTGAAGGGTTTGACTGAACCAATTCAAAGTGTGGTCCAAAAATGTGTGATTTTTTTATTACTTGTTTTTGTCAGTTGCTGAAAATAGTAAAATGATCATTGATATAGGCTGCTTAAATATAGTCATCTGGTTGCAGGGACTGCATGATGATAAGTTTATTTTTAAAAAGACAAAAAATGGGGTAGCAAAACCATAACTTTGCTCCTCCTAATTGAATAATGGGGATGCATTTGCTCTACTTGCTCAATTGCTCAGGTGCCTATGCATTCAATTACCATTTTATCAATACCTCAACATGTATCCTAAAATAAAATGCTACCTTTACAGTAGATTTTGTTTACTCCTGCTGTGCTGCTTGCAAGTGGATGGATAAGATGCCCCAAACTAATCAATTGAAGAAAAAAAAAAGTATGATTACCAGCAACTGGCGTCTCACACAGACAGACAATATGTGCTACAAGAGACAAGGATGAGAAATACAGAGGGAGAGAGAGGAGGAGGAGGAGGAGGAACAGGCAACATTCCAGCCTGCAGTAACCTTGATGACACCCTTCATTACTATGTGCAGGCTGACATCCTGACAGAGGCATGCAGCACCAGATGGAGGGGAGGGACACAGTGCCATTCCCACCCTCCACTCGTCCTTTGTTGAGGGCCTGCAAGAAGGAAGTTGTGGGTTGGGTAGAAAAAGAAGGGGTAACAGTTGCGTTGGTGCACAGCTTGACTGACGCTGCACTGGCTCAGCTCTGCAAGGCTGCCCTTGTCCTTGTGCTTTGACAGCAGGTGGCCTAAACTCTGGCCTGACCTTGCCATATCAAAAACCCTAGCCTAGAACTCTGTTTAAGCAGGAGGACCCTCCCTCCAACCCCTGTACATTCTGCAGACATCCCCCATAGAGACGTCAACACCAGTACGCTTCAACACAAATTTAAAATATCACAGCAGGGTAAAAAAAGGTCCATGACTTTTAGATGATAGACAGTAAATTGTGAGAGTACTAAAACTTTTTAAATGATAATGATAGTTAAACATGAATATGTACTACGTATTAATAGCATATTTAAAAATAGATAATGTGTGCTGATAGTGCTAATGAATGATTACAAAAACAGCAGAGCAATAGTGGGCAGAAAATGCACTGGATATAAGGTGCTTTTGATAGACTTAACTTTAATTTAACTTTAACATACAGTGTTGATGTGAATGCTACATTATGAAAAGGCTATCTAATAGCCCCAGTGCTGTGGGAAATACAGTCATGGTGGACTAATCAAAGGTGGCATTGCCAGCAAGTCCCCTTTAAGGACATTGGCGGTTAGCACAGGGCTGCCCAGCCTCTTTGTCTTCCTGGCAGCCCTTTGATGAAAGCCCCTTGGGTGATTCACTCTTACTTACAGAAGTGCACACGGCTGTTAAGAATTGGATCAAAACAGATTGAGAGGGGGTTGAATGCACAGAGAGTAAGAGTAGTGTAAAGGATTAAAAATGAGAGATAGATGGGGAGGATAGAGAAAAAAAGTATGTAAAAAGTAAGACACAGAGCATGGGACAGACAGGGGTGACTTAAAGAGGGAGGATTAAAATATTGAAATATTCAGAGCTATTCATTGTTGTCACACTGAAAGACAAAAGGTCACTGTATTTAATGGCCTTCCTGTCCAGGGGTGGGTAACATGGGTTGTGCAATCAACTCATCAATTTGAACAGTGAATCAGTCACGCTCATCTTCGCATGGTTACAAATCTGATGTTAATTTAGATGAATCCCTGCCCTACTTAACTCATCAGCCTTGACAGTTTTGCATGAACTTCACCAGTCTCCATTATTGTGTATTACTTGAGTCAGGGGTGAATGCACAAGGTTTGCTGTCCTATCAGTTAAATGGAGATCCAAGTAAATGATGATGTGTGAGCAAAGTAGACAGGGTAGGAATATTTCAGATATTAGATACTGAACTGGTGGGGGTGGGGTCATTCTGACACCTTCTTGATTTCTCTGATTTGCTGCATGTACATTGGCAGTAAGTTGGTGCTTCCTGCATGCAATACAAATGTTTTGCTTGTCAAAACATTAAACAAGAATCCCACTGATTTGCATTGCACTCGTATAATATTATCACACTCACAATTGACAGTTTCCTTGTCGAAACCTGGTGCCTACATTACCCACAATACAAGTAACATCACTTGAGGCAATTCATCAGATTTCACACAGCTCCTTCTGGAGCCACAAGAGGCTTTATACAAGTTGTTGTTTTTTTTTGTTTGTTTGTTTGTTTTTCAAAAGTGCACCTGGAAAAAAAACACTTGATGTGTAAAATCGCTGGAGTTTTCCCTTAATGGAAGATTTGCACTTTGACTCACAGTATTAAGTCTCATTCATTAGGAATTAAAACAATGGCATTTCATATCTATTTCTTTTGGGTGCTCTTTTTTCAACCATAATTTTTGTTCAGCTTCAGACTTGTCTGACTGGGTCAGTGACTAAAAATGCAATGTGCTAAGGTTAAGTAGGCTAAGTTTAAAAGGTTTTTTTTTTGTTTTTTTTTCAAATAAGTATAATCAGTCTTATTCAAACCCTAACCAGGTGCTCGTAAATGCAAAACCTTAACAATGTGGATACTGAAGGAATCCCCAACTGATTAGCAGCAAACCCTCTGCAGATATGATTTGTTGAATATAAAAGTTCTGACGGATATGTTGAAGAGACATTACAAGCAGTGTTAAAATCAGAGTTAAAGTTGCTCAGCATTTGCTCTCTGATGCCTTTTTCTATGTGTACATTGCCACTATGTCAGTTTTAAAGCTGTAATAATTGACTTTTGCCAACCATGGTGTAGAAAAACATCAAAACAAGCTCACATACATACACCACATATGACTAGCTTATATGGTTCATCATATCATGGTTAATGTCTTAGCAAAAACTATTTCGCTGACAGCAGCAGCCTAACAGCTGCCTAACAGCTGGACTGATGAGAACTGCTTAGACTCAACCCAACAGTAAACATGTTGGCATGAAACCAAACAATGAAATAAAAGAGGCTAAAAAGCTATGTGAGACTGTAGAGTTGGGTGTTAATTCTCTATGATCTCCACATCATGAAGGACCCTTTCACATTACATTTTCATACAGAACATACCACTTATTACATGTACATAAAACACGCAGCATTGTCTGTATCTTCTGCTATGTTTCTCAGTAGTGTAATATTTCATTATTTCATTGATTGGCAGCGGCATTGGTTCCTGGCTGTTACTGCAGTGGCAAGAGGCACATATTAGACCTGCAAAATTTTGGTGGCAGATGGCAAAACTGTGTGCTCTCCCATGGGGTGGCAGCCAGCTGGCCCCTCTTTGCCACTCTGACTAGGGTGAGCACTAAAGTTACCACTTTATGTAGACTGAAATTAATAAAGGCAAATTTTTTGCCTGTGCAGCTACTGTACATTTAAGCTTGTACTGAATTTACTGCACAAGCTGGGAAGTGATTCAATATGGTTTATGAATCATGTATTATTATGGTTTAATGTTTAGCATAATTCAGTGGTGTGGAGGTTTGAGAATTCCTGGTGGGGTTAATATTGAAGAAAATATATTATCATTGATACTACTGGATCTCTTTGAAGAAAAATGAAAAAAAAATGTAACTAGGGCTTGTAATTTCAAAATAAATTATTCGTTTCACTCATTTACACAATCTCAGAATGGCAGCTTGTAGCTCACAGATTTACAGACTGTTCCCCTAAGAAAAAATACAGAAATTACCTGTATGACAGGAGAAAAGTAAGTCCACGTAGGGAGGAGGAACATCAGACTTTAACATGGGTGACTGCTGTTTGTTTCCTGTTTCCAACAGCAAGTCAACATTTTTTTGTTATAAATCATGATCGCTCCCAAGCCTGAACCACATGGTTAATATCGTATCTAACCCTAACCTTAACAAAGTACTTATTCTAACCCAAATCATGATCTTCCCCTAAACCTTAAACATAGATTTGTCACATCATAAAGCATATTATATTTTTCAACAGTGATTTGTAATGGTTTTGGAAGGCACAGACAAATGATGACATCTTGCCGATGATGTCATCCTGCCATAGAAAATTGTGTGTCTGCATGTGTATTGTCTTTTAATTTGAAGGACTTGTTGCATTTGTAAGAAGTCAGCCAACTGACTCTCCTTTCACTCCAGCAAAGGGTTTATTTGTAGTGACTGAAGAGGGTCATGTGGTTATTTAATTTTCTATGCAATGCAAATGAAATCAAGAAGGCCTCATAAATAATGCAAACAACCAAAAGACATAACACTAAAACAAATGCACATGGCTGTGGTTGCTAGGCGACAGAATCATTAACTATGGTGTACAGTGAGAAGGTAACACAGGGATCCCACAGCCATTTACTGTACATTTCAGTTGGAGAGCTTCAATAACCAAAACAGTCTTGAGGAGCTGATGAAAATATTGCAGAGCAGCCTAAGTTTGTTTACTGAAATGTGGGTGAACTCTGACAGAATATAAATGCAAATTAACAATGGGACCATTTTATGCACCAAAGTGATTCATCACAACAACACGAGTGGCATAACAAGCCCTGCATTTCAGTAGTTTGGGTTAATATTTTAGGCAGAAAGAGGGAGACTGATTTAGGATTCCAAAAAGTATCATGTTCAACTAAACCTACGGTTGTAACATTAAAACATGTCTGGTGTACTGTGTAGTTAAAGGTAAGAAATATTCTATAAGAACAAATTCACAACTCACTTGAAAGAAAAAGAAAGAAAAAAATCTTTGCTAGGTTTAAGGAACAAACACATTTTCTTGTTTATGTGTTTGAATTGAATCCTGGCTGAAGTGCACACTGCATACAAATATTCTTTTTCTTTGTGATTTAGAACTTTCATAATGGAAAAATCAAATGACAGACTAACCATGTAATATTTCTTTCGTACAGCTTATCACAGCACATCACCATTCTTGGAAATCTAACTTTATAATCAATGACCTGTCTGAAAGGAAATTTATCCAACCCCTGATAATCAGACTGAATTGCCATTTTGTTTTAATTTCATTATTTAGTCTATTGTGTACATGTGGTACTTTTTCACTTGACACAGAAGCAGTAGCGGTTGCAAGGAGCAATTAACATTATCATGTTGATCATAGAATTGTTAAAGTTTTGTTTCTGTAAGTAAACTTACAATGATATGCAAAGCTGTGTCAATCTCAACCACACTTGATCTGAGATGAAGTAATGTGCAACTGATCAGAGCTGAGAAACTTTACCAGAAAAAAATAGAAGAATATATAGAAAGAACTGGGAAGCACAAAGACAGCTAACAACCAGCTTTGAGCTCAGATTATTGCCCTCATTTCACAGTTTGATGGTATGTGTGGGACCTTTCTGAATAAGTTATGAGCAGTCCTCTGTATTTTATGTAACTGAATCCTAATTTTAGTAAAAAAAAAAAAAAGTATTAACAAGATATGCCCTTTGAAAAATGTATCTGATTTTTTTTAAAGTCATAACGCATAAACATAAGCCTGTATTATTTTTGAGATAGCAGCAAAATTGCCATGTCAAACTGACACATTTTCTCATTGCCTCACAATGGCTGACTAGTGTGGTATCAGCGTAGACTAATTACTTGTCCTACAAATCATATTGTGTTTTGTCTAAGACACCTTTTGGTAGCATGCAAAATAAGGCCAAAGGTAATCCCATTGATTAGTGTCATGTGAACTTAGCACCTTTCAACAATGAGGTGAGCATGCCATCCCATTAAATTAATTAATTACCTTTTGCCATTTGGGAACCATTTAAATTTGTAAAAATGTGCCTGGGCCAGGCAAGGTTAATTGGGCATTTAGCTCTCAGAGCTCCCCTCAACACCCAGGAGGAGCTTGTCCCTAAAACAGAAGCAGGTCCTTAATAAAAGTAGCACAGTGACCCCTCCAACAGACAATAACTGGTTTCTTGTCTTTGACCCCACCCATCCTGATACTGATAAATGGATGTGTATGAATGTGTGTGTCTATATAATCCTACTACAGTCCCTGGAAAGTAGGAGGACAGGAAGGATAGAAAGGTGTTCCTAGCTTGTGTTTTGAAACTGTGATCACAGTGCATGTGTGTGTGTGTGTGTGTGTGTGTGTCTCCCCCCTGACAGAGACAGATGGAGTGGGAGCCACCAGATTTACCAGAGGAAGCAGTTTATAGAATATTGTCAGGGGAGAGTAGGCAGTTTCTGAAATATAGCTTTCAAGTTACAGCCATCAATCTCACCAGTGCCTGTCTAGATCAAGCAGGCTGGAGAGCTAGTTTGTTAGTGTTCACAAAAGATGAGTGTGCTATACTACACTTCTCTGAGGCCTAAGAGACAAACAGGCACTAGCAGCTTCATGCAAAGAACTAAGTAATAAAGGTGAAGCTGTCGGTCATCAGTATGTAAATAAATTGCCCCATTCTGTCAATCAGATAGTGAAACTAGGGCAGTACAACTAGAGGTCCTATGTTAATAAACAGCCTCAAAGGACCATTTTCAGGCACATATACTGTACATTGAGGAGTAGCAACATGTTAAACACGTTTGACTATCCATATTTTGACCCATTTTAATTTAGTGACCCTGTTAAATAAATAGCTCTCTATTTGGGAAATATGTTTATTTGCTTTCTTGCCAGGAGTTAGATAAGATTGATTCCACTCTCATAATGTATGATGTGTCTATCTATGATGTTCTATCATGTGATAGAACTATTAAATTAAATTTTCTATACACAGGCACTTTGCAGCTTGCACGTATAACTGATTATCAACTATGAATATGTACAACCGCCTTCCTTGTAGATTTAACCAGAAAAGAGAACACACACACAGTTAAACAAATACCGACCGAGATTAATGGCTTTGGACACTGCAGTGGGTTCAGCAAGCATTATTAAGCTACACACACACACAACGCTACATATTTATGCAACGCAGCTTGTCGATGTTCTCCTCTTGAGAGTGAGCAGCAACCTTCTGCACTGCAAAGTCCTCAACGATCTGCCCTATAGGTTCAGTGTCTTTGCTCATTAATTCTTCATGTATAATATAACTAGTCCACTCAACCTCTCTTTCCCACTGCACTCCTCAAAGTTTTGAAAAATAAATATGAGCTGAATGACTGGTCAATGGTCACAACTGAGACAGGCATTCTTAAAAACAGCAGAAAGGTCATGCAGAAAGGCACCTCCGTGGACATCGAGACCATAATGGATGCAACATGAAATTTATAATTGAAGTACAATGATTGAAATAATAAATACTACAGTAAAAGTAAATTTAGCTATTAAAAAGTCTTTTTGCTGTAAAAAATAATAATGTCAAAATGTTTTTCTTTGTTTTTTGTGTGTTTGTTTTGTTTAATATATTGGTAAGCATTAAAATTAAGAAAAAAAGTCTTTGGGAAAATATTAGAAATGCTCCTTTTTGTCTCAGCTGGCTGGAGGAAGGTGTCAATATCTTTGATTGACAGTAGCTGACAGGCTCCCAGAGTGCCGGTGTTGCTAACAGATATTTTGAAGAGAAGTGACCACATAAGTATCTCACAGGACTGAAGGGACATTTGCAGGTATGTTCAATGTGCATGCTGTTTAATGTGCTGCAGCTGAGAAGGTAATTAGCTATCTAGCCTGCTAACTGATGTTAACAAAATGTTATTTCATTGAAACCCTAACCCTAACCCTTTGCTTCAGATTTTTTTTTTCTCAAAAGGGGAACATAAACAAGTGATTTACAGAGCAGATATGTATGCTGTAGTTGAAAATGGAAATTTAATAAGTTGGACTTGATGATGACAGTAATTGTCTTATTACACTCAGAGAGAAAAGAAAAGCATATGCACCATTACTGAAGTGTTTTGTATAATAATACATCTTTACCAGGATAGGCACAGAAAGAAGAGCAGTATATATATTGCCATGAAGGGGGATTACAAAGAGGTTCAAACTGATTTATAATGGGATAACCAAACTCTCAAATAATATGATAATATAGATTACTAGGGTAGCAAATGGCAATGTGACATGTTGCCACTCCAACTACTTAAGAAAACCACATGTTCTGCCATTTAGCAGTCAGCAAGCATGAAACCTTCATGGACGATATCTGATTCCTTATTACCACCAAGCTGCAAGGCAGTGATACTGGAAACACCAACCTGTGCCTGTATTTCTTTACCACCAATGACTTCTTGATAGATTAAACTACTGAGTCCAATAAAAAATTATATGTTCTCTTCCAATAAAATATAAGGTTTCAAATTCCATTACCACTATGTTCATGTTCCTGCTATGTAGTGTCCCATTTATGTCAGCTCCCTTGGATCTCCAAGTTTGATTGGACCATATGGCTTGCGAGGCTATGGCTACAGAAATTATATTGGAAATGAATGTTCTGTTCAATATATAAACTAAATGTACACTGGGATCCAGTAACGTTAATAGCCTTAATTCAGAAACCATGTGTTACTAGCAGTGTGTGGTTGCACAAGTGTCCAACCCCTTCAAAAAGTATTCTCAAGCAGCAATTTATGGGTCCATGACAGACTTGAAAATGAAAGAAATAATATATCTTGACATGGAGAGCAGGTGAATCCATCATATGGGCCATAAAGAACTTGGCTTAAACTGAGAGGAAATTGTTATTTCAGACTGATTGGAAAGACAATGTTCAAAATTTAGAGCATTACATAAATACAAACCAATCACATAAACAGCATATCCAATTATCACTACCCAATCCAATTGTCACTACAGTTACAGCATCAACACACTCACAATCAGTACATGGACATCAAGCATATGAACATCAAGCTTATCAGTGCAAGCTTTTTGTATAGTGCTTATTATCATCTGGTACGTGATAATTTTATAGTGCAAGTTTAATCATACTTTTTACTTTGTTTCCTAAATCTACATTCATGTCAAGTCAAGTCAATTTTATTTATATAGTGCCAAATCACAGCCAAAGTTATCTCAGTGCACTTTTCACACAGAGCAGGTGTAGACCATACTCTTTAATTTACAGAGACTCAACATTTCCCCTTGAACTAGCTGTGTTTTTTCACCCACATAACATTGCAAAAATCAAGCACATCCTGTCTCAGAAAGATAGAAAAACTAGTCCCTGTATATGATACCTAAAGGCTGCATATTTGCAATTCCTTATTATCAGGCTGCCCTAACAAGTCTCTAAAGACCCTCTAGCTGGTCCAGAATGCAGCTGAATGTGTACTGAAAAAAACTAGAAAAAAAGATCATATAATCTATATTAGAATTTAAAATCCTTCTCCTCACCTACAAAGTTCTTAATGGTCATATCCTAAAGAGCTCCTAGTACCCTATTACCCCACTGGAACCACTACGCTCCCAGAATGCAGGCTTACTTGTGGTTCCTACAGTCTCCAAAAGTAGAATGGGAGCCAGAGCCTTCAGCTATCAGGCTCTTCTCCTGTGGAACCATCTTCCAGTTTCGGTCCAGGAGGCAGACACCCTCTCTACATTTAAGAATAGGCTTAAAACTTTCCTTTTTAATAAAACTTATAATAAGGGCCGGACCAGACTTGCCTTGGACCAGCCCCTAGTTATGCTGCTATAGGCCTAGACTGCCGGGGGATTTCCCATGATGCACTGAGCTCCTCTCTCCTCCTCCCCATTAATACATGTCACAATGCATGACTTCTTCCCGGAGTTTTTCTGCTTTTTATTTTATGTTACGCTCTGTGGTTTTGGTTCATGAATTTATTTTTTTTTTCTAAAATGTTAGATTTTGTGTGCAACTCAGTTTTCTGATTAATTGTTTTAGCCTTGTATTTTTGTATTGTTTTCCAAATTGCTGTGTTAGACTCTGATGTATTGTGTTGTTTTGCTCTTCTGTGTTTTGAAAGGTCGCTTTGATTCATGTTTTCTTTGCAAATTTGTGATTTTGCTCTGCACCTGAGGGCCATCATAAATAATGCCACAGCCGCACCAAAAACATCATAATATCAAGATAGATCCTCAAACCACATTAGTTTTCACCTGGCACGAAACACCGTTAAGGTGTTTCAAGTCATTTTCCTCTAGCCGAGAGCCATATGACAACATTTTGCACCTAAAATACTTCTTGCTGTTATTTTTGTGTGGCTTGTCACAAAATTCACTCTGTACAATGCCCTTAACATCAGCAGTCACACATTTCTGTCATCCACAGCTGTTAACAAGATTCTAGAATAACAGCCTTGAGGTGTTTACGGTGTAGTGTCTTCAATTATCAGGAGAGCTACCTGCCAGGTTGTGTCTAATTCCTTGCAAGGCGAGAGTGTACACTAACAAGTATGTTTATTCCTGTCAGCTGTTTTTCTGCCCAGAGGAAAGCACAAACTTAACAGTAACTTCACCTGTTCCTTGTTAATGGGCTTTATTTATTTGACATTTTCTTGAATGAGACTGAATTGTTTCCCCTACTTATACATTATATAAGGGAATGCAATGTCATTCTCCAACTTTTTATCATTCATGTCTGCCTTCCTATTGTCTGGAGTTTTGTGAACTTTTAGAAATATGCCTCTATTCTCTTTTCCGTGCTTCAAAACATAATCAGTACCCGTGAACCAGAGGGAGTAAGCGAAATGACGGGTGTAAAAAATGGGAATCAAAATCTGATTTTGCACTTCCCACGCAAATTTCATTGTATCATATTTTTGATTTTTCCTCAACCTTGTGACATACATTGTTGCCACCTTGTTCTGATTAAATGAGTCACAGAGCATTGATTCTCTGCCAGACTATTATTGGATGCAGTGTCTTTGATAGAAGGCATCTGTCTCCTCCAGTGCTGCACTCTGCCAGGTGTTGGCTATGAAGCTTTTTTAGACATTGCACCACAAAAATATGTATTCAAGACACAAGTTAACCATGGCAGTGGGTAGCAAATAGAAATCAAAGAAGCAACTTGCTCATTTTTGCCCATTTAATAAAACCAAATTATTATTTGTGTTAGAGTGAGATTATTGTAAACTGTTTGCATAATGATTGTGTAGCTTTTACAAATATATTAAATTGATTTTGTAAGTAGACCTGCAGGGTAGTTGTACAGTAAGCACCTTCACCTTTTTTTCTTTCTTTGGTTTATGATTTTTTTTCCTAACGGAAAACAAATGACATGTGATTTACAGAGCAGATATGTATGCCATAGCAGACAATAAAAAGCATGTAATATCAGTTGGACTTAAATATTCAGGAGTTAGTTTGTACAACACTTTTACAGCTATGAATTTTCATTTAAACCACAGAGGAATCATTTTTTTGTATAGACAAGCTTGGACTAAATTACACAAGTAAACATACATAAATAAAGAATTGATTACATTGTAACATGTTTTCATAATGTGACAACCCCGCCTCTTTTGGCTGTTGGGCTGGCTGCTTGACTTTGTCTTGTGTTTTGTGTTGCAGATTTGCAGATGCCCAGTAGGTGCAGTCAGGTCGTTGTTTATTGGGAACACCTGGGCCTGATGTTCCCAGTACTATAAGAGTGCACCCCACTTACAGTATTTCATGATGAGCTAGAAAGTAGAAACTCTGCTCCCTACTCTCCACACTCCCCATCTTTGTCTTTGCTTTTCCTTTTACCATACAACACTCCACTCACTATTTTTTCACTCACGCATACACGCCAACACTACTGATGTACTGACTGACACGCCTCACAGTATTTTGACATTTGCAGTTGTTTCAAATAAATTAATGTTTTAACTTTTTTGTGTCGTCTCCTGTTATTTGTCATGGTTTTTGAGCTGGTCATAACAATAAACAGCCATGCACTGTCAATTAAATTTATTCTACATACTGTAATTTCTGTTATTCTCTTATTTTATGTGTTCATTATTAATTTGTATGTAGGAAGGTCTGACAATATGCCTACTTAGACATAGAAGATAAGTATAGATAATAGCTATATATTATATTAATATTTGTTTATGTCAGTATACCTGTATCTTCATTAGCTTGTTGTCTTTGTTTTGTTGTAGATCTATATTTGTATCCTCCTGTACTTTTGCCTTGCTCATCCGTGAAATACTGTACAGTATGTGTATAAATATATTGAAAGTTGCTGAAAACTGGACTCAAATTCAACATACTTATAAGTTACCTGGTTCATTGATTTCCAAACCACATAAAGCTAATCTAGCAGGAATGTCAAAAAACATAGTGTTATGGCTGCAGCTCTAATAATGCAGTCCAGCTCGATGTGCAAATTGCCTCAGATTTACATGAATCACATTATCAATGTTTGCTGAGGTTTGAAATATGCTTTTAATGTATTATTTAGTGATGAAAATTTTAGTTATGCATGGGTTCAATTAACACCTGCAAAGAAGGTCCTTACATCAGAACAAGCTTAAAATTGAGTTTGGCAGAGGGTGAGTTGAACAGGTAGGAATGCTGGTTAAGCAGCATGTAAGAATGACAAATGTATCTGGTGAGCCTGTCTCTCACTGAGAGAATATGCTGGTGGGCACAAAAGCAGTAGGTGCATTCTTAGAGTGACCAGAGACCTCATTAGATAAACTGATAATTTCATATCTGATTTTCATGTCAGTTATTTATGATTGAAGAATGTTAAGAAATCAATTTTCTCATTAAGGAATGTTAAGATATCACTTGCAGTAAATAGAGATATGAGGATAGGGGATGGTCATTGAGATGTTTAAGAAAAACAAATGTGAAAATAAAATAATGATTATCTATATTAGCACTGATGAGTTGTGAGGTGTAGCAGAGGGGAGTTTACATCTGTAGCTCTCACTCGTAGTGAAGCAATTATCACAAGTTCATTTATTTAGATTGTAGTGTTGCTCGGGAAATTAGCTGAGAGCATTGGATGGATAAACAAGTTTTGGATTACAGAAGTGCTGGTGCTGTAAGTGTCGACGAGGTTAGCTGTTCAAATTAGAATTCATGTCACAGGGATCAGATAATACGTCTGATAGGGCAAATGTGTTACATCAGAGACAGTTATATTCCAAGCGACGACCAGATCCAGGCTCATATTGTTACAGTGGCTCTTTTCATGTACGAAGCGAATCATGTAGATGAGTGTGATATCTTACTAAAGGGGTCAGACATAATACTTACATGCATATTGAAGTCACCAGTAATAAAAATGTAGGGGTTACCAAGTCAGAGATTAAATAAAAAGAAGTCTTCAAACAAAGTCTGTTGAAATCCTCTATCAGTATTTTCATCTGTATCAAAGCAAACTTTTTTTTTTTTTTTTTAATTATTTGACATTTACATATGACATTTTACTGTAATTATTCTTAACATCTATGATGTTGGGAATTGTGCTAGCGCAATGATTGTGTAGTTGGAGAAAATATTTGTGTTCCACAAGCACCCAAAATTAATAAGACCACATTTCTCCACACTGCAATGCTATTTGCATTTTGAAAGTCTCTTGTGATTGTGGAAATTCTTTGAAAATTGTGATGTTAAGGGGCTGAATAATTTCAGACCTGGTCATATAGTAGTTTTCATTCTTCCCAGAGGGGAAATAACACAAACTCTCCGAGAGAATTCTCAGATGTGAAGCAAAATGTTTGAATAGGATTACTATCTTTTTTTCTGCATTTAGAATGCTCTCTATTTAAGGGAAACATGTCAAGATTCTTGTTCACTGTGTTTTACCATAGATGTCACTTTGGATTGGAAACAGAAAGTTTGTTTCTGACTGTGAGGTTATTTTCATTCTTTCACTTGCTGTCTGTGTTAACTTGTACTCAGCTGAAAACTGCCTTAGTTTACCTCTGAGCTCATATATATGAGAGAGCATATTTTCCCTTGAAAACAGCTCTGTATGCTGCAGCATGCATCACACAGAAAGGTAAGGTAAACAAGCGTGACTTCAGGGTTCTTTGGGGTGACTTTATGCAACCTGGATAGCTTACTCTTTTACTACAGTCAGATTTGGGTGCAGAGCTTTCATGACTATGGCTTCATAGGGCTACACGCAGAGGCTAATCTGCACATGTGGATTTTGCTCTTTCACCTTAGTTACAAGGAATTTCAACCTTGTCAGTCATGGATACTGATGATGGGTCAGAGAGGGAGTGTATTTTAGGGGGATGCATAAAGGTGTGGGGTGGCTTTCCTGGGGCAGGGATCATGATATAATATCTGACAAATTGATTTGTCCTTCCCCAGGTGTTAAACAGTCTATATTTTTTCACATTCAACTTTGAAAGTAAACTTTGCCAGGAACTAGTTACCAGATTCATCAGCAATTCCAGTCCATTTGAAACACTACAGTAGAATCCCATCAACAGTGACAAGAAAAAGGTCATGAACACTGCCAGGAACAACATGATATAGATAAGATATCAGACAAATATATGTACTTCCTTCCACTCAGATATACAGATGAACTAAAGGTTCGGAAAACAGACAAGGAAAACTGGGCAACCAAACTTACTTCCTATCAGTTACTGGCAAGTGCAAAATATAGGGTAACACGGTATTCAGCAGGAGAAAGAGGGCTAGATTGATTAAGCCTTTTATGTCTCGCTTGAGATGTTTGGATTACAATAGCTATTTAGCTATTCAATTAGCTCACATGGAGATGAAGAAAAAAGGCGCAGAGGGGAACCCAATTGTTGAATTTCTGTTGCATTGTTTAGCAATTCAACAATGTGATGTTGAATTTCTGTTGATTCATGGAGGACAAGTGCAAAACAGACAACCAATACAAACTTAGTTAGAAAATTGACCTAAAATTGCCCCTGAAGTGACTTTTTTCAGTAGTTCAAAATCTTGGCTTCTGAATGTCTAATGCAAACCTACACAGAGTATGGTATGTCTATACATATGGCAGGCAAGCAAATTTCAGTGTTTGAGGTAGCAATTTTAGAAGTTGTTTCGCCTCCTGTTGCATTTAAATCAAATAATCTTAAAAGCACTCCCTCAGTTTCTTTTTTATCCTTTCAGGTCAACTCAGCCTGGAATGACAGAACCATTTTCTTGGAAAAGAAAGGAGCTCTGGGGAGCTACACAATCATTTATGTCCATCAAATAAAATGTTTTCCTTTTAAAAAAATATTATGATCATTCTTTCATCCTGAAGTTAATGTTATTAAATTCTTAAAAATGCAGCGCAGATGTAAAGAAAACAAAGCAAGTCTCTGTGAGAACAGAAATAAATCTTAATTTAGATAAATGTTTACAGTGGGTGTGTAGACATTCAGAAACTAATAAGTGCACATAATAATATAATGTGATAAAATTGTAATAAAAGTAAAAGTCATAACTCACTGCAATAACTTTCTCTGTACATAACAAATTAATATATTTTGCAATAATTATTACGTTATTTCTTGGTGACAGTATTTTATGCAAAATGTAATAAAACCATAATGCAACGATACATCAGTATTCTGAATCCCCTTAGTGTGTAAATCTTCTGCAGCCCATTTATGTCGCTGCTGCAGCTGTCAGGTAGTGGCTTATGTATCACTCACATGTTATCATGGGGGCATATTTCAATATATGTGTTCAAGACCGAGAACAGTTGCTCTGCTCTGATGCTCTCACCAACACCGCTTTTAGTCAGTGGAGTGCTACACAGACAAAACCAGGGAATGATAAGGTGGCTGTATGATAGGGAAATAAATACTGAACTGGTGGTGATTAATGCCACCGATTTACTGGATGTGAATCCTCGAGTACAAGCATTACTTCTTTTATTGCTTTCAGCAAACAATAAAATGTAAAGCTCCACAAAAACTGGTTGGCCAGGGACAAAATCATCGTTATCAGCAAACTTCAGAAACAGGATCATGCTCATGGTGAGAATGTTCTATAGAACCAAATGCTGTAGTTGAGAGAAAGTATTTTGTCATATTGACCACACCAGTATACTGAAATTAGCTGGTTCTGAAGATTTGGTAAATACTCTTCATACAGTAAGTGCTGCCTTGTGGTGTGCTAAATACTCTTTTTAAGGGAAATGGTACAAACAAGCCTTGCTCTTCTTATTAAATATAGCCTTTTAATGAGAAATAGATTATTATATGAAACATTCATTTGAAATAAGCTGATATAATGATCTCAACAGAACAGCAAAAAGTACATAGGCAAGGTATTAGGTGTAAAAATCTTTAGACATATCCATGGATACATGTAAGCAACACTGTGGTAGCATAATGCCATACGAGTATATGTGCTTGTTTTATGGACGTTGTAGTGGCTCAAAACTAAATTGCAATGTACAGTATGTCCTGACAATATAAAAACAGTCATAAATTGTCATGAATCTAATTAGATACATAAGACATGAGTGCCCTGTACTTTGTGCTAATGTACTCAAATGGAGGGCTTTTTTTTTGAAGTAGTCTTTGTATTCCCTTTCAATATTGTTATTATTTTTTTTTAATAATATTGTCACTGTAGCAGAGCATTGTTACTGTAACAGAGTTAATATTTACATATATATTGTACAACAGGGGACAAAAAAAAATATCCACCATTACTTCATGTCATCCTTCATCTCTGTCTGGTGGTTGATTTCCCCACATGCACAAAACCATCTTGAGGGCTTAGTCCTCAAGAGGAGATGAGAAGTGTATATTTGATCAAAATGTATGGTCTTAAATTCTGAAGTCAATTCAGTGTTACACATCTGTGTAACATGTAGAAATTTTCTCCAGTTCTAAACATGTTAAAGGGATAGATAACAGGCACTTAATAATAACAATAATAATAATAATAATAATACAAATAATAATAATAAGGTGGTAGCCATTCGTTTGGATAGTCCAATGGTGATGCTGAACAATCAAGTTAATACTCAAAGTGTCAATCCCCTATTCACTGCATTTCTCATAGATTACAGGATTGTGGCCATTTTAGGACATCTCAGGCTTATTAGGCTTAGCTTCATTTTGTCAAAATCAGCTTTACATCAGCTTAAACTAATCTGTTAGAAGTTACTGTGAGTATGCAAATGTTACAATGATAATGCTATGGATGCTAACATATTTGGTGTTAAGTGCTACCATATCAACACCAGCATGCTAATACGCTCAAAATTCATAACTGAGCCTAATAAACTTGTATAATACCATGACGCTTTGAGACACCTGAACAGGCACCATTTCGCCGTCCTCCATCCAAGTTGGTGTTTGACCGGGCGGCAGCAGGGTGCAACTCTGCCACCAGAGCTATCATCTACATTCAAGCAGATACACCGTTTATGACACACTACATTTTACTGCTATCCATCTATCCAGATGCCCTCTCTCACCTTGCTGCTGCCTCTTATCTCAAGGCAGAGCTGCAATCTTATGCACATTAAAAACAATGTAGTACTGCAGTGGTAGCTGCTCACTCTCTGAAAGCACTTTTTATGGATGTTTAGCAAGACGCCTGGCAAAGAATAGTTAAGAGATCAATCTGACAACATAACTGAGCCTGACAAGCTGAGCCTTAGTTGTCTTAAACTGGCCACTACATACAGTATGTGCTAACCCATACACTGAATATCTCTTTGAATAACATTTTTTTTCAGACTACTGAATCAAATGGATTCATTAGACTTGGTAGTTGCTTAATACGTAAGTGACTAAGTTGTGGTTATTAATAGAGCACCTCTCAAACTTGCTTCACAAAAAAATGACAGTAAAATAAAACACTTGCACTAATCATTGTCTCACAGAGCCAGATGAGCAATGATTCTGTCACATAATGATAAGAATGCAAATTTAGAGGCAGCTAGTTGAAGTTGGGATTGTGGATGCAGTAAAATCTGCAGCTGACAAAGCTACGTCCCTAAGGTTTCGTTCCAGGACCACTGTAATTGATTGCTGAAATATTTGTGTTTAAGACATGTTGAATTGGTGAGGAATTTCAAATCTGGTTAGCTGTTTCATAGTTTCTTCCCACACTTAAGTCACAACCCACCATGGTTTTCCCCTAACATATTATGTACCTCTGCACTGCCCACAAGACTAGTCTTATCACAATGTAAAAGAGCAACAACATTTAAAAAAAAAAAAAAACACACACACAATTAAAAACCATCAAGCCAACCAAACTATAGGCACAGCAAGAAACCAACAAACAAACAAAAAAAAATTGAAAAAAGGAAAATTATGGATTTTTAGAAAGCTTTCAATTCATCTGGCATCTTTTCCACTGGGAAGATTTTTTTTTTCCAGAGTTTGGGTGCCACAGCAGCAAATGTAAAGGGGTGAAGAAGTTGCAGATGTCATGCAAAGACACATGAATGAAGGAACTGTAATATAAATTCTGTCTTTAACAAACAGAAAAGTAATGGATTATACATAAAGTATAAAGTGTAGACATAAAGTCATCAACAATAGCAATGTTTTAGCATTGGATTACCCAAATAAGTGTGACTGACAATACATAGGTAGTGTTTCATATTTCAGTTTGAATATTGAGAGTCTTAAACAATGTTGCAGCTCTGTTGATGTTTCCAGCAACAAGCAAAACAAGGTTAAATTTAATAGCTGAAAAGAAAAAAAAATGTATGTGGTCATAAAAAGCTTACAGATTAATCACTGCCAAAAATGTATTTTAAGCTTTAATATAACAATATCTTAATCTTTTTTTTTTCTTTTTTCTGCGGCACAACATATAAATTTGATGGCTTTACAACACAATTGCTATCCAACATAATATGCCTTCTTTTGTCATCTGCCTTTTTGCTGTGCTCTTATCTCAAATTAACTGAGAGAGAAAACAAACATACAAATGGAACATTTTTGTCATGTTTTGAAGTAAGTACTTAGTGAAATGGGGATGACATTTATGCCTTACTGTATGTCTACCTCAGGGAAGTGTATGGCTTTAAGTTGTCTCGTAAATGTGACTGAATGATGAATGTTTACATTTTGCTCTTGGTGCTGAAAAGCTCCACGAATCAGCAGTCACAACATGTACATTTTGCAAAGCTGTACAAAATAGCATTGATTGTTAAATCTTCAGACCACAATATTGCACTCACGCACCAGGAGGTACTGCCTTGTGAAAAACACAGCTTGAATTTCAAACACGGGAAGAAGCGCTCCAAATGCAAGATTCAGCTTAGATTGGAGTCAATCTCAAATGACACATTCAATTAACGAACAGCAATAAGCATCAAGCCAAAAAAAGGTATACGCACACGCACACATACACACACATTCACCCACATATATATGTATATATAAACAGCTGGCTTTTATTTGACATGACTATCCATTACTGCCCTGCTGTGTGCCTTATGTGTCAGAACAATGACAGAGTGCCTCATAACTCACAAAGAGCAATGCCGATTCGCTGTGGGTTTGAAATGTAATAAAGAGTCTATAAGTAATGTGTTGACTACTTAATCACTAGGGCTATTTAATCCTTATAATGTATAAACATTTTTAATACTAAACTGCCCGTTATTTTCCACATTAGCTGAAATAAAAGGATATCTGGTCTGCCCTTGTATTATGTCATTATTCCTTTAAAAATGTTTTTTCTCAGTAAAGAATGGCAGTTTCAGATATAACCTTTGATCCCTCGGAGTAAAATCAAGGCCTCTTTTTCACCAGTACATAGATTTAATATTTCTTTTTTTCTCTCTCTCTCTTTTAAGTTCTTTTAGGGAATGACAGACATGCTGGGACAAATATGATACAGTCCTTATAGTGGTTCCATTAATCTTCTTAATCTTCCTGAAATGCTTTTCATCACTGCCTTTTTCCTTTTTCTCTTTAAGAATTATGCTTACAAAGTTAATATTACATCAAAAGGCAGAAAAGGTCCAAAAATGAAAAAGAGAAAACAAAATTAAGATTAATATCCCCTCATAGTTCATTTGTTGGGTGTTTCTGTTTAGTTTGCTGTCCTTATGTTAATGTTACAATGTTCAACAGAGTTTTGCAGTCAGGTGATCTGATTGTTTTAGTATCTCTGTGCTGTACATGTCCAAGGCATGATTTACTCGAATCATCTCACTGTTGTTGAGCTTGAGCCTATGCTTTAGCATACAAGAGAAGAGGTCCAGCTGGGGTTTGCCAGGTGCAGATGGAGGGGCTAGGCGGTTAATCCGATCCCGAATGTCCAGTAACAGGAGCATAACAGATGAGGATGAGTAGAACTGAGTTCCTTGTGTGTACGACTGGTTTACCTGCTGCACAGCACTACGAAGCAGGTCGGCATTAAAGCGCAGGCTGTAGCCGAACACTTGGATATCAGATATTTTTATGTAGATCTGGCGCTTGTTAGGGTCTGCAAGATCCACTGGGCCCTGTCCCGTGTCATTGCGCAAGCCAGTTGGGATCTTAGCACGGCTACGCAGGTAGATGTGCACTGTCTCAAAGAAGGTCTTCCACCGGTTGCCCAGCAGGAGAGTCCAGTTGAAGCACTGGGAGTTCTGCAGTCGTACTTTTTCCCAGCGTGGGTAACCATGTTCACCAAAGGGCATGCTCCAGCCTTCTGAGTGGCTACCACTGAACGGGTTGACATAAACGAAGAACATGGGATCAATACTGCTATTTCGCATCTGGCAAATCTTCATTGATAGACCGATTATCATGTGGAGGTAGTCCATCCGGTTTTTGTTACTTTTGAGAGTCAGGGACATGCGCTTACGCCATCGTGGGTCAAAGAAGGTCTCTAGGCGGATCTCATTACTGATGAAAGTGGTGTGAATGTACAGTCGTGAATCCATTTTCTGTAACAGGTATTTGAGTTCCAAATCTTGAAAGTCCAGATCAGTTTCAAAGCTGATGAACTGCTCACTTCGTTCTGAGTCCACATTCTGGGGCTCACAGCGACCACGGTACAACTTGTAGCCCTTGTTGCAGGAGCCACATTGTGAGATGTTGGCTAGGCTGCACATGGCACAGCTGTTGTTGCCACCTATGACACAAGGGATGGGTCGCTGGCAGAGGGTGACACCTGTGTGGCACACGCATGTCCTTTGGCTCTCCAGGAAGGTCCCCCAGAACCCATTTTCATTGCAGTAGAGGAAAGACTGAACCCTGTTGAGCCACTGCATCACAGACCTAGAGAGAGAAAAGAAGAAAAAACGGGATAGAAGCATTAACAGTGGAAAGTTCAAACCCTAATTTTATGGTCCACTCTTCACATCAAACCAGCACGATTTAATGTTTAGCTCATTTACTACAAATTGTGTATACATTACTGCTGCCAAACTTTTCATAGAATACTGTAGTGTTTTTTAGGTTGCATTTCTTATGATTTCCAGAAAATTTGCAGTAGCATACAGTAACTGTAAAAAAATAAAGTTAATAATAAATAAATAATAAATAATAAATATGACTCATTAAGTTAACTGGGGTGGATTACTAGACCTTACTGAGGAATTCTTGGCAAGTTGACTTAACCATACTGAAATGAATGGACACAAATGGCTGACTGGAAGTAGAAAAACATTAAAAAAAAACAAAACAATGGAATTCTTTGTTAAATGTTTGGCAGAAATGTATATATGAAAAAATATCTACTCAGGGTAGTCAGGAAATAGGATAATCTCTTCCCTTCATAGGGGAGGAGTTCTGTTAATTCCCTCAGGTGGAAGGCATTACTTGCTATTCTTGTCTTGTCTCTTCTTTCCCCCTCAGGCATCTTTCCTTGTCATCTTGTCAGTGTTGGAACTTTTCTGACTATAGGAGATGAATTCTGAATCCAGATTTTTCAGAGGGGAGGGCTGGTCAAGGTTAGCTTGACATGTTAATGAACCTAAGCTAACTATGATGGATGACACCGCATTCTCAGCAGGCCAGAAAGCCCTCAAGCTATACCTAAATGAGCCAGAACAGATCACCTATAGAGGACAATGCAAGCACAATGTTTGAATGTGCTAACTTTAGCTTCAAATTGAGGATGGGATCAAGTGCAGGTGTGCTATTTGTACACACAATGTTATACAACATCATAAGTACAGAACATTTCAAAATGCAAAGGACATTAGGAAAATAAGTTAAAATCAACAATAAAAAAGCACTTTCCTGTAAACTTTTTTTGTTTTTAATCTTCCCACCACAATATAATTTCCATGATACTATTATCCTCACACCCTCTCTCAAATATGTGGTCTTTCAATGCCTGCATTTTAGGAACTAGAACATTAACTTGAAGTGTACATATTCAATAGCAATAATTTGAATATGTATGCTTATTCACACACACACACACACAAATTTGATTGCTACCAATATCATGGTCATTCCAATATTGTTTGCCAGCTGTTCATATGCTTCTACTGATCCATAAAACTCTAAGAATAAAAACATTTTGAAGGGGCTTGAAATGTAAATCAATAAGTCATCAGCATACAATCAGACTTTGTGTTTCATTTTGTGGGGCCATTGCACAGAAAAAGATCACAAGCATCGCAATGGCATGCATTAATAGGAGAGGGGAAAGTTGACAGCCCTATCTGCCAGAACACTTTAAGGTGACTAGAACTGTAACCATTAAACTATACTGAAGAATGGGGTTGGGCATAGAGCAATTTCATTAAGAGAATACATTTAGAAGCAATTACCCAAAGAAGAACCTCCTCCATGTGGGTGGCTAAATTATCATCCAGTATCTTGTTATCAGTGCCCAGTAAGCTCATTTGTCTGTACAATTCTGTGTCACAAATGAGAACGGGGAAGACAGGTAGAGGACCCAAATGCAGACTTGGCAGACAGACAGGTTGAATGAGGGGGCTTTAAAGCTCAAAACACAAATGACAGGCTTACAGTTAGTCTGCGGGGAATGAGTCTGAAACAGGCAAACAAAGTCCAAAAGGAGAAAAGAAAAGGCGGGCAGGCAGGTAGGTCAAAAACAGGCTGAAAGGGCGAAGGGAAACACACACAGGAAAAGCAGGAATTGTGACATTCTGGGTATAAAGGGTTTTTCATATATACTATATGGGGAGATAAATAGATAAATATAGTTGGCCTAACATCAGAATATCAAATGCCACATTAAATTAAATCTGTATAATTATAATAATTTATAGGCACTCCTTGTTAATATTTTGAACATCCAGGTCCTGAAAAAAAACAAAACTTCAAAGCACACATACTCATTCTTGACACCAAGATTGCAGTACGCCACTGGATTGACATCACTACACCCTCTACTGCACTTCTCCTCCCACTATAGTGCAAGGTGAATCACCAAGATACCAAACTGGCACAGTCGAAGAAATAACCTAAGAGCACCCTAGGAAAATACCCGTCTGCCAGTGCAACACTGCATTCCTAATCCTGTTTCATAGATAGACATAGATTCACATGGTCTTTCCAACACTGCAACCCAGTGGATAATGTCCATCATTGATAACATGGTTTGTTTGTTCCATAGCAGACTTGGAATGTGACCTGTGAGATGAAATGTCTTAATATCCTGGTACAGGCACTTAATCTGTGATTTTATATCACTTTACATCACTTCTCTGTCGTATTGCAATATTGCCATGAGTCTCTTTAGAAAGATGGGTGTATCATGTTTAGCTTCCTCCAGCTTGTGTCTGCTGTCCATGCCAGTATGCAAGACTATTTTTTCTCTTTTTTCCCCTTTTGGGGTAAACCATGGGTAAGAGAGCAGGGCTACAGATGTATACAATTTTGAGGAACTTGAAAATCAAACAAACAAACAAAAAGCTAAATTCATAATGCTTTTGTACATGATTGTTTTTTGAAATATTAAATCAAACTTGTACATTAATGATATACAGCTACATTCTGTAACTTGCAAAGATTAAATATAATTTTACATATTTTCCTCATTTCCAGCTCTATATTTTTATTTTTGGACTCCACTAGAGTAGCTTGGCATGATTCACAATTCAAAAAACTCCTTATTTATCTTATACTGGCCCTTTATGCAGCCCCTCAGTTCAGCCTCTGTCTCTTAATAGGCAGTCTTAGCTCCTGTCTCTTTAAAGCCACCCTCTTGATGAGCCCACTCTGTTCTGATTGGCCAGCTTTCCGGAAGCTTTCCAAGGGGCAGCTGTATCAGAGTCTTGTTAAGTGACCGCCAATGCAAACCAAGCATTTCCTGCTTTACTGCTTCACACTAAGAGCTTGGGAGACTTTTATTGTGAAGAATTTACATGAAATTGTTTCCTCACCAAATTTGTTAGCAGCACTAAAAACAACCTACGAACATATTTGGAGCTCTTTGTTCAGCAGATCAGTTAGAAATAATGCAGAGAGGAATAGTACAAGCAGAAACAGCTACAGTGATGATGATGTTTGATGAAGAGCTGCAGATGACCAGCACTCTTCCAACAAGTAAACAACTTATTTTACTTTGCCCTGCTGTGTAATGGAAAAACACTCATAGTGTGCCAGCTCAACTTGAGTCATGACTTGGCATGACTACCCCCAAAACAATGGAAAATTGCCATAATGTTAGCGGTGCAGTGCAGTGAACTCTGTGTGTGGAGCAGATGACCATATAAAGAAATCCATCACAAGCCTACATCGGCTCAGGCTGTGAGTAGAAAAAACCCTTGGAAACCGAACGTTCAAAGCCAGTGCTTTTTGCTCACAGGGATGACTTCTACATACGTTTACCTCATTATTTTGACACTTTGGCCACGTTTAATATGAACATCTGATATTGTAACATTATATATGACTGGAAATAAGGAAAAGCACCATAGGTCCGCTTTAAAAACCTGTGCCTCATTGGAAATGCCATACATAAATTGATAAGGCATATAAAAGAGATTTGTTTCACAGGTGCCTCAAATACAAAATTATTCCCATTATTTTTATTGGCTATCCATTATTGCATTTGACACAGGCACAGTTATAATGATCCCTCCTTTGAATTTATTTGCAATAACTGTTGAAATATCTAGTCTGAAATACTGAGATAAAATATGTTCCACCATATAACTGCTTCCTCAATAAGCTAGTTGAGCGCATCATGCAGATTAGTTTTATTTTTGCCTTGTTTTTTCCATATAAAGCCATGGATTTGCCATAGGAAATTAAATGAAAATACACAGGAATGGACACTGTTTTCATGAATTTGAACACACGGTGCTCTGTGTTTGTAATGGCGCATCAAACAGCCGTGGTAGTTAGATGACACACATCATAGATCCCTCCTACGTTGAAGCAAGTAAAAGAGAAAAAAACATCAGAGCAGGAGAATTGAGTCTGCCACTGATCAAAGAAAACAGAAAAAGAAAGATCAACAGATGGGGCATGCAAATTAAAAATGGTATTAATAATAGTGTAAAAGAGAGCAATATCCTTGTAAGATGCCTGTAGCATAAAACTAAGAAATTTGGTCGGGATATGTATAACTGTTTGTCAAGTCAGAACTTTAATTGTGGGCATACAAGTAGTGTCGTGTCAAAATCAATTGAAATTAGGGCAAAGTAATTCATCATATGGAGGGTACATTCATATTTGTAAGTACCCCTAACTTTGAACATGAATAATTAACGCCGATGCATAGCCTAAATGCAAATGATTTGACTGGGAGTGATGCTACTTCATATCTGTCACTATTAATTATTTATACCTAAGACAAACTGCTCTGTTCATTCTACTTGAAGCAAACTGCTCTACTAATTACAGGAAATGCAATAACAAATCCAATATAGTTCAGCTATAAAGTTTTCAAATTGTTATTGCAGTGAATGTTCACAACAGGAATTTACGATGCTCATATTGAATGGATGCCTTGTGGTGAGGTAAAGCTAGAGAAATGGTAAGTTGATGACATGCAGTCATAATTATGGCCAGCCAACAATGCTTCTGGTGCCTGTCTTTCATTAGCTGATGTAAATATATGTTTATTGACTGACCTTATTTAATATGCAATGGTGAAGGGGCAAAATGATTTCCAGTTTAACTTGATAACATAAGTTTTCATCATAATTTCATCGTAATTGCACTTAGTAATGAAATGAAACTAAAGAGTAGCTGGTTCATTCAGAATTAGTTACTCTATAGTGTCGGTCAATTATCAGTGAATGCATATTACAGTAAATGCGTATCTCTGTTTAGTACTCAGCTATGAATATACTGTATGTTTATTCACATTCACGATTATGGCTGCACTAACAATGTGTGTGATAAACATGGTTTATTAAGCAGCTAGAAGGTCATTCAAGACACATGATACATTATACAAGGAAAGAAGATTTACTCATGAATCCAAACTTAACTCCATGACTGGACTAGCTTTCCTAACCAGCCTGACTACAGCTTTTACCTCTCCAGCACCTGCAGAACCTTACTACAGACACAGCTTTCTTAGAAAGTATCAAGTTATAGTGTCTCTTCTTGTTTAGGTTTAAGATGTACATGTTAATAAGCGAGCAAAATATACAGACCCCATAGGAACTGTTTCTTGTACTGTTTCGTACTGTTTCTCACTAGTTGGTCTAACACATAGTTTTGTAGTTTTAAAAACAGTTTCATTTGGATCTGTGATCCAAGTGACCACTGGGGGTTTATAGCTCGGAGGATTTCTCCCATGTAGAGGAGGCTGGATGGTGTTAAAACCACTGGAGAAGTCAATGAACATGATTCTTGCAGTGCCTCTCCAAGTGGGAGTATGCACAGAGTAGCAGGTGAATGACAACATCCACCCTATTGTGGGCCTGATGAATGAACTGGACAGGATCCAAACAGTCTCTCACAAGGGATCTGGTCTGCTGTAATTCAGAACCCTGATGTGCCCATTCTTGGCCACTGAGGCCAGTCAAGATGTTTTTCACATCATCATCAGCACCCTCTGCAGTCACACTGACAGGTTGGAGATGTGCTGAGGTGGCTGGCCCACCTTGAAAACACTTGGGCTGATGCTTTATGGGCATTCAGCTTTGCTTCAATTCCCTCAATCTCTGATTAGCTGCAATAGACTGCCCAGAAAAGAGATGAGGGTTGGAGTCCTTGTTGGTGATAGGGGCCTCTTTTTTGAATCGAGGAAGGCTAATGGAATGACAGCACCAGTGATCAAAAACACCATAGGGCAAACTTACAAATAACTGATTTAAACGTATAATTTCAACAGTAACTCTTTTAGAACTGTAAGAGTAATTGTATGTGGGTCTTGGACTTGAGATGAAACAAAACAAAATGATTTTCTGAACAACAGTATATACTGTTTGGCATAGTTTAGGACCACAGTCTGAGCTATAGACCACTTATTCACCACTCATACGAATGTAAAGTGCATACACAAGCACACGGAGGTGATGAAAACAAACAAATTCTCCTTCTCAGGCAAAGCCGTCTCACACAAGCAAGCAAATAAACATGCTGCTCTTATTTCCAGTGCCATCAGGCGGCCTTGATGCGTACTCCATGGAAGAGGAAGCGCATACTGTGGCTCTTTGATAACACTTCAGAACAAACCTTTGCCAACTCTCACACACAAATGTGGGTGAGCTCCTTTTCTGTCAGTGACAGTTGACAACCGCTCATTTTCGGACCACTTAAATGAATATTTTACAGATTCTGTCTCCATTTAGATGGTGACATCCCCTACACAGAACAGTTTTAGGGGTGTTTCATGTGGCAGCGGGGAACTTTGCATATTTTGCATAGTGCTTTCTGATATTTGCCAAAGTGAATGGGGGAAGTTCCTGGCATTTCAGGCAGTGCTGACACCATGGCACATCCGCAGCAAGGCTCTTAAGCTGCAACTGCAGTAGGTGGTGACAGATGTGTGCAATGACCTATCAAGAAAACTCTCACAGCTACATTTTCTCTTCAGACTGCAATGTGAAATACAAGAGTGAGCAAGAGTGCTTTGGGCATGTGCAAGCCTCAGCACTAAGTTGACTTGATGGACAGAAACAACAGAACCATAAGTTGAAATATATAATGGATGACATCCTTGGTGTGTATGCTTCAAGAAGCAACAATCAAAATAAACCGCCTACATCATCTCTGAGGAGAAATTTCCCCGAAGTATGTCACTCCTCTGTGGGATATATTTTCACCACTGTTTTTTTCCAACCAAATATTCAAGAAACATCACCTTTGGTTTATGCTGCTGAGTAAACCCACATCTAATTTCCATCACGTTGTGTGGAGGTTGTATTTCTACCCACCTCTCCCTAGGCATCTGGTGGTTAGGATTGTGGTGACAACGGATGCTGAGGCCAAAGAGCTTGCGGGCGGTGCGCTGGATCTTGAGCCGCTGTATCTCAAGGGAGCTCTGAAGGAGCCTATAGCGGGCCTGCAGGTCCCAGTCGCTGCCCCACAGGAGATGAACACTGCTGATGGGTAGGAAGTGAGTGGAGGGCAGCCTCTTCAGGAAGGACTTGAACTCATCTGGATGACAGACAGGGATGGAATGAGAGAGCAAGTTGCAAAACAGATACAAAGAGTGAAGAGAGAAATGTACTTTTTTTTCAATGCAATATCTCAACAAAGTTAAACAAATGCCAGTGTAACTTTTACCACTTAGAATATCTCTATGTGGTTTTTCTTGACTCATGTATTTGTTCAGCCCTAATCCAGCTAAGAATCCTGGATAGAATTACAGACCACCAACAGTAAGCAGCAGACTGTAGATCTCCTGAATCAGTTGTATTTCTATGGCAATGTAGACTTTTAGTCTATTCATAAGCTGTCCATCTGAAATCATTGTTTGTTGTAATGAAGAGCACTGATGCAACACTAATCTATTTTAAATTTGAAACTGCAACAAACAACAGTTCAGCAATTTCAACAAAGCATGGAACAAGACAAAAACATGTTCTTTTCACTTTGCCAGAAGTTTTAAAAAAAGTTTCTGCACACAGAGGAGACATAGTTTTCAGAAAATGCTTGCAAAGTAGGTCTTCTCATATGTGTTTATTTTTTTGTAGTTTATATAGTATGGAAACATAAACTGTGCATATGAGCAAAATGTGATAATATTACTATTATAATAATGATATCTCAAATCATTCAAAATAAAAAATACAATTTAAAAAATACCTGTAGTACACTGCCAAAGAATGATTTTGAGCAGACTCTACTGTATATCCCCTCATTTTTATTTTAGCTTAAATAATGTCCGTTCTACATTGTCAAATGTGTCAGTGGTCAGTTTTGAATTATTCAAAGGTTGCTGTTGATATTTCCGTTTACTTTTTTGCAGCTGTTCTGAGCATTTGCCGAGAAATAAGACGCTGAGTGCAATGATCACCCTCTTACTCTGTACTCCCACACAGTCACTGAAGAGCACTGCCCTAACAAATTTGTGCCCACCAGTGGTAATGATTGCCCTTATGGTCCTCTTGCTGCCTCTGATAATTATTGCATGTCTCCTCCTCAGACAACTCGTGAGCCCAGCTCTCTGACCCTTGTTTTCAACACTCTGCTACAATTTTTAGCAACAGTGGACACAAAGATGTTACTAAAACTCCAGTGGCAAATACACAGGGACATCAAATTTTTTATTTGGTATGCTAATTAAGAACATGTTCAAGTCAATTCAAGATACTCAGAGTAGCTTATCATTATCTCTTCAGATGAACTTAAGGACATAATTATGAATAATAGAGAGAATATCTCCTTTTCCCATATTCAAGAGATGCAAAGACCTGTACATTATGCCAGTACCCCCCTACAGACCTCTCCACAATAGTTTAACAGCATTAACCAGAGTTGAGAGCTCTTTTTCAGCCACAGCTGAAAAATGTCAGATTTTCCTCCACCCTCCTCCCAGGCATGTCTGAGCTCCCTTCCCCCTTTTCTTCAAAGACACCAGATTCCTTCTCCTCCCCTGTTTTGAACTTGCCATATTCCTCCACCCAGTCTTCAGAGATGTTAGGTACCTCCCTCACTCTTTTCCAAGAAAAGCTGGGTGTCTCCAGCACCCACTATTCAAAATTGTCTAATTCCTTCACCTCAAAAAAAAAAAAAAGTTATCGAGTCACTCACTTGTGCCAGTTCAATAGTTGCCAAGTCCTTTCACATAAGCTTCAAAGCCATCAAGGATCCCTTCCTTAATACAGCTTCCAAAGAGTCCACATAGTCCCTCGAGTGACTCTTATCTCAAGTCACCCAGCACACCTTATCTAGAGATTACAGCTCTCACAATGTAACTCCACTTTACCCTTTGTGCCATTACATCTCAATTTGCTGGGTCTCTACAATTACCAATATTTCATCATACCTAATGTTTTCGAACCTACCTGGCCCCCTTTGTTACCATTGTACCAAAAGAGAGCTGCATTTAAAAAATGCACATAACATCCATAACTTCAGAGAAAAGGATGTGCAACCAGAACAGCTTACTTTTTTTAGTACAGTAGCATGTAGATTTAGGATCAAATGCATTCTGAAACTGCTATGAAATCAATTTGACATCTGAACTGAACATTGATGAATGTGCTCGATTGCGATAATTAGAATCAAAATTTCAGCCCAATTTTTTGGACAGATGCACAATGCACAAAGTGCAGCACAGTCGATAGTGGAAAAGATTATCTGTCGGAGTGGTAGATGGTAACATCAGTTGTAATAAATCAAAGCATGTCTTTTGCTTCCTCTTAAAAGGCAACTGACTTTAGAAAAAAAGAGGAAACTGGAGTCTTTTCAGAGGAGTTATTATACAGTCACTGTTGCTATGAGCACAAGAAAGTGTCTTGACAGAATGTATCTCATTCGCTTACCATTTTACTTTGGTAATAGTAGATACTTGCCTAATCCGAACCAGTGTCAGATGAGTATTTTTTTCCTGCATGAGGGATTTATATCAAAGCCTAATTTGGCAACATATTCCAGCACATTCACATGTTTTACAGGCCGATTTGTGTAGAATTCTCCTCTACAATGCTCTGTTCACATGTTCAGGACACACAACAACGTGTTTAGTGTTATTCAGAGCACATCTGTGCTTTGCTACCTCACCACTACACTCCAACTTTGGTGTAATCACAGTGAGTCACTAGAATACCAAATAGGTGGGGGTGAAAAAACAAAGCGGATGAAAATATCACTGCAGACAAACATGGCACATGTGACATCACTAACAGAAACAGCTATTAATGTCAATGAGGTTCTTCAACAGCACATCTCTCTGTAGTGATTACATCTAGTTAAATTGAATTTTGTTTTTTTATCACATTGAGAGGGAGTTAATGAATTTACCAGCTTTACTGTCAAAATGTAACTACTCTTATGTCACTGGATGTTGACTAATCTAATCTTTTATGAAAGAGGGTGTTCAGTTTATTATTATTTGATGTATTATTGGATGTTTTTCCTGCTGTTCCTTGTCTTTGTGGTTACATACAGTAGAGTGCCAAGTTATTGATTCCTTTATTTATTCTTTTAGTGGGAGTGTGTGAACTGTATTTTGTTCTGCAGGCCAGTATCTTTCTTTAGCCTTGTCATGCGTACTTCATTTTCAAGCAGCTGCACTCAGTGAACTTCATGATTCCCATTAACTTTCTACTGTATGGCACATAAATATATTTATATGTTGCTGGCAGGTTTTATTGGGACACTTTTATATCATATCAATAATAGATAAACATAGTGCCTTGCCATGTGACAAATGGGCACTGACTGTGCTTTCTTCCCCACTGCGTCCAATATTGGGTGGTGGTAAGTTTTCCAGATCATTTACGTAGGTAAAAGTAGCAATGCCACAATGTGAAGATACTTTGTTACATGTTAAAGTCTTGCATTTGAAATTCTAGTTCAGTAAAAGTAATACCAACAAAATGGCCCCTTTCAGAGTGTTAAATTATGGAGCACCCAAGGTCCCTAAAGTTGATATCTTTAGTTCATAATTTGGGTGCACAAGTTAAATACATAATTCAGATTTTATAAATTGATCACATGTTTTGGATGTAAAATTTAAGTAACTAAGTGTAGATTTTAGTGCAATATTCTACCAATATTGCCAATATTCTACCACACTGTTTGTTTTGGCATTAAATAAACACGCAATAATTTGTATGGGAGAATATATTACTTTCCATGATATTCAATAATTTGACATGTGAAAGTCTTACTCATTGTTGTTCATTCTTTATAAACAACAAATTCTCATACTTAAATGACAAAATAGGTTGTTAGTGCATTCCCAAAATGACCTATATGCATGTTTTCTGATCTATTGCCCTTATGGCTAAGGTACGGTTATGTGTAAGCATGTGTGATTAATTATATAGATTTGGCAGTGGAAGCATTAAGCTTATGATGAATTATTTCCCAGCAAAAATAGTGGAAAATAAACTATACAGCTTAATACAGTTTATAGGGATTTCCAGCTTACCAGAGCTCTCAAAGTCTTTATAAGAGGCCGCCCAGGACTCAGACATCCCCAACAGAGTGTTCTCCATGATCTGGATGTCGGTGATGGGACAGTTGCATTGAGGATACTCCTCAGCGCACTGACAGATGCACTGGTTGTTACGGCACAGGTACTCCCCCTCTCCATTGCACATGATGTAGCTCAGAGCTGACTGGACAAATTTCTCCTGCAAGTATTCTGGAAAGATGACCTGAAGACCTGAAACAGAGATAAATGGGGTGGTTTAATGAAATATAATATATAAATATAATGTATAAAAAATTATCCACTGAATATGATTTAAAGGGTAATTCAAGAAAAAATGTATTCCAATCCCTTTTCAATTTTCTTCATGTTGGAAATCAATGAAGCAATTGGATACAAAAGAAATCTGTATTATGAAGCCTTCATACTTTTTATATCACAAAAGCACAATGTGAAATAAACTCTTCTATCTAACAAAATCTCAAGGCAAGAAAATTAATCTGAAACCAAAAAGTGTAAAAATGTGTGTGATTATTATTTTTTTTTCATGTTTTGTGATATTATGTATGCTTATGTGAGAAATGAGAAAGTCTGCATTGCTGTCAAGGTGTGTTATGCATATGGTACCTCTTCACAAATACAGTAAACACAAAAGTGGCAGTGAAATGGCTGACTGCCCTCCCAGTATTGCTTTGTGTTATAAGCACTCATTTATTTTTCTAAAGGATGTGCTTCAAAGCTTGCCAATGTTCAACTTGAGCTGTCTGTTCTGTGACAGGTCACTCATGGTGTGGCAACATATAACAGTGATTGATGCCTGCTCTCCTGTGCAATGTTGGCTTATTTAGCACAGAATCTGTTTTCCTCTGAGTGCAATTTCTGGCATGCATGCATGTGCATTATGCATTTGTCTGCCTGTCTGTGTACAGCAACAGTAAGCATCCATTACCATTTCTAGTTTTCATATCCAACTTTGCAGCAATCTGCTTATTATACTGTAATGGCAATAGTTGAATTTGTAATCTAGAGGCCAATTTAGGGGCTGTAGCTGAAAGTACCTCTTCCCTCTCACCACTGACAAGGTATTTATAATTTTTAGACCCTTTGCCAATCCGTATCTCACCCAAGGGATCTCACAGAATTGAAGCTTGGACAGCTAACAGTAAAGCCTTTCTCTTCAGTCCAGGCCAGGAAAATAAATCCCTAGCTCTACAAGCCACTGGATTGGAAAAGAACTAAATAGATTTTTTCCTTCTTGTATGGAACAGCATCTTGGCGAAGCAATATTTTCTTAATAGGGTTTACTTGAGCACAAACAGTGCTTCAGCAAAAAAAAAAAAAAAATGCAACCAAGAACCAGAACATAACATGTTATTGAATGATGAATGATTGCATTATTTTTTTTCCGCTCACATATTATTTTCACCCAAAGGTGAAAATAGGAATCCATTTATGCAAAATCAACATACTGTAATGTAGCTGAAATGAAAGGGAAAGTAAGCATATAATTTCATACTATACACATGAATCATTTTCAGGGTTTTGTTATATGTATTTCTTATTATGCATATGCATATCAATTAATGTGCCTTATTGTTGTGTGCAGCAGACGCTAAACTGAAAACTGTGGGTGACTTAAAAGCAAATGAAGGTCTTTATATATGCCAAGATTTAGCTCTGAAACATACACCAACTTCAATATCCATCGTTATGGCGATGGTAACACATACTGTGCTTGGATAATTTATGCATTAGTGTTTGACAGTTCACTGTTCATTACTGAAGCTAATTGTTAAGATCATATTTATATATAATCATGATCTGATTTCCTTCAGTTTAAATATGAGGCTACCGCAGAGAACATTTCTTACCTCTGCGTTTATTAACCATGAAAACACTCTCAACTATGCACATACTCTCTTGATTATTATACTAAATAACCTGTCCTTGTTGAAAATCAGTTGGTTCCTTTCTCTTCTACACCTCATCAGAGCTACTGCCCATCAGTGATGAAGGGAACAGAAGGAGGGAGGTATGGAGGGAGTAAAGGGGATAGATGGATCATGTCTGACCACAAAAGAGTTGGGTTGCACAGGGCTTTTTCTCCATCAGGCCTGTCTGCGGCCCCTGGATCCAATATTCATTTAGCTTGATGTATTCCTGGGCTTGAAACTTTAATGTGATTTGTGGGAGAATCCAGATGGCAAGTTCACGGATCAACGCTGCTCACTGACAGTGCTGGTGCCAGCGGCCGGGTGCACAATAACATCGAGTGCCTCAGCCCTCCCTCTTTCCCTCTTTTCTCTAACCATATACCCACAACCCTACCATCAACATGCACGCACTCTCACACACATTTTCCTTACTGATATCAATGTGTTGGTGTCGGGAGATTGCAGATGGAACCATTCGGGATGCTGACATTCAGCTCGGCACTATCAGTCTTGCGATCTCTTGTTTTCCACTCTTTTCCTCTTTCAATGTTTCTGTCTCTCCTCTTTTTCCTCTCTCTCTCTCTGTCTCTACTTCTTACTCTGTCTCTGTTCTCTGTACACATCTCTTCTGTCTTACTTCATTACACTCACTCCTACTCCCGCCACACTCATGCGCATGCCCCTTGACTTGTCCCTCATCATCCTTTGGCTCCCATTCACTCCATCAATCACTCTCCTCATTCCTGTTTCTTCACCTTTCCTGCTCTCCTCTACATTCTCCAACCGAGCACGTACTCGAGTATTGGAAAATTTGATGTCTTGTCCTCCCTCTCCAGTGAAGAAATGATGTCATGCAATAAAAGTAAATCCATCAACATTTGTTAGCGCAGTGGGGAATGAGTAAGAGAATTAGAGCCCCCGGGCCAAAATGAAATGAGAACCTAATCAGAGAAAAAACATTTATCTTTGTGACTTTACCAGCTTTGCTGTGTTAGTGCAGTAACATGTGAAAACACAAAATGATTGGACCACGAGCTACACTTTATATGGCTCTGAGGCAGGTGTTTGTTGAGGAGAACACTAGATATTAGAGTAGGGAGTTACATTTACAATCATTAAAGAGCTGCTGTTGAAATGAAAGGTGCATACTGAAATTCCCATGCAGCTATTGATAACCTCCAACTTCATGCTCTGTCAGTGCACATAATTCCCTTCAACTCCTATGCCTGGCTTGCTCTAAATAAATAGCACCTCAAAATGGCAGTTAAATCTCATTGCATACATCAGAGGCTGATATATTTCCCTCACGTACATTGCAGGATATAGGGCTTCAAACATTCCATGAATGCTAACAACAGAGAATCTGCAACTGTGACTTTGCCTTTTCATTATGTCTCTTTCTAGAGTGCTCTATTTTTACATGGTGATAGATGGGGAGTGTAGGCCGCAACTGAGGCTTGTAACTGCTTTGGCAAGCAGTTGCCTGCTTATTGCAATGCCACGCTCCGCCTCATAAGTTACAGTTTCATTAAAGATTAATTGACCATTGTGTGGCTGCAATTTCGCTAAATAATCATTACTTAATCCACTGGTGCAATAAAGTGCATTACTTGAATGGGGGCATTAAATTACCATTGGAGGTTATCGTTGCAGCCATGATACAAAACCAAGACCTCTGAACTGGAAGATTGCCTGTTGTTTCCCCTCAGTCCAGGCCTGCCCAATCCAGAAGGGGCATATAGTTTTAAGATTTGCTGTGCTGGCCCATTTCACACGAGGGCTCCTCTTTCACAACTATGAGGTAAAGGTGCAGCTAAAGTAGCTATTTATCCACTTTTCATTTTTTTGCATAAGGCGCACACAGTGTGTGTGTTGGGCCTGACAGAGGATAACACATTCCACTGGAGCTATTCTCAGCTCTCAGAATATGTTAGCATTTTTTAAAGTTCTCAATGAGGTGTACTTAGCATTCAAATGGATAATGTGTTGAGGTGTCTGTGCTGAGTAGATTATAGTAGATTATCGTAAGTGTTCTCAGCACACTAGAAGCCAGCAGCTTGTGTTGTCAAACAGGACTGTCGACTCAAAATTTTGTAGTACAATCTTATTTAAGAGTTTGTGAGTAGGGAAAATTCTGTGAGCCAACTTAATCAATATTTCCATCTCAAATATCCTTTCATTTCCTATGTGCAGCACAGTATTTTTTTGGGGGGGGGACTTTTATGTGGGGTGCATGAATACTAAGGAATGCATATATTTGAAAAAGCAAAACAACAGAGAAGAGGCAAATTCCATTTCCTAGATCATTCCAAAATACAAGTGCCTGCATATGCATATGTGATACACCCCACTGTATCTGTGTGGAACAGGAACACATTGTGTTTTACACAATATCTCTATATAGCATTAGCTTTGAAGAAACCCACTTATTCATATTGTTCACAGAAAGCAAGCAAGGATGCAGGTGCAGTAATCACTGCAAAAGCATACATTACATATAAAAATGGCTTTGGCATTCAGGGCTTGCTGCTCCTGCCTCCTGAATAAAGGAACTGCTGAAATTGCATGTTTTTTTTCCTCACCACCTTCTGTCTATTGCTTCCAAGAATGGATGTATACATAAAAAATAAAATAATAATATCAGTAATAATAATAGGAATTAAGGACAGAGGAGATAGCACTGAGAGCAAATACAACGAATAGGAAAAAAATAGTAATAATAATATTGATGAAAAGGAAAGGAGAAAATAAATAAATAAAGACACCAGCATATGGAATGTTAGAAATGTTGACAGCCATCATAATGTATAATGTGTTTCAATATACACTGGATTAATAATACAATCTTATAATTTATTTTTTCAAGTACATGGGGTGCCACTCTAAGCATGAGCCTTATCACAGGTAGCCGTCCATTTATCAAAAAGGGGTTGCCATGTTTTCAGGAAGATGTTATCTCTGTTAGTAATCTTGTAGTGAAGTCTCTCCATATGAAACAAATTCCCCAGATCCCAAAGCCACTGCTGGAATGGAGGGATAGCCTCTGACTTCCACTGTTGTTAGATAAGGCGTTTGGCCAACAGTGTAAAAAGGGAAATGGCTTGCCCCTCATATTTTTTAATTCAAGGATTAACTACCACTGATTCAAAGATAGCAAGTAGTGGATCTGGTGCGATAGTTTTATTAAAGGCCTTGGATATATTGTCAGCTCAAGACATTCCAGCTAAAGATGTTTTAGCCTCTCTCATGCACTTGAGTTGCAGATGAATTATGTATTATCACCTAGCCTTGTTAAACAAAGTAAACGCTCTCTGTCAAATAAGAAAAATTACATTATACTTATAACAGCTGGTTCAAGGAGAAAAAGAAATATGAAAACCATAAACAAAACCCCCTGTCCCGCTCCAGCTGGGTGGCTACCCCAAATGTAGCACCTCTTACCATCCCTTTGCAGTACTTGAGACCACATCTCAAAACACTTACAACATTAAGTAGAAAGCTGGACTGTTATTCGAGGTGTTAAACTCACGATATAGTGTAATAACTTGGAAGCAGCCCCGGTTTAAGAGTATATCACCAATATTCAAGCTGCTAGAGCATCTATGTCACTAATGTGGGATCAGTGGAGTTGTTGAATGAAATGCTGATATTGTCCATTCAGGGTAACCATGGTGAAGATTAACGCTAGCTTGCTTGTTGCTAATGGAGAATGTCTGGCTGAGCCCAAGAGCCCAGAAAAGAATTCCGTAGCCTTCAATTGCCTCAGGTAAGCCTATGATGCATTGTTCCTACGGCTTTGTCCCTCCAGGTCCGTAGCCTAGCCTTAGCCTTTAGCTTCACATTGTCATTAGCTAAGGCTGGGCAGGTCGCCTCAAAGGCCTCAATGTGTTCACTGACTGCATTGGTGTTTGATTCGAGGGATAGAGTTCGTTGGTCTTCTACTTTGGAGTGAATTATGTCCAGCTTCGTCTTGAGGGTTGAGAATGCAGATCTGAATTCGCTTGACGGGGCTATTCTGTGTCCCTCTAGCATGGTAGCTAGGGTACCCATGTCGACACCGCTGACAAGTGCGCTGTCCTTTTTAGCAATTGTCCTTTTTTAAATTTTTGTTGGATTTCAAAGCCATTTTCCGGTGGAAGTCAGTCTTAGAGATTTACTGTTGGATTGATGTGAATAGAATGTTGAAAGTTGGGCTAAATAGGTTGAATTGTTATAAAATAAGTGGGAGTGTGGAGCATGTGCCTCTACTTCATATTTGCGGCGACCAGACGCTATCCTACTTCAGGTAAATTGTATGTTCTTCTCATTTTCCTGTGTGCAAGATCACAGCAGGGAGAATGCTTGTTTGAATTTTTTTAGGAATAATGCCTTCAAAAAGTTAATAGGTGTTTGTTTAATTTATCTTAAAAAATAGCAAAACACCCTCCAACACACCAAATATTAGCTGTGTTACAAAATATGGCTTCAGCATGTAACTAGAGATGCGATTGCTGTTGGCTGCTTGTGCACTTCAGTTGCACTGTTCAAGCTGTTCCGTCATGTGCCACTGTGTGTCCCTGCACAGCAGTAACAGTAGGGCCTAAACTGGTGAGATATTGTACTAATATCACACATTCACATGCACGCCCGCACACAGAAGCACGTACAATCATGTACGAGCAAATGTGCACACCCTTTGCAGGCTCTTGCAGAAATCACATGTTTTACAAGAACCCTGGAGAGGGGGAGGAGAGACGTATGACAAGCTCTGACATTTCCATTTCAGCTATAAAAGATACAACTGCCCTCAAAGTGTCAAGATGTGCTGTGTACACGTCTGAGATCAAAAGCTCAGATTTATCACAGAAATTACATCAAACATCCCTAAGTACAGAAATGATGTTCATCTATTTGTATTTGGAGGCATATATTTGCTATACATTTTGCTGAAAATGAACAATCTTCTGATTCATAAAAAAAAAAAAAAACTGTTGTACTGTGACCCAAAATTGAAAGCAAGCAGGATGCAAGCTAAATCATTTGTCTTAATTTTGCTTCTCAATATCTAAATATATTATAATACATACGTATTAGAGCTTGTGAGTCTGTTAAAATACTGCATATTTACATTTTTCATAATGGCCTCATAAAACTGTACATTAAAGTATTATTAGTTATTATGACTTTTTAATACATTTATGTTGTAAAACGCCTATGCATGCATCATAACACTCAGTAACATTGACTTACAACCAACAATTTAAGTACAGAGTTACACAAAGTGCTTGTTAAAATGGTTCCTATAAGTTTTCAGTACTGCAAAGACCCTCCTAAATACAAAAGAAGAATAAAGTCATAAGAAACCCCAATCAACTGATGAAACAGAGTCTGTCAGAAAGAGAAAAAAGACTGAGTGGAAAACTATGGCACTTGCAGAAATGACAGTCTGCAGCTGGCAAGAGTGAGTGGGGGAAAAAGGAGATTTATGGTCATGCTGGCCCAAATGGAAACTCAGTCTTGATTGACCACTTCCAATTGAAAGCTGACCTCCAGGTCAACATGGAAAGATTTCATCAGGTACTGGGGTTTCAGCATGTTAGAGAAAAGTGAAAAAATGTGTGCAGCCATCCATCTTGAAAATGATCCAGTGTTATCAGTTCTCTGGGCAAAGGGACGCACATTTTTTATATATATATATATAAAGGAAACAGTTGCCTTGGTGCAATTCATGGGACTTTCTAAGAGGTGGTTCAATACCTCAGACCACTACTGTGATAATCCATGAAATAAAACCCAACTAACCCCATATAATAAGCTTTTTAATTGTGCAATTGGTATCATCACATAACTCTGTCCAGGTTTCAGAAAGAAAGATATGAACATGCCTATGTTAAAAGGCAACTAAGTCGGAGAAAGACAATAAGAATGACAATGGAAATGCCTCATTGTGTTTATTGTTGAGCTCATTCAACATTTGCTCTCCAAGTCTTGCATCACAGATTTTTTCTTCAGTAAATTATTCTCTGGTAACCAAGGACATTGTGTTTACTGATATACTTTAGTCTCCAAATCAATTTTTCAACAAGTCTGTCATCAAAAACAACTTAATTGATTTGTATTTGTACTGTTTGTTTGTCTCCCCTATAATGTTTGCAGCATTTTCACTTGAAAAGAGGGACAGGCATTGAGCGACAGAGCAATGAGTATCTAATTCATCACTCTCCGCACGACTTGCCTACAGGGCCAGTTTAATTTATTTTCACTTCACCACTTTGAAAACTGTTGGCTCAGGCTATTCTAACATATTCATAAATCTTCCAAGATAGGCTCATGGCTCTTCCAAGATAGGCTCTTGAGGAAACTGGAGAAATAAAGAGAAAAGAAACAAAGCATGTGTTGGGGATTGAGAAAAGCAAATTAGTTTGGTGCTAATTTATGACAGCCATATTGGAGGTGATTGGGTCCTTGCAATGTAATGGCTTGTGAAGGTTTCAGGGCCTTTTACCTTTCTTTGGCTGAGTTAATATATGTAACCAATTTGCTGTTTCCAACCCCTGGTACGTGTTTGGTCTATTTGTGTTGTATATCAAATTACACAAAGAGTATCGCAATCTCCTGTCTAATATATTGAAAGCCCCTACTGTTTTGCGATTTAAAAAAAAATTCCCACCAATTCAAATAAGTCCATTAATGATAAATATTAAGAGATGGCAGGAGATGAGGATATCAAAGTGACCACCACCTGAACCAAATAATAAGTAAATAGTGAAAATCCCGACCATTTAACTACCACATACTAATTCCCTTTTTCATTTAATTCTTAGCCTTTAATAGGTTAATTTTTACTTTAGGTCCCAGTAGAGAAATTGAGAATCCAGCCAAACCAATATCACTGGGTTTCTAAGCTTTAGCCTAGAGAGAGGACAAACAAATAAAAACAAATTAATGTGCAAGAACTAAAGAGCATTTAAATCCCCTATTGAAGTAAAGCTAAATATTGTGGATCTTTCATTCAGACTGAACTTGAGAGAATAAACAAACCATTTCTAGAGTTATTAAAAAACAACCTATGTTTCAATGAATCACATTTATTAAAAATTTAAGAGTAGATTGATAATTTGTAATACAGATTCGGTCAATTATATCAAATTCAGAGACATCCATGTGTACAAGGTGAAAGAGAGAAAGAGATAATTCATTCATTCTGACAAGGATCAATGAGTTCATCAATGAGTTCATCAATGACTCTTGCATGCCGGCAAATAAGTCCACTAATAACACATCCTGATGCCCTCCTGTACTGTCATTAGCTGCCAATAAAGCTGTGTGTTTAGTTTGCACGTATGCACTAAACATGCCAAAATGCAAAACAGAAACTTCCACAATCATATTAAGTTAAAGCAATGGAAAGTTTCATGTTTGATAGATCAAAGCTATGCAAAGTCATGCATGAAATCTAATGTGAAAAAAAATCGTTCCAGTGCCATCTTTAATTCTGATGATTGCTGGAAAAAGAAAAAAAAGAAAAAGGGAGGAAGCATAAGGTATTGGTTAATTTGCCAAACATTTTGCAAAGCAAAACTGTGGGAGAGAAGAGGACTGAGTTTAGGCTTTGATAGGTAGCTCCCTTGATGTCAGATTCCACTACAGCAGTCTAATCTAAATCTAAGTGAAAGCAGAGGGAATATCCAGGGAGTGTCATATCCGCATTGTGTTATCTGTGGCTCACAGCCCCACTTGCTCACAAAGAGCGGACCACAGGGGTGAGAAAGAAAGAAAAAAAACATTCCCTTTTAAAATTTCTGTTATTTTGGAAAGACAGTTTAAAGTGTTTCCAGGAGAAATTTGACCACAAGTAAATTCACTGGCATATTAAACTTACCCATTTAGCCTGTTAAATTTGTAGCAGAATGCTGTCTCAGACCATTTGAAAGCTAATCCCACCAAAGCAAATCACTCACTAAGCAGTGAGAAATGTTTGGTTGCAGGTTTGTAATTATTTTCTTGTGTATATTTTCTAACAAAGTTTTGCAGTTACATGCCTCAAGGTAGATAAAGTGCTGAGGTTTGGAGTGAAAAAAAATAAAAGTGGGAAAGGAAAAAGGCATGATTAAAAGTTTAATTAGAAGGATGAAATGGAGTGGGTTTTCTATTACTGCATCATTGTTGTAACTCATGTGGTGCCGCATACTAATATGATCCCCTTATTTAATTCATAAGCAATTAAAATAGCTAGTCTAGATTAAGGTTTTTATAGGTTTATTCATTTTCAAAAGATAGAGGGGGTGCAGAAGCACGATGCATTAAGGATTTTTTTTTTTTTTAATACTAAACAAGTGATCAGAGATGATAAGCAACTACATGTTTAGAGTAATCCTAAATATATATCATCTGTCTGCATAGACTGGGTGACATTATAGTTTAAGAGCTGCAAATGTCAGCTACTAATGTAATAACAAAAAAGGCAATAGAACTGATGAAAAAGAGAGTTAAAAACATAAAAAAACAGAAGAAGGAGACAAAATGAAGAAAACAGGCAGAGAGAACAAACAGGCTAAGAAAGAGATAGATTAAGTGTGTGGTGAAAGTTTCCAAAGGACAATTTTAGAAACACAAAACTGAGCTGACAAAGAGTTCCAAATATACTTGACATTGCTCATCTTGGCTCATCATAAATGGCTCCAACAGAAGATCACACACACACACACACACACACACACACACACACACACACACATACCAACTACAACACACAGACAGAAAAAGAGAGTGCATAACATTGATGACTGTGGTTCTGAAATTGTACCTTCTAAAAGTCGAATTTAAAATTTGTTCAATTTGGCAATGTCCTCATTCCTTTTACCAGCCCTGTCTCCAAGAAATTACCTGTATATACTTTGTTTCCCTACTTGTTGTGGTGAAAAACATAATGACAAAAGCACTTTGGTTAAAGGGAATATATCATGCACATTTTCAGGTCTATATTTTAATCCGGGGCTCAATTGGAATATCTTTGCATGTTTTACATTTAAAAAATCTCCTTATTCATCTTATACTGACCCTTGACACAGCTCCTCAGTTCAGCCTCTGTCTGAAACAGGCTCTTTTAGCTCCTGTCTCTTTAAGGCCCCCCCTCCTGACGAGCCCACTCTGTTTTGATTGGCCAGCTCTTGGAAACTGCACTACACTTCCGTCAGCTCCGTAGGCTACGTCAACCAAGCATTTAACAAATTATAGCAGTAGGATTTCACTACTTTTTCTTGTTCTTTACTTGAAATTATCAACTTCTCAAATACATACATGTTTCCATACATGTTTGAGCCTGAATTTGATCCAAAATACGTGAGTGGACAACACAAACAACACATAGGTATGCATGGCTGGTGGAAAAAAACGTTGTAAACGAAGCATTCAGAGCAGGTTGAAGCCTGGGCTTTTGGCTTGCAGGGATCATTTCTGCAAACGTTAAACGCAAGTTTTGGAACTATGACGACATCATAACAGTATATAGATAACAGAAAACCACTAAAAGCATGATATGTCAAGTACCTTTCTTCTGATTTCACCGAGACCATGATGTTCCCCAGCCTTCCCCAAGTACCTGAATAAAACCATAAAATATGTAATAATGCTGTAGCTGCTACAAGAGGATGTTGAATTTCAAGATCAGATATATACAACCATTTCACTGACTACTTTCAGTTTCAACATTTTGCGATTTGCCAGATATATTAATTAACGACATTTCCTCATTATGTTAATAGAAAACATTACCTATGCAGAATTACTTTCTTCCAAAATGTATTTGCTGTTGCAGATTTATTGCATATAGACATAATTTCTAGGTAACAGGATTGCCGAACTGGTAGTGATTTGAAGAGCTGTCTCAAAAAGATGTTTTCCACACACCCTCAGTTCAAACAGAGGAGGGAAAGACATTTATGCAGAGGTAGCTATAAGAATCTGCCATAAAAACCTGAATAATGAGGTGGAGAACATTTGTATAAGTCATTTTTTATGTACGTTATTTACCCCACAGCCATGAATGTATTCATCTGTACTGGAAGTCAGTCTATTAGTCAGACGACACTGCATACTTGTGTATTCTGACTCAGCTGGTGTTAGGCAGCCTATTGTGTTGGAACTACATTGGCTAATCTCTCCCATTTTTGTTTACCAATGCATATGTTAGTTAGGATTAACTTGGCACAGAATTCGTCTTCAGTTTGAGAGCACACTGAATCTTGTCAGTCTTGTTATTTTAAATTCAATGAATCGACACTCTTCCCTCTCAGGATCAAAACCACAAATCATCTGAGTAACAAATCGTTGCTGTCTTGTGTCTGTATCTATATTTACTTCCAAAATGTAATGAAATGTTACAAAAGCCGGCCTTTTTTCCAGCTTTCTGACTCCACAGTGCTTATTTTAACTCTAACCATGCACTTTCCCCAACCCTAACCAAATCATTTTTGTGCCTAAACCTAACCAAACCTTAACCATAGCATTGCCAGATCATGAAAATGATTTTTCAATAGGAAAGGTGTTGTTCTACCAACAGGGGCATCAGACCAGAAAAAGCTTATCATTCTGGAGGGCAGTTACAAACAAGGTATGTTGCTGTTTAATTCGGAGGACTCGTTGTTCCAAAAATGTGGAAATAAAGATGTTGGAAGCCTTTGTTGGTTATGAACAACCTCTCTTGTACATAACCAACTCTTTTTTTCTTTTTTTTTGCTATTCTAAAATATGTGCAGAAGATTTTAAAATAAAATGATTGCATCAGAAGAAAAGGTGTGCAGTTACCTCTTCCTCCCTTTGATGTCAGCCTGTGACCCATTACCTTGCTGGAGTACCAGAATAGGTGTGCATGTCCCTTCAGTCCTTTGCTGATTGAATGCACCAAATGTTCAATATAATGACATGGTTGAGCACTGTGAAGGCCCTGAGACACACAAGTTCAGTGTGGTTCTTTCTTTTTTTCCTCTTTTGTGCCAAATTCATTCCTGTAGATTTTGAACCAAATCCTACAAGGGGGCCCGGAGTAAACAGATACCACCACATAGAAGAATCTGTAGTAGCTATGTACAAAGCTCTTGACATACTTACTTTAGAGGAACATCTACATTGGAGTGGATGATTTTCCTTTTAGGCTTGACCATATTTGTTTAAAAAAAGTCCTGTGAAGTCTAAAATTATCCTTCAACTGAAATGTTGCATGATGTGCATATTTTGCTATTAGACAGAGCTGCCAGTGATCCGTGATGTTCCACTCTGGCCAGATGTGACTCCTCCCCACAGTTTAAATGCCAGAAGTTTGTATTTGAGCTAATTGTCTGGTAAAAGGTCAATAGGCATTTGAAAATGAAACACATGGTGGGTGTTCATTCGATGTGCTGAGAGCTGGTGGTGCTTATGAGAGTAGTCCTGGGCCCAGCCAATGTTTTTCACCTCAAGGGATAGTTTGTGAAGTCCATTTATGGTGTGTTGTCAAGGAAGAGCACAATGCTGTCAGAGCTGTTATTGCTGGGGCACTGACTGTAAAGACCAGACAAGGGATACAGTAAATCTGTTTTGTGCAAATAAAAGACGATCAGCTGCTTTTGGAACCACTGTGAGGTTCACAAGTTGTTCCAGATGGCTCAGCCATTAACTTGCAATTTTCTACATATCCAATTTTTCTAAGTGCACTCAGTTAGAGGAACAAAAACATTTAAACACATGCTGCTGAGATGGTGTTTTACACTTTTTGTGGAGTGTATGTCTTTTTCAAAACAAACAATTGTCCCTTTCATTTATCTTAATCCATTTCTTTTTCAAACACTTCATCAGCTTAAGTGGAGGCACAGCAGAATAAATGAAGCAACTGTAACATGGGACCCTTTGGTTCCTGAAATGTACTGTGTGTACAGTGTATACATATTTTTATAGAACACCTATGGCAGGCTGGAGTTGGTGTGGGATCACGAGAATCCATTGTCGTACATACATTATCATTGGATTTTTTGGGCATCAGTGATGGCCAATCACATCATCTCTTCTCATCCCTGCAGTGTTCTCCCCACAAAGAGGTACTGACAGTCTGGTTATAGGGTAATTACTTCATCAGGTCTTACTGTACATGAAAGCACACATGCTAGAAAGTCAGGACAATGTTTGAATTCTGTCTGGCTACTTAACTAATGTATGTTTACTGTATGTCTATACTTTGATTAAAAGAAAGCACATGCTCATTATATGGAGATATTTTACATTTACAGGGACAGAGACATAATATTGTATAACACAACAACTGTGTGAGCAATGCACTTACAGTATCAGTATCCATGTTAACAGCTATGTACTGCACATGGTGGAGATTGTGAAAAGCATTTCACAGTTTACCTGTTTATTTTTCAACTCTGAGTGTGACTTCAAATTAAAATGGTGGTGAGGAGGCATCTGTTTTATGTAGGGCACTAGCACATATTTGTGTCACTCACCTTGATACTGAAACATTCAAACTCAATGTGCTGCTACTGCCACTAATATTACTAAGGAAACTATCACTGTTATTGTTATTATTATTATTATTATTATTATTATTATTGTTGTTGTTGTTGTTGTTGTTGTTGTTGTTGTTATTATTATTATTAATAATAATAATAATAATAATAATAATAATAATACCTCTGTGACTATTATAAAAGCAAAATATGCCCTAGCCTCCATGCAGTACTTCCTTGCATCTACCCCAAATCTCAATAGTAATTACTGGAAATATACTGGATGTGAGCACCTAATGTTGTAGCTGAATATCCATCCACAGTGGGACTCTGATTAAGAAGTGGGCACAGAAGCAGATAATAGTTTTGCTCACTTAATCTAGGTTCTTGGAGAGAGGTTGCAAAGTATATGTGTGTGATATCTGAAAATATAAACAGAAATAAATAAGCACGTAAGATTTCACAAAGGTATATGATTTTATAACTAAATAATTCCTACATAATGTACTCTCCTAGCACATTAATAAGGCATGAAGATGTCCACAGTTTCTTTCCTTTAAACACAACAGCACGATACATAACATTGGTCACCTAAAGTTAGCTGCATTCCACCTCGTCCACGTAACTACGTTTCAGCCATTATGCTAGGTATAAAGAGCAGAAACATTAACTTGCTGAATACACATCACACAATTATCTCAAATACATAACAACAAGAATGTAATGCTCAACTTAGCATAAATAACTGAAAAGATATGCTTACATTCGTCACAAACACACACAGAATGTCCTCACTCCTTTACTGCCTGCAGCAACTAGAAGCTACTAGTAGAGCAGACAATTTCTCAATTACCATGTGGCACTGAGATAATTCCACAGTTAGCAACTCACCCTACTGGCCTCACAGAGGGCAATACATGAAGTTCTGAGGGAATTCTGCACAGTAATTACATTGTATTCCATTGCAAAAATGTACACTCACAATTACCAAATACACTGTAGCTACCATGTAGTGCCATCCTAGCAATGTCCTCCCAGCCAACCATTTAGCCATGCTGGGGCAATGCTTAAAGGTTGAAGTAGGAGACATCTTATGTCCTACAGGAAAACATTAGAAATTAAATATATTTGTTTATTCAGAGATTCTGACATTTTTAATGAGGGAGATTGAGGAGATATCAATTTAAGTATTTTAACAAGATAATAGATTTTTTTTTTGTTAAAAAAAACACACGTAGTTTTGTGATGTGGTTTTTTAACAATGAAAAAATCAATTATCTTGTTAAAATACTTAAATTGAGTAGAGTATAGAATATTTTATATACATCTTAAAACATGTCTGGGGGCGTCTTTAAATTTACATCAGCAAATGTATCTTTTTGTAGTTATAGACAAATGTATTACATTATTCATTTATTTTATTAAAATACTTAAATGCCTTACTTCTCCTTTAGAAAATAATGTGTTAATATATAATTTAAAACATGACCCACACCACACATACAGTACACCCACTGATATAGGGGACTATCTCTGTGTTATCTGCTTGTGTTTATTAACATAGAGGAAAAGATAAAGCCTATGAACATAGCCTCATGTATCTTAGTATAAGTGCATATTTTTCAAAAGTGAGAATCCTAGTGATCAACAATAATAAGCCATACCTTTATAATGCTTTCCCCAGTACAGCCATACAAGTAACACTATTCTAAAGCTGACTGAATTTGCTGTGAACAATAGAAAAATTCATATTCTCCAAAAGCATGGGACACAATTCAGACCAGGTCCTGTGACCTAAGTGAATATAAAGGGTTTAACCTATGCCCAAGAGAACAACTTCTTTATAACTGCACATGGCTAGCGTGAGAGGCATACATATATGGTTCACCAAGGGATGAAAGAAGACTAATTGTTACACTTGCACTTGTGCTCTAGACAGAGAGGGTGAATTAAATGACTGGATCTCATTATAAATATATTTAAGCAGCGCAGACCTTAAAAGCTCTCAATTGACTACATGCCTCTTCATGGACTGTGTGAAGTGCCATCACTTTGAAGAGCACTATGCCTGTTGAAGAAGTTACACCATCAGCTGTCTTTCTAATTAAAGGCAAACACGCTAATTAATGTTAAATGAACACATTTTCAGGAGAACTCTCAACACCTTCTGTCACCCCTCCACCTCTATAATTTGGCCTAATAAAAAACTCTACGCTTGAAACCAATCTGAAAAGCTTTTCCATTCTCTTGGAATTATTATCAAGCGAAAAGAAAGAATCTTTTCCAGGCCTGTCATCTATCAATTGAGTGACAGTCTTCAAAGCACAAGGCTTATACATTTGATGCATGACAATAAAGCTTTCACCAAAACCTATACAGTCCTTTGAGTAAGTGGCAGTGAAGGATTTAAAAGTGTTTCTCTGACAAACCATTTAGTTCTCTGATTTTAGAGGACGAGTAATGATCCTCTTCAGAGAGGAAAGGGAGGGTAGTGGGGGTTGGATTGAAAATGTGTCTCTGAGATTCTCCGACTGGTTTTAATATCCTACGTAAACTCGAATGAATCAAAGAACCAATCACTCTATTCAAACACTTGACCACAGTTTACACAGTCTTTCATCTTTCAGTCTTTCGTTTTCCCCAGGGTGACTGTCACCGCAAGCAATTCCTTCTCTTAGGCTAATTATTACTTATGACAATGTTTCTGACAGAAGTATTCAGAACTATATAAAGAACATAACCACTGGTGGGTAAAAGTTGATATTTGCATCCACTGATGTATGATCTGTAAGTGAAATGCTGGTATTTTAATTTTCTGATGTGTGGAGGCGTAATGAAAGTGATTCATAGTACATTCTTGAGATACATTGTGCTGAATAAATATATCAGAATTTCATGTATATATATGTTGCAGCATGGAGTGATAGTGTCTACTCTCATTTCTTAAAGTAGTTTGCACAGTTTGTGCAATTGTTTGCATTTAGGCTTTTCTTTGATCAAAGACTTAAGAACACAATCAAGTGAGGACACGAGCAGACATGTCAAACCACAGAAAATCGTATCGCAATTCCCAGAGGGGATTGGAGAGCAAATCTATCCCAGTCCCAGCCCCAATTAAAAACTGCGTTGACATTCAATTCTTGAGACGGCACAAGTCTACCTGAGAGCATTTTATTATGTATGACTATAGATCTCCTTTAAATTTGGGGGCCAAAATGCAGTTTGACCGTCCTGCCTTGTGATGTCCAACATCACGGGGTGACATATGATATGCTGTGTTTGTTTACCTTGCAGATGAAGCTTGCTCTCAGGGCTCTGCAGAAGGATTGAGCTAACTGAGTCCAGATTGTCATAGCTACTGCATCCCAGTGGCCCCGTCCGTGTCTCTGTCACCTGCAAGAGAATTAGGACTTAAATGAAAGACACATTTGAGAAACAAGCACATGCACTTGTGTTATGTGTGTGTGTGTGTGTGTGTGTGTGTGTGTGTGTGTGTGTGTGTGTGTGTGTGTGTCACAGTTTATGTAGTATTCCTTTGTTCTGTTGTATTCTTATTACAGTGCTCCACATGACACTTAAAGACAACATTTGCAAAATTGGGGATCACAAGACCAGCCATTGGCATTGGCTTGTTGGTAGTAAGATGTTCACAACGGGAATGCTGTCAGAAGATAATTGATCAGTTATTAGACAGTTTTCTTATTTGATTGACTTTCATGTGTGCTAATTGAACTGAGACCACACTTGTATATTTGACACTCTGTGGCCCACAGACAAATCAAGATTGTGCAGTGACCGTATGCATCGAGAGAAGTTCTCACATGATAAACATGTTCTTCAGACCTTTTTCTTCACCAGCCATAAGGTGAGAACTAACCGACTCAAAGCTCAAAGGATGGGTTAATAGCATTTTTAGACAACACCTTTACATGTTACATCTTTAAAGGATAGGCTCACATTTTCTCAAGTCAAAACATTACTCACATGCCCACACCGAGACAGTTATTTGTTGCTGCAACCATTACTCTTGTCCACACTGGCCATTAAGAGAACGTTTCCTAATATGTCTTCCATGGAAGAGATGGGGACAAAATACAGTCCTTTTTGTGCAAAATGCATTCCAAAGTTCAGCTGAAACTAATACGAAGCTTCAGCAGTCTGAGTTACTGAGATTAAATGTTTGTTTTTCTTCCCAAAGTTGCCATCTTCTTAATACAAAATTCATTGTTTTTGTCGCTCCAGACAATGTGTTCTCTCCTCCATGTGAACTGTTTTAAGCAGGGATCTCTTCAGGGCCAGAATGGACAAGAGGAACAATTGCATCAACCAATAAGTCTTGATATGTACATATGGGCATTTGAATATTCTTTTAAGACAGACTTGAAAAAGGTGAGGATATCTTTTAATGTAGCCACTGCTGACACATCCGACTTGCTATTAGGATAGGATTTCTTTTAAAGTCACTTTAAAAAGACTTTTATTTGAAGGGGAAACATAAATGGACATTTTTTCTTGAACCAAGTCCTTGCTCCGTGCCAAACAATAGCACTGAAACAATAACAGTATTTCCTGATGCCCACCCCGAACTGCCGTCAAAGGAAATAATGATGCTATTGAGATGTGAAGAAGCTGCTTTTAAATGTACACCTTCCACATTTGAGACCAAGAAGAGGCTGCACTTAAAAAGAGGAGGGAGTAAAACATCTCCTGTTTTTCAGTTGCCATTGCTTATTAAGTTCCTCCAGCAGTTCCTACTTTTACAAGGTTCAAAGAAACCAAATGAGATACTCAGCAAAGGAGATTAAGGGAAAATAAAGAGAAAAGATAAATCCTCTAAAAACCTTGAGTATTTTCTTTATGCCAAGTTGCAGACCTACAATTTGAAGATGCCAGAAAATGAAATCAAAGACAGTGTGTGTGTGTACGTGTGTGTATATATGCACTGAGTAAAACTCAGGAGCAGACATGTTTCCATTCTCTGTTTAAGACTGACTGAGATTGACACTGAAATGAGAATAGCTGATCCACCTTAAAATTCAGTCCACATTAAGTGAGCCTGGTCAGGTTAGGCTAACCCATTGTTGCTAATTTAAGAGTTAACCCCCTTCACTTTTCCAGCAGTTGGGGAAACAACAGACAAGACTTTTCTTGGTCTTGAGAAGCTGCAGCATTTATTAACTGACACACTGTAGCCTTTACTGTACATTTACTGCCAATTTGAAAACTTAGTACTAACCTTTTCCTCTCCTCCACTCACATTCACCATCACTTTTCTGCTGCTTCTCAACCACACACTCGCTACGCATCCACATTATGCACTGCCCTATTCCTTAATGGAGCTACGCTACTCTTATAACAGTACCTTTCACGTAGATGTCCTCCTGAAGAATGAGGACAGGGAGGATTCTGGGATTTGATGCACTAGTTACTTGTACTACTACTGAAATATATGTTTTTTTAAAACATTTTAAGCTTTGTATAGGAAATTTCCATTACAGTAATAAGAATAGAAGGCTTGGTTGAAGGGTTTCCAAGCTGATCCACAGGATCAGGACCAATTCAGACACGCCTGTTTAGTTTCCACTATATTGCTGATTGTAACTCATTGAGCTCTTGGTACATCAACTGTTAAAAGCATCCCTTTCAGCAGAAAGGGGTGCTTTTAAAGCACCAACAATGGCCCAGCAACTTTGAAACAAATCACTGAAATGTGCTTGAGGCTGAGTCTTGGCTGGGTTTTCAAGAAGGGCTTCACATCAGTAGTCCCACTGAACCTGACAAAAACATGACATTGATAGATAAACAAAAATTACTAAATTGTTTGTAAAATATACAACACCTTTGTCCTCAATAGCGTATGCATGCTACACTATGTATGCGTCTGTGATTGACAGTGTGATACCATTTTCCTGTCTTTAATGTTGAAACTGCACCAGATGGTGCTCTGACAAGCAAGAAATTAGACAGATGTATATCTTACCCTTGGCATCAGGCTGTGGGGGGGAAAATGCAAAATCAGGAGGAGACAGACAGGGCCAGACTCTGTCGTAGAACTATACAATCTTAGTATTCAGTGACTTTGCTCTTGTTTGCTCTCTTATTTGTATCATCTTAGGACACACGGCCGTCACATGACAATGCTGTAATATGGTAACTGTATGACTGATATAATCACTTTAACTGTTAAGGAATGTCTGGATACACTGCACTGAATATACCTGATGTCTAATCTCAGGATGGTAAATTTGGCACCATCAGTATATTACAGTATGTCACAGTTGAATTGCATTGACAGTCTTAACGAAATGTGTTAGAGATTCATACGGTTTAATGACTAAAAGTAAATTCAGTATGGAGTAAAAGAGAAACATCATTAGCGTTATTATATAGACCTATTTCACATTTGTGAAGTTATAAACTAAAGAACGTTAAGGTCAGTGCAATGTCTCCATGCTACCAAAACTCTTTAATAATGTTTTCCCCAGAGCAATATGCTTACCTTTAACACACAAGCATAACTAAGAGAATATAAAGCTGATCAAGGGTAGCCTGTTTATTTTTTGTTTCTATAAAAACCTCTTGCTTACATCCTGGAAGGATAATGCAATCAAAATGACACAGAATAGGCTATTAAGGCTAACAAGTTACTAATGGTTGGTGAAATTGCATTTTCCAAGCAGCCCTGCTGTTGTATTGTAAACATCTCGTTCTTCCTTTACAAGATGGAAATACAATAATCTAAAATGGGGGAAATTGATACTGATAAAATACTTTCTATAATTAAAATACATAAAGTGTTGTGTTAAAAGTTTTCACAGAGAAGTTGACTCTTTTCTAGATTATATTAGATCCATGGTACAGAGACAGCCTGTACCTCTCCATCCTTTAATTCTCTTTAGTTAGTGCCAACTTTACTGATTCCACCTCTGTGAGTAAGATCTTTTACTGCTAAAAAAACATTAGTTTATTGCCCTCAAACTATAGAGGCCTGTGTCAGTCCAATTTTACCCATACCCCAATTACACCAATACGTTTGCCTAGTCTTAGTAAAACTGCTGTTCTATTTGTTGTCAGTGTTTGATTTTTCAAAAATGTTTATGGTACATTTCCTACTGCATCTTCAGTAGTCTAACTGGTTCATAATTTTCTAACTTGTTCCCACCTTTTATATCATTTCTGGCAAGCAATGGACTTTGAAATGCACTTCATGGCCTTGCATAAAGTGCATGTGCAGATTGATTACAGACCTCGACTTGCCTATCACACTCTACCATCTTGATGGCTGCTGACAGTGCTCTTTTTCCTCCCGTTTTGTTGTGCTTATCGCCAAATGAATTACTTCCTTCAAAAGGCTGTGTTGCATGATCCATGGTGACTGAGCAAAGTGAATATCTGTCCTCTTTTGCCTAAAGACATCTTCCCAGGTGGCAAAGCAGGCGTATGCACGAACAAGCTCAGGCCCATTCACATTAGTTGTTACACAAACATCCCACACACATGCGCTCTAATGGTTGTGCATAAACATGAGCACAGCTTGCCACAGTCAGTTTACTATACAGTCATTTTTCTCAAAGAATTATTATTCCAAATTGGGAACAGACATACCCAGCTTTATGGATTAGAGACTAACCCTTGTAATCTCAATGACCTTAGGAGAGCTGTATGCAGCACTTGTTAGGCTCTCTTTTTTCTTTCTCTCCAGCAAACACCATAAGAGTGCTGTGCACCAGATTATGAAAATGGAGTATAACGTAATAAAAATACAAGGAGCAATCAAAGGACTGAAGTGGGCCGAGGGGGACTTAGAGGATTTGGATTATTAAGCAGAACACAACAGTGAATCCCACTGGGCCCAGACTGTATCACAGCACACAGTCAGAAACCACGGTTCTGGAACATCCTCTCTAATTGTCATCTGTCATCAAGAAAATCATCTAAGCAAGTAAATAAAAAGATGATGCACATAAGAACCTGGGCATCCTCTTTTTCTGCATTTTCTGTCAGCAACCAAATGCATACGTACTATTCCCCAAAGCCTCAAATGTTGGAAAAGTAAGTTTCTTCTGTCTGCGCAAACTTTCTTGTTTTCCAAGTGCAAAATTCATCCTGGTGACATACATACAATGCAGCTTCAGTGCATCAGGTGTGTGTAGGCGAATACTTTGGGAACTTGATGTGTGTGTGTGTGTGTGTGTGTGTTTGTGCATTGAGAGTCAATTATATTTCTCTCTTTTCATATTGAAATGAATCCTATAAAAGCTTGTTTCTGTCAGTTACATAATCAGTTGCTAAGGATGCCAGCCAAATATTTTTGATCCAAAGCATATTTTACAATTTTTGGTCACATGTTTAAATTCCAAGCATAAATATCCTAAATGTATTAGAATAAAAGTATTTGTCACTTTATTTAATGGAAGTGGCCTAGTTGACCCTCTCTAATTAGGCACATGCAGCAGAAAACATAGGCACTGTACTGTATCTTACAACTGTTGTCACCACTGTCTATGTGTTTTCTAGCCCATAGGCCTGTTCACTCGTATGGTTGACCTTTCCGATGCACATGCTTTTAATAAAGCACCAATTAAAAGTCTCCTTAGGATCTTGGAGCTTGAAAGATTCTTAAATACAGAGTTTAGGACATTTGGCAGTCAACGTAAGGCAAAGGTCAGAGCATGACAGCGAAAATGCAGATGTTTGTTACTCTTAATCAATGCAGTTTTCTTACAGAGAGAAATTTCAACATAGTCATATTATCTTTGAGTACTGTGAATTAAATTACTTTTAATCAAATAAAAAGTAACTATGAATTTCTTCCCAACAGTGTCCAACTGTCCATCTGTGTCCCCATTAATCATGTAAAAATACAGTAAACACAAACACTCCTCCTGTTTGAAATAAATGACTTTGCAATGTAATATATAAAATCAAATCAAAGGGCTCTCCATTTCTATAGACTTAATGAGTATTAGCTTTACATTAGCATTGCAGCCCTATGAGAACGGAGACAGAGAAATCCTATGCATTAGATGTCAACCTTGGATGTGTTTCGACTGTTTCAGTTGTGCAAGAAAACCACTTTCCATCAAGTTCATTAAAATTATCACTGCATATGGAACTCTCATTATTTCCATAATTCCTGTAGCTTGTCATGGGAGAAGTGTGGGTTCTCAGTTCTTTTGTTCAAACCATACTGAGTATATTTTCAGAAACCAAACCCCACTTTATACCATGTCCCCAAGTCGCATTTCAACTTGAAAGACAGAGGAGAATAAAACTGTGGTTTTGAAGTTATATGAGATAAGGAAAACACTGGATGAAGGCAATAAGATGGGTGGGTGGGACAGGGAAGAATACTGTAAGGTTGAACTGTCTTCATTACGCATTGCCTCTGCTGAGCCCTCCTAATCTGCCCATCACCTGCCATTCTCTTAATGACTTGCTATTTCTGGCTTCATAGAAATGAAGAGATGTGCTCCTCAGTAATTCTCCAAGCCTGGTAGTGTAAGATCTCTGAGGACATCTTTTTCTGCCTTGCTGATATCATAGTACATGTGGCTACAGTGTCACTGTGAATCACATTTGAGGGACAATGAAACCATATTTGATGAACTTGAATTTCTCCTTTGCTAGGTTAATCATATGAATACTTATATTGGCATTCTTTGGAAAATATGTCAATGTGTCGACTATAAAAGTAATTTCGAAATGTAACTAATTTGTTTTAAGTGATACAGAGAAAATGATCAAACTTTGGGGCATTTCTAATTATAACCGTGCCACCCTCAATTGCGTAACTCAAGTAACACTGCATATAAAATCTGTCATGCATGCTTGTGGCAAATGCAAATTAGATGTAAACTGCTCCAAACTTGGCTACTGCAGACAACTAAAATCTGGGTCATATTGTATACACATTAAATTTCCCTTACCTCACATGGGGCTCACATGACTGGACTGTGAAATGAGGAATGGGATATGGCTGTGGCTGCTATACCAGCTGCTCCACCAGCCACACTGCAGCATCATCAGGAAATATGCATATTGAACGCTGGTGTAAATCAGCCCAGAGTGACTGTATGGATAGGTGACCTTGTGAGGGATGCGGTAAGCACACTCCCGGGTAGGAATGCATACTTGCACACTTCATGCATGAATGGATAAAATACACACGCCACAGTCAGTTGCTCAGCCACATGCACACTCACATACGGCCATGATAGCATGTGAGCACGTATGCACACAGTCAATTCCTAATAGTACTTCTTCCTGCATAATCACACTTTTCCACAGGAAGACACTCACTCGTAAAATTGACATTTTCTTTCCATTAAAACACTCCATTGGGTATCTTATTTTCATGCCTAAATGACACTCCCTGTCCACTGGAGTCCTAGCTTGCAGCAATCAGGTTCAGCCACACAAAGACAAACAACCACATGCCATTTATTTCTATCAGCAAGGTATGACATTGTTCACAGTGGGAAGAGACTTCTCTTTGTATTGCCTATATTTTTTGTTTTAGAACCCCACTGATGTATTTTATATGATGAGAAATATCATCATCTCTCCATTATTAAATGATTTATTTTTCCTACTAAAGAATAGTGCACTAGCGGAAAGGCACTCGAGCTGTTAAATGTTAAATGTGATAGTGGAGAATGTGACAATGACGATGAATATAAATCTTGGCATGTGAAGACACTGAAATACAATTTATTAATTAGTAAAAATGGATAACATTTCTATGTTAAATAGATTTTCTTTCTGTTTAATAAAAGAGCTGCAATATGTTAAAGGTGATAAATGATATACAGCAGGAATCCCCCATACTGTACAATCTCATTATATCCTAACCCCAGGCCAGCTTGTTCAGTACTGTAGCTCTACTGTGTTTGTGTTTCTCTGTGTACATGAGTGTACAAGTGTGTATATTTCACACTAGTGAGTGAAAAGCAAGGACAGAGACCAACTTTATTTTACAGTTTCGCATCATCCCTGACTGTGTTATTTACCTCTCTGTTACAGCTGTATTTGTTTTACTTTACTTTTTTACTTTTGTTTTAAGTTGTGTGTTATGGTCTTCGTTACACAGCTGCAGTTTAAGTATTTTAGGTATATTTTTCAGTGCACATGGTGGGGTGGTGGGAGGCTGGCGGAGCAACAGGAAGCATTTGTTTTAGCTGATGTATTTCTGGATAGATGGGTCTCAGGTAAATAACAAGGCTGAGATTTAGCCAGGGGTGCCAACAGCACAGTGGGGATATGTCTTGGTTTTGATTAACGTTCACATGTAGCTAAGACCTCTTAGGCACTGCAAAAGCACAGGGGGATGGGAAAGGTTGTCAAGGATGAAAGTTTTGATAAATTCAGCTAGCCACTATGTATGTAATCTGTCTGTACACATATTTAGTCGGAAACAATTGGAGTCTGCACAGAGGGCACACACATACACAAACACACACACATAGGGCTAGCTGAAATTTGCTGTTGAAATTATATCTCATGTTTGACACTTTGGTAAATGGTTGGTTGATTTTGATTACTGCTGATTTTCAGTTAACAATAAAATCAGAGCTCCTTACAGGCCAATTTCAAATGTAACTTTAAGAGCAGTCTATGATGTGTTTTCTGTATTTCAACCATTGCAGCTAGCACAGCATGCATAACCTGTAGGAGTCCAATAACAATCAAACAACAATGCATTTCTCGCTGATGAAAAGACAACTGAGTTTTTAATGAGAAAGGTTTGCATGCGCACTGGCACAGATGTCTGATGTCATCAAAGACTGATTTTTATATGTCCTGCTGGCTGTTCTGATGTTCCTGTACTATTCTGCCACTTCATTAGTAGTCTGATCATGACACAGTTATTCAAATAATGCTTACAATTATACATATTGACACAAGATACATTTTACTTTAATATACTGCAGTAGACTTTTTTTTCATTTTATTTTAAATCATATGTTTGGAATGTAGAAGCTGATTCATTTTATGTGGTAACAACAAACTATTTTTATATTTTTCTTGTATTTAATAGACAGAATTTTCACATTGCAAGGCTTTACATCTACATGTTTTAATGGCCAGTGTAGTCAAAGACACATAGTGTGAGTGATTTGTGAATTTACCACATTTAATATAAGCAACCAAACTTGACGTTAAATTTCCTCCAAGGAAGATAACACATTTGGTTTCTATTTTGTTTTGGTTCTTAGATGACTGCTAACCATCATAGGAAACAGTTCTGTGATATGAGGCAAAGAGCCAAAAAAAGTTGGCGACGCATCATTGGGGCCATTTTGTTGAAGGGAGTGGGCATCTACCAGCTTGTCCCTGACATCTGCACAATATGCAGCCATTTCCAAATTAGAGCATCTGTTGTCTCCAAAAAACAGTTGTTGTTGGTTTACCATAAAACTACTTTAGCATATAATAACACATTTAACATACAATACAATACATATACAATACAATATTTTATTGTTATTTTATTTTACTATTTTGCACCAGATTTTCTGTTTTCTGGCTGGTTTTATATGTTTCAAGAGATTTTCCCCAAAGCCCCTTTCATTACCCTACCGTATATGCTCAGTTTTGGTAACACAAAGAGATGAATGAAATGATAAATCCCTCAGAGGCCAAAAATACAATTAACTCACAAAATAGCCAGTGGAAAAAAGTGGACCTCACTTCCATCTTGCTTACTTGCAGACAGGAAATGTCTCAAACATTTCTGCTGTATTGACACATGTTTTTCATCCTGATTGTAAGTTTGCACACCAAAGCAGGTCTCAGCTACTGAATCAATATTGGAGGAGCAAAGCCGTTGTTCTCTGTGTTTATAGATCCATGCTTTCTGCCGGACTTTGCTTCCTCTGCACATTCTGATCACTGTCTGTCTGCTGGAGACGTGACTGGAGAACTGCAATTTATGCTGCCTTTATTTATAGTCAGGAGATTTGAGAACGCAGGTCAGCCTTAAATGAGTTTTGGTTATTATATATTTGACAGTCCTGCACATAGTTATTCAAGGTATCTGATATTCCCACAAATTTTGTTACACACGATCTGCTGTCAACTAATATTTTAAACTCTTCACTTCAAATTTCACCTATATTTGATGTATTATTTTTACTTGATTTTAGACAACACATGATGTTAGGCTGTAACGGCTCAATGTGTGGAGTGCTCTATGACATGATTGGACCACCCAAGTGACAATCTGGCATTCTTGCAGTTTTTACTTATTTTTTGTACGCATAAAAATAGTTACGTAATAGTTACTTAAAGCCACAGTTTTATTCAAAGCAAAGCAGGCGATTTTCTTTGGAGAGAAGGTGCCCTGGATTCTACACCCAGCGTTAGTAAACCGCCTGCTGCTTTTAAATGAGATGAGAGGAGTTAATATAATTGGCCATTACCGAAGTCTGCCCCAACTCCATTGTCTGATAATATATTCCTGAACAGTGTATTTACTTTCACCCTTTCCTCCTTTTCCACATTACTCTTGTGTCCATAGTCACCAAAACTGCAAAAAAAAAAAACCCATATTTGCCCCTTCCTACAGTGTTCATGACACAAAACACAAAATTATTGTCAATATGCATCATGTAAGTACAATGTAAACTGAAAAGGTTATTAAGCTAAATTTTAACACTGGGGCACTCACTACAAGAGAGGACCTTAATTTGTATAATCATTTACGACTCAACTAAAGATGCTGATCATTGATTTTCCTGATCAAATTATCACAGAGCAATTACACTTGCTGAACCTAGAGCTTTCAGGGCCCCTGAGGCAGTTGGTATTTTTGCTCAGTCTGTAATTAAGCATATAAGTGTACATTATTACACACAGAAAACATGATATGTCTAGAAAGTTGAATTCAACATAAAATGAGATGTTACGACAGATATCAACCTTTATACCAGTATGATTATGTATTGTTATTCTCACCCTCTCCAAGGTGTGTTACTGCTGCACTGTAGCACAAAAAAAACATCATAAGTGCGCAGCCATTCCCACTGTACACTTACTTTATACCCTATGTGTACACAACCGTGTTTGTTTCACTTGATAGAGCAAACATATTAAACTGCTATTTTATCCTGTTAGAAGGGCAAGAGATACCCTTTGTGAGTTTCAAACAAGTCATTACTAACTCTCAGAGGATGCAATACGTGATAAGCGAAAGACAAGCTATCTTGCATGACTGCGTTGCCATTAACTCACTCACTAACTCCACCAATCTACTCCAAGCCCTTTTTCCAAACTCAGACAAGCCTCACCTCTTGACCTGTGCTACAGGTCCATCGGTCTTGATCAGCAGACATGCAGTCCATTCAGCTTTGCAGTGACTTGTCTGTGTGTGTGTGTGTGTCTGTGTGCTGTATGGATACTCTCTCCCCTCAACACCCCCTGCCTTGCTTTCCTGTGAAACTGACTCAGCAGCCACTGTCAGGTCTGCTTAATTTTGTCATGGTTGACTTCCTGCTACCTGGAGTCTCATCTGCCAGAGCCCCTTAATCCACTTGTCACTCACAACAACAAAAAGCTAAGAAGGTGCTCCTTGAATGAGGACAGGAAGGTGGAGCAAAATGGGTCTGTGGGAGAGTTGGATCGGAGGTTTCCATGCAGGTGCACAGGCACAGGTGCATGGCAGCAGCTGTGAGAATTTTGGAGTTCTGGAAATTCTACGGTATTTACACTGATTATCAATTAAAAAACAATAAATCCATCAAAAGAAATGAAATGCATCATCATTCCATGTCAGCAACTTAATACTCAGCTGATGAAAATGAACTATGTAATGAAAAAATAATAAAAAGCAGAGTAGTTTGAAATAAACAAAAACAAGAGAATACGGCTATAAACTGTCATAAAAGTGTATTTAATGTTAGACTGAAATATATAATAATAATGTAAATTATTAGTTTAAAATATAAAATAAATAATAACTCTATTAAATATATTACAATGCTCATATAGTACAGTCAACAAACTCAGATCATTTATTTAACCAAATATGGATAAAACATCATTTATAGGTAAATATATATGTCCTATAACTACACAGTTTAGCAACTTGTGTCCAGTTCCATCACTATCAAATTTGGTCAAAAACTAAAGCAATGATTATGTACCCTCACATATTTTTGTTCACTGCAATTAAGAACTACTACTACTTTTGCCAGACCCACTGGCAAAAATGGCATTAGACTTGCAGCCGTTGCACCCCAGTAACCCGGCATTTTGGGATAAAGACATGGAAAGAAGATTGGCGGGAATGGTCAGTCCTGAGGATGTTAAGTGATGTACAGAGGAGGGATTTAAATTAGTTTTCATGATTCTTTGTATTCTATGTCTGTCTAATATGCCTCCAGGATGATACCTACGCTCCAGCTGATTTGAACTGCAAAACTGGCCATTTGGTTAAAATACCTAAATTAATCATGTAGTTTGATGTGCACAGATGTATGTGTGGTTATTTTGCAACAGCTTGGTGCGGGGTGTGCATGATTTCAACAGGGTAGCCATAATGGATTGAAGTTCTGTAACTGCACTGTGCTTTGATAATGTATATAAAAAGGTTCAAAACACCAACATCAACATCTCACTTATTTGAAACTCCCATATGTCAAAACCTCTCAGGCTGATGATTTGAGAATTAAAGTTCAGATGGTCTTCATTGATATTTACAGAAGGCGATGCACCGTAGCAGGATGAAAGGCTATACGAACGTTTGACATTCCAATTTCTCTGTGGTGCAACCTATTTTCTCATCTGCAATCTGCTTTCTGCCAAGAATTGTGTGATTGCAGACCCATGGAAAACCACAGAAGTCTAAATAATTCTGGTCACCAGGGCTTGAAATTAACACCACCTATTTCGCTCAGTGTTGGTAAGAATTTGACTGGGGCAGGTAATTCTACCTGCATCTCTGACTGTTTCTATATAAACACAAAGCTACTCTTGTACTGGGGCTTCAACTACTGTAAGTTTGCTTTGATGTGTTTTCTCCCCACATTTGCAATGTAATGTACAAATGTCTTCTAGCCCATGCCTCTATATTTTATGTGTTATTGAGGATAAATTAAACTGGTATGTTTTCAAATATTTTATCAACAACACCGAAGTGGTTTCCTTGCAGTAGAAGTGCACATCAACACACTGTGGTCAGCATACCAAATATTAAAAAAAAAAAAAAAACTGGAGAAATGTCATAATTTTAGTATGAATGTTGTTTTTATCACTATGCAGCTGTACATGTATAATTTTTGTGTGTGTTGTGATATTGTTGACATATTTACTCATAATTTAACATACTTGGGTGGGAGGAACAATGCTAGAAATTCTGATTCAGTATAGTCAGTCGTTAGTAATCAACACTTAGTCTATAGGTCTCTGAGTCCAAGTCCCCTAAAACTGCACTGGAAGCATAACAGAAGCAAGAAGTCTCTGCTAATGAACTGCCAGCATGTTAAATAGGTTGACGTCCTCACACACACAAAAAATAAATAAATTAAATAAATATATAAATAATCCAAGAGGCAGTGCTGCACACTCAGGTTCATTTTAACTTTATTTTCTAGTTGTGGTGCATGTATTGCCTTGTAAACAAGGTGCATATGAGCAAGGTCATAGCAGACAGGGCTGTTGTCCTGAGCCCCTGGGCAGTATTATTTATGTGCTATGCAGGTATACACATAGAATATTGCTCACACCAGGATAGTCTGGTATGGGACTGATTCACTATTTAGAATAAAGTGCCGCCTGAATTATTGTAGACAGGCTTCTTTTTAAGCTTCTCTTAGTTTCTCTTGTGATAAAGCTGTTTTAAATTCTTTTTTTTAAAAAATTTTAGCAGGAGTTTCACTTAATTTAAAGTAGAGATCATGACAAAAGAGAAAAAATCTGGAGAAAAACTCATTACTTTTCTTACATTACGTTTCTAACACGGGATGTGAGCAGCGTCAGCTCATAAAAATATTTTGATATGTGTGTTTATATGCTTTTTTAAAGTGATATTGCAGTAAATAGACAGACCTCTCTCTGAAGGATGTACTGTAGGACATCAAGCCCTGTTGTTCAAGGTATTACCATGATTATTGTAATTATTAATAATAATAACTTGAAAAAGAGTAATTTTGTATTTACAGTAGTTAGTGCAAATTTATATGTATAATTTAGTTCTTTATTTAAAAAAAATACATAAAAAAATTAGTTTCAAAACTAACATCCTGTCCACACAGAAAGCGTTTCAGCCACGTTTTTTAGTCGTCCGTCCTACTGTGCGTCTGATGGAACTGTATGCTTCATATGTATACAGCCATCTACACAGCATGCGTAATGGCTAAGCCGAAGCAAATCTTTAGGCTTCAAATCTATTTACACATGTAACTACAGTCATTTTGTATTGGGCTCTGAGTACTTCAAACACAGGTGACCTACACTCAACACTGTATCTGAACCTGTACAACTACACTTGCTCCTGCTGCTCTGCTAAACGTGCTGCTCACTTGGCACTTTCTGTGTAGACATGGTGTAAACCTTAATCCAAGCTGATACTGCCCACCTTCCTCCCACCTGAAACAAGAATGAAAACTTGGGCTAATTACTGGAAAATAGTCACAAGGGAGGGTTATTCCAGAACTCTGGCCTGTTTGGTTTTGCTTGATGTTATTTATACTTCACAATTACTGTCCAGATCCCCTTCTCCACAGTGTCCCTGAGTGAATAAGCGACCGAATGACCCCAATAGGCAAGAAGTCAGCTAACACAGGCAACAAATCCTGTATGTCATTTTATTTTATCTGTTTGTTTGATTACAATCAGGCAGTCATCTGACAAACATAAAACACTTAAATCAATCTACGTGCCCTGTTCCGGTTTGTAAATATTCATGGTTAACTTATTTTCAGCTCCGCCTAGCGCTAAAATGTTATGTCCTCTCTGTTAGAACACTGTCCAACACTGTGACCCTGTCAAATGATAAATATGCGGATAGGAAGTGCATGTTTGAAATCACAGAGACTCCCACTCAGCCTCACATATTTAAATGTATATTTTAAGATCCATCTGTTCCCGATCGCATCCTCACCTGTAGTAACACTGTCTGTATGCATGGATTTATTCTTATCACACCTACATTCTCACAGTATGTGAGTACTCTTGTAAAATATGTTGATTTTCTGAGTTTGTCAATTAAAACTAGCTGATATATAATGACATCTTACAACTTATGCGAATGTCTTTTCAATGAGACATGCTTTGTTTGTATTTCTGTTTTTCAGTTTCATTTTTTATCTTATAAACCATCTGTTTCTGGAGTAAATGAAAGAAAGGTGTACGGTGCACTATATTTATGTTTTCCTGACAACTTTAACTGTTCTCTCTCATTAGCAAAGGATGGAAGTATCATAGTATTATTCCACTGCTAGAAAGAGTCTTAAGGGGGAAGATTGGGAAAATATGTAGAAAGCCATACAAAGTATATTTGAAATCCAGTTGTCATTTGAATGTACTTAATCAACTGAATGTGCTATTTACTGTATGTACACTGCATATGAGAAGAAATATAGTTTCTCAGGTAGTTAAATTTGAAGTGTCCGAAAAACGCCTGTGCTTCATTGCACAACATGACATGACTCAGTATGACTCTGTAAATATGTGTGTGTCTCTACAGTATTTGCATGTACATGCTCAACATGCACCAACCTTGATGGCATTGGTGGAGATCTGGATCTCGTGCAGCTTCCTCATTGTGCCGTCGCGGTCAATGAAGTAGGACGAGGCCAGCTGATGGAGGGCTTCCACGTTTTGAGTAGCGTTGGCAAACTTCCTGTCCAGCTTGTTTTTGGCCAGGTACATAGTCAGTGCCTCCTCTCCTACAGGTAGCACAGGGGAATGGAAATATGGTCAGGATTATGCACAATCCAAAAGAAAAAAACAAAAACGTTAAACCCCCTAAGCTTTGCTGTTAAATATAAGTATTTCTCTATAACATTAGATATTCATGAATAAGACAAAATCAAAGTAAAAAAGAGAAAAGCAAAGGCAAAAACACAAATACACAAATCTCTCATGTGAAATAACCAAAACTGTTCAAACTCTCACTGAAAGTTTTGTGTACATTTAGGACACCATCACTCATAGTAACACGCCGAGTAAGAGTACAAAGAAACTAGAGCCTTTAAATATTAGCTGTAGTTATTTATGGTCTCACTTAAAGATGTTATCCTTAGTTAAGATGCAGTGTATAAATACTGTGATTATACTGTAGTATTCTTCATTTGTGAGAGTTGTCCTATTCAGGGTTATCTCAACTGCCAATGGAGCTCTTAACATGAGAGATAAGTCAGAGGTCTGAATACCAAGGCAAGCAGTTTTAGCTTGAGAAACCAGATGCCCCAGTTTTCCAGGAACAGTCTCCATATTTGATGCTTTATCCCCAGCTGGCACCATCCCCAGAAATGTCCCCGGATTTACCCCTATTGGGATGGCATTATTTCCATGAGAGGTCGAGTGATATAGAATTTTTACCTCATACCACAGGAATTTTATCCTGTGCTGAAAAAATATATCACATCCGGTACAGAATCTTTTTTTTTTGCAGCAACCTCAGGCAGGGAAAAGACAAATAATATAAATATATAAACACACAAATAGAAAATATCATTAATGATTGCAGATATTTAATTAGTGCCAAGAAAATTAGAAAAATAGAGGAGCTGTTGCAGCTGATGTACCTGTTTATCTGTACTGATGCAGTGTGTGGCAAGTTCCTGGATTACCACAGTTTTATTGTTGTTGTTTTTTTTCTTCTGGATGACTGACAAAAATCACTAATGAGTATTGTTAAATCAAATTACTGACCCTGTCTAGTGATACAAACAATGCCTGGAGAGGTGTTAAACCAATTTTTTTTATTTACTATGTTACACAGATAAGGTCAATCTTATTTTTCTCTATTCTTATCAAAGATGCCTTTAAACCACACAACAACTATCATACATAGCCAAGTTGTTGTCTCATAAATCCCCACACAACACAATATGCTTGCAGCTATGAAAAGACTTGAGATGTTGACAGTTTTTCATCCAATAATGTATGACTTGGATCTTAAGAATTTGGTTGGTATCTTGCTGCCATAGCTATCTACCAGAATTAAGCCAAACATTCCTGAATTGTTCAAATGTAGACGCGAGTCGACTTGAAATGCTCACTCATTTGCTGAGCAAAGAGGCAGAGTTCCCACCTCTAATGAGATGTGAATTTAAAATCACTGCCACTGCAATAAGGTCAGAACTACTGTGAATATAAAACTGATAATGCACCAAAAACTCAGCATGTTTCTAATCTCTCTCTGTAAATGCAGTGCTGTGCTCAGAATTGAAATTTGAGAGGTGAGGACAGAAAACCCAAAACATGACCCCCATCTTATTTATATTCTGTATAGAAAGTTTGAATGTCCATAGGAAAAAAGAGACACTATACTTAAACTGAACCACTGACCTTCCAGTAAGTGTCTGTATACCATAAAGGGGAAGAAAAGAGCAGTAGCAGGGCCAAATATTTACACAGCACCGAACAATTGCTCCGATTTGCATGTCATATGTTAGTTTGTTGACACACTGAAAAAGGGTTGAACTGCTCACTCTATACACATCATATTTCTCCATCTCTCATTCCTGCAAGCAGAAACAAGCAAACACAAATTCACTTCCACAAGCTCATACAACCATGCCTTCGAAGATTACTGTTCAAACGGCAAACCATATGCCTGGAACGCGTTCAAGAGCACGTCACATATGCTCAGATTTACAGTGCTGTGAATGGTTATTTGGCCCCGAGCAATGCATTGGAATTGGTCACTTAACTTGTGGTGACCGTGACTAGGGGTGGGTAGCAGTCAGGGCCAATGTCTCATGCCTGGTTAGAGTACAAGCACTGAGGGGACGAGGCCCCATTCTCTGACGCTACCATGCTCTCTCTCCCTCGGGGCTTAACAAAGTTACGTACATGCATACACTTGACTTACACTATTGCACAAGAATAATGGTCCAACATTAAGCCCCTGATCTGTCCTTTTTTTTCTTAATCTCTATTGCAACTTAACATGGCATAAAGAAGGTCCTCTCTACATAAATATTTTGTGGTTATTGCTGCTGGTCTAGCAAAATCATTACCTCCGTAGCTCGAAAAAAATCATTTGTGTGCACTTTTCTGTAAGTAATACATTGTGTTACAGTATTATAGGGCACCTCACTGGCAGTCTGCCAGAATTAATCAGCTCATGCAGAGCTTATGTGTTTACAGCTGAGAGATATTTGAAAACAATGTACTGTTTCGCCTAAAAATCTGTAAGTGTGTGTGTGTGTGCTTGTGGGCATGTGTGCAAAGGTATCTACTATACTTGTATTTTTTTTCTTCGTCTTTTTTCATGTGTGCATGCATGCTGATGTCGATAGGAGTGCAAGTAGGTTTTAAAGTAATGGAATGGCTGGGAGTGCTCCATTTGGTGTTAATGGCACATATGTGGGTCACTTTATGGAGAACATTAAACTATACTACTTTATACTGTAGTTGTGCAGTAGAATGGATGTTTTTCTTATTTCATATAGATTCACAGAATGCATACACAGTCTTCAAAATCATTAGAACTATTTCTGCATTTATTCTTTTATTCAAAGCTGCATGAAAGGACATTTGGGAAACTGGCTCCATCATAATAATAACATATTGTTCTGCATTTACAATTAATGTTTGTATATTCTACACATGATAAGAATAAAATAAATACAAATTGGAGATAAATATATAAACAAATACAAATACAAATTGTGTATAAGACTCACATAGCCAAGAACCCACAGTCCAGCTGCCTAATGACAGAATGCAGGTGAGCGTGGGTAGCAATGTAGAGGCAGTATCATGGCTTATAGTCAATTTTACCCCGTCATTGCTGGGAGGAGTTGAATAGCCATATGGCCTGGGGAGACAAAAGACTTTCTTGGTTTGTCTGTTCAGCAGGACTAAGACAGCAGTCTGCCACTGTACATATTCCTCTGCCTTCTGAATGTGCTGTGCAGAGGGTGGTGGGCATTGTCCACGGTGGACAACAGTTTATTAAGGGTCCTTTTTTCTGCCACTGACTTAAGGGAATCTAACTCCGTACCAACCACAGAGCCAGCTCTCCTCACCAGCCTGTTGAGCCACATAATGTCCCTCTTCTTAGTGCTGCCTCCCCAGCACACCAGCAGTCCCTCAGCCTGACAACATACTGTGGTCTCCCCATGAGGTAGTCTGTGATTCAGGTCACCAGGCATGAGTCCACCCTTATCTCTGTCTGGTTGTCTCTCAGTAGGAGGGGCTGGATGGTGTTGAAGGCTCTGGAAAAATCAAAGAATGTGACCCTCACAGCTCTGCTCCCCATGTCCGGGTGAGAGTAAGCCCTGTGTCACACATAGAGGATGGCATCTTCCACGCCCACCTTCTCCTGGTAAGCAAACTTCAGTGGGTTGAGTGCACGGTGGACCTACGGTCTAAGGAGATGGAGCAGCAGCCGTTCCAAGGTCTTCATTATTTGTGACATCAAGGCAACTGGCCTGAAGTCATTCAGCACACTGGGATGTGCCTTATTTTGAACTGGGATGAGACACAATGTCTTCCACAGTACAGGGACCCTCCCCAGTCGCAGGCTCAAGTTGAAAACAAGGGGCTCCCTCAGTTCGACAGCAAAGGCCTTAAGCATCTTGGGCACACCCTGTCCTGGTCAGATGCCCTGCTGGGATGGAGTTTTGTCAGCTCTCCTCTGGCCCTGTTTACACATGGCATTAACATGCGTCTTGGGTGATCTGATCACAAGTGAACAGCTCTAAGTATGTCGGTTCACACCTGGTATTAACATGCATTTCCATATGCGTCTTGAGTGACCACTTGTGATCGCATCTCACTTCCCTGCTCTATATGTATATATAAACATATATATCATTTCCATTTGCAAAGCCAGTTTTTAACTGGCGGGAGGACCAGCGGTTCGTGTACCCTCCATCCAAAGCTGTGTTCAACTTGTTTGATAACAGGATAAACAAATATACAATGCATTGCGTGCCCCCTCACGAATATCAAATGCCCTAACTATTGATTTGCCCTAAAGCCGCATCTGAATATATATATATATATATATATAGAGAGAGAGAGAGAGAGAGAGATGCTGTGCACATTTACGCATGAGGCACAGCAGCGTAACTTCATTGATTATTTAAATCTCCAGACACGCTGACAGGATCGGTCACAATCTAATGTTAATTAATGGTCTGTGTTCTTCTACACATCCAATAGCTCAGCTGTTGATAGGGATGTGCAGAGAGTCCAGTATTTGTATTTGTATCTGTATTTGTTGAGGCAGCAAAATTATTTGTATTTGTATTTGTATTCGAATAAAAGTGGAAAAATCCTGTTTTTGTTACGTTTTTAATTTTAGAAAATCAAACTGTTACAATAAGTGTTCATGAATAAACTACCTTACGAAGAAGGTCCCCACACTGGATCTCAAACTAGAGTCTCCCAGATCATAGACTGCTGCGCTGACTACTGAGCTAAAACTTTACTCATCTACTCATTGCAGACAGACCTTTACCTTTTTATACACCCATAACACAGAGACAGCATGTAACATTTAGGGAGGAACTTCAAAGGTGATTCTTGCTCTGCACTTTTCATTTATTGCCTATTTTTTTACAACCTATTGATGGATAGGAGAAGAGGAACAGCAGGTTATGGAGAGTCCCTTGGTAGCACTTTGCATGTGTCAATAGCTCAGCTCTGTCTCTGGGGAACACACCCAACTCCGGGAGTGATGTGCGTCATGTAGCAGGTGGATGTGACTCCCCTTGTTGAGACCTGCTGATAGACGTAACAGCGGAGCAAAGGAGAGAGACTGAGATAGCAATGTCACCGACCTGCACACTGGTGTTTGACGTGTTTTTTTTTTTTCCTCCAAAAAACAAATTTTTAAAAAAAATATTTGTATGAAATAAATATTCGTAAAAAAAAACCCCACTATTTGTGCTTTGCCGAATAATGTATTTGTATTCGGGCACATCCCTAGCTGTTACACACACACACAGTTCAGATTCATACTGTTTGGAGTAAAGCAGCCATCCTCCTGATAAATCCAGAGCTCCTTTATGTTGGGCAGCGCAGCAAAACTAAAAACTGTAGTTATCAACTTGACAGGACAGAGGAAACTATCCAGCAGCATTTAGCTTCTGAAATACTTTTTGGACAGACCACCAAAAAACAAGTTATTTTCTGGTTTTGGTTTAATCTCTATTCTAATTGTTGATTTGATGTGGAAAACAGGTTAGGGGACTGGGAAAAACAGGAAAAAATTGGAGGTGGATTATGTTCTTTTAATTCACATGAAGCACGGAAAACAAAATAATGCATTTCTTTATCCTGTTATCAGAAGACTTGAACACAGGAGGCAGCAATTCAGTTCCCTTGCCTAGTCTGCCAGAAAATAGAGGATGTCAGTTGAGTAGGCGGTCCTTCAATGTGGCCCAAGACACATTGCATTTACACTGCTAAATGAATGTGGCCACATGTAGCCCAGACCACCTTCGAATTTGGCCTGAGTGATTGGATCTCAATGCGTCTTGGGTGCATTCACACCTGTACTTAGAGGTGTCCACTTGTGATCAGATCACCTGCGACGCATGTTAATGTCACTGGTAAACAGGGCCTCTGACTTAATCTGCAGTGATGGTTGTGGGGAGGGGGGTTACATTGTTCATGATGGCAGCCTGGGGGAGGGGTACATCTGTAGCTGATGGGGGAGGTGAGGGTGTGAGAACTGGACAGGCATCAGCAGCTGGTGGGGGAGATGTGGGGGTGATAACTGGGCAGACTGTAGCAGCAGGAGCATAGCTATCAAACCTGTTGTAGAAGTGGCTGAACTGGTTTGTTCTGACCACATCTCCCTGTCTGCTGTGGTACTGCTCCTCTTTTTGCAGCTTGTGACGGTTTTCATACCGTCGCAGACCTCCCTCATGCTGTTTTCTTCCTACTTCTGCTCCACCTTCCTTCTGCATGACTCCTTTGCCTCTCTCAGCTGGACCTTGAGTTCCCTCTGAACGTCCTTCAGCTCTGGCCTCCATCTCTTTTGAACACCCTCTTTTTCTTATTGAGGAGGTCCTTGATATCACTGGTAATCCAGGGTTTGTTATTTGGAAAGCAGTAAAAGTTTTGGAACTTTTAGCGTGTTTAACATAGATATCCAACATCAAAACAATATATAAGTAACAGAAAATCAGAAAAAGTATAATATGTCCCCTTTAAAAACCCAACTAGGGCAATATATGAATTGAGAAACCATGTGATGAAACTTGTACAAATAAACAAACAAATGCCACCACTTCCTGTAATAATGCCCTCTCCTTGAAAACAGATGGACAGGCTTTCTTATACTGAGATAAAATACATAATAAATGCATAGATACAGCACATTTAAATAAGGAGGAATAAATTGAACCTATTTTGTACTCAACTATAACTAGATGGTCCCTGTTTTATGCAGGAGATATTCTGAAAGTATGGCTGTTGCTTTGAGATAGACGCACTCTCAATGCCCAATTACGCCCTGTACTTTTTATGTTGGCAGCAGAACAACAACAATTACAAGAAGTTTCAAATATGATGTGGCAAAAGGTAGCAGTGCTGACAGCTTTTAGCGGGTAGTCTCCTCCACTACAACCCAGGGCACAGCCAGTGCACTGCATATGTATTCTTTAGCCTCAGGCTTCAGTGATTCCAAGTCATTTCAATAAACTACTTCTCCTCTTCAGTGCTGAACACATAAGACTGTTGCTCTGAAAAGGTCTCTGATCCAGTCATAGGTTGTGTATTCACTGGAGAAAAGGAAGGCAAATTAGTCTTCCGAGATACAACCCTTCCTACGGTTGAAATCGTTATTCTGTAGCTGATCAGGAAAAAAGCAATCAGCTTCACAACTGTCTTTTTTCTGTTCAACAGGTCCAATTTTGTGAATCCTTCACTTATCTTAAATTTAGACTATAACATGTGAGTTATGAAACAGCACATTAATTCTCTTAAAAATGAAAAGTAGAAATGATAAGCAATAAAATGGACCATTCCTCACCTCAATTTGATATACTTAGGGGTTATGCTGATACAACCTCTCTTGGTGTGGTATGACCAGTAGCTACTGTTACACTATTAGCATTTACCATTATCTCATAATTGTACTTGAAGCCACAGTGATTGCTGTTCAGCAAAAGTTATGTAGTCTCACTTAAAGAATTGGAGGTCTTTTAGTCCTTGTTAACCCTATATGTAGGACAATGAGCTCTTCAAAAATAGTTGTAGTGAATTTAATTCCAGGTTTGTGTTCCAAGTGTTTCCAAAATGCAGGTGACCTACACTCAACATTGTGCCTGAACACATCCTATGTAGACACAAATAGGGCACTAGCTGCTGCTGCTCTGCTCTGCTAACTTCCTGTGTAGATTGTACACTTCAATAATATTATATTGGCACCTCTTTCCTCAACTCAAATGCTCTAGACCTTTCTGTGCAAAATCCATCAGAATTTACAGTGAAACAGCAACGCTCTCACTAAAAAAACTGATTTCTGACATATGCATGAGTGGGAATGACAGATGTGGTGGAATATGTCCCTTACAGCTTTAGCAAAATGCAAATCTGTCCTTCACACTTTCTTTCATAAGTTCAATAGCAGTACCTTCCTCTAGCATTCATATACAGCCCTGGTTGTGCAGTGACTCTTGACATCCTAAAGCCTTGGAAACATAGAGGGGTTCGTATTCAAACATATGGCATCTATGGTATTGTTCTCAGTACTTGCAGGCATGCCAGAGGTGTTAAACATCTGCCAAGCTGCATTGATGGATTTTCAGTTTCAGCTTCAGAACTCAGTTAAATTCCAGAGCATCAAGGTGGTGTCTTTTCTTGGGAAGTCTGAGCTGTATATTCTTTCTTAAAGCTTAAAGCTCCCATGTGTCCCACACTCAATGTGCACCCAGGATGCAGTAAGGTCATACAGTACTGTATGCTGCACTTCAAAATACACCCAGCCTCAGGTGGTATAAGGTACTTGAAATGTTCAGACAGCTGAAAAGCAGGTACAGCAGGTAATTGATAATTATTTCCCCAAATGTCTGTAGCTGAAACTGTCAGTCAGAGAAAGTAACTGGCAATTTTTCTCTCCTAAATGCTTATGATAATGGAGTTTAACCTGACATTATTACAGAACCATATTTCCCGTGGTTCCCTAATTTTTAAAGTGTGAATAAACATTTTACACGACTACTTTTCTTATTGTTTTTTTTTATTTTTCTACCACATCTTTTTGCCAATAAATCAAATATAATCCCATTATTATCTTACCCTGCAAGGCAGTTCTCCACAGTTACCAGAAAAATGGCAAATTAAAATAAATAAACCTTTATATTCCGGGAAGACTGTCTCCATGAATCCAGGCATAAACAAAGCATATTGTCACAAAAAGTTCTTTTGTTCTCTGTGCACTGGGTGCCAAGTGATTCCAAGCACCGCATCCATTGTTTTTTTTACCATGAAAAGAATCGGCAAAGAAACAGACATTAAAAGGACATAAAGCAGTAAATAAATAGAATAAGAAAAGGTAACCCTTTATTTGTAGAGTCCAAAATGAATACTGATTTGATGACTCTTCTTGTCTTCTAATCAGGGGAAGGGTTACTTAATCGGCTGAAATGATTAAATGAGAATGTCCTCTCCTAAAACAGTCTCTGTCAGTGGAAGAGGACGGGATGGATGGTTGGTCATACAAAATGTATGACATTAGTTCTTGTCCTCTCTCTTACAAACACTTACTGTTTGTTTCTTTTAACCATGAAGGCTGATCTTTCCCCAACCCTTAACCATGATACCGGGATCATGGTTAAGGGTTGATCTCAGGGTTGATTAACCATAAGAAAGTAGTTTTAGCTGCCTTAATTTAAGTTTTTCAAGATTTTAAATCATCATGGTTTACATCAATGTGTTTAAGCTTTGAATTTTCTTTTTTACTGCCTTTATGGGTTTTGATACGCTTATTTTCATCAATAAGTATGCGTATATGTACACTATATATGTAAACCCTTGTACGCATGCTGGATGAAAACAAAACAGGCTCTCACTTATAAACATTGCTCTATAGCACCACTAGTGGTCAAAAACTCTACAGGGTACCTTTAATTGCTGGGGCAGCAGATCAAAGGGACTTTATTTGAAAGGGTCATTCTGGAACTCCCTGACAATTAAAATATTTATGTATTTATTTGTGTATGACCGTATAAACTATCCAAATTACATCCTTAAAATAAAAATACAAAAAGCAAGATTAAAAAGTGTTTTTTATCTTGATGTTATGCTTCACAAATACGTCCAGAAAAGTGAATACTCAATATTCTTCACTGCTTGTCAGCTTAGTCAGCACTATTATTTTTGCCAGGTATGTCATGTAGATCATAATGTGCATTTGCTGCCTTGCACAACCAGTATTAGAATCATGCTAGGTGACATAAAATTATTCTGTATTCTATCTATTTCTATTCACTTCAGTTCTCTGAACACATGAGGAAACCTCTAATGAGGCTCTTCACACTTGACCACTCAACTTTAAGTTGCCAGTGAGAAGGAGAATTCACTCCTTTCCTCTCAAGTGTATAATGACTCTTAAGACCATAAAGTGTAGGTGGCTACAGAGAGAATTAGCCTCTTCTTCTTTATCACTAGTCTGGTGTGCACATTTATTGTGTTCTATAACTGTGTTCTTTAATGGGTAATCCCAAGATTGAGATAAGAGCTTACTGACCCATAACTTGAAACAAAATGGCCTCAAGGTTAAAACTAATATGGTGATAATTCAGACGTAGAGGGAAAAGAGCAAGAGGTAAAGAAATATAATGAATAAAAGACAGGAAATGTAAGGCGAATGGGGAGAAATATGTTGTAATGCTATACAATGAGGTTAAGAAGGATGCTGTGGTTGAAAAGGATACTTTGATTATTTCTGTGACTCTTTTTTTCCCCCAACTACTCTCCAATTTTATCCACTTGGTGGGGAAGTGGCATTCTTCCTAAGTTATACACATTTAATTACATTTTACCTCCATATAATGTATCAGCAAAATATTATATTTCCAAATCCCAAATGAAGTGTCTCTGAATGAATCACCTTACAGAGAAGTGAATATGATATTGCAACTCTAACCCCCTACGCCTGATACTCCTCGGCACAATTTAGCTAAATATATAGTGTTTGACATTAAGTGGACTGCAAACTTTTAAAATGAAATAAGTCTGTTTCAGACAGCCTTTTTTCTGCTACATGCATTACCATCAGTAGCTCTAGCTGAATATCAGTGCTGACAGACAGACAGTGTTTGAATGTCTTATTTAATATCATTCAGGACAAAGCACAAGGAAATACAGCTACTGTATGTTCCAAACCCTTTACTAAGTACAAAGAATTTCCACAGAATGTATTAGACCAGGTTTTATGTATGTCTGAAAAATTGACCATGATCTCTACACCATTAACACCAATGTCTTTTACGAAATGGTGATACATATACCCCAATTAAACCAGCTATAGCAGATGTGGAGTTCTAAAATCAAAGTATGTATGTCCAGCATTAAGTTGAAGACAGAAAAAAACACATGGTAAGAGTATCATAAATATTTCTCAAAGGCATTTGATTTTGAGATTACAAAGCAACAAACACATTACACTACTGGAGTTACTACTTGGCAGTGTTTCATGCATACCATTGCATATTACAGGGTTTGAGTAAAAGAGCAGATTATCTTTAAAATGCAATTGGCAAATTAATCACAGTTGCTGCCTTCATGTGTCCCTCTGAGATTGAGATAAGAGATTCAAGGGAAAAGCCATTTGTATTTACACTTGGACAGCAGGGGTGCTTAACTTTTATTTTGGGAAGCACATCCAAAAGTCTGCAGTCAGCTATTAGAAGCATTTATTCCTCCTTCCGCAGTGAAATTTTGTAATTGGGAATTTAATATGACTCTAACAAGTGGTGTTGGCTCATGAAATGTTTCCTTTATAACACACATATTTCTGTAGATGGTGAAGTAGTTGGTGAAAAAGCACACTGCATAGTTGTAAAAAGCAATGTTCTTTGTCTTTTAATTAATTGAAGATGGTAATGCTTGTAGCAGTAAACAAGGCTGTGAGAAAATGTCTTACAGTTCTGGCTGGAGGTCAACACTCATTGTGGCAACTGAAATCTATGTTTGGTGTTTTTTTTTTTTTTTGCAAACCCACCATATTGCCAGTGGGAACGTGTCCATTTCAATTTTCAACTGCCAGCTGAAGGGTAGTCAAAAACTGAGATACCTACTGGTAATATGTACAAAGTCACTGTTAAACGTGTTATGCAATGTTTAACCTTCCAGTATAATACTGTATGTGGATCAGTTGGCTATCCAGCCACATACCATCTAACCTTGATGTTTTGTGTTTGAATCTGACTTGTTGTCTTTTAAGTATTTTCACCCAACTTGTGTTCATCAGCAGAAATTTAAACTTTATTTTCATTTAACTTTACTTTTAATGTTTATGTAGTATATATACTATGTACATATATTGCAAATGTACTTTATATGCAGACAGATAATTTCTAAATAAAACTACTCTGTGGAAGTCAGAGTCATTTATATTTGGTAACTGGACAGCTTCCAGCTGGCAGCCTTGTCTGGCTTCAATTCCACAATGTTGCAGAATTCAAGAATTCACATGATTTTTTATGATGTTACAGAATATTTTGCCTCATCACTAACCAAATGTGCCCACACATGATCAGTAGGGATGAGGTTTGGTGACTGTGGATATCAGATAGTCCTGTCATGGCCTTGATGCAAGTTTTTGGGTCGCTGTTCTGCTGGAAAATCCACTTAAGCCAGACGAGATGGAATGCCACGGCAGAATAGAGTGGTGCTTTTCTTTGGTCAGTATGTAGTTGATCCTGTGCAAGTCACCAACCCTCGACAGATGACAAATCCACACACCTAAATATTCTTGTCGCTACATTTTATTTTTAGATGTAGGTCTGCTGCATTAACTTCTCATACATCAGCCTAATCAGATTAACCATCCAATTATGAACGGAAAATGAAAATTTTAATTTCCATGCACTCTTAATTGGTTTGGCAAAATGCAAAGAAAAGTGTTCAGACTCTCTTAGTCATCGAACAGCTACTCATTCATCAGCGCTGTTATTTGGTGAATTGGCTTTGCTTTCTGGATACTGCAGTCTCAAAGATGTCTTCGCCATTCACACTCAGTCTACCAGCCTTTCTCTGGGGTCATTTTACATCACCCTAATCTTGCTTTGGGAGAAAGGTATTTGGTTTGTGAAAATATCTCCAGTTTGCTTTGTCCTGTCTCCCTGTGATGTAACTGCAGTTTTGCTGTGGTAGAGTTTTTTTTAACACCCTGGAGAACAACCCGGCCCTGAACTGCTTCACTGAGCAGTTTTGATATTGTTGGAAACAAGCATATGAATAATCCCAGACACCACGGTGTTGGTATAATCATACAGGGTCATCATATAGTCATATTCAATTGTGTAAACGAATAGGGCAATATTAATTTATTAATTTGTTGAAAGGGTTCTGTCTTTGTATTATAATCTGTAACATGTATTATCTGTGTATAACCTGCTTTTAAATTACAACTATTTACTATTTTTAATCAATAAAATTCACATTAAAATTTAACTTCAACATGGCTTGCTTGCTTCATGTTGAAGCAAGCAAGCCACTGACCTTGTGTAAACAGCATTTAAAACAGTGTGTAAAAAACTGTTAATTAAGCATGGAAGTGAGCAAATGAAACCAGTGAACCTCTCTTACCTCCCAGGGTGGCTGAGATGAGAATGTGGGTTCCATATTTCTTAATGATAGTGTCGATGAACTGCTGAGTGGTGGGTCTGCGGCCCAGCAAGCGTACGCTACGCTGGAACTCAGGCATGAGTGGCACGGGGTTCCGGATCAGGTCCCGTCTCTCAATGGCTGTGTTCCTCACCTTCCAACGTGCAAATTCCCTGACAATGACAGGAAAAATAAGTGTTCACATCAAAAGTGCTTGGTACAACTAGAATATCAACAATGACAGTTTTCTAAAACAGCATTAATTAAAGTGTGGGAACACACTAATTAGCCAGACTACACTTAACCCAAAAGCATTTATGGGGAAAAAAATATACATCTGTTAGTACACAGTGTGGTCTAATCTGTCAGGTAATTAAGACAACAAAAAAGAAAAGTATTTTAACAATTTATAAAACAGAGTTCCTTTATCTGAAAATTCACATTAAAGTTAAGTTATGATAGTGAAGCACAGTAGCACGGATCTTTAATGAGTTTGGTCATGCTTTGTATTGTGTAGTGTTAATTTATTCAGTATGACATAGACACTGTTATTCCGATCGCACTTTTACTAGTGTCCTGTGATATTTATCTGTGATAGGGTATGTTTTTATTCAAATTGCTCAAGGTCTTTTTCTCTGTGTCATGCTCAGACTTGAACCTCCAGGAAGAAAATACAAAAAACAACAAGGAATTACATTAACCAATAGCACAATTTGCTGAACTGCACCTCATTCTACTCTTGTTGTTTTCGACTACAGTTAGAGATATACTTCACAGCGTAAATGTTAAAAAGATCTTGCAAAATATTTGTGTGGATGGTCTGTTTCTGTACCTGCTGAGATGCACATCAAGAAAACAGTTCTACAGACAGACATTACAGACATCTCTGTAGGGGTTACAGAAAAACCAAATAACTCTGCCCTGAGAATAAAAGTGCCAGGTTTTCTTGCACTGTCTGAAATGCAAAAGATGACACTATGTTATTGAGTCAGTGGCTAATGCCTGCCTGGTATATTCAGGAACTGAAAGTGGTTTCTTTGTATGGTAAAAATGTTGGTGGAGAACTGCATACAAATTTAGATTTTGTTACTGTTATAAAACAAGTCGTTCATATATGTGACTCAGCATATTTTTTTTCTTCTAGGAAATGAACACAAAATAAGGCTTGCTAATATATTGGTTCACTCTTCAGAAGGCATTGTTTTAATGCTAATTTAACTGGAAGCTGTGATTTTTAGTATCATGTATTTCTGTGAAATGCTGACATATTTCTGTTTCCATATGGATTGTGCACTTTCACAGACACTGCTATGAAATATACATGTATGTGCATGTTAATCTGTCACCAGGATTGGATATGTGATACATATGCTCACACTTTCCCATAAAGGGTGTGATGCATGAAGTACACACAGATGTACACATTCAGATGGCTGCTCAGTGCTGCTGATGGTACTGCTGAGATGAGCCTAGTATATTTTTCGTAGGCAATAGACAGGGGGGGGGATGCCATTTCCTAATTACTGACAATTTTAAAAGCATTTCCTTGCAATTAGACTGAGATTTAATTTAGATATATTTAATGATGCAGGCTTTAGTATGAGAATGATGAGCCCTATTAAGTGTGACTTAAAGTAAAAGCAAAAGCTCCATCAGATCATTCATTGTCTCAATAATGTAACTCTAAAAGCCTGCTCTAATTGAAATCAGAGCTCTGATCAAGAAAGGCATATCAATTAAATGTAAAAATCCTAACTGTATTAACTGTCCAGCAGATGCCCCTTGATTAAATATTAGGGAGCAACTAACAGATGTAGATAAATATAAAAAATGACAACACATATTGTATACTCACATACCTCACAATCCAAACCATCCATGTCTGTTAAAGATTTGAGTTGTTCTTTTAGCTTTCTGGATAGTGAATTTCAATCCTGCTAAGACATGTATTTAAATCAAGGATGCATAGGGTAAGGAAATTGGCTCTGAAATACCTTTTGAGCTTTAGGGAAAAAAGGGTTGGGTAGAATTAAGGATTCTTCTGTTAGACTTAGACTGTTAGACTTCAGCTCATACAATTTAAAATTATGCACCGTATACACTATTCAAAGGTCAAGTTGAATAAGATTTACCCCTCCGTTTCCCCTAAATGTGACAAATGTAAGTCGAAGGATGGGACTTTAACTCACCTCTTCTGGTCATGCCCCAAATTGCATACGTTCTGGGAGGAGATATTTCAATAGTACAGTGTAATACTTGGGAAGCAAGTCATCCCTGACTGTAATTTTGCTATACTGGGCTGTTCTGAATACTGCTTTCAACTGCCATATGACAGTCAACTGGCTCTCATGTTTGGCATGGTTATAGCTAAAAGGGTTATTTTGAGGGAAGAGAAATCTTCATCCCCTCCTTGTTATAAAAAATGGCCCAATGATATGATTTTTATACTTGGAAGAGATAACTGTCACCTTAAATTTGCAAAGATTTGGGGACCCTTTGTAGATTATATTATGGGGCAGGGTGTCTAACAAGTACATTTATTTGTGTCTGTGTCTTTAGAAACATTGAGTACCCCGCATCTGTTGTGACTATCTACAGCTAACAGACTCTATGTGTATCTCTGTTCATTTATTGTCGGTCCCCCTTGGTGACTGTTCTTGGATTCCTCTGGCTCCTGAATACTCTGCTGGACATTTTCTTGCAGTCGCAGGGGTGGGTTTTGCCTACACAGCTTATTTTGGTATGCATGTACAATATACTAAGAGTATTGTAATATACTTCATACGTTCTGGCCTTTTTTTTCAGGGGTAGGTGAGGGGGGTTAGGGTCTTTGTTTTTGCTGTTTCTTTTTTCTTCTTTCTTTTTTCTCCTCGTTTTCACTGTATAAAAATATGAGTGAATAAACTACTGATAATGAAACTACTACTAATTAATGATATATGAGAACATACTGTATGTGCCCAATGTAACCTCTACTATAAAAGAACCAGAGAGAGAGAATATTCGTCCTGATTTAGGTTTGTAATAGACAGGTTTTTTTTTATTATTTATTTTTTATTTATTGATTCTGCTGTCAGATTTATGCGCTTTGTGTGCTACATTTGGGTCCTAATGGACTACAGTAGATTTGATGATTTAATACTACTCAGCTGCTAAGTATGCCTGCGTTTTATTTATTTTCTGATGCCAACAAGTGGTTGTGATATTTGTATACTTTCTTATAGGCTTTATGAGGTAATGACTGGATGGAACTTAGTGGGGTGCACTTACTGTAAATGTCAGCTGCATTATAGCAAGATAATTGTGCAGTTGAGTAAAAATAGATGCATTAACAGGATGAATGGATAAAATATTCCAGATCTTGTTGACTAAAAAAAACAAAACAAAAACAACATGTATTTAAATGAGTATTGGGGAAATCAAATGGAAGTTTGCTTGCTGTCCATTTTCTTTATAAAAAACAAGAACCTATAATATAAGCAGATTGAGGAGGAGAGATTTTCTCGTCTTGTTGTCATCATAAAAAATAGAAGAGAACGGGCTCTAGTTTCCTGAAATAGGGTGCAAACACAAGCATCTCAAAATCTGCAGGCTAAAACAAACATGCTGTGACCAGCACATTTTTGCAATTTTGAAAGAGAGACTGAATAAATTATTAGTAGGAGGAGTTGCGGTGAGTGTCTGCAATGACCAATCACCAGAGCTCCAGGCTGAAGTCTCTGAGACACAAAAAAAGTTCATCTCCATGAAGCACTTGAAGTTCCAAAATACATCACCCCATATATGTTGTCAATGGTAGATTGAATAGGCTAGTTTTTAAGTGCCATAGCTGCTGACATACAGGCACTGCTAGTTACAGTTTGTAAAAACAATTAATTTAGGCCAATTACCGTAAATAAATTTAAACCCGAGCGTGCTGCTCCTCCTGTGTATATTTAAAAAGCCTCATTTATGTCTTCATAAAGACATAAATGACCAAGTCTGTATGCAAAATATCAGACCTTATGTATCCAATGGAAAAAAAACTAAAATTAAACAATCCTTATATCATTTAAAAAAACAAATACAAAAAGAGGAGATTTGCTGGATAGTGTTTAGAAAAGCACATAAGTTCTATTACTGTTAAATCCTGGTATTGGAAGATTTAAATAATTTATGAAGGAATCCATGCTGCGCCAGTCCGAGAGGTCCGGCTGTGATCTACTGCCAACAAGAAGGTCTAAGCTGGAGGAAACACAAGTGAACTTAATCCACTGAAAACATGGAGGGTGGTTTTGCCCCAGTAATCTGCATGCGTCAGTGAGTTTTTTTAAATTTACAAATGTTTATTACTTATTTATATTTATTATAAATAAAGTTATATCCTCTGCCCTACAATTTTGCCTCAGGTTAGGTCAGGTCTTACGTTAAAAAGTCGGGTCAGTTCAAGAATTTAGAATTAATTGTGAGTGACAGATTGGTTCGTGTTTGCATTCTTTGCAGGTGTGGGGCAGATACAGATTTGCAAACAAGACTTGGGGAGGGCTATGCTCCGGAGCTTTAAAACAAACCAACTTTCTTAAAACTATGTTTTAAATGCTGTCACTGACATATAGGATGGACTGATGTGTACATGGAATATATGGCTTATGTGGGCCTACTCTGTTTTGGAAGGACCGCATATGGCACAGGACTCCCTGATTGTCAAAGGTTAGCACACTGGTTGTATAGGTATGTGTGTGCAGAAGCCATAACCACAAATTATTTGAGATGTGACTGAGTGGCAAAACAGAGTTTGGAAATTTGCTTTTAATATAAAATCTCCCAACAGATTTGATGGAGAATTAAGTTACAGCTGCTGTGCCATCCATATGTAAAATGAAACGAATGAAACGCAAATCAGACTTGACATTTTTGCAGAGCCTTGGATCACCACATTACACTTAGTGACATGTGGATCATATTATTGGTAAGACTCTTCCTCAGTCACATATCAGTCTGCAGTAGATAAAAAATGCCAAGCAAACTGAAATAAGCAAAAGTCAACACATGTGAAAGGTTTTGGAGAGCTCTATGATTTTGCACCTCTTGCCAAACCAGGAAATTTTCCCTGCATTCGCAATAAGAGGTGGTTGGAGCAGGTTTAAAATGCAATTTTGTGCCAAAATATGCCGGCTAATCAGCATAAACACAGACTCAGCTATGCCAGTCCTCCTCCTGTGCATATACATCTATTTAGAGCCAGGAAATCACCAAACAGGCTCAGATGTAAAAAAAATTAGACTAGCTTCCGAAGAAGGTTGCATAGAAGACCTCATTTGCACCACCACTGGCTTTGTGCCCCTAGGAAAATAGATACCAGTGTTTTCTTTTAGATAGACCTTCAAAGTTGCTTTCGTCCATAAGAAATCCTGCAACTCACTCTTAAATTCTGACATTATTACTTCTGGAAAAATAGGTGTTTCAGGGCAACAATTACAGAATAAAGACAATGATATTAGAAGCAATTCTACAATCTCAAATTTAATGAGATTACTCCCTGAATAAGTTAGCAAACTTATTTTACTATATATTTTTTTAAATCGCCGATTTATTTGTCTTCAAATTTATAGACTGCATAACTTGAAATCAACATACAGACTTTCTTTGTGCTGCCATACTTTTAATCACTGTAGAGAGCAATTGGACAATATTTGTGTGAAAAAAATATGACGTTATTGACAGTCAGTGAGTCAGTTACCATACTGTTGGTAGGTGTCTACGTTCATGTACTAAGCAACTTTTAAGATGTGCAAAGAAACTCCTGCACACAGTCTGGTTGCAATTAAAACATACCAACACACACAAAAGCGCCAAGTAAGAAACACATTGTAGGAGTTGGTTCAACTACATAAAATGCCATGTCAAGCTTTTGTTCACTGCAACCAAATGGAATCTCACAGCAAAACATTGTTGCTGAGGTTGAGGTTGAGGTTTCTTTAAGACATTGTTTAAAGACCCAACAACACTATCATCCTGGTAAATGAAAATGACCAGCAATGTGCATAAAAACTATAGCATAGTGCTTTATAACAGCTTCATCCATAATCATGATCATCATAATGATTTAGCAATGAATAGGATAGGTGGGTCTGCTCAAATTGATTGGTTTCTTAGGTTGAACTCTCTGACACACAGTCAGCGATGTGTCAGTCTGCCTAAGCATGGCTTAACAGCAGCACTTTTTTAATGCTTTATTCAGCACTCTATATTAGCATTTAAAGTTTCTTTCCTTTCTGCCAGTGGACTGTTAAGTTATCACAAAATTTCATAATGTACAGTAGCCAACATTTCAAAGGCAATATCTTGACAACTCCCTCAAAGAGGAGGTAATTCTACACATTTAGTACTACCAAAGACCAGTTAGAAGTGAACATCAGAATATGTGAATAAATGTTCATATAGTGACAATATAGTGACAACAGACAGGAGAATGTCTGCATCACTCTTTCTTTATTCTATCTAATCACGTATATCAAAGTAATGTTTTCCAACAAGCTATTCAATATATGCTTTGTTGCAGAATTGCAGAGGTCTGTCTTTGCAACTCTGCAATTCCTCAAAGTTGAGGAGACACAAGTTCTCATCTGGTGGGACAGGGCTTACCACACACACACACACGCACACATACACAAGTACATGCTGATTCAGCTTCCACTCCTGCTCCATGACTTAGCGTTATAAGAAGTACACATTGCTGTTATTTCGGAAACCTGGAGCAAACAGTCAAGCCAAGAGAACAGCAAGAGATTTTCAGATTTGGAGAAGATGCACCAAAATGTCTCTCTGTTCATCTCTCTCACTGTATCCCTTCCTGTTTCTAAATGTACCTCTCTTAGAGTCATTTCAGAATCCTCCTCAAGGCTCTGTCACTGCCAATTATTATATAAAACTTTATATGGGAGCCATACTGTATGTACTTGAGCCCCTCTGCCCCAGATTAGGCATGCCAGCAGATGGAATCTGCGACATGATTCAGTGCTTTACTTCACAGCTCCAAGACCAGTTTAATGACCTATCAAAGGAAGTTAAGAGGAGATAAATGGCATTGCAGCTGCATAGGAGGAAAATGGGAACATAGGTGATTATTGCTTTATGGTGTTCCAGTAACTTGTGTGGGAGGGTGGATACAATACATTTGCCTGTGACCTGCAGATTATACAGGATGCTTGATGTGGATGTGGAGAGCCATGAATAAATACTTAATTCATTTATAATTATGATTATTATAAATTGCACTGACAGCCTTATATTTATTTTGAAGAATTTCAGGGGGTAGCCTTATATAACATATATAGCGGATCCTTATGCATCTATATGATCCCACAAAAGCCACATTTTGGCATTTTGAACAAAGATTTTGCTGGATCATAAAGAAAGAGCTTTTGTTTGTTTTAAGAAGAAGAAATAGCTGAAGTTGGTTAATCCCCCAGTGCACTCATTGAGACCACCATTTTATCTGATTCCCTTCCAATGTTTGTCTCAGCACAGTTTAGTCAAGTGAACACAAACTGTGGTTGCTAGGAAATACATTACTGTAATCAAACTGCCAACTCCCTGATCTCACATAGATCAGAATCAGAATGTTTTTTTTCACCAGAGATAATTTGTTCTAATGAATGTACTGGTGGCTCTAACATGACTGCTTCTATTTTAGACTGTAGTCAGGAAAAAGCCTGAAGAAAAGTAATGTTTGAAGCATGCATATTGTAATGAAATGCTATGCTATGGCTGTCTTCACACTGAGCTATCACTCTGTATCTGATTCACTTGTTTCCGAACAAATGCAAATGTGCAAAGAGTGAGTATATCAAGGGAAGCAGCGGGAACTGCAGTCTGTCAAAATCAACACCTGAGACTTGCTTTGTATTTTTTGCATGAAATATTAATATGAACTGTGTACAGTGTTGTGCATCTTTGATACTGTCTGTCCTTGTTAGAGCCAAATTACTGTGAATGCTCATGAATGCTTATGAATGTCATCTTTTAGGGATCAACGGGATGAAATGCAATGTATAACTGAGATGGCATAATGAAAACTAAAAAATTTAACAGATAGCATTAACACATTTCTGCCAGTGTCCCAGTTTATTATTCGGGGTTAATTGATGTTTAAGGGGTGTAATTCATTCATTGCATCAATGCACAACTGTAAATTATGCAAATTCTACTGCATTAATTTGCAAAAAGAAATAAATAGAATAAATTACTCTGCCTACAATTATACTCAACTTGAAATGGTTTGTATCAAACTTAGCAATTTCAAATAGTTACCCGCAGTTTGTAATTGTGCTGCTAAACATTAAGTTAAAAACAAAAAATAAATAACTACATGGTCATTTTTTCTTCAATAGTCACTTCATGTCTTTACTAGGGGTGGAGCCAACACTGTTCTCTCCTAACACTGTTTCAGAGATGTATTAATTCAAAGTAGACGTTTCCTACTTCTGCTCATTCAAATCGTTTAACAGAGGTTAGAGCTGACCATGATTGTTCATCAAAAATGTGTCTACAAAACAAGAAAACTGTCATTCTCTACATTTTGTTTGTCAGCTAACCAGTTTTAAATATTGCAGCTCTTAATGGAACAAGACAAACAAGCCACAATGAGCTTTTAGTTAAAGACTTCAAGGCGACAAGCTGAACACCTCAAACCTCTCAGCAAGACTGTGCTCTGCTGGTATTTGTTTGGTTGCACTGTAAACAGATACACCAACTGTGGCTGCACAATTGCTCTTCTGTTGTATTTCTGACAAAGTACTGATGTTGCTATAGTGCTTGCTGCCCCAGAATTCTGGTGCCTGTAATATTAAACAACACTTTGTATTACTACCTGTAACCACAAGTGTTGCCAAATCAACCAGAACTGACATGTTAAAATCCAAAATGAGGCTGCATAGGAAAGAGCCTTTGTAGAGCATGCAGTGTGTACACTGCAGATTGGTACTGTAAAAATGCTACTTGTGTCTGGGTGTACCAAATCACCAACTTGCTTGATTACTTCTTGGTAACTTGTTTCACCAGACACAACCGAAAGCAGTATTAGTGTATGTTGAAATCCTTAAGGAGTACATGACCTAAATCATTCTAAGTCACTTAGCAAAATATTAGAGCTGCCCCCAAAGCAACAATGATTCAAATCATCAGTCATGAAACCCCCAATTGAATATCAACATGTCAAAATTGCATAACTACAAAACTTTTTTCTTTTTGTTTTTTACGGAGCTGTGAGCAGGACACACACTTTTTATTTCTCTGATTTTGTGTTTTCATATCACAAGATGATGATGATGATGATGATGATGATGATGAACAAAGGCCAGTATTGTATATTTATTATAATTGTAGGTCAAATGTATTGAAGAAAATTGAATATTAAGCAAAAACTGCAGATTCTGTTATGATGTTTTGGATATTATTTAACGTATTGTGTAAATCTTTATCATAAAGCTTTATAAATATGATCATAATACATTTCTAGGTCAAGTGTAATTGTTCATTTTTCATGTTTGGATTGGTGTTTAGGCTATCATGGTGATCTCTGTAACCATAATGGATGGAAAGTGTGGTTATAGCATGTTATAACACCTTCCAGGCAACATGTTGTCTGCTTCAATTAGAGTTGGGCTGTATTGACATCTAATGAATATTCCCTAAATCTCAGGGGCAGGAAACGACCATCATACAATGTGTCACCGCTGGCACTTTGTTGATCCTGACGCTAGAGCCCAGATTATAAAACATTGACAGAGCATGACAGACATTCAAACTGTGCCTCTCTGAGGGAAGAGAGGCACAGTTTTGTTGAAAGAAAATCTCTAATTACTTGAGTGGGAAACTGGCTCAGCAGGACCCAAAGACAACATGTTCTTGGAAACCTCATAGATGACATCAGAAAACAACAAAAGCAGGAGCGTCAGTGAATTACAGATCTTGTCATACTTCTTGTTTGACTAGACAAGACTTCTTGTCTTGGCTTCTTGTTTACCTCTGTCCTCCTCTCATACTGTATCAAAGTCTTTACACTCAAATGCGATACATATTCAAAAGGATATGTTGTTCAGTTACAGCCTGTGTTAAAAATCATAAATATCTGAGAAGAGCCTGTGCCATTTTCTCATCACTTTAAGAAAACAACATCCATTTATGATGAAACAAACCGAATGAAAATGTTACATCTAGCTATAAACATGCAAGTGTTATCAAAACAGCCTGACAAGATGCTGTCATAAAGGGCATCTGTGTAGCACTCAGCACTTTACAAGAAGAATTTAAGGACGCACCTGCTACAGAAAAAAAAAATAATCAAGAGCAAAAAGCAAGGTCAACATTAAAGTCATATTTTTTTAAAAAAATACTTTGTCTCATCTCCTTCAGTGACTGCAAATGCTGCATAGTGCTTAATAATAAATCAGGACAAAGCAGTGTTTGGTGAACATTTGCATCTGCACTGAACATACAGAGGTTTCATTTACTTTTATTCAATTTTAAGTACAAAAGTTGTCTTCCAGTTTGACAGCACTGATAATAGTAACAGTCCTAAGTTTCCAATGTTTTGTACAGCATATACGCAATATTTAGTAAAATTATATATATATATATATAATACAACAAAAAAAAAATCTGTCTTGTACTAAGAATAATGATAACTGAACTAATCTCACTGCATCCTTGTGAATTGATGTGTATTGCCAGCCTATACATAAATTTAGTTCATCATTTTAAAACATTTAAAAAGGGGGAAAAATAAATTGAATTGAATCACAAACTACTCAATCACCTGTATGTATCCCTTAACTACAAATGTTTATTCCTGCACAGGCTGCAACTACTTGAAGAAGAACAGAGTGTGCAATGATCTCTCCAGCACGACATACAGTAGATGAGAGAACAGGGAGGATTAAACCCTCATGTACTGTACATTCTGTACAGTTGTGACGCTGATATGATATATATATATATTTTTACTCAGACAGTGTCAGAGAGGTGCTTATTCAACTCTGATGTAATTTATGCAGCTGCAGTTTATGGTTATGTTTTACTGTGTTACATCATTCTGTAGTCTGGGCTGTAAAGTATACCCCCACAGCACCCATGAGGGGGTCCCACAGTCCAAAGAGGCCCTGCCTGTCAACAACTGATAAGATTTTTTTTTTTTTAATTAAAAAAGATTAGAATTACATAAGGTGCACATCATGATATTGACTCTATTTTCAGAGGCAATATTAATGTAAAAATAAAATCAATATTTTAAAAAATCTCTGTTGGTCTGTATTTTCCTAGGAGCACTTCAAAGTGTCTGTATTTTACGGAGCTGTAGACACTGCCATTACACAGGTGACATGCAAGTTCCGTGGCATGCCAGAGGTGGCCAGGAGGTTTGGGTTTTTATGCCCACAAGAACTTTTCTCAAAATCCCATGAGAAAATGTATAAATCAGCAAGTGCCCCAATGACCGATACAAAGCTGACCTAATCCGCCTGCTCTCATTTAGACACGCATTAGTGTTCGCAATAAAGCAATTAAACTATTTCTAACTCTACCTGTGACTGTTGCAAGCGCTGAAGGATCCCTCTCAACACTGAAACTAATTATAACATATCTGAGAAGCACAATGGCACAGGAGAGACTGTCGGAGCTGGCCATCCTGAGTTCTGAAAATAAACACACTCGCAGTCTTGACTTAAAGGGTGGTATGGAATTTTGTTCATCGACACGCCAAAAGATATACGCATGTATACTCACCTGCAAGCCTGTAGGAAAAACATAATTAACAGATACTGTAGTGCTATTGCTTACTCTGATGAAGGGAGTGCTGATAACCTAAATGTTTCACCCTGGAATTTCAATTGATGTAACCTTTATTGCTCTGTTTGAGAAACCGAATTAAAATACAAATGATTTGGCCGTAAAACAAAAGCTTGTTCTATCTATCTTCACAGTACAGTTGTGTAACAATCTGAGTTGAGTGGGCAGGTGGGCTTTTTACAGTAACTTTGATAATGAAATTCTGCACTCTGTGACAATGAGTAATGAGAACGAGTCAAATATGGGTACCCTGGACATCTCCCATAATCATGGCCATCACAAGATCAGCACTGTGGACAGCGGTTGTGACAGTTTAAAATTTACTCAACACAATTGACTCCATCGTTTGTATCCAGTGTTCTAAAGTGGTCTGTTAAATTTCGTTGTGCATTTGAAATGATAAGTATCCTCACCAAGAAAGATACTAAAATCTTGAATAATGATACAAATGGTTAAATTATAGCCTGATCAGTTAGGGTTGGCTGCAGGGGGCCTCACAGGTTTGCATTACGGTATTGACTTTAGTAGTGGTAGCAGTGTTTGTTGTAAGCTGGGCAAATGTCATTTGGTATAAAAAGCAAGAAATTTTGCAAGTTTTTTTTTTTTTTTTTTTAAATTCTATTCTGTAATAAAACAGCAATAACAGTTGCTAATAAAGGGCAACCTGAAAAAAACCTGAAATACACCTGAAATAAATCACAAGGGCAAGGTCTGTTTGCTGTTTACTGACATTTTCAGAGTGAGGAAGGATTTCAGCATCTGTTTGGCATTGTTCCAACAATACTGGAAGGATGACTGATTATTTAGAAATCACATTTGATTATGTGAGCCAACCAATAACATACTGCATATTACCGTATGTGTGGATTTAAAAGGTGTGAGACATAGAGTCTGTTGGATTATGATTAATTATAGCTTAGCATGATACGTGAGAGTTACACATATTAAAGTCCAAACTTTATAAAATCTAAAATCTTTGTAGTGCAAAAATATCCTCAAAGAGCCTGTGTTTATTTTTTGTCTCAAAGTTTTAATTTATGGATGAAGATACAATATTCATCATGCTGAAAGTCTCACTATATACAAGGATTCAATCGGAATCCTGCTGAGGTCACACCAAATGTTTAATTTATGGTTACATTATTTTGTAAGCACTGCTGTTTCATTGCTTCTGCTATACACTTCCCACTGAAAGCCTCCACATCCATGGGGGCTAAATGTACTTGGGGGTTCGACTTCACCCTCACATTCACATTCACTCTGCAGCCATCCAGTTCTGCACGTCACTTTTCACACAAAACATGTTCTAACACTGATGAGTCAGTCAGTCCTACTATTCTTGTTGATAGCCCCGCGATACATATTTGAATTCAAGAAGGACTAAATGAGAGAAAAACTCATGGATGCACATTGGATGGTTGCCATTCACTGTACTGTATTGTGGATTTGCAAGAATCCGAAACCTAACCTCCTAGCCTAACAAAAGAGTCAGCAATGGGATCATGGACAGAATGCTCTCTCTGACATTAGTTTTTGTAAATGATATAAAGAAACAGTTATGCTGAGTCATGGATAGAACAGAAATTACAGAAGCTTTTTCTAACGCAAAGTAATGAATTTACATTAATTAAATTTAACTGCAGAATTGTGTTTCCCCTATAAAATCCCAGGTGTTTTCACAGTGCCTATGAAATACAAAACTTGCTGTGGAAGGAAGAAATGGAAGAAGCTGTGTGTTTGGTGTCACTGATGTGGTTTCGGAGAAGTGTCTGCTCCTCCTGATGTGAGAAGGAACAGACAGCATCAGTTTTCATGCTTTGATGAAGGATGAACCTTTCATTTTTCGCAATTTGTTCCACAACTTGTTTGTTAGGAATGACTTGACTAATACTTCAATTGCTGGTTGAAAAGGATTCAATAACAACATCATTTTGAGCTATCTCCTTTAGAAAAATTTACTGTCACATAACAAAATACTCCTGAGGGTAACAGTTCATTTCTGACAGCCAATCAAAGGAGCAGAGACATCAACTACTGTCTATCTAATCCCTGACCCAGAAGTCTAAATGAACTTGAGCTGTGGTAGAGTTTGTGTACACGGAAGTTTCATGCCAGAATTATTATTATTATAATTATAATTATTATCATTATTATTATTTTTTTTTTTTTTTTTTGCAGGATTGGAACACATGCATGCTCACTGTTTATGTGATCTCCTTATTTATCAAACTATTTTAACATATTTGTGCAGAAGCTAATGATTGTGCTAATGGTCCACTACTCTGATTAGCATAAACATAATAATCCATCAAAACAACAATTAAAAAAAATAACAGCAAAAGTAGCAGTGAACTCTATCTGCTCTCAATAAGAGCAGACTATGACATCTGAGGATGAAGTCTGTTATAGTTTTTGATTTTTGCTAAATAGTGTGAATGCTTAATAAAAGCAAAAGAGTGGTTTGTAGTGCTACAAATGCAGATCTTGCCACCTCCTGTATTGTATTTACTTGCTCACTCTAATCTCTCACATTTGTATTGCTGACTGTTTTACAGTGGATGTGTGAGAGAAAGATGAGAAAATCAGAAAGCACGCTGCAGGAAAGGTGAAAATGATTCTTGTACTGTGAGCACATTGAAAAATAAATCTATAAGTCTAGACTGATGATTGATGTAACTTCTTAGAAATTATAAGATTTGGTAATACAATATATTAATCTATGGTCATAATGCTATCTTATTAAAATTAATTAGCAAATGATCCTACACATGAGGGTTTTGCATTATTATTATTTACAAAAACCCATTAAACATTTCTGAGGCATCATTGATTGAATCTTTGCCATACTGTTCTTTATAGTGCCATGTTCAGTCTACTGATGGTGGTACACCATGAGACCAGAAAATGTTGGCAAGCTGCTAGGACTGGGGGAGACTTTGATCCAATAATGGTAATTCCCCCATGAATGACTTCATGAAGTGATTTTGTCTTCCCACACAGTATTGACTTATTCCCTTTCATTCTGTACATGGTGTTCCCACACAGAAACACTACTGCATGATCTCATGTACTCGGATATGATATCTTTTCAGGGATGTAGAATAAATGTTATTACATGAAGACCACCATGTGGCCCAGCAGGGTTTCCAGATGTCCATATGTATTGCATTTCAGAGGCTGTCTTCTTGAAGAACAACAAGCAGCTTCCAGGATTTACATGTTGCAGTAGCTTTTTCATTTGTACACTTCATGTGATTAACCAGTGACCGATGAGGACTTGAGGGCAAACACCTGGTAAATACAATTCCATTCAGCTCTGTCCTCATCTTTATGAGGACAGACGGCACTATTAACAAATGGCATATGGATCGGGGACTGCAAGGAATAAACTGTTTGTATCCTTGAAATTTGAGCAAAAATGTAACATTTCTTGACAGCATGTGAGTTGGAAAGGATATGTTTTGTTGACCCATTTCAATCTATTAGTTCTTGAAAAGATAATTTTGTGGGAGATAGCCATTGAAATGGGACACGACCTCTGCATGTGGATGACACTACGCTTTATATACTAGAAATAAGTAGTATGGCTTCTACATAATTTGTTATAGGCTAATTACATCCCTTCCTACCTATGCTAAATAGTCAGTGATTTGATTCAAGTATTTAGCTACCTAGCTAGCTGAGCTGGAAGATAATTTCACCGTCCTTTATCCAGTCACCATAATTACAATGCTCAAATTGGTCAATCGTTTCTCCAACCAGTGTAACTGAAACAAATAGGAGATGAGGGTGGTGATTTAGAGGTCTAGAACAAGGCTGGCACTTTCTATTATAGCAGATGTTTTAGCGCAAAGGAAATTGTGAGCCAATGTGAAAAGAAGGAGCTCAACAAGTACTATATATGGACAGAAAATCATGGTTGAGAAAGTTTGATTTTCTGACAATCAAAGTGCCCTGCATTTTGTATCTTTGTGATCTGGCTAAACTACAGTAGACTATAGTCCAGAGAAACCAAAAAACTGGAATACTCCCATCCTTTATACTGAATTATATACTGCAGTTTTCCATGTCCATGCTCCCTGGAGGACAGTAATAACAGTTATTTCTTTGGGGGAGGCCAATCTGAGACCCTAGAACCCTTGTTCCTGTGCTGCCATAGTATTATGCTGCAGCTTGAGGGAATGAAAGGAAAAAAAAGGAATCCAGGCCTTTCATGGTAATAAGGAGGCAAAGCCAAGTAATAAATCAAACAGACAGAGATACAATTGAAATCCTGTATGACTTCCAACCACCAAGAACCATTCAAAATATTATAGAATGAATCTTAATCCTATACTCCAGTACACAGTGAAGGCATACACAAAAAGAGGTGGGATGTTTTTTTTCGGTTGGCCCGAGCTGTTTGTTTGTGCTTGTTATTTTCACTTCAATACTGGCATGGGCCAGATTTCTAAACACAGCAGTGTAAATAGTGCAGGGAATCGCGGGGGCTTTTTTGAAATTTTGTTATAGTGCTAAAAAAAAAAAGATAGAAAAAAAATATGTAAATACCATCAGCAGAGAGGCCATACAAAAATATACAAGTAACTGTTACAAGCTAATGGGTTTAGATAAAATTAGGTGCATGTTAACAGTAAATCACTTTAGGCTCACTGTCAATGTTGCCACATGTCTCTACACACTGTCTAACAAAGACAGCTACATAGTTTTCATCAGCTGGCATTCTAAAAGTGTCCTTATATGAACTTATAAAAAAAAGAAGATCTAGTACAGAATGTGTCTATCTTACAAGTGACAGCCTTAAGATGGACTGGAGACTGGAGTGTAGGCTATATTGTTGCTAATCCAGTCCTTTTGACTGGCATAATGGTGGCAACCAAACTGGAAAGTAGAGCAAAATATGTCAGACAACATTACCATTGATTTGTCTGTATTTATTACTAATTATTATGATCATATTATTATGCTCCTATATCACTCTAAAGTCAGTTGTATGTTTTTGTCTGAAATCAAAGATATTTCATTTTGTCCTAACAAGCATTGTATTTCTAAAGAAGGCTTGTCACACAATACTGTATTTAGTTGATTACTGTATTTAGTAGATTATTGCTGATTGTTCATCTCACCCCTATTCATTATAACTATACAACCTAGTTACTCATCAAATTGTAATACACCATTTCTTTCTTAATTGTGTGATCTTGAACTCCAGCATCACCTCTTGAAGTTAAATTTTATTTTTTCCTCAACTGTTGTTCCAACAATTACAACATCCTTCCGATCTGTGACATCATGCAACATGCCTGATGCCTGTGGAGTCCATCTGTGTAAAATGGTAGTGTTAGCCCGCTAATTACCATATTGTTGTCAGTGCCGAGGAAGGGAAGGAGGAAATATACAGAGAGACTGAGAGAGAATATCAGTTGTGTAGAAAGGATTATGTCAAGGTTATTGTGATGTACAAAATCAACACACACAAATAGAAAGCCTACTTTCAATCTTGCGGTGTGAAGGTTCAATTTGGCTAAATTTGTGATTTCTTCTGCCAACTTTTGCAAGTGCTGGCAAAACTCAATTTAATAGTGTTTCTTTTGGAAAGTTATATTGTTTTATTTGCAGTAAAGTTAGCTGTGAGGTCTAAACAGAGGTAGACAGAGGTGAAGATAACTCAGACATTATTCTGTGAATGAATTCTTTCCATTTACTTTATAGCAGCAGTTGGTTTAAAGCTTTTCTGAAAGTATTTCGACTGGGTCATCATTTATTTAATTTCGTGTCTGCAGAAAATGGACTGACCACAGAGGAAATCCCAAATGGGCTCAAGTGAAGGCAAAGGCGAAATAAAAATATCCACAATATCCCATATTCACATGTAACCATCTTAGTTATTAACCATTAATTGGAGCATATCAGCAATTGGAACATGATTGCCCTAAATGGAATACGATTGCTTTGTTAGTGCACACTGTAATTGTGATGAGGCAATGAAATGAAAATTGATCTAATCAAAAAGAATCTCTTAATTCACTTTAATCTCAAGAATTTGATGGGACATGGTGCCGGAAGCGAAGGCATGGGTGAATGACATGAGCGTGTGTTTGAATCTAATGAACTGTGTAATGTGAGAAGTTCTGCTGATGAACTAGTCTGACTGTGTGGGGCAAGGACTGCATGGAAATTATTATGAGCATACACAACAAATAATGGAATGAGCCACACTGACTTGCATTCAAGTGAAACCCAGAATAATATGGAATCTCAAAATACCTTATATCTTCCATATTGCTGAATGATCACCTTGAGAATATTGTTTACATTGCACTCAAAACAGTAAGCGCAGTTCAAAAGATTATTTTTGTCTTTTCTCATATGCTTTCCATCTCACATGTAGAGTCTTTCTGTACATTGTGTACAGTTGATGAAACACTTCATCACCTTTTGTATCCTATAATGAAATCACCAACAATGCTCTCACAATCTACATAAAACATAAAACCTACCAAGGTCAAGGCATTCATGCAGTAAAAAGAAACGACTGCTATCGTCGGCGCCCTCGATGCAGCTTATTGCATCCCATCCGTTTTTCTGCTGAACTCAATTTGCCCTGTAATAACTGTCAGTCATACCCCAAATAAAACAGCAATATGTTGATGATTTCTATGTATTGTATGCACTGTGAGAGTAATAATCCCTTTATCTTTTTATCTACCAGAAACAAAGCTTCTCACACTTTACTTCACTTGTTTTAATTCAAGGATATCTAAATGACTTCTGCACTTTCATACTGTTTGTTGATGAGATTGAATCAGAAAAACTAAATCTGTTAAATATTGTGCAGCAATCAGATAAAAGTAAAATCATTTATTCTGTCAACCTGTTGAGAACTGCAGCATAAACTGTGAAGAATGCAGAGGCAAATAAGATGTTTGGGAATAGATTTCAACACCTTGGGCAGCAATAAAATGCCACTTTCCAGCTTGGGATTTGCTGCATGCTTAAATTCACATATTCATCAAAGAATGACAGATGTTTTTCAGTTTATGTTGGGCTTTCTATGACTCTCAAGGCCTCATCAAATGCACATTAAAGAGCCTAGAGGACAGGTGTGTAATTATTTCTTGTTCGTAGGATCACAAAACCTATAAAGTCCCTAAAAAACATCTGATGAATACTGTTGAAAGCTGCACATCATGTGATTAAGTGGACTTTGAGTTGTCAACTGCCGTTTTCAAGGTCAAGAATAAACTGTCAAGCTCAACAACTAATGTTAGTTTAAGTTGACAAACGTTGTTCTGTGATCAGGGGAAAATGGTTTTGAGAGCTTGTTTTTTCACAATTACAAAATTAGATTTTCTTAAATGAAAAATAATTAAATTGGCCATATTATCTAGAATATTTTCTCATGTTTTAAAATCATGCCATAGCTGTCGGACATCATGTCAGAAGTGTTATAGAGGACACAAGCATGGACAAGTCAGTGGTAATCTATAATATCATTGCTGCTTCACTGCTTCAAGTCTGAAAATTAGAAACATGTCATTACTTGTTAAACCCACTTATCAGGCCTGTGGTGTGTGAGCCCCTAAAGATCAGAACACCCTTCCTTAGGATATCAGGCTAACTCTGTGCCCTCATTCAGCTTCCTGACACTCCCTTTTATACAAACTATACACTTTTACTAAAGGATAAATGATTCAATACATATTTTTTTCACTCTGAAACAGCATATTAACTAGTAAAACGATATTTTTTTCAGAGACCACACATGCTACAGCCCTCCTACAGATGCATCTATTTAAACTGATTTCCACTGGGTCAGTTTGACCTCATGATTCTTTTATGATACACAGCAGGTCGGTGGAATTTTGTCTATTGACCTTATACTCCATCATCTATTACACACACACACAAACAGAAAGAGAGACAACGAGAGCCTGCAATATTTCTAATATTCTCCATCCTTCATGAATGTAAATGGTGGTGGACATTAGAACATTAACACTAGAACCACCAGCATTCCAATACCCCCTAGAACTGCCGGGGGGATTATTTTTACCCCCTGCTGCAACAGCCTAAGATAAGTAAGACCTGACAAAATAACTTTTTAAAATTCAGTTTATGGGGTTTCAGCTATTTCATTACATATTGAAAGGTCAAACACATTTTAAAAGTCATCAATAAACTGTAGGCTACAACAAACAAACAACAAAATAATTAACATATTTAAATCATTTAATTATTGTAGAAGAAGAATATTAAAAGTTAAAAATTAATTTTGGATAATAGCGTGTTGTTTTAGTTACCCTACTGGGAATAAAGAAATGGAGTGCTCGCCATTTATTAATTTTACAACTGCTATATTTCATAACAGATCGAATAGATCAAATACATTTTTAAATTCATCAATAAACTTTAGGCTACAACAAACAAATACAAATAACAAAATAATTAACACATTTGAATAATTCAATTATTGTAGGAGAAGAACATGAAGTAAAAGTTAAAAATGAATTTTGGATAATAACGTGTTGTTTTATACTGGGAATAAAGAAACGGAGTGCTCTCTTTCTCTCTCTCTGACTCACTCACACACACACACACACACACACACACACACACAGAACCACACTCACACACACACACGCTCACACATGTCCATCAGTATCTCTCCCCCATCCTGGAGCATTGCCAGAACTTCTTGGGAATTCATCCTTCTTCTACCCCTCAGCGGTTCGACGTATAAATGATCATGATTTTTTTTTTCGTTTTATCCCACACCGCCCATAATTCACCCATTTTAAGAAAAGTCACGAACTTAGAGATGTAGGGGCTTTATTTTAACAGAGTTACATGCACTTGAAAACACCAGGGGGTAATGACTACTACCTCAAAACTACCATTAAGTGGAATCAACATTAACTGTCACACTGAACATTATAAGCTTCATAAAAATGAGATTACTATAACTGAAGGGCTGTTGTGTTGGTCCACGTATCCCTATACACTTAACTCAGTACATTTTGTGTTTCTGTTGTTCAAAATCCATATTTCCTTTATGTCTTTGTCAATATGATTCTTTTAGTGAGCAAGCTCCTAAAATGTCCTCTGTTTGTGCCACTAAAGGTGTCAAAATCCAGAGAAGGTATATGTCTGCAGTTAATATTTTGGTATTCTCATCATTGGTGAGTGGCAGTTTTGTCACTGTATAAAACAAAAACTCGATTACCACACACTGTCAAGACTTACGGTACATTTATTACTTAGCTATGTTTCATTAGGCATGTCATGCTTTGTGACTGTAATCAGCTCAAAAAGTTAAACCCTCATCACAATAAATTTGGCTCAATTTAAATACATTTAAGACTGTTTTGCTATAATATGTTTGTTACCATTTAAGATGCACTTTTAGCTTTTATTCAAGTCAAAATGTGAGACACACACAAAGTCACTTGATATCCTATCTTATCTTATGGTATTGTTTATGGTTTCATGGTTTCAATGCTGACTGAAAACAATAAAGATCAATTGTCTTTATAGGTTTAACCAAACATCAGCCATATGTGCTACCTATGGGTTAACAAAACAAAAGCAAATGATGAACCCATGTAACAATTTTAATTTCTTATACAATAAACATTAATTAATTGCTTTTCCCTCCTGTTATTTACTAGATTTAAATAGCTATGACTTTATAATTCTAAAATAATCTACTTGACAAATAAATACATACATCCAGTGGCTGTATATCTAATTGATCACTACACAAGCAGACAGACTTCCAACATATTGAGGTAGATAGCATATAAAAGTCCTGTTGAGATTAATTTTGGACATGTGACCTTTCTGAATTCCAACATTACACAAGGACCTGTCATACACTACATTTCTAACACAGCTAGGATAACATGTCCAGCATTTTTAGTGTTTTGCTGGAAGTGAACTGACTCAGATGTTCTGCGGAGGCCTAGAATGAACATTTTTGTGTTTGTGTAGGTCACACAAACCCCCGAAGATGTGCGCTGACTGCAGGACAGAGGGGTATGTGAGGAAAAACACCTCCGCTGAGGTGTTCAACAGAGATGTTGTGCAATGACTCGAACTGTGCAGATAATATTTCAAATCACATTAAACATATTCTGAATTTATACCTGCATATTTTCATTTTTTTAAATAAATATTTCAAGTTATGCTACACCTTTTTATGAAGAGTGTGCAAAAGCAATATAATACTGACCAGAATGTTACTATTTTTATTCTCAGTGGATTGATTTGTTGTTTGTGCATGCCCACCAATGGCTGTCCGTTCCATAGCCTTTATTGCCAAGGTTGTTGCTAAGGTTGTTAGCCATGGGTTGCTCGCATTGTCCACCTGCATATATTGGATCATATTTTGGCTCCAACATGTACAGATGTATTTGGAAAGTTGACATTTCAGGTAAACAACAAGAAAAAGAAGTGAATTCCTACTAAACTATTGTTTGTTTACATAGCCTCTGGAGCTGGAGGAAGCTTTAGAAAAGTGGCCAATCAGAATAGAGTGGGATCATTGGGAGGGGTAGACAGGAGCTCTAATGAACTGTTTAAGACAGTTGAACTGAGGGGCTGCATAAAGGGCCAGTATAAGTAAGGAATTTTTTGAACTGTAAATCATGCAAAGATATTACAGTAGAGCCCTGGAATATAAATATAGACCTGGAAATGTGCATATGTCCCCTTTAAAACCTCTGCACAGTATGCCCAGTACTGTTTCCAGGTACTTTGCCTTATTAGACTTTTCCCCAGGACCTGTATTTGTTTATACACTTCATGCTTGACTGACATCTCCCTTGCCCTCCTATGGTAGTTGTTTTGTTCCTGCTAGGGCAAAGACAACTAACGGCTTTGATTTTGTAGAATATATGGAGTTTGGGGACCTCAGACCTCAGCTCCACCTAACATTAACCTTAAACAAGGTCTAATCAGCTGAAATAAGAACATCTCTGTTGTTTGACAACAAAACATATAATAACTAAAGACTAACAGAACTGTCAGTATGCAATGAGAAGGTCTTCGGGCTTTACTTTTGTGGATTAAAAGTCAACAAGGGTACAGTATAGTCAGTGAATGGCACAATGTAATTAATTTTGTGGCCAAATAGAATTTATTATTCTGATATTCTTTCAGAATATTCGTTGAATATTTAGTATGATCAAGAAGCTTGAAGTGGTGATATGAGACATGGATGCTTCAGTATCTACTCATCAGAGCTTGTTGCTCTTGTGGTGATGTTGTATTGCCAGTCTCATGGGAGAGTGGCACAGGCGTCCCACGCAGTGAATTAGTCAGTACTTAACCCTGACAGTTTCTTCTAGCCTCCTGTTTCTCCTCTAATTACCATCCCTTCCTTGCCAGTAATTAAGTCGTCCCGCAGCGGGGGCTTTTTACCACTAGGTTTGAGAAGGGAAGTGGCATGGTGTCCCTCCCCATATCAGCTCCTGTTGATTCTCTCATACAGCTGAGCAACGCAGATCAAGTATCAGCACTGCTCCAGTGATTGTAATTGCAATGTAGCTCCAGGATAACATTGTGTGTATTTGCATGTGTGTGTCTGTTAACATGTGTATGTAAAAGAGAAAGATGCAGAAACAGAATGTAAATATTATTCTCATGTAAGGTAATTTTGTGATCTTGCACAAATGGTGCTACGTTTTATTTGATTTTCATACACGAGTCATGTCTGTGATATTCTCTGTGCCCCCTAGCATAAACATTGGGTCTTTATTTTGTTTTTAAAAGAAAATAATTGCCCGATTGGTGCACAACAGAGGCAACTCGAGAGATTTAAGCTGTGCCGGAATTTCAGCTTGCCTGACTGGCCAAGGCGAATGCTTGAAACCCAAGAGTTGGAAGTGGTTACTGCTTCAGTCAGCAAATGGGTATTCACGTCTGCTGCCAGAGCGCGAGGTGACAGCCAAGATCCTCTTTGGCGACAGCTTGTTCATGAGCCATCTAATCAAGATTTTTTTCAATCACCTCATAGCAGCATCACATAGAAAATGTGCAATAAACTGTATGTATATATTTTACAGCAAATGTCTCTGTCATATTAACATTGATTTTTTTTAGAATGCTGGTTGAGGTTGGCACGTCGGGCAATACTTTCGAGACTGTGCTGAGTTCAAGAGCTGGTGGGAAAATCTAACACCCTGGACTGCTTAAAAGCATCATATACGCGAGGAAGAAACTGTTTATGGTTATCTCACTTTTTTGCCGAAATTACTTACACTATTACTTGTAATATCATCTTAAGTTACACAAACAAAAGCTTGGTGTCATTTCATGGAAAATTGTGTATATTTCTTTTTTTAAGTGTATTTTTTTTGGAACATTTTTTTGCCTTTATTTAGATAGCTGACAGTAGAGAGCTAACAGGATATGACTTGCAGGAAAGATCTCTGGCTGGACTCAGATGAGGGACTTTGCAATTACATGGTCAGCATCTTAAACCCCTAGGCCACCAGGATTCCCTTTTATTGTATTCTACAAATAACACAGGTGTCATATGGCAGATGGAAACTTTAAGATAATGTAAGATAATGCCAATGGGAAAAATTTCTGAAATAAAGTGTATTTCATATTGTAGATAGGTAGAAGATAAAATAGTATTAAGCCATTTATCCTATTGCTCGTGGCATTGTTATTAATCTAGTTATATTATTATTCCATATTTAAGCTGACTCAACCACAACTTTTGTCCTGTCACTGCTGAAGACCGTAAGAAAAAAAAGAAATTCCGTCACCCATCTTGTGTCACCCACTGAGCATCGGTAAATAGATGAATAAAAGTAGTAAAAAATTATATATGGATTTATCTAGTAGCCGCCTCAATGTCTAAATCTTAGTTGTTAGTAAAAAGTTCTGTTTTTGACAGAAGATAAACAAACATGATTTTCTAAGCATAGCTATGATGAGATGCAGTGATGGCTTTAATAATGAATAGCTTTTGTTGTTTTTTGTTTGTGAGAGAGAGGTGTACATAAGTACACAGTATGTGTGAGTCATTTGAGCTACTCCGTGAGGCAGTTCTTGCTCACCTTGACTATGACCTCACTGTCAGCATACCTGTCCACATTCCCATTCCTTGTTTTGATACTGAACTCACTGGACCCCCTCCATGTCTTTGGCACTTATATACAATTTCTCTATCACACACTTTTAGCACCTTCCTGTCTCACTGCCTAATGGCATCTCAGACCCCTCGATGTCTTCATCCTCTTTCTTAAGTCTGTTTCATCCCTCCTGACTTCCTGACTACCGCTCTCCTTCTCTTCCTTTGGCTACAGCGGCTACAGCCTGCTGAATTAAACATTGCTGCAGCCTCTCTCAGCAAATCTGCCGACTACATCAAATCTGCCTTCTCTCGCTCTATCCAATTACAGATGGCTCATCCAAACTAATTCAAGACCTGAGTTGGACAAATGTTACACCTTGTTTCTGTTTAAAACAAATGGGGCCCAGATCAGCACTGACAGACACATCCACACTGAACACATGGGAGGACTGCATGTCTTTTTGTCATTGCTCCTTGTTCATTACAGAACATTATCACATTACATTACTGCAACAGACGACTCTTTACTCTTTACAATTTTTAAAAAAAATGAGAACAAAAACATTGGAAAAAAAGGTGAAGTGAGTCTCAAGATGCAGGGCTATCTGTTAGATGAAGAGTTACATTTAGAGACTGAATAGAAAAAGTTGTTTGCAAATGCAAATTAAAACTGCAGATTATTCTGCTGTTCAAGTGGTTGTCTGTGGACTGATTATCGTTAGGAATAATTAATGTTAAGAAGGAGACGTTCAGTTAGAGATATGCATAATGTGCTTGCATTAAACATAACCATGTCAGGACTGTCAAATGTTGCATCAAACACTGGTTTGACGTAGTAATGGAACTAGTTGGAGGGCATAGGTACATTTCAAATACCCCTGTTATAAATACCTATATGAATATCAAACTATGCATATGAATTCATAATAAAAATATCTTTTGTGGTATTAAAGTTGAGTGTTAAAGTTCAGTAACTAGCACATATATTAAACCTATTGTGGCCAGAGGCGAACAAATTGTGCAACATTGCCTCTGCCACCTCTCTCTTGCTACTGCGGAAATGTTAACACTCACAATCTGGCTGCCACCTTGCTTATAGCAAACAGTCCGTAAATGAGCGACTCAACACTTTTTCCAACAATTCACATTATGTTGTACCAAGCTGCACTTTGTATCTGTAATCTTGGAGGGAAGGGACATATAAAAGTGAAAACCCAGAAACTACAATAATGATCTCTTTATGCACACCAGGGGCCTCACGCTCAGAACGGGTATTGAAAGATATGTACGCCACTTCCCATGAAACTCTGACCCATGCTTACAAACTTTTTGGAGACAGGGGAAATTGGCGACGCAGATGGTGAGGTGGTGAATTGAACCAGTTGGTATAATGATTCCTCTCACACCTTTACACTTAATATCAAATGTTAATTATAGATCCACTGTATCATAAACATTCAAGCCAGCAGTGGTACTTGCGCATGTAGTGAGCCATAACTATTCCCTGAGCACCTTTCAATTTTAAAAGATATAAGCCAACTTAAATCTTAATCAGTTACATCTGTGATTTATTATTGAACTATTAATGAAATATTGAGCGCAATGTGCTGTCTCACGATCACATTCCCAACCCCCAGAGCGCAGAGGAGGGGGCCGGGCTGTATGGTACTCACACTCATGATCAGCTGCAGAGCAGCACAGAGCACTGCTGAAATGCCAGGATGTGGCAGGTGGCAGGATTCAGGAAAGTCTGGCTTGCCTTTCCCCAATATTAAGTGCGAATATACTGATTCCTTTTCTCCTAAACCACATTTACTAACAGATGAAATGATCATCATCAGTTGTAGAAATCCAAAATTACATCAAATAACTTTAAAGAATTACAGAACAGAGCGCTAATAGATTTTTAATAATATCTTCTAATATTGTGCATATATCACCAAGTATGATATTAGTTTTCATACAGTTTTTGTTTGTAAAATCGCTGCAGTGAACACCTTACTGTGCCGTCAGATACACAGAGCGCACTGGAGATAATGTGGTCGCTGCCACACACATTCTGCCTTCTCCAGTCACCTCACCCACATGACATCTTCACCACCTGCACTAATATATGAACTGCGTAAATTAGAGAAACAGCTATATGCTGGATTTTGTAGTAAATATAAATAAATGCAGTGTTTATTGAATTTTAGATACTGAGTGTGTGGTGATGCTAAAGCTTTGATGTCCCAATGTCTCCACTAGTCCATACCCTGACAGTTTGCAGCAATAAGCTTCTTGGCATCTACCTGCTCCGACTGCTTTGTTCAATTTCGGGAATTGTTTTGTTTGTTGCACCGACTGCATTAACAGCTGCTGCAGCCGTCAGCCTCTCAAGCTTTCTTCTGTTACTGATGCCACTTTCCACAGGAATAACGTGCATCAATATTCATGAGGGCTTTTGCATTGACCATTTATGGTCGATTGTGGGAGTGTAAGGGGTGGATATGAGGTTCATCCACGTGCATACATTTTCATGTTGACTGTGATTTATAAAGGGAATAATGCATGCATTCGTTCAGGCACACAGTTTTATAAATCTGATTATTTTTTGGCGCATGCTATTTTTGGTACACTTTTGGTATGGATCCTACACACTGTTTTATAAATGAGGCCCCTGTTGAAGACTAAACTTTGTTGGTTTTTCTGCAAATTACTACAGAGAGTGGTAAATTTGCACTACTGTGAGTTAACATTTTCAACTTACAACCCCATGTCTTGTCCACATCACTGGTCTGTCTGCTATCCCACAATGCTATCCCGCAACTTTACAATTGTGCCAAGTTCAGTAACTACTGTACCAGATGATGATCACTAAAGAAAACCAGAGGTTAATTTCATAACTTTCATTCAAATCCCCACTGCTAAATCTCTAAAGTTGGATTTTTTTATAGGGCTGCAACTGACGATTATTTTAACTAGCAATAAATCTGCCAAATAATTCAATTTTTTATAAATTTTTTGTTAATAAAAAAATAATAATTTTGTCTATACAATTTCAGAAAATTGTGAAAACTCCCATTCTAATTTCCTAGATGTTACCTCTTTAAATATCTTACTTTGTTTGAACAACAGTCCAAAACCCATAGATTTTTAGTTTACTATAATGTTTGACAAAAAAAGCAGTACATCTTCACATTTAAGAAGCTAAAGCAAGTAAATGTGTGGCATACTTGCTTAAAAATGACTAAAACGATAATTTGATTATCAAAATAGTTTCTGATTTATTTACTGTTGATCTACTAATCGACTAATCAATTAATGGACAAATCATTGCAGTTCTATATTTCTACAAATACAAATAATTAAATAGGCTATCTGTTCTTTCTAACATATTACTGAAGTGTTATGATGTCTACACTGGGTGAAATATTAAAACAACGCCATGTTTTTGGTTTTTGTTTTGTGTTTTTTTCATGTAGTGTACCAAGTGTCATTTATAGCACAGTTCTGCCGGGGCTTACCATGAGCATAGCAAGAGGCTCTTTATCTTGACTTCTTAGCTAGCTAGTTATTAGCTTCAGTAACAGTATAATGTATATTTTTGAGTAGGGAACTCTTTGGATATAACATTAGTCTATTTGAAAGCAGCTTGTATCCTCATAACAGACTGAAATGGAATAAAGAGAGACAGAAATACAGGCCAGTAGAGATAAACTGAGAAATTATTGAAGCTAATATAACATTCCTAGTTTTCATGTAATACAAAGATCTATCTCGAATGAGGCGAGTCAGGCAATTAAAGAGAAATATTAAAGTGAAAATCATAGTGTTTCAGCAGAGCTATAGCCATTTTGGTAAAATATGTATGTGCAAGTAATCTCCAAAGGTTTTAATGAGTAAGTAACTTAGTATAGTGATAACAGATATTATAGCATGGCTTTGCAATTATCTATAACGGCGCAGTGGAACTTACAATGGCTCAATTTTCCTTTTTAATTGAGTCTGTGTCTGCCATTTGGTATATAGTTTATCTTAATATATTATAGAGTGTACATATTTTAACCGATTCAGTCAGTGCTTTGCAAGCATGTAGAACAATTTTTTGTTTACTTTTTCTAAATAAAAAAGTCCAAATTGGTTCTGTTTTTGTTATTACCATGGACAACTTGTCGGTTTTAATTTAATGTCAATGTATTATTTTTTTTACACAGGTCATTACTTTTTTCAAAACCTTGGATAGATTTTGAGGATTTGATGATCCCTGGTCCAGTGACAAGAGTACCTCTATCAACCCTCTTAATTCATTCACTTCAGCACGATTTTTCAAAGTGTGATCAATCGGAGCTATGCATTTTCATAAATTTCTTTATTCTAAATAACAACCTCCATCTCACTTCTTTGATTACAGTGCAATGCTGATTCGAGGCCTTTAAAATGCATTAATGGCTACCAGATTTGCATTTATATTGGATTTTCACACAGGCACACAAGAACCTGAGATAGAGCTCTGCGAACAAAGACCTAACAGAGAACACGCATCATCTGAAACACATTCAACCCCATAATAGAGTACAAGCCACAGAACGAGAGATGCTACTCTGAGCAAAACAGGCCATCGAATTTCACCACTAACTGAAGCACACAGTGATAACACATTATTCAGCTGCAGGTCTGATACAGAAGCCAGCAGTGGATGTGGCTTTCTTGTGTCTGATGAATGCCATACAGGAAATGTACACTTATGCATACGATAAAGGGGAAGAAAAGGAGCTCAGCTTGAAGATTACAATCAACGGTGTCACAGTGTTGACAATTACTTATACAAAACACACTCCAATAATTTCTTTAAGAGACATAAGTCTAGCAGAACAGGATAATTGGTGCCTTATGGTGTGTCTTTCCCCTTCAAGCGACAGTGACCTTTTCAGAGCAGTAGACAAGAGGCTGGCAACTCCTAAATCTGTGTTTATCCTTCGAATTAGGCGAAGTGCCCATGTTATTAAAGATGGGGCAGATTTGTTTGTTGGCATTGTCCACGTAGTGTGCCTCTGAGGTAATCTCTCTTGATAAGAGGAATGGATGCTTTGTCTCTCTGCAAATCTGATTCAACCACTTTCCACCACTAAATCGTCGAGGCAGAGAAAGTCTCCAGGGAAATTTACAAAGCGATTCAGTCCTCATTGCTGGTTAGAGTAGAGCACGGCTGGGCAATCATGTGCCGTAGAGGACTGAGGGTATGTATGATTTCATTCCAACCAAACACTACACCAGCTGATGTCACTGATTTCCTCCCCTTTCTGGTTGAAGATGCAGTAATCATTGAAATTAACTGGTGGTCCAAGTTGGAATGAAAATCCTTGGACACCTGCACCTCTGGGAGACCATTTCACACCCCTGCGTCAAATACTGTATATGATTATTTACCAATAATGTATGTTTATATGTTTTTCCATGCTCCAAAGCACATTTCATTTAGTCCAATAATACAGTCATACAGTTCACTGCACTGTACTCTACAGCATATACTGTATATTATAATATTGGATACTGTACTGTGTATGTTCAAAGATCACAGCTAAGTAAAATAAATCTATTAAACTTGACTGTGTCAGGCAGTTATGCAGATTGTGATAAATGTGAATGTGGATTGTTGATTGTTGTCATTTCATTTTTAATGAGAAATACATCAAAAATGTCCCACTCTTAATGCACAATTTAATTGTCTTGTCATGAGGAAAGCGATACCTTACACTGATGGCTGAATTTGACGCCACTAATGGTTTGTTATGAGGGAGAAACAACAGGAGCCACCTGGGCCAAGCAACGTTCCCAGCAGCACCCAACATGCAAACACACACTCTCTGTTTTAATAAATCACTGCAGCATCACAGGCAGCACTCGACGCGGCTGTACAGTGTCTGTCGAAAGCGGCTTCAGAAGTTTTGCCTCTGAGATTCATGTCTCTGTGCAACATCCCGCTCTGTCAAGATACACATTATGCAAATGCATTGTTTACTGTTCATGTGACAATATCAAGGCACGAAAGCCAGTGGGGACCAGGGGCTATGGCAAGTTACCAAGAGAGATGGAGGAGAGAGAAAGAACAAACTCTGTGAAAAAACTGCCAAAGGAATGTGGCAAGTGACTTGACTGTCTTACTCTGTCTCAGTCTTTCTATAACTCTGAGTTAGAAGACTGCAGAGGGATGCAAGGAAATCAAAGCAGATCATTCTGAGAAAGATGGTTTTTAGCCATCTAATTGCTGCCTATACCTCTGTATGAGGAGAATTCCCATGTAAAGTTACAGAGCAAATTACAAGGTGGAAAATATAAATCCTGCTGTGGTTATTGAATGTCAAACTGTATTATTTAATCACAAGTATAGAAGGGAAGATAAAAGTTGAGTATTGACAGTATATATCAGTGTTTTACAGCTACAGTACCAGTCAAAAGTTTGGACTCACCTTCTCATTCACTTGAATGAGAAAGAGTTAATACAGTAATAGTTAATACAGTTTAAGGCAGGTTTAGCATAAAAAATGATACCTAATTGATAATTGTATATAAAGTTATTATTTATTTTTATGTGTGTAAAATTCAAAAGTAAGTAGAGTAAGGAGTAGAGAATGGATGAATCAAATGATTCTTTTGTATTGTATGCCTTTGTATGCCTTGTATTGCAGTGTGACTAAACACATTTTGGGCCATAAACCCTTTCAACTTTTGGTGGTTAATCAGTTACAACTTTTAATGCATAATACAACCCACTCGCCAAAAGAAAACGTTGGCATTGAACATTTCTGCAAACCACAGAAACGTTGAATATATACGTTTCAACACATGTAATACTTATCATATCAACATTTCTACAAACGTAGATATTAACATTTCTACCAGTTGAATAATGATGTTTTATGGTGTGATAACACTGTGGTTAAGGTCTGGTTAGGTTTAGACACAAAGACCAGTTGGTTAGGGTTAGGGAAAGATCATGGTTTGGGTTAAAATAAAAATAAAAAATAGAATAAAAATGGACGATGTCTCACTAATAAAAGCCGGTTTTCTCGCTAGAAAAAATGGCTGCAAATTTCCTGACGTCTCGCTAAAAACACCCGCCATTGTCAGTTGAAACGAGAAGCCGACATTGGTTTTGGTTTCGAGGTGGTCTCAAACCGTGTTCTCTGCTGATTTCCAACCACCTGCCCCTCCTCCTCCTATATAGGAAAGATCAACTCATATAGATCACATGTGAACTACGTCACATTAGAAATGTTGAGATGATACGTATTTTGGAAATGTTGATATAATATGTTTTGTTGAAATGTTGACATAATATGTTTTGTTGACATTTTGATATGATATGTATTGTTGAAATGTTTATATGCTACGTTTTGTAGAAATGTTGATATGATACGTTTTGTTGAAATATTAATATACTACGTATGTCACATGCTGAAACGTAGATATTCAACGTTTCTGTGGTTTGCAGAAACGTACAATGCCAACGTTTTATTCTGGCGACCAGGCTGCATAATATGTGCAAAGAAATGTACAACATATTTGGTTGCTCAATATCAAGTTAAAATGGTCAGGATTATCAATATTATTTTGTAGGTGAAACAGTGTTTCACCACTAAGAGCTAAGTGTCTAATATAGCTTTCCATTGTTGTAAAGGGGCATTCAACCAATTTTACACATTATGGTCAGTTTACAGTGCCTGCAAAAACAGTTGCATGATATTTTCTGTGCTTCTGCAGGAAGCTGTCCAAAGTCTAAAAAGCTATCTTATTCAGCTTTTTGGATCATGATCCACACTAGGGACTAAAAGTCAGGATATCTCGGCCAATTTTGATCTTTTTGTAACTTGGCTCTCACCAGTCCCCCACCTATGTGGAAGAACAATAGTAATTGCTGGCATACCTCTTGAATTGTGCAAATTTGTACTTTGCACTCACCATTTTCACTTTTCATTCAAGTACACTGCACCTGCCAATAGTATTTCATACGAACACAGTACCTATTACTAAGTGTACTTAATGTGCTCTTATATCAGATCTGACAGCTATAGCTTTTTTTAATAGGGCCAATTCAGTATGAAAAAGTTGGGCTATGTTATGATTATTATTATTTTCCTATTGTGTGTCACTCAAACAGCTCCAAAAGACATAAAACTTTTTTTCTTAGCTACAGTATAGCTAAGAAAAGCATCATCTTAGCTTTTAGAGTTTTCATTAATATAAGAAAAAGGAAAAGATGTTCACAGCACTGAGAGTGACTGAATGTAAATATAAAAAATGCACACTTAATAGGTTAAAAATATACATAGTGCAGCTTTTTGCAACTAAAACCTCAAAATAGAAGGACCATTTAAATAGACAGTCTCTTAAGAAGTGTATGTGGCATCAGAACACAGGCTGAAAGTGAACTCACCTATAAATTTTATATCTGGTCGTAAATCCTTGGCGGAATCTTTCCACAAAGGACAGATAACTACGAGAGTGGTGGAAAGGTCCACGGTCCGAGATGAGCCAGTCATATTGCTTGGTGACATGTTGCTCAGTTGCCAATGGGTCCTGGCGGGAAGACTGAACTGTTATATGGTCCCATATAAACAGGAAGCAGATGACCTCAATAAACCTCCAGTTCATGCTTTTTTTTAAGCCGCTCTCTGTTCATTCTCGCTCCATTACGTGGAGACCTGATGGGAGAGAGAAGAAGAGGGAAGGAGGGAGGGAGAAACAGAAAAGAGAGATGTTAGATGACAAAATCTATTTTAGCTGTACAAGAGGATGTCACAGAGTTAGGTTAATTGTGCTGTACTGAACAAATAAGATAGTGCCCTTGTCATTGTCATTTTACTGTGACATGATGTGTATTTATTTTCTGCTCTTTCTCAGATTGTTCACCCTTCATGTCTCCCTGGAGGTTTTTAGAAAACCACACAGATTTTGCCTTTCCAAGGACTGTTCCAAGGACTGTTACCCTTTTGCAAATGAGCATGGACTACATCCTCAGTTGTTTGGCTGTCTTTTTTTCCACTCTAATTGGTGTCATGATAAGTTCTGACAAGGTTAGAGGGCTGCTTTATGATATGTTATGACACCCAGCCACTAATGTGGAAAAACACTATCTCCCTTTACCCAATGGTGTCAATTACTGCTAGAAGACGTTTTAAACTATTGACTTGCAAGTTCATGAATTGTTGAAAATAATGTGGTGCAAAATGTTGCTTTCTTCATCAAACACAAAAAACACCTCACTTTGGTTCCACTAAAGCTGCTAGAGATTGTTGATATGATTGTATTATTGCCCTCAGCATCACAAAACGCCATTTAATGCTTGACATGACCCCGTATCTATAAATATTTTAGAGACAAAGCATTAGAAAAAACTGGACACACAGATTAGCACAGTAGGAACATGTAAGAACAGATCATCTAAAAACAAATCTCAAGGCTAGATTTAGGTTTGTGTTTATTTATTTACTATAACAATCCTAGAGGCAGCAGTTAAAGGTATACTATGCAGGATTTTCCTAAAAAACGGTGTATAGACTCATACGCAGGGTGTGAGATCGGGACTCGTAGTGTAGCAACCAAGTTACATCGCTGTTTCCATCTCTCTCCTCTGCTCTGCTCTGCTCTCTGTCTCTGTGTCATGGATCTATAAAGAGCTGTAGGTCTGTGTGTCTGCTTGACTGAGGGTGGGGCTGGGCTGCACACATGCAGAGCAGAGAGGCCATAGCGTGCAGGATGAAACTCTGCATTCACACAAAATCCGGCAATGCGGCACCTTCCTACGGGTTTGTATGGAGGTGTGCAGAGGTGTGGGAGTGTTTATTTGTGCTTTAGAATGTAAACAACCTGAGCTGTAAACCGTGAAACAATCAGAATAATGTTTTATTTATTTGATTCACAGCTTTGTTCTCGCCAGCGCTGCTATATCTCTTCATTCACTCTCTAGCTCACTTGACCACCGCTGTGCTCCCTCTGTCTCTTGCTCGTTCGGGAAAAGGGGCTGTGTGTTCACAAACATACAAAAAATATCTAATATACTGTATATTCTATATTTAATATATTTAACAGAACTACAAGATTATTTCCCATGTATTTCCAGTTGAAATATCCTTGAAGGAAAAAGCCACTACTCTGCAGTAAATTACAGCATTCGACATTCTCACATCCCGCTTAACGGACAAAGATGAAAAAAAAAAAACATTCTTGACAATATTTTAATATTTCAGACTGAATATTGAAATAATACATGTCCTCATTGTGCAGTGACTGTGAACATTAATATCTACTTGGCAGTGAAATTGTCTCTTAGTTACTGATAAGGAAACGATTTTCATCAGTAATTGCATTTAAGAACTTTGGCCCCTGGCCGTGGGGCACCCAACAGTGTGCTATCAAGTGCTACTGTATGCAAAAATTCTTTCCCCTTTCATGGTTTATTACACAATAACACATCATAAAAGAGCAGGGAAAATTTAATGGGCCTAATCTTTTCCTGTTAAATAGATGATGAACTACTTGATTGCAAAAGTTAAAGTAATCACAGTGGCATACTTAAAAAGAGATTTTTTTTGTCACATTATGGTTAAAGGTTTCTCATGATGCCTTAAATTGATTAGGTATTTTATCGTTTAATACTGGTTCACCTACTTGCCAAACGATCAGGAACAACGTTGGATAATTTGAATTAGGGATGCACCGATCCAACTTTTTCAGTCCTGATACTGTTACTTGGGCTTTGGGTATTGGCTGATACCAAGTACTGATCCCATACCAGGGTTTAATCAATAAGCTGTATGCCTCACTGTGTGGAAGAGACTGGGATCATTTTATGTGTGAGGCAACATCGGATTTGACTTTGCTTTCCTAATATTGCTTTCCTAACTTTGTAAAACAAAATGTAACAAATAAATACGTTTATTTGTTAAAAATTATATAATATAATCATAAATTAATTCATGAGTAAGTGATTCAAGTCATTCATTTGCAGGTGGAATGGGGTGTGCAATAATACAGCTGATTCGGGTTGCTAACATTTAGCTGCAGTGATTCAACAACACTGGTCCTGGACTGCAATCCAGATATATGACATTATCTAGATTGATATTATATGCATAGGCTAACATTTAACATTACTGCGCACAGTGCACACACACACACACACACACACACACACACACGTTACTGTTTTGAAAAGAGGACAGCTATAAGAATATACTCACTGAATGGAGCATGTGTGTGTGTGCGTGGGTGGGTCAGTATGGGACCCGATACCCTATGTCAGTATCGGATCAGTGCATTCCTAATTTGAATGTGTCTAACTAATTATAATTATACTGCCATATTTGAAGTAAAATCAGTTCTTAAAATTGAGTGTAATGAAATTTCAACTATCAACTAAGAATACTGCATTTCAGCTATAATTGCATATTAGACAGAAGGAAAACTTCTTTTGCCGCCCATCAACCAGAGACTCAGTAGAAATGGCAAAATATGCCAGTGTACTTAACAGGCCTGTTTTAGGCTAATTACGTTATAGAATAATTTAGAATAATAGACTAAATTGAAAATGATAAAATACATAATCTGATGGAGGAGCTATGCTATTCCCCTTTGTGTCAAGACAAGGAGTGTGTGTGTATTAATTTTCATATTAAAACAAAACATATATCAACAAATGTGTCAGTGAATACAAATATCTAAAAATTACAACCACTTGTTTAAAATAGTTGACTTATCAGGGTTTTTCCTGTAATTTGTTATTTTACTTTTTTGTGAATGTAAAATAAAAAAAAATAGCTGTAAGCTGTAATTAGGAGTGTTCAAGCATATTATGGCAATATTAATGAAGATTACTTTTAGGAAGACAACAGCAAGAGAACACTTCATAACAATTCATAACCCTTTAGATTTGCTGAAAGCAGTATTTATTATATGCAGGCAAATGTATAATAACTGTACTAACAACTTGACATGACACTTGAGCATGTTGCACAAAATATTACTGAAACAGGAGAGCCTACAGCCATGTTAGTGGCTTTGTGAGGCTGTACTTAGGCAGAGCAGTGCTTTGAGCTAAATGCTAATGTCAGCATGCTAACATGCTCGAAGTGACAATGCTATCATGCTGATGTTTAGCAAATATAATGTTTGCCATGTTAACCATTTTAGTTTAGCATGTTAGAATACTAATCTTTGCTAATTGGGACTAAACACAAAGTATGGTGGAGGCCTGATGGGAATATCTTTCATTGTATTTTGTTATAAACCTAAGTATTGGACGGATTGGTGGATTACCAAAGTCATGAGGATACATCATCCAGGAACCATGAATGTCTTTACAAAATTTCATGGCAATGCATTTAACTGTTGAAACTCAATGGCATCGCCAAGAATTTAGGATTTATGGTGGCCCTTAGTTGGAACCACCAGAAACACTTTGCAGAATCACTCAGAGCTGGTAAATGAACATTTTTACCAAGTTTAGTCACACAATCGGTTTGCTAGTTTGTAATTGGCCCCACCAACACTACTATGGTAGCATATCACAGACAACCAGTATTGATCAAGAGCAAAGGATAATTGGATATTTCAGCTAGTTTGTTATGTTTTTTGCCAAATATGGTGAAGTGTGTACAAAATTTGGTGCCACAAAACAGTTTTGGACAAATTTACAAATGGCAGGAGCAAAATACATTTGGCAGGAGGGCATGTTTTTAGCAAGACCAGATGAATCTTATGGCATTTGCTTTCATTGTCAGGCATTTGAAAAGTAGCTGTTGCACATAATCAGTGCTTAACAATTCAAGTCATTTCTGTAAAGGAAGCCAATTGGTAGATGCACCATAATTTTTTAAGTATATGACTAACTGTAAATCTTGACATACGTGCTGAAGCTTTGCACAAATGAACAATACACTAGTTATCAGTAGCACACAATGATTGTCAGTATTTTAAAGGAGTACCCACAGTTGCAATATAAAACATACACGTCTCTCTCTCTCTCTCTCTCACACACACACACACACATACAATTTACCTTCATATGTCATTAAGAATTTCACATGTATTATATTAATTACTAACTCTGATCCTCCCCTCACAATTGCACACTGAACCTAAAGCCTAAAGTTAGTTAGTGTGTGTTCTTGATTGCTTCACTGCAACGAAAATCAGTTCTGCAGTTGACCCAGAGGCTTTTTCCGCCACCTGTGGCGTCATTGCTGTCTGAATCCCCAAAACCTCCTGCAGTGAATACATTTACATTCATATGGCCACATGATGAGAGTAAATCCTCATTGCTTCCTTGTATAAGCCAAGTTCCTATTCATATATTAAGATCTGTCTATCTTATACCACCACAAAATTATATTCATCCCCTGTCAGATTTTGTTTGCTTTGTGATTTTTGCATCTGAACATTATCATACCTTAAACCAGAATTTATTCCTAGATATAGGGGACTCAGATTGAACCAACAGCATCACATATATGAGTTACTGTGGCCATTCAGTTCTTGCGGTGACATGCTGTATGTTGTTATCTATTTCTTATGACAAATCTTTTCTCTGTAGTTGGAAAAATTATTAGAAGAAAACCCTGTGGATTGATCAAAATGAATGTAATGCATGTCTACATCACAATCTGAAGGCCCCACTTTATGGAATCAATACACAGTGGTGCAAAACAGTGTCAGTATGGGGTGGTGTGATGGACTTTTGGTATTTTGGGGTCTGGAGCCATGTGGTGCAGTGCACCAGCTGCACAGCTGGAAAAGGGCTGTGATTAAGAATCAGATAAATTCGTATTCTTCCTTTTAAAAAATGCAGACTCTTGGTGCTCTTTTGGTTTAAATATGGCAGCTAGAGAGAGCAGTCAGGAGCATTTACCACACACAACAAAAGTTTCTCTCAAGAATAGACTGATGTTCATGTGCCAGAAGTGCTGACTCACCAAGAGCAAATATGCAGCTCTGTAAATACGCCACTGAGGGCGGATGATATTAAATTAACTTGGGAGGAGATAACACATTTGGTTAATAATTGTTGCCCCGGTCCTAAGAGAACTGTTGTCCGACGTGGGAAACAGTTCAATGCCATCAGAAGGAGAGCCAAATAATTTGGCGGAGAACCGCAGGGACAGTTTAACAACTGGATCGGGGCCATCCACCAGCCAATCCCTCACCCATACAGAGGATCTGATTGCATCTGCAAATGCAGCTTAGAGTGTAAAAGGTTTAATGGGTTGGAGGTTGGCATTTAAAGATATATCCATAGCACCCCCAAATCTCTACATGGCACCCATATTGATGTTTTTAAGGGGGTTCTATCAGCAAAATCAGCGATCTTTCAAGTGTAAACTACATACATTTCAAAGGTCAAGGTTCTAGTGACAAAAACAACCTGGTTTTGGTGAGAATTGTGCTATAAAAACTACATATTTAATTCAAATAGTTGCCACAGTACATGAAATATTTTACATGTCTGTGTTCATGTAATATTTTACATTTACTGTGAAAAAAGTGAAACTTCATAAAGAACAACATTTTCTGCATGTTTTGAGAACAATACATGTAATCCCTCTGTTACACATGAGAAGCTAGCCAAGTGTCCCGCCTACACCGCCTACTTATTGAGGGCATGATGGTGCCCTGCTCTTCCTAGATCTCTAACATAGTGGATTTGATATGTTCAAAAAGAAAGCCATCCTAACTATGATGGAGAGAGTGATACACACAGGCACTTGTTGACATAAGAGGAAATGGAAGATAGGAAAGCTGCAGATCCACTAAGATCTTCCAGGGGATCTGCACCACCATCGAATGCCAAATTAGCTTTATATTGTAAAAATTGCAAATTTATCAGTTATTTTTAATGCTATGTGTCATTCAATAAAAGCATGACACAAAACACAGTCACCCCAGCCAAAACGTTATGCACTAATTAGACATATTGACAACTCCACCCTGATATTAAGGGCCTAAATTTGCAGGTCCAGTCCAATCAATGCTTTTAATTGGGTTAGTGCTAAATGACACTTTTTCACATTTCAAGACTGCTTGTTTGATTACTCTACAAAAAATAATGCAACAAATGTTGTACACTCTGCTCTACTTCATCAACCTTGTTGCAACATATGATTTTCCAAACTCCCTTTCCATCCTGAGTTATTTTTTCCCTGTTGCATGAGATTATAACTCACATGGAACCCAAACCTTACATGCAATTCAGAAATTAGCCTGACGGTACGTCTAAAATATTCTCTATTTTCTGTTATTTGCAGATTAATGTTATTTGCAGAGTGGATTAGTGAAACAGACAGAGAAAGAGACAGAGAGTGGATCACGTTTACCCTTGAATAAGCACGGTAAAAAGGGGAGGATGTCTGCTTCAGGAAATGACAAGACAGGACAAGGGAGGCTTGTTTTCTCCATCCTCTTTTTAAACAGGCTTATTCATGCTGCAACTCCTCCTCCATTCTGGTTCATTCAAGGGGTTTCAATCTCCATTCTGGTCCCGTCACTAGCTTTTCCAATCAATTCCTCTCTCCCCTGTGTGGGGCCCTAAGTGTCCCTCTTTATTCTATAAAATTCATAAGAATGGGGTGGCTTGTTCTCCTTATTTGTATTCTAAATCCCAGGGAGGCAAGAGATCAGGGTAGAATGAAGCCTTTTGCAGGGAGACAGGTAGACTCAAGGGATGTCTACATTATCCATCTATCCATTGCACATGTGTTACATCTGGTCACCATATCATATGCGATATATATTCCCTGCATTATTTGTTGCTTGAACTGTATGGGTATAAGCAGATGGAGTTCTCTCTGAACTGTTATCAGCCTGACTGCCTCAGAGCAATTTCATTCCCACTGTGATACAGGTATAATGCATGTAGTGAAGCAAAACCTTTGACGTGAGGTTATGGATGGCTGGCAGCCTAAAAATGAATTTTTATACTCCTCTGGGTTATTTTAACTTAGTTCATATTAATATGACCTCAATGGGGCCAAGGGGTTATGTGAGAGTGATGCACAGCAATGACAGAATGAGGAGAGGAAAAGTAGAGTTGTATCTAAATATGCCAACCCAGTGTCATCTGAATTCTGGGAATTATTATTGCATAGCTCTCAGCAACGTGTGGAAAGGCGTGGTAATGGGCTGCCACTTGCAATTGCTGGGAAGCAACAGAGGAATGGGAGGGCCAGCTGTGGCTAACTTCATTTGTACTGGATTCCCCCCCCACCCCAGTCTCTCGCCTTGGTCCTGTCGTTTCTTTAAAAAGGACCGCAGTGGCACCCTGACCTTCAGAAAACATGGCTGAGCAAGCAACACTGTTTGATAATTAAATTCTCTGGTTGGTCAGCAACCAATCAGCTCAGCTCGGGGATCAATGGCTGATTTTAAAGAGCAAACTAATTCACTAATGGTCAGAGTTATTCCAATTTACCTGGCTGCTGAATTATTGTGTCCAAACCTATTCTGGAGGGGGAAGGATCAATGCAAGCCGGGGGAGAGGAGCGGCGGAGGAGAGTCGGTCACATCTATCATGTGAAGCGGTGCAAGGAGTGTGCTGTGAGGCTTATTTGATAGTTGCCCATTTGAACAGCAGTAATGCGGGGGAAGTTTAGGAGATGGTTCTAAACAGGGACTGCCTCTGTCATAAAGCAAACTAATTAATAAGGTTTCAGTTTCAGAGTAAGCATAAGACCAACCACTGTGGATGTTAAAGGTATAAAGTTTTTGAGCGTGTGATTCGGATAAATTAAGCACATTTGGTTACTGAAGGGCAATTAAATTTAGCATGAAATAAAAATTAAATCCATTTGCTTCATGAGGGATTCTGCAGCAAGGGAAATAAAAACATTGTGACACTTGAATTATTTTTTTTCCTGGCTGATTTTTCCTTCCAATCTGTTATTTTAATACACAGTGCTCACCTATTCATTACTGTTATGTGGGGAGCTGAACTGATTATCAGCAACATATGTCTCTTAAACATGCTAAGTGAAAAAGAGCATAGCAGCAGTGATTTGCTCCTGTAGTTGTCTCATTTCAGGAGAAGGTGGTTTGAGCTGATAGGAAAGACAGCAGGATTATTTAGCCAGCATCAGTGTCTTACACCAAAGAGAATGAGAAGCTAGCCAGCGCAAGCAGGCCATTTGTCACCACATTCACCACTGCTGCTGTATGCTACTGTGGCTGCGTTACAGATGAAGATTGATCATTTGTCAACTTGCAAATTGGCTTTCAAGTGCTTTCTCTAATTACTCTGTGGTTTTATTGATGAGAAACCACTGACTGCTTTCCTTCGATTTACCTCGCTGGTCAAAGTCTTTGTTTTGAATATGTCATCTCTCACCTTCCTTTCCAAAGACATTAGAGGGGCATATAAAATGGGGGGAAATGCTCCAGCCTTAACAGATTTTGCATGCTACCTCTTGTTCTGATGTTCACTGAAACAATGTAGTATTAAAGGCCAAAATGCCAGAGCGAATTCCATTACCATAGCTGGTCAAACTCAAAATGTACCCAGAGGAGCCCCTGACATGAATCAGAGCCTGGATAGGAGTTGCTGGGAGGATGTAAATGACACTGTTCGCACTGAAGCTCTTCTTGCTCATGCATGTAAATGTCAAGTGATGTTATCCACTGTATGGTTTCCACTGAGTAGACCCAAAAGGTCTAGACCAAAGGAAAGGATGAGCAGGGAGAAAAATAACGTCTCAGAAGAAGGCTAAATGTGCTTATCTCCTATAGAGTGCACATAATGCAAATGTCTGTAAGATAAGTAGAATATAAATAAACTTAAGGTGCTGTCTTGCTTTCTATTAAATGTTGGCGTGCATGCACACATTTATTTTTCTTTGTCGCATTGGCAACTTTGCAACATCTGCATTAGGAAAATAAAACAAAATAAAAACAACAACAACAGGCATTTAATGAACCTGTAGTGAAATTCACCTAAGGCCACGTTAATATGTTTTTTATTGTAATTACCAGCAGAATTAAACAGCAGATCCTCGTTTCTCCCTTCTGTGACTGATCTGTCATAATTGCTTGTGTCTGTAACATTTTATTCAAATCTCACTATCGGTGCCGTTGGGTAGGGTGTGATGAAGTGTTGTTGCGAGGCAACTGTGAAACTACAATTGGATTGCAGAGCTGCATTTTATTTCAGAGATATATGTGAGGAAAGTATCACCTTATCAGGGTGAGGGCATGTTTTGCTCAACCTATTTCAGTATCTGAAGTACAGGAGTAGGGAAAAGAATTGTTACTTGTTTTCTCATTCTGGATTTTATCAGCGTGTGCACAAGATGAAGCTTGAGGAGAGCAATGTGTTTCACTCAAACCTGTCCCTCCCCACTTGCACTCCTAATGGCCATCATACTTGGGCAAATTTTAGTGTCAGATGTTTATATATCACAGGAAAAGAGTGTGTGAAAATAAAAGAAAAGATAAAAGGAAAATGTTTTGCCAGCACATTTTATGAGTGTTAATGCTTCTTCACTAACCTCGAAAACCTTCTACATTGCACATTTTTTAGAGGGGGGTTGGGGAGATCGGGGGGGTTCTCTGACAGAAATAAATAACAGCTGCTACCCTCTCAAGGGACTGGACCACTGGCATTATGTGGAGAGACGTTTTGTCCAGCTGCAGTGGGTTATTTTTGTTCGCCTTTGCTACCCCCGTTTGTTCCTCGCACTCTGATGCAATGCCATCCCTGAATTTACTGACCTCATTTCTTCCCAATTTGATGTTTACTTTCCAATTCACCCTTTGACGAATTGCTAACCACCAGACTTGGCCAAGAGTTCCCAGTCTGAACAACAGCCCTGCTCTCCAGCAACAGAAGGAATGGGGTGTTAAGCTGATGGTCACTGCTCCCATTGTTCCTAATTCAAAGCCATAAATTTGTGAAATGGAAGGAAATCAGAGGAGCAAGCACAGATTCAGCGGGTTCCATAAATCAGCGAAATCTGCAGCGACACAGAGCAGATGGTGAAAATAGAAAAAAAAGTGCTCCCATTTTACTGTAGTTCCCTGCAGATTAAGCATTGCAAAGCTGAACTGTTCCTTATTACGTATGCCTTGTGTCTGTACTGTACACGAATATCAATACTGTAAGGGTGTTTTTATCAGTGCCAGACTCAATCTTCTTCACAGTTAGAATGAACTTATTCTGTGTCAACTGCAATTTAGTGTCATCCATTAACCTACTGAATGTCATCTGCAATTTAGTGTAGCAATGTGGATTACAGCATCTGTCCTATGAAAACATACATAGAATACATCTATATTTTACTTTTGAAATGGCACTGCATCTGTATAATATATAAGAGTTTCTAAAGGATTTCCTGTTTTATTTGCTTGTAGCATCCAGATGAATTGCCATTGCATCTGTCATTTAGCCCTGGGAGCATTTTTCAGTGATCACCCTGCAGTGTGAAGGGTAGTGACAATTAAATCTCAAAATGAATGGAAATAGTTGACTTGGATGTATTTAGAGAGTTTGTCACAGCCTAGTAACAGATGGAAATATGATTAGGCACTAAATGTGAAAGATATATCACTGTGCAATTAGCATGAAGGTGATCAAAGCTTTTTTATTATTATTATTACAGGTTTTTTTCCCAACAGCTGTGGAGGTACTAGCTTTGTGCAGTAATTACAAAACTGGATGGAAAGTTTTCATGGCATGACTTTAAGTGATTTTGACTGGGTGCTCCATATAAGTAATTCATTGTATCTTAGAGGAGAGATGTTGTGAAAAGTGTACTACTTTGGGGAATTGCTCTGTCATATACACACACACAGTCATACAGTACATAGATCCAGAGGCGCAAAGGCATCCTGAGCAGACATTTTCAGGCCTGATATGACTAAAAGGATTGTGAATTTTTGCTGAGAAAAGCTTTCTTTTCTGCACCATATTTCGTCTCCTCTTCTTGGGAGGTTATCGTTTGCAAAAACGTGCCCTTAATATGGGTTATAGCAGCCAACATGCACCCATTCCCCATGTTAAGATTGAAAATAGAGTGCACTTGACCTCTTGCCTTTGAAATTCTTCCACTGCCACTGGATTCCTCCCGTAAGCTGTCCTCATTTTATGTCATAGCTCAGAGGCTTTTGCCACAAGGCTAGCATTTTCATTTCACATGCTCCAGCATTTCTTTGGCTTCCTTCCGTTCCAAGATGGAAGTAAAATGAGTCATATGAGCCATGTAAAATGCATGTCCTTATATAGACATCCGTGTAATCTGTTGTCAGAGGTACCACATAAAACCTCAATGTATGAAAGCCAATAACAACATGCCTTCAGCTGCTTAGTAATTCACAAACCAATATTTCCAAACTGTCCAAATGTTTATGTTCCAATAAAGGCAGTAAATGCCTTTTGCAATTTAAAATTTAATGATACAATTTTATAGGTTATCCTTCCCATCTTAGGAGTATAAAGAACTTACTTAAAATGTTAATTAAATTAAAGCCACTAAAATTTCTGACTTTGGTGGTGTAAAAAAAAGACGGGCTTGTAGTGAGCAATCATTCAGCTGTCCATATTGCACATTTCACTCAACTCTTTCACAAGATCAAAACTCAGCAATATTCTTCACAACATTAGAAAAATATTGGGAAATATTTTTTTCAAAGCTTGAGAGAAAGAAAGATTTATGTGGATGGACGTGAGGGACGAGGTCAGGATGAGGTTTGACGTAAACTAGATTAAGGTAGGTGGAAAAAATCATATCTGTCTTTAAACTTAAAATTTATTGTGAATAATTGTGTGACAACCAGGACTTAATGTCATTAATATTTGTGTCTCACCATAAGGTAGACAATTATAACATTAATTATAAAGTCAACTATTTGGGTGACTGAAGCTGCCAAATTCAGAATTACCCATCAAGGCTACAAGGTGTGAGAGTTTCAAACATTATTCTATATAAGAGTAGTATAAAGAATATGAGGACTATAAGCGTTGCAGCATTCTGATGCCTGAGGAGGACTTGTTGGTAGTAATGTTGCAAATAAAATGTATTATTATTCTCTTTGTGTAGCATTCTGATACTGCCACAGTGCGATCTTTCAGCTCACAGGCTTCACAGGGTTTCGATAAAGGGAGGAACAAGATGTCTCCAGAGTTTTTTTTTTTTAAAAAGTCAAAGTAAAACATTTGATTATTACAATGACAGCATATAACCAAAGTACCCATCTGCCTATACATAGATTTGCATGTCCATACTCCCTCTTTCGAATTTTTTCAGCCTTGCCAGCATGTCTGAATTTAGGCTTGGTTGATTTTTTATAGCCTGCTTCACTGGTTTGCCATCAACATAATTGTTGCTGTGAAGACTTTTTTTGCCACCATGTCCAGATGAATCAACCTTTGAATTTTGTATTTAAATAGCTGGTTGTTGTTTTTACTGTGTGTATTGAAACGTCAATAATCTTTTAAGGCGCCAAGTCAGTGTGTGGATTCCAGGCTGTATTTCTGGAGTGTTGCCTGATTTTTTGTTTTTCTGTTAATTTTGTGTGTGTGAGCATTCTTCTGAGTAGGCTCAGGGTGGTCGTCATCGATCAAAGACTGATTGCTTGGCTTTTTGTGAGAGCAAAGGTTGAGAAAAAAATTATCATACATAATATTATGTGACTAATATTGTGCTGTTTAGAAAAATTATGCCTAATTTAGGCTCCCACAAGGAGAACCATCTTTGTCTGGCCTGGATTTAGGCTTGGTAATTCATTTCCTCCTTAGCGACAAGGCTTCGGCTTGGTGGAATAATTCTTTTAGCATAATGTAAGTGTGCGTGTGTCTCTCTGTGTGTGTGCATGTGTCTGTTTGTGAGTGTGTGTTTTTTGTTTTTTGGGGTTTTTTTTGATAGAATTGGCAAGATTTTTTTTTTTTGACAAAGTGGCAAAAAGGCCACTGAAGGGGAAGCAGCTGCAACTGGGAAGCAATGAGCCTTAGAGGCAGTTGAACTGGTTAATAAAGAGCACACTGATTAGTGATTAGCTCCCATGTGGGTAAGAGAGGAGGAGTGAATTTTAGGCTTACATGATTGGATGATGAACTAAGAGGAGGTTGCCTCTTGAATTTTAAACTGATAGGATAATAGAAAGAAGTGGGAATGAAAGGATAGCAGCCAAGAGGCGTGGCTTAGAGGGAGTAATAAATGAAAGCGTAGCCTAGAGGTGAAAGAATTAAAAATGAAGAAGCCTTCCTTATTAAACTTTCGCTAAGCTCAATTACAGTGATAAAAGACTTCTCTGATGAACCATTCAAATGAGAGAACATTGAAACAGAGCATCAAAGTACAAGCACATTTTTGTGGAATCTCTCCTTAGCTCAATAATACGTTTGCAGGATATAATCTAGTGTTACCGTTTTTTTTTTTTTAAATGTGATCCATTTTCAGAACTCCTGTTCTTTGAATGTAGCCAGACTGTTATCCAGCCAAAGCCCACTACCATTGCACTTTTTTTTCTGCTCACGACTGTGACTTGAATATGCCGTGTTGCCTCTTCTCTGCCCTACATTGGTGTCATGTTGGTGTGCTGAGTGTGCAAAAACACAGGAGAGGATACTGCTCAGGCTGGCTTCACCTGGCCTGGCCTCTCCATCATTAAAACTAACAGCACCAGCTCCATCAGCAAGGCAGTGCAGAGGGATGGGATACGTGTGTGTTTGTGTGGAACATGTGCGTGCATATGTAAATGTGTCCTGGTCCTTGTCCCTTGGCATTGTCTTTCTGTTTCCTGTAAATGGCACACACTGTATATGTATTTATATTGTTGAGTGAGCAGCAATACAGGATCAATGAACCTGCTAAATAAAACACAGATTAGAAATATGCCATATTTTACAGAAGACTAAACATACAACGGCATGGTGGGAGCAGTGTGAACTTCTGCTGGAAGTTCTGGGCTCTGTTTGTTGGTGAATGGCATCGTCAGGAGTATTTGTAATAAATAACTATTTTAAATCTAATTAGTTACTTTACCATCTGAAAAAAAAAATTAAAACTTAATAAAGTGACATTCAGTCCTACATCACCCTGTTTGCTAGTGTGAAACTACATGCTAAACACGACTGTGTCCGCGGGTTGATGCTCCTGTCAGCGTCGGAGCCTCCGTGTGAGATGCTTCGGTAGGTAAATGTGTGTTTTTAAAACTTATTTCAGGGCTATGTTCACTCTCAGTCCAGCTGAGTCCTGCTGAGAGTAAACTGCGCTCGGGGCTGCTGCGCTTGGAGCTGTACTCAGTCCCACTGAGAGACTGACTGCCTGCGGACACGACTGTGGAATCGCTGTGAACGCCCCCGATGACGTAATAAAAACTGTTTGTGCCAATTCATTTTAAAAGAACAACGGCCAATGGGGAAACTCCAACACTCAGCCAACTGACCAGTGGTGTGACTTCATCACTTAGTCAGTCAGTGAGTCAGTCAATCAGTAACGGACAGACATTTGAGGTTATAGGGCTGGTCCAGCCAATAATGATGCAATGTTACTGCCACAACATGGAGAGTACCCATGTTACTGCAGCATTACATCCATAATTCATTTGTTGGGAATTACACATAGCAAAACAAGTTCACAGTAAATCACAGTATACAGTCAGCTGATTAAATCATATATGAGATGCTTCTTTATTTACAGTGCACACCATACATCTTTTCCCAGTCAGCACACTGTCAGCAGTTTGATTCAAACACAAATCTGACTGAAACACAAATTATTTCCCTGTCTGGCTCAGGCATGCCTGTCGGATTTTGTAGGGTTTTCGTGCTAAAACGGCATTTCAGCGTAACAAATAGGCCCACTGTGGGCTGATATGCAATTCTTTATTCATAGTTCAAACACTTAGGATCTGTCTGTGTCTGTCTTCTCTGTCTGACACACAACATATAGGACTGATCTAAACAATCCTGGTACTTGGTTATTTCATGTTACTCCTAAATTAGCAGGGGACTTTCAGTAGAGTGAGGTGACAGGTTAGCACAGTGCTGGCAGAACTGCACTGGTTGAGAAAACAAATTATTCATGTTAAAAGACTCAATACATGCGTGTTTCCAATGGCTCTGCAGTTTTGATAGAAGACAAAAAGTGTGTCACCTGCTGAAATGTTTCAGAATTAATCAAACTGGGAATATTTTGATGTATTATTTCCTGCGTAAAGATTGACTTAGTAGGCATATCCAATTATCCAACAAAGACCATGGAAAGAATGAACTGTACCTATTTGGCTACTTGGATCTGGATGTTGCATGTCCGTGGGAAGACAGCAGATAAATCAATGAGACTGAGAAAAGGGGCTTTTTACTAAGGGTTAAGTCTGTTTCTGCTGTCTGATATAAACTTGAATTCAAATCAAAAGAGAAACACATTTAGTTTTGCCTGCATCTCCATCAGTTGATCTATGTTATTGGGTACACAATCACCCAAAGCATCAATTAGCCCCGACATTTTCTTGATTGTTTTACATTATTGTGCAAAACAAGTCCTGGGGGAGCAGCACAAAGACCTGTTCTGCTTTACAACTGGATTTCACATTATTACACTTGTTTTAGTTCATCTCAAAAATCAAATTAGTTCATATGTGTCCTTTGGCAAGTAGAGGAAAAGCCTACTGGAGATTCCCTAGATGTTCCACTTAACCCCACTGCAAAGCCTATGGAGTTTTGAAAACCAGTTCTATAATTGCCCCCATTACCTCAACTTCCATCTCTGGTCAACCCCCTTCTCCCTCTCCTCTCGCTCCTGTGTTCCCGTACTCACCATCTTTGTCACCCCAACTCCCCTAAGAGAGGAACAGGAGAGAGGCCCCCTCCAATTTCTCTCTCCCTCTAATAGGCTCTTCCTTGTGCTACATGATCACCAGGTGTCAAGATTAAAGAATGGCTACTGCTTCCCAGGGCAGACATAGATGGGAGACAGAGAAAATAGCGCTCCATAATTACTGATAAATCGAGCACACTGCCTCTCCTCCTTCCACTTCCTCCCAATCCACCTGGCCCTGATGTCAATGTGAGGGGCTGAGCAAGTTAAGTTGAGGAAAAAAGTTGACCACGCCAGCCACTTTTTTTTTGCACTGCTGATATTGCATTTAAGTTCAGGCAATTCAGGGCCAATTGACTGACTTCGAGCTTTTATTCACCCTCCAATCGTCTCCTCTTTGAAGTGGGACTCACAGTGCTAGACTCACACAAGGCAGCTACAGCCAGAGCACAATAGCACCAGCTTACACTGCAGCGAATCTATGCCATACTTTACTCTATCTAACACAGGTGGTGCCATTCTAAACATACAGTACAAATCTTGCCTCCAGTCGCTGACAGGGTTGTGACCTACAGAAGATGACGGATGCACAACAGAGCAAGCACCCCTCTCTGCTGAGCACTACACATGTGCAAATGAGAAGGGGCACAGGCTGGCAGCGGTGGTAAAGAATAGCCAGCTGGCAAGGTCTCCTCCCTCAACCAGGCAATTGCAATTGGTTGCCAGGTGGCAACCTACTGCCATTGTTTATTAGTAATCCCAACAGCCTTGATGGAAACCAAAGTAGAGGTGAATGGAGTCCAACAGTGCATGAAAGCCTCTGCTGCAGTGTTTTTTTTGCAGTTTTGCTCTAGCCTGTCATATTGGAGAATTTGATTGTTTATTTGAGTTGGCAAGCAACCAAGTGGTGAGGAGGTTTTGGGCATTACCATCACATACAGTCTCCCTTTGAAATAATGAGGTTAATGAAGATATGCCAAAAAGCTTCAGAGATTTATTTGTTTTGATTTTTTTTTCTGTTTTTGTTTGTTAGCTTTTTAATTCATCTTGCTAAACCAGGCATAATAAATGGGCCACGTGTAGCCTGACAATCAGACTGCATTGTCATTTTGTTTCAATTCATTCGCTCAGCCTTCTATCATGTTCATTTTAGCCAATTTCTGCTTGAGCATTATTTTGTTTTGTTTTGCCCTAATAAAATAGAGGGTGGTGTATATTCAGCCAATGTCAAAGAAAGTAACTGTTGTTTTGTTTCTGGGAGCAGTTAGCATTTTTCACAATGGTCAAAGAAATATATCAATTTAAGAATTGTTATCACTGTAAGTCCACTTACAACAGTCTTAGCAAAATTGTTCCAATTATTTTTCTACCATTATTTTCATAGATAATAGCTTGCTACACCAATGAATCACCACTAGCTGTGGGTGAAGATTCAGAGGTGTGTCTTTTGAAGTCAAATTTTTTCCAGACTGCAAATCATGTGTCGTAACTTGAGTGTTAGGAAACTGCATTAAATATAATTTGTTAACTGTAAATTGACAATTATTCTTCAATCCATCAAAAGTAGAATAACTGGCTTAAAAAGTGCTCACACTGGAAAGTTCGCTTAAAATTCAGCATGAAGATGCCTCCCGTTCTTGCACTGACCCTCTTCATTGCTATTGATTTTATGCCATGTGAAAAAGTGTGCAATGGATCTGGAGAATATATGACACTGAAAAAAGTAGAGGCCATCTCAAAGCATATTTCCAGTATAAACACTTTAACCTCAGTGTTAAGGACTTTCATGGTCAGATAAAACAATACAATAGTAATAGAAATAAATTATCCTAGACAACTGCAAAATGTGTTTGCAATCTGGCAGTACATCCCCAATCTGTCCCATAAATTTGTCCTAATAGGTTTCTAATTCATTTCATTCATCATTTTGTCTGTTTCCACTAGTTCTCTGGCCACAATTCTCTTTCTACTTTTAAATATTCAAACACTTGATCCTCTTTTTCAGAAACCATGCTGACAGCTGACCTAACCCTCTTTCCTGCAAACTATGAGCACTTTTATAGATTGACCTTTTTGATCCAGAATTTAATAAAAGAAAAAAAAACTTTTAATAACACAGCTGGTATTCTTTATGGGTGAAAATAATGTCTTTGCTTTTAAGAGCCCTAAAATAAGAGTGGAATTTTTCAAAGAGGAGGCTCTCAGCAGTGTCCCTACATAGAGTAGTGATCTTCTTTTATTGGGTAATGTAACAGTAATTTTACATTTATTTGTTTCACAGCATGGTCATCAATACTGTACTTTTTTTAGAAAACTGAGTTGGTCCAAGATACACAGTTCCATCTGCGTCAGTGTGTTTCAGTCAACATCTGCCAGCTTGCTTCATCTTCAGTGGACATTACATTTGGGATTTGGCAGGGTTCAGTTTTAGGTCTTGCTTTTTTGAGATATTTAATCCCACTTCACTCTCAACTTTTTTTTTTTTTTTAAACCAAGCTGTGTTTTTTTAACCTTGGGTGATCTGGAAACACAACAACAAAGACTACAGGCCACATCAACCCATCTTCACATTTGTTATCTGGTAGTGTCAAAGTAATTCAATAATTTTACTGACTTCTTTTGAAACACATACAGCTTTAATTACTTAAACATACAAGATGTATCACAGGCTTAGGCATTCATTCATGCTGGTCCCTTTTCATACACATTCAAACAGCCTTTGCTTGTTGCCATTACGCAAATTGATGTTATGGAAGTAAGCAATAAGTTTTAGTTTAAATACAATCATAAACACTGAATTAAAAAACATTTACCACAACATAAAGACTATTCAGAGGCCAAGCAATAACATTAACATGTGGACGCCTTGAAGCAAAAAAATATTTTATTTATTAGCTTTTAATCATATTCTTCATCCTGAGGCAAATCTAGTTTATATTCAATAATGTTCCGGACAATATTACAGCCTTCAGGTGTGAATTTGCCTTTAAACCACAAGTGTAAATGTATAGTAATGAAAATCCAACTACAGCAGTGAATCCACATCAGTGGGAAAGACAGGTCATTAAAAGTCAATTAATATTTTTTTTTCATCATTCATTCATTGAGTAAATTAAAAATAAAAATGGAAATTAAGCTGGCCAAATACAGGAGCATCAGTTGAAGACAGGGTACAAGATTATAAGCGTTATTATAGCAACAACTCTGAAAGCAATGTCAAATGACCACAAATATACATAGATCTCCGGTCAATCAATGTGCCTCAGGCTGTTTGTGACAGGATGCGGCACTTAGGCAGTAAAGTTCACATACGAGGAATATAGATATACTAATGGCTCGCCCATTGGGATATGTATGGATTGACGTTAGCGAACACGAAGGATCTATGTTTAGAATCTAATTAATATACACGTATGCCGTCGTGGCAGATTTTCAGCCTCAGCCACTCAAAAGATGCTCAAAGAGACACACACGCGCGCGCACACACGCATATACATGCAGGCACAGGCAAGGTCAGGCACATAAAAAAAAATCTATAGGTTGGTACTTTTGTGAAAGTGCTGTGTCAGGTCATTCATGTACTACTTCTGGAGTCAGTGGCACAATGCCTTTTACAGCAGTAAAGTTGTGAAGAGAAAGAATGCTGTGCTAATCAACTGTATTTCCTACAAATGATTTCCATTTTGCTTTAGCAGTTACATTTTAAGGGAAACACACTGCTGACTGGATTATGTTTTTCTTCAACCTATAACACTCCATACACAGTGTGTATGGAGTTATTGTACTCTAAATATCTATAAAAAATAATTGCCAGTCATTCTACAATAATCATGTGAAACCACTTGCTTAACATTTGAGAAAGACTGTGCAGTCTGTAACACTGATATCTTGTATGAGATGGGATGTACCTCAATTCAATGAATTTTGTGAAATAAACACATCGTAATATGCAACTGCTGTGTGAGATAAATAACTTATGGTTAGAGATGAAAATATTGCACAATTTTTTCCAGAGAGCTAAAAATCTAAATTAGAATTATCAAATAATCCATTTAGTAGTATAAGTCAATTAACATAATTTGTGGCTGCAACATGTAATCAGAGTTTTAGGGTACATATTCATTTCACAATTAGATCACAAGTGAGGTTAGAAATGACCACTAATACACAAAATAAAATCACTAATGTCTCATACTGTACATGATTATGTAAGAAAGCTATTATTAAATTAATGTTTCTGTCCCTCACTTTGACTACATTCCATAATATTTTTTCCAATCCAAATTGAATATTCAAGTCATTTGCTGCATTGTAGGCTACTGCTGCCCTGAGCTGCAATATAGGTCACTGATGCTGAGAGCCACTGGCATGAGCCAACAGTGCATTGACTCACCAGCATCACATTGGTCATGGGTCAGTCTATGAATCTACCCTCTCTCCCAAATGAGTGCTCCACCGTTTAATTTTTCAAAATTGGGACATACTGTACAGTATGTACTGAAAATAGCAGCTTCTCATCTCCAACTAGGCTTCATAAGATAAGCCCCAGACTGTTCAAAATGCTTTTTTTTAGCTTTTTTTTTTTTTTTTACAAATGTTCCTCTATTTTTAAGGAATAATTGGGGCTACCTAAAAGCACTAGGGTGATTGGATTAAAACCTTCTCTAAAAGCCCAAATACAACATTTTCAGACATTATTGTTCACATCTTTGAATGAGGCTTTTTACACTTGCAGACACTTAGCTGACTCACAGAAATAAGTATTATTTTAGGTTTGTTTATAGACCATAACACTGAGTGTGTACGTCCACAATTAGACTTATAGTTAGTTATATATCCAATTTTCTCATGACAAAAATGTTTAAATTATTGACCACTTATATACATGTTAATTATAGTGAGAGTATGGTACATGCATATAATGAACACTACAACAACATATGTTAGACTTTGCACTTAAAGCCATCATTTTACATTATGAAAAGCCTTCTTTAAGTTTCCAGTTGCATTTATAAAGCTAAAAAAATATTATACTCATATTTGTGAGTTTCAGTGATGAAGACAGCACCTCTTTATGAGAGTTTAAACTTTCATAGTCATTTTCCATGGAGAAAACACAAGTGTACAAGTTTATGGCTCTCATGCATTTGGGAATGATCATCAAATTTTGGGTATTTTAATTATGAATCAAATATGAGCCTCTAAGTCAGTTTAAAAACTTAAAAGTGTGTTCCCCCTACAGTGCTACAGCACATTGCCAGTTGTACAGAGACTAATGGATTTTTGAGGTGAATATACTGATACTAAAGATTCTGAACTCCCCATCACAGTCTGGTCTGTGCTTATTATGCAACTGACAGACAAAGATCCACACAAGTATAATTAAATGTGTTGGCATCATTTTGTTGCTTGCTTGCAGTCTATTTTCTGCATTATGCTGCAAAGCCTGCACTACGTAGGTGAATGGCAATATCTGCAGTACCAGTCAAACGTTTGGATACACTTCCCTATTCACTTGAATGAGAAAGTGTATCAAAATGTTTGGTACTATACATGCACACAACAGTGTACCTATTGCCAACAATAAAAAGTAAGTCAGTTGTCTGATAGAATTGAAATATTTGTAGATTCTTGTCCCAAATACTTAAGAACTTAGGTTCACTTTTCAGAGAGCATTATGGCTATTTAATTGTTTGTTTGTACATTATTTATCATATAATGTATTTTCCCATCACTATCAAACTTTGCGAGAAAGAGATAACAGAGAGAGAGATAACATACCACTGATGCACCTCTGTGGTATCACAGCATTTTTGGATGAGAAAACAGAGTTACTATCCTGGAACTCTTTGGTGGCTCTAAGCATTGTTGTTTTCCATGGGTAGCCTGGATATCACTGTCAGTGCAGGAGCAAATTTATTGTTGTAGACCACTGGAAGCTGTGAATACCACAAAAGCACTGAGGTACAACCAATCCATTGGATGTGTGCTGCAGAAATATAAAGAAGTTTGTACAGCAACTTTGTAAAAGCAAGTAGCCCATTATGATTTTGAACCAATCCTTATTGTAAAAGCTAAAATTAGGTAAATAAGGATAAACTAAAAAGTAACTGGACTTAGAGGTGTGCATTGGGATGGAGGTACCGTGGGACCGCAAACCTCGCATGAACTGGACTGTTAGTTGTGACAAATGTGCAAAAGTACTGATCTACAACAGGCACAAATCTGAAACCTCTGGGTTGAGGCAACATACCTGCTCTGTTCCCCCCTGGTCAAATTGAATGGACAGAATGGTTGCGGGTGCGGGTGGGAGTGTAACACACACGGGAGTGGGAGCGGGCTGTAATGGTCAGAAATCCAGTGGGAGCAGGCTGAGCAGGATTAAGAAAACAGTCTTGCAAAGGGCTCTTTTTCATAGAGCATGCTAAGCTGGGGGCATGGACAATAATGTTTACTTGCAACTAATCAACAATATTTATTGGTCAATGCAGAAAGTGGTGTGACATTACAAGGTGAAAGGAAAACTAGGAGCGTTGAGGTCGGGGTGCTAGATAAGGGTACAAAAGATCTGACTTATCATACTAACATTTTGTCAGGGTTGACCATGACAACAATCTTTTCCTAATCTGAATCGAGACATTTAAGTGGACTAATGTTAACAATCATTCTTTAGTTGCCATAAGTTGTAAAATGTAACACTGAAAAAAATGTTCAGTGAACATTAAAGGAAAATATGCTGGTTGTGAAACATAAGACAGCATAACATTTTCACCAAAATGTACCATGACTACCCAAAAAATTATCAACAAAATGCAGGTGAGAAATAAAGTCTCAACAGCAATACGGACAATTGTCACAGCTGCACTTCATGTCCATATACAGTAAATATAGGCCCTAAGATATTTTACCACTAAGAGGACTGTATTTTGTTTAAAATACCTCAGACATAACTTCAAGACTGGAACAGATCAAATTATATTGCTGGAGGGAACGTGGGCAACAGGCAAATTAAGTTACAAGTTCTATATGTAATCGCCAGCCAGTACAGACCTCTATTGTTCAGTGATGTGCAAGACCACAGCAAATCTCCCTCTCACAGTAACACGGGGCAGCAACTCAAATAGAAATGTACAAGCGGCACTATCACCAAGGCAATGTCAAGCAAGATAAATTACTGTAGTTATTACTGTGTTGTCAGAGTTATCATATTTTAAGGAGTAATAACTGAGCTACCTGGCAGTGCTTAATGACACAGAGATCAGGTTTGTAAAGGCTCAATTTATTATCATTTTTCTACCCAGCATCACCTACCTTGCAACCAGTAAATGGTAGGTCAAGATGCACAATTTGTGTGTTAATCAAATATGCAAGGTCTGCTGCTGTGCATGAAAGCAGAAATCTTCAGAACAAATATGTAAGGGGGGGAGATATTCTTACTGAATTTCACTCACAAACTTTCAACAACCACTGCTGTACAAACTAGTCAAATTATGCTAATATAATCAAGATGATATTGCTGTCTGTTTTGTGACCAATATTATAATTTTTGCAAAAAAAATATTGCAAAATTTTAATCCAGTACAACAGATTTCTTTTTGTTTGTTAACTTTTCATCTGCAATTTATTTCTCGTTGTGTGCTTATGTGGCAAATGCAAATTGTGCTTCACTCGCAAACATTCAGACTGTGGTCCCCCTCTGTGAAGGGACAGAAGAAGAGAAAGAATGAGGGACAGGGGGACCACAGAGAGGCCACTTCATTCAGATGAAGAATTGTGTGTATTGAATGCTTAAATAGTTTCTAACAATAAAATTGTCACTGTTGTAAGGATTTTCTGAGCCTGTGTCACACAGAGCCTAAATTTAACATGTGTGGCTCCAGTAACTGAAATACATTTTCAAAACTATGGCTGCCTTCTCAGACAAGTCAATATTTCTCTATAGATTATACACCATATATATGGAGAGGGAGAGGATCACTCCACATAAATGTTATAAAAAGCTACAACAAAATTTCCCTCTGGAATCATTAATCAAAGCTGAACATGGTTTGAATTTTATGGTGTGCGAGAATGCAATAAACCACTCATGATGAGCCTTGGGCTGAGAATTCATACTCTTCAAGCATGGTTTAGACCCATGTGGTCTTACAGTACTGATAGCAGCACCACATAGGTCAGGACAGCCCTCAGTGGAGGTCAAATGATTCTGCTGTTTTTCCAAAATACTGTAAGCTCAGCAGCGTTTCTGTGAGTTTTTGTCACATGTCATTATGTGACCCTGTTGTTTGTTTCTGATAAAAACAGATTTTTCTGCAAAGCTCTTGGGACACAGGCTTCTAGCCACTACAGCTGCAGCCAGCACCCACATAAAAACAATGCCGTGCCAATACAAGGACACAAAGAGAGAGACACAGAGGGGGAGAGCTATTGGATTCTGCCAATACAAGACTAGTGCTGTTCTCTGTCCACCACAAAGAGAGTTTGTAAATATTATTAGGGGATAGAGCGACATTGTGTGCATGGGGTGAATGCAAGATTTCTATCACCTATTCTGTGTAATTGTATCTGGATGTTTATTTCCTTGCTATTAAGAATCACATGTGTTACAGACAATTCAGTAAGTTGCACTGCCAAGATCTGTAAAAGGACCTCCGCTGCTAAACGTTCTCTTTTCAGTCCTTGAAAGCATCATCAACATCAGGTCATCTAAAGCCGTGACACAAATATAGCTTTAAGCTACTGCTGGCATTTTCATTTTGCTAGTGTGATGTGGAAAGCTTTCCCTCTGAAAATGATTACATGTTGCCAGCATTTTGCCATTGAAAAGGCCACCAGATTGAATGAGGCATTCTGAATAAGGCAGCTTTTCTTCTGCAATTTCCGCTGCCAGTGCAATTTTCAGCTCTGCACATGTGGAGAAGAGGGCAGAACAATATCACATGATGTGTTGACTTGCTGTCAATATAATGTTAATTCTGAATATTAAAGCTTAACTTACATTCAGAATGCAGATTATGCACAGTCGGGTGCCACTGACTTTTTTTTCAACTTGCTCTTTAAAGGCCAAGCTTTACAGCATTTCAGTTGAGATCTTGCATTGTTCATTACTCATTATTGTGTCCTATTCAATATTTTTTAAATAAGACTGATGACTTGTGCTCTCAACCTGGCAATGATGAATGCATAAAGTTTCTGGATATACTTGTTAAAACTACATGAATGTAGCAAATTGGGGCTGTTTTTCAGAAAAAGAAACAATGACAAACAAAACAAAAATTATAGAGGCAGTCATGGAAGTGCAGATAAATGCTTCCGGACTAATTTCAAACAGAAGTCCCTTCACTAATTTCATAGAGTCGGTATCAGTATCATACACTGTTATCTTGCCTTTAGCCAAATAATGACACCTAGTGTAAAAGAGCATGAGCTCCCCTCGCAGTAAGTCAGTGGAACAGCAATCAAAGGAACTTGAGGTTACACGGAACGGCAACTTTACCTCACTGGTGACACACACTCGCACATACACGCACAAACACACACGCGCACAGAACAAAACTAACATGTACGCGTTTGCTTTCATGCGTGCGCACTCTCATGCGTTCAGAACCACGTACAACACAGACCAGCACGCACACATAAACACATATCTAGCTGACAATCTGCTTTCACAGAAATTTATCCATAACATGAAATCTACAGAAGAAATAATAATAACAGGAAGCATGACTGCAACTCATTCCATATCCAATATCCAATCTCCAGTCTGGGATGACACTCACTTTTAGTTAATGGATAATGCAGTTTCCGGGGTAAATTGATCAACACGGATGGAAAAAGCCACGACTGGACTGCAAACGGAATTAGCTTGAATACAAATATTGATGCCGACTGCATAGTGATCTGTAGGCCTGCTAGTACACCTTGACTCTGAATGTTGCCCCTGTAATGCCATTCATTAAAACCGCGGAAGCTCTGCGTAATGTGCAAACCCCCCAAAATTCTGAGATCTGTGTGTCCCAATGTTTTATGCTCCTTTTCATCCGCACTTCTGCAGCATCACCTCGGGAAGATGATGTCTCACAACGTGCAGGGAGAATGCAGTCGAGTGCATATAATCGAGAGCATAACTCATTTACATAATGTTTGGAGATGATGTGTTTATAAGATGAGAAGACTCGCGGTATAATTTTTTTAATAGCCCCAGAACGCTCCGTCGACATTCACTCCAAGAGGAGCTTGAAGGGACTTGCACACCGATTATTTAAGCTTCACAGTGAGAAAAAAAAATTGCGTCCACCCTGAAAAGGACACCACCGGCCACCCCAGTAACATGCTGACCACGCAACATCGCCATAATTGTGCCACAATATAGCCCTGCCTACCCGACCACTACCTCGTGGTAAATGTTAGACAGAAAAAACACATATTTAGCCAAAGATACTCTCATAACATGTTAGAGGTGCAACCCGGTATAAACGCACTTACCTAAAACTGACTCTCCCCTCTTGGCTGTATTTGTGGTCGAAGATTTGTTAGTTCTCTAGCCAACAACTTCTGCTGGAGCATATGTATCCAGTGCTCATGCTGGTGGCTCAGTCGGTGATGTTGGATTGCGGATGATTTGGCAATCCTTTTCATGCTCAAGGGAAAAAAATCCTTCGTTTCGGCGTGGTCTCGGGCATTGGCGCGCAGAGGAATAAAGTAATGAAGTCCGTCAGGAGGGAAAGGAGGAAAGAGAGCTCTGGATGTGAGATTTATGCCGACGTGTTTGAAACTGTTCAGGTCTTTTTCTTTTTTTTTTTTTCTTCTCACCGTAGGAGCCGTTTGCGGGTGGAGAGGTGTGGGATGGATATCTAGGAAGGGAGGCTGGGATGCACAGACTCAGGGCGAGAAAGGGGAGGTACAAAGAATACAGTCTCGTATTGTGGAGGACGGTCATGGCAGACAGTAAGGGGTGGGTCTGGACTGTGTGAGGCGGAAGGCGAGGGAACTGAGGGTGGATGAGGATAAGAAGCCGTGTCGTGACTTTTCTCCGCTGATAGGTAAATATTTACACCAGGGCTATGGGTTGACCACCATAGAATACATGACTGTCACTAATTAACAAGGCAGATTGGGGAGGATCTACGGTATGTTGAGAAGCAGATAGGGTGTATGATTTAAGAGGCATGAGAGATTTTTGAGAAAACTGAAACCGCACCAAAGTGGGAAGGCGTTGAGTTGCACAGAAGGTGCCAACATTATGCCACGTGTAGGCTGTGTACTTTGCATAAAATACAACGTGACTGTATGACTGTGTTAATATAAACTTGGACTGACTTGCTGTGAATCTAGTGTTTTTTTAAATCCTCCATAGCCCAGACATGGTGTGTGTTTCACAAGTGAAACGCTGATGGTTGCTGTCCATAGTGCTGAAACCCAACTCACGAGAAATTCTGGCAGTTGTTGTCCATGGTGCTGAAGTCTAAATCAAGACTGAAACTCGGATAGTTGCTGTCCACGGTGCTGAAACTCAAGAGGCCTACAATACTACTGTTGCTGTTATGTTAGCGATGTTAGGTCAGTGTGAGAGGTGTACTGTCTGCTGCTGATTTCACTATTGGACATACACAGACCATACATTCACTTGTTGAATGATTGGTCCATAGCTACCACTGAAGGCACCAAGCTAATGTCCTCGGTGTTGCCTCTTGGAATTATACAAAATTCTTCAATCATACATGAACATGTTGAGTTTTTCACAGCTGATTTACATTCTTTTTTCTTCTTCTTCTTCTTTCAGACTTTATATTCTTAAATGTGACTGTTTGACACCGAAGAGAAATTAAAATAAAGGGATTTTGTAATGGTCCACCAAGAATTTTGACAATTATGAAGGGAGATAAAACCGAAAGAAAATGTAGTTAAAGTAACAGTTAAATTAATACAGAAAATGTGGAAGATTTGTTCAGCTCAGTAAAAGTACACTGGGGAACTCAGGACCCCAGACCTTTCTAAAAATCCATGTCCCTGATGGCACTGGCATTTTTATATCAAATACTGCTATGACACCTATTTAGAAACTTATTGAAACATGCTGCCAGCATAATGTAGGGGAATCATCTAAAAGAGCCTCAGATCTAAAGCTGTATTCTATATCTGCTATGTTAGACATTCGGTTGAATCAACTTGCACATCCCTTGATCACAATACCTCTGGTATTGCATACACAGTAGGCTGCTTTTTTGTGTCTTTGATCTTATACAAGACATACAACTATGATTATGTGATAATATTTGATAGGGATAATGGCACATGGTTGTGCATGCCAGTTATACGAACTCCAGGCATAACTGATGAATCATATATTCATAATTAATATTACGCAGTTGTTACTAGCTTATTAGTCATTACAAACCACTTGCTTTGCTTGGGATGTTGGGCTTGCAAGGTGGCAATATTATAAGAATATTTTTTGCCTTAATTACAGTTCTAAGTCAGTTTTATCCTTATAAATCAAAAACTAGAGAAAACTGAAATTGCTCTCTCACATTATGAAGTGAAGTCTAACTCATAGCTAATGCCTACATACTGTTTGACACTGATTATTACTATTCTTACTTAAGTTACACTTGCATGACATGACATTGCAGTGCTTAATTACTGGAATTAACAGTCTTACAGGCATTCAGGATTTTTTCTTTTTTTTGTATAATTGTTTTAATTAAATTTCATGCCTTTCACCACAGAATTTTGCTTATAATCTCTTACTAACTAAAATAAGCAATTTTATAACCCCTTGATATCTAAGATGATATATCACAGGTTGATGTCCAGTTAACATGAGACATGGATACATTCACATATATAAGACATAACACATTTAGTTCTCTGTCATGTATTCTCCACTGGAGTCCTTCCCTCCCCAGCTCTGCCACAGGTTTTTATAGGGCTGTGTTTTCTTGTTATCTAGAGAGATTGTCTTTCTTAAGGTCAAATAATATTTCATAAATTCTTTCTGTCTGTAAAATAAGGGCTTCTGTTTTTATGTTTTAAAATGAGTTTCTCATAAACAATGGAGGAAAGCATAATCTACCATCCCACAAGATATTTAAATTTTTCATCACTCTGAAAAATACACAGCTCAGATGAGAATTGAATTTTTGTTTTACAAGTTGTAGATATCCATTCCTGGATTTCACTCTATGTGTTGTTCAGGTTTGTACAAAGCCAGAGGGAGTACATGAGGGAGTCATGGAAGCCACACTTCAAACACAAATTAGAGGTACTTGAATCAAACTTATGATCTCTACCTAGATCTTTATATCTATTCTTGTCTTTGGTTCATATTGAATTAACTGTAAATTTTCATCATTAGTAATGTTGTTAGTGAGATGTAAGCATATATTCCAGTTTTTGTTAGCTTCCTTATTCCAATTATACAATTTTTGCAATGAATAATGTTGAGACTGTTCCTCGAGTAACATATTATATATTCTACTTATTAAGTGTTTATTTCCTCCCTACTTTAAATAGAATTTCCTAAAAGGGTCCTTGTACCTACCAAACTTTTTTTTTTTGTTAAATTTTTGCTGTAGCATGTGATTTTGTGAATCTGCTCTGAAGTTCTGTGAATGACTGAACTCTATTATACATCATTTATTTCTTGAATATATTTAATTCTTTTTGTGCTCCAGGTTCCCCAGTTGAGTATTTCAAATATATGTGTTTTTGGGAATACCAAGTTGCAGCCATAATATTATTCTAACTTTCTTCCATGATTTATTCTGCAAAAAAAGAAAGAAAAAAGAAGAAAAACCCCACAGGAAAACAAAAGAGAAAATTAATATCTATATATTTTGCAGCTCCAACATGTTGGTCTCACTTTCCCCTGTGTTATTAATCCCATAAATGAGTTTAGGTATGTACAGTACAAGAACACAAATTCCCATACTCTCCCAATATCTCATCATTAACCCACTAGACATTAATATTTCTTCTTTGCCATCCACTACACTCCAGAGGGTTTTCTCCTTATAATATCCAAATTCATTGCCTCCACAGTATAAATGTAAAATTGGTCCATAGCTAACTACTTAGCCAAGATTAGTCCTTTAACTTAATAATACTTGAATATTTTTGCATTTCCTTGGCTCTTAAGAAAGTGATAAAGTATGTCTTACACAACTACTGTATGGCCTCTTCTGGTTTTGCAAAGTTATTCTTTTCCTCCCCATCTTGTACTTGCTGGACTGCTGGATAATTAAGCTTGGTTTTGACATCCATTTCCTGAAGTTGTTCTCTCAGAGGCCAGAATGCCTCCCATTTCCTCTGTAGCTCAGTCAATGTGTCTGGAATTCCCTTTCAGCGTCTCTGATACTGGTGAAGTTAAATCTCTAAAATGTTAACTTATTTTGACCATTACACACCCAGTTGCGAGGGGACTCAAGCTCTTCTGACCACTCACGCTACACATTTGAGATTTTCAGGCATTGTTAACGCAATCTAATATTCAGGAAGGTTGTTATCTTGTTATTTGAGCAAATCCTGTTATAATAAACTACTTGTGTTATAACCACCACCACCACTACAACTACTACTACTACTACTACTACTACTACTACTACTAATAATAATAATAATAATAATAATAATAAAAATAATAGCTATAATTATCATTACTATTATGATACAATATGATGAAAAGAACATTCTTTATATGGCAGTTCTACACATTTCACTGTACCCCAACATATACTTTAAAATTACAGTGAAAGTCCTCAAAGGAAGCTGAATAGAATTCCCTAAAAGCTCATTTTTAATGTATTAATTCAATATTCAAAGAGCATATGTGACAGCACCCAAAGGTCGGATGTTCATTTCAAATTCTTGCTCAAAGTTCTATGTAAAAAAGATAACTTTTTGACTTGATTTTCACACCAATATATATCCATTGCAGTCACAGACAGCTTTGCAAGTCACTAGCTCTCCAATCGTCCACTTGCAGTCAAGTGTTTGAAGCATCCACCGACAAACCTGGCAGGACCAGCATTGCATAGAACTCAATGAGGCTAAATGGATAAATGGTGCCATTACAGAGTCATTAGCCAAGAGGTGGTGGTGACACGTGACAAGTTACCTTTGCAATAGTAGGCATAAAATACTCCAGGGATCATTGAATTCGTTACATTTAATAATTCCATTGGTCATAGATTTTAATTTGAAACGTCTGTTCAACTTTGTTCATCGAGATATTTTGACATTTACTGTCACTGAGAGAAATAAGTTTGTAGACTCTTTTGCTGCAAATCTTACATTTGATAACTCTAATCCTGTTTTGCAAATATTCCCTAAAAGTGAGTAACAGCACAATGCCAAATAATAACAGAACTATTCAACCCTTGAATCTTGTCAAAAAACAAAGTCACTGTCAGTGTGTCAACAATACAATAAACCAATACATGACAAAAGTTAATTTTCAGTGAGATTTCTGGAAACTGTATGTCAGTCAAGGCTTCACCAAGCACACTACAGCAAAAAAAAATCTTCATGTGGATTTTTTTGGTATAAGTTATTCCATGTGTTACTGCTGCTAGAGCAGATGGACTGGGGGATGTGTGTGATGGGCATACTCCTCATGAATGCAGGAGTGAACCATCAATACCACAGTTGCACTGGGTATACATGTCTGATGAAATGTGCAGTACTGTGTGTGTCTGTATGTGTGTGTGTGTGTGTGGTTGGGTGATGGCAAGCAAGTGTTGGTAGGATGCATATTTTAAACTTCCCTGTCTCCAGAGGGGAAATGCTGGTGAGGAACTGTTGGCAAAGTAAAAAAGAAAAAAGGAGATTAAAAGTAGAGGCAGACAGACTGGGAAGAAAGAACAATTGGCAAGAAAGGAAAGTCTATAAATTATTTGAAAAGAAAATCATAATCATGCTTAAATCAAAACATCACACCACCAAACACCTTCTGAAAGGATGACCACAGATTATGAGCTCACAGTCTTCAGTTTTGATTGTTTGCACTGTGATTGTTTGACCACTGGTGATGACAGAGAACTGGTGAGCAAACAGACTTCTTTGGCATTTGGCATTATAGGTATTAGAGATAAAATGAGGTGTTATGTCCTTCTGATTCTAAATCACCTTTCAGACAGATAAATTCATGGACTGTGTGGCCCGGGCAGATCTGACAGGAGGGCAGTTTTTTATCGATGTATGAAGGTCTTATTGGTGAGTTTAAATGAATACTTAAATCAAACTCTTGATGTCTGACTGAAACTAAGTTTTTTTTAGTTTGTTTATTTCACTACAGCATACAGATTACATGTTCTGTGAATTCTTCCAAGGCAGACTTACAAGAGGTTTTCCACTTCTTCCCACTTTGCCGACATTCTGCCAACACGGCTATTAGCTTGTCAGTTCTAGCATATCGAACAGCTTAAAAACTCACCTGCTAATGTCAACATTAGTCAGCTTACATGCTAAAAATGAACACAATATCAATTAAGAATGTGTTTTTCCCAAACCTCTCTATGTACTTTTAGTCACACAGTACAAATTAAATCATTTTTTGAAGGTCTTACCAAGAAATTCTTACCAATAAGAGTCGTTCTGATTCTTACACCTCATCAGCTCAAAGCCTACTGCGAAAAGAATACTAAAAACCTTATTCATGTGCATTAACTTCCTTAATGACTTCATGTAAGGAGAATTAAGGAGCCATATGCTAACACGCATGCCATTCAGCATCCAATTAGGTTAACATGTGTTCCTTAATGTCAAATGTTTCCAAAGTTTGTAACTCACATAGATATCTACTACTGTCAAGTAAAAATATACTTTTATACTGTGCAGATTTGACTCCATTATCCACATAACTACAATAATTGTGCTATATTCAACACCAGCAGAGACACAATATCCTTACAGGAGCTAAATTTATCCGGACTGTAATGATCTCACATCCACCTCCTTGTTGGAAGCCATGGGTTGAATCTTTCTCTCAGCTACCCAGAAGAATGTTAGCGCTTGCTAGATTGACAACCTACTAATGGCTGATCTCTAAGGCTTAGGCCACAGAGATGTTTCTACCCGGTGTTAGTACACGCTGTTGCGGAAGCCTGTCACACTGTACCCAGACCTCTCCCTGCCAGGGCTATGAAGGAGAAGACAGATGTCCAAATAGCCAGCAGGTCCATCAGTCATGAGAATTTTTTCTCTTGCAGGGCGAGGGAGTCAAGTGGGAGAAACACAGATGAATGAAGATGACACCATTCCAGCCTCTCTGCTACTCTAATGAAAAACAAACTCATTTTCAGAAAGTTTTCTGGGTAATGAGACAGTCAGCCAGCCATATCGAAACACAGAGACCACAACTTTTCACAGTATTACCTTACTTTTGAGGCCAACACATCAACTTGCAATTTCAAGCCAAAAGACAATTATTGAGTAGTGTTTGAAAAATGCATATTTAATCGCAAAAATGTTTTAGAATGAGATTGTGGCATGTTTCAGTGTATTTGTTGACCAATGCTTTAAACATAAATAAACACAGGACGTTTAAAATCCATGTTCTTATTTTAATTAAAGGACTGAAATGAAAAATGAATAAAGAACTTAAAGTTTTGATTGCTAATACAAGGAGGAGGAGAGAGAGAGGTACATGAAGTAGCACACCCTATAGCTCAACCCTGATTACCAAGTGATGACACTTTAGGTGGGGCATAGTGTTCCTTGTTACAGGGCCAGAGTTAGCCTGTAGAATTGTCAAGGAGAGCATAGTTTGTAGTCAACACACACTATCACTTTACTTGTGCACATGTGATGTTTATAATTGTCTTCTCTTCTTACTGTAACTGTTTCTTTGTGTGCCATGACTGAGGAGAAACGCTATTTTTGTCACTTTGAGAGTCTGTGAATATTTCAATGCATATGGTATATGCTGATTTATCTAAGTGCAATGACAATGAACTTGAAAGTGCTTGAGCAAAACACTACTCAACTTACACTCATTGTCCGTTTCATTAGGTACACCTGTGCCATCTAATGTAATCCAATACAACTGCTCTGCCATAAATTCTACATTTACAAAGTTTATACATTTTCAGTTTTTGCTGACATTGTCAGAAAGGTGATAATTCTACTTTATGTTTATTATTATTATCGTTCCCAATATTTTGTCCACTCCATTAACAGACATGAAGGGGGCAAAATATATGAACAGTTTTCAATATAATGCACTCCAGTACACCACCACCACCCACTGCAACCTCAATAATAAACATAAAGTAGAATTATCACCTTGCTGACAATTTCAACAAAAACTGAAAATGTATAAACTTTGTAAATGTAAAGTTTATGGCAGAGCTGCTGTATTGGATTGCATTAGATTGCACAGGTGAACCTAATGAAGTGGCAGGTGAGTGTATGTTTTAATTCAATGTGAGTTTATTTTATCTTCACGCAGCCACTTTGAATAGGAATTTTTGCAACCCTTTATGGGCAGAAATATGTGTTACTGGAAGCTGAATTTGAATCATTTATATTTGAATTTGAATAGTTCTTCCTCAGTGACCGAATGTGTGTCTCAGTGAACTGACATTGGAATGCAATAACTGAATTTGAACTGCGAGAACTGAATTTGAATTGTGAGAACTGAATGTGGAAGTATATAGACAGTTGAATTTTCAGTGAGGATCAAATATATTTTCAGAGCAAATTAATTCAACATCATTACATTCAGTTTCAAGTTTATTGGAATTAATTTCCAAACTAATAAATTCCATTTCAAATTATGCCATTCAGATTCAGTTTTTCATAAAGCAATTATTGAAGTTAAACAATACAAATTCAAATTATGTAATCCAATTACATTTTTTAATGCAATTATTCAAGTTGAGCAATTCAAATTTACATACAAATAATTCAAATTCACTTTCTAGTGACACATATTTCTGCCAATAACCCTTCCTTTTACAGTCTCCCAATTACTAAGTATTTACCCAGTAAATATATGGTAAATTATAGTATATTATTGGGTAATTACTGGTAAATAATAGTATATTATTGGGTATTACTAGTATCACTGGTAATAAGTAGGTAATACAGAGAAACTGCAGCTGAAACTACTAAATACTAGCTACTAAGAAAAACCTCTACTGTTGCCCATCACCTCAACTGAGTACCTTGTAGTTGTGACCATTTTAGGTTGGTAATATAATTGCGCACTTCCTAGGAAATTAGGCAACCAGTTATTAGAAACAGCTCCTCTATTACCCATCAATTCAAGTTACAATTGTAGTTATCCAAGATTTATGTTGGTAACAGCCCAAGTTAAATTATGTACTATCTTGAAATTAAGATAGTACTTTCCAATAAATTACTTTTTTCTTATATAGTTATTGTTTATGGCTAAACCCATTTATAAAGGGTTTATTAGATTTACCTTGTACTTACCTGGTAACAACCTCCACAGGAACAGTTCTCCTCTAGTGTCATGATACATCTTCCTAAATACTGGGTATGTTCTCGGAAATGTTTTCACAATTTACTCAGTAAGTAAGCTGAAACTGTACTGTGAAAGGAAGCCTTGTTTGTTTCCATGGTATTAACAAGTTCTTATCATATCCTTTTAAATACATTATTCCATTGTCCACGCTGTTAACAGGAACTTGTACCATATAATTATGTTCTACAACATTACTAAGTAAAACAGGACAATTTACTCAGTAAGTAAACTGAAACTGTACTGTAAAAGGAAACCGTGTTTGTTTCCATGGTATTACCAGGCTTTTAGCATATAATTTATAATGGATTATTCCCTTTTCCATGCAATCAACACAGTTTTGTCCCATGTATGTTCTGCAACATCACTAAGTAAGACATTACAATTTACAGAGTAAATAAAGTGAAACTGTACTGTAAGAGACAGTAATGTTTAATCTCATGTCCTTATCATCAAAACATCCTCTCATCAAAATGGATGGTTTCCTTTCCCATGCAATATAGACAATCATGTACCATATGTTCCCTAATGTTACTAACTAAAACATGACATTTTATTGAATAAGTTCGCTGAAATAGAACTGTCAAAGTCAGTAATGCTTAATGACATGGTAGTTACATTGTACTAAAAAAGTGTGTTTTTGAAGTAAGGATCATATAATAAACATGATAAAACAATGTAAATGTAACAATATGTACTAATATAACCACTGCTTCAGCCTTTAATAAAATAATTACAGAGACTATATAACTCTAACAACTCAGGAGAATTTATTTAATGTCTGGTAGCAGTTCACTGTATGAAATGCTGGAATGGAGCATAGCTATCCTTATGAATTTAAAAGAAACTTACAATTCCATTAAAATTAAATGGATAGGTATGAATGCAAAATAAATTGAACCTTGGTTTGGTAACAAATCAGAATCTTCAAATAAATGGCTTAATAAATTAACAATTACAGGTTCAACCTTTAATGTACTGTGTTGCCCTTAAACTTAAGGAGTTCTTTCTGATTCCATGGACTAGTACGACCAAAATGGTCTTCAGCTGAAGAAAAAAAACAGAAAGTGTAGTCTTTTAGTAGGAATCCAAAGGGGTCCTTTAATTGTCTTTAACTGGGAAATGAAATCCCGAAAGTTATCCAGGAGGTAGCAGCAGCCGTCAGTTCCTCTCCAGTAGCCACAGGGAACAAGCAGTCCCTTCTCATCCGAAGTCCACCTCAAAGCTAACAGGAGAATATCACATAAGCAGGTGATTTGAGGCTAGTGAGTGCAGAGAGTGAGCAACTGGCTCTCACAGGCTTACTCTGCCACAGCTACAACCATCTGAGCCCTTTTTAGCTCAATAATAAACAGTTCTGTGCTCTAGGTTTAATACGCAATACAAACTATAACTCACTGTATATTAAATGCAAAACACTCATTACTCCCCAAAATAAGGAGTAAAATTATGCCATCTAAAGCAACATATTCCTTTGTCATGTAGCTTATTTTGTTATTCTTCTCATTTTGGTATCTTATCACCTTTTCCCATTCAGATCTCTCTTTTTTTGAGTTGTTACTTTATCACAGTAACAGTCAGTTCTTTTCAATCTGGTGTGGTCTTAGCAGGTGGGCGTCAGTTTTCTTTTCATTATTTCTGCCAACAAGTGAAAAAACCTTGTACATGACCCCAGCTGGACAGTGCAAGTTGAAGCCCATTTTGTAAACACAATTTTTATCATTAGTGGTTCAAAATTTTCAGTAGGGAAGCAATGCATGCATCTTGCTTTACAGAGTATTCTAACAATGGCCGAGAGCAATGCTAACTTGTGTTAAATGTACAAGTTCTCTGGCTAAATACCAGCATCAGGCACAATTTCAGCACAGCCTGCAACATTGTGTTTGTGTGTAAACTGTGGTCTAAATCAATATCAACTGCAGCAGGGTCTCCCTTTTCTGTCCGCAGAGCTTTTCTGTTGTTGGGAGGTGTGTGGGGGTGTTTGTACTTATAGGGGCAGTGCATAAGGGCTCCAGTGGATTCTCTAAATGAAGAACTCAAAGTGGGGACTGGTATTAGCAGTTGGGTAAAGTGCAGTGCATAGTTTGCAAACGAAAAAACGATACATAATGAAATGCTATCCTTACGAAAGACACTGAGATAACGTTAGTTAAACAAAGCACACTGTAGCACTAGCAAGCACACACAAGATTTGCAGGCTTTGTCTCTGAGTTTTATGTTCCCTGATTAGCCAATAAAACATTTAGAAGGAACTGTCTGGCACAGCCTACACCAGCACAATCTAGGCCCGCTGGTCAAGGTGTCACTTTCACATATTCAATTTAAATCAACTCGTGTTCATGTTTAAAATGTAGTACAAAGAGTTCTTATATAATTGGCAATAAAGCTTATTTAAAAAATGTATGTCTCTTATCTTTTAATTAAACTCAAGAGTCAGACTTTTAAAATGCTGTAATGCCAAAATATCTTTTTTTTTTTCTTTTTTTTTTAAATGTAAAGGTAAATACGCAATTTACATATCCTTTCCTGGAGAGATCTTTTGCCTTGAAAACATTAAGTACATTATGCTGCGGATGTTGGTAGCACTTTCTTAAGCCGAGAAAAGGCAATCTCAGACTATTGATTTCAAATACATGCAGCTTTTATAGCTGAAAGATGGAAAAAACTGTCAACCTGAATGAGAACTAATGTTAAAGATACGTAGAAACTGTTTTTCCTACACAATATCAAACTGTAAATCAGAGACTACAGATGGAAATTAGCTTTTAGATATATATGGTACAATAAATACAATAAATATCAAAGAGGAATATGGTTTTAGTTAAGTACAATCACTCAATATTACTGGAAGTTATAGGAAGTTACATGAAGTCTTTGTACAGTAGAGGTTTCCAAAGGACACAATGATGTTGTGACTAAACTGATTAAAACCTGCTGTGACAAGATCACAGATGTCAGCTGTTTTTTGTTGACTGATGTGTGAGATGGTCAGAAAGTTTTAAATTTAGTGACAAGGACCTTGAATTAGGTATACATTATTAGTGGTTTTTACAGGTAATCTCACCGCATGTGGCAGTGTTGTGCCCAGTGTGTGGGTGGCTGCTCAGCATGCAGTTAGCATATTTCTAATTGCCCATCTGGCACAAAAGGGAAGAAGTGAGCAGCTGAGGGTGCATACCATGTTACAATGTTTAGCAGAGCATTTAGAGAAAACAATTCTGAGGGCTTCTTTGAAAGCATTCTCGAGCACTGGGTGAGATACAAAAATCTGGCAGAGTTTTGATAGTAATAACAACTTTGTTTATAAAGCACTTTTCAAAACAGCTGTTACACAGTGCTTCACAAACAAGGGCAAATAAAAGAAAGCAGACAAACAATCAAATACAAAATCACAGTCAACAAATAAAATAACACATAAAACAGTTAAAAGTAATGAGAAAATGACAGATAAAAGTAACACATAAAACTAACAGATAAAGTAAGTAACAGGTAGAATAATTAAAGCAAAAGCCAGTAGAAGTAAATTTTGAGAGATGATTTAAAAGAGGGCAGTCAATTTTCCAGTCTAAGTTCCTCAGGTAAGCTATTCCAAATGGTTAGAGCCCTAACAGCAAAAGCCCTGTCGCCCTTGGTCTTCAGCCTTGACCAGGGAATAGCTACCAGGGCCTTATCAGAAGCTCTCAAGCTACGGGCTGGTGAGTTATGATTTAAAGCTCAGCCAAGGAGCTCAGTGCCATACTATTCAGGGCCTTAAAATTCAAGAGTAAAATTTAAAATCAGTTCTAAAACAGACAGGCAGCCTTTGAAAGTAATCTAAAATAGGGGGGATATGATCATGCTTTCGTGATTTGGTTAAAAGTCTGGTGGCTGCATTTTGCACACCCTGGAGCTGTGCAATCATGTTTTGGCCAAGGCATGTAAACACTGCATTACAATAATCCAGACGAGAAGTGATAAAAGCATGAATCTTTGAAGATCATTAAAAAAATAAAAGATCTAATTCTAGAAATATTTCTTGTGTGGAAAAAAACAACTTTTAACATGGGACTTGAGAGCGTGGTTCTGGTCTAAAATAACTCCAAGGTTTTTAACAGTGGGTACCACACACCGAGCTAGAGAGCCAAGAGCAGGCAGAACTTGGCCATGAGTGTGCTCAGGTTTGCTAAGGTGATAAACTAAGGAGCTAAGCTGAAGAAAATTTACTGCCATCTAATCCTTAACTGCAGCTAGGCAATTATGTGAGGAAGACAACTTAGCTGATTTAGATTGTTTGCAGTATAACTGAGTATCATCTGCATAGCAATGAAATGAAATATGATGCAGTTTGATGTGTCCCAAAGTGAGTAAATAGAGAGAAAATAAAATTAGTCCTAGAATGGAGCCCTGCGGCACCCCATACCTAGACAATGCTTGAGAGGAGGTAAAGCCATCAACAGACACAATGAATTTTCTGTTAGAAAAAAAAAGTATGTACCTGTGTACATCCCTGGATTTACAAATCACCACATACACCTGTGTCTCATTATTTATCACAGCATGAAGGCAAACAGCAGAACTGTGCATTTGAGAAGAAAATTTGAAAGCAACAGAAATGTTGACAGTGGAGAAGACCTGCAACAATATGGGATGTGAGGTGAAAAACCTTGGTAAATGAGATAGAAAGAAAACAGTATTGTTTGCAGGACTGAGTTCTGGGATCTCATATAAAATACATTGCAGAGTAGCATAAGGTCAGTGAGATGGTGGATTCTGTATGTTCAAAGTTGTTTTCTTAACAAGGTAAAGACAACATGGTCTGATTACAAATGAGAGACTGAGAAACACATCAGCATGCACAGAGTCAGTCTTAGAGGGAACTCTTTCCAATTGTCCAAAGCATTGACTTCATTCTCAGCCAAATGGCTATCAGTGGCATTGTGCCTGAAAAAAAGGGTGACACAAAGACCCAACTGCTGGTGGAGTTGGGCAAGGGATTTTATGCCAAAATGATTACATGCACAAATCATATCAACGGCAAAACAATATTCCACAGCATTGTTTTACAGTGTAAGATATATTACGCCCTCTGGCACTTTTAAAATTTAGATTTAATTTATGACATGGGTCTGATTGAAGAAGGTGCTGAAATGGAGTGTTGGTTGCGCACAGCAGTACACAAAAGCTGCCTTACTGACTGCCAGCAAATGTCTTGGTCCACAAGGATGGGCTCAAACAGGTGGAGTGTTGAGAATGCAGAGGGAAACAACTCAAGCTCAAGTGAGGCATCAAAGCAAAGCCATCTCCCTCATAGTCAGTTCAGCTACAAAACAAGCCATATGCTTTGCATTGTAGTGAGCTTACTGTGTGATGTAAGGGTCTGTCACTTGAGTGTTTAAATATTTTAATTGGACTCAAAGACCTTAATGCTCCTGTAATAAACCTGCAGCTATATGTTTTTATAGTAACAGCAAGTCAGTTGACACAGCTCCGAATGAATCAGCTGTGTTCAGAACAAATCAATCAATCATGTTATGACATCTGGCTTATTCCAAGAGGTCAACAATACTAAGCAGTCAGTCACAGTTTGAGTGGCTCTGAGGATGAAGAAAATGAGTTGCACATTTGTCACAGGGAATTCTTTGGAGCTATTGCCTGTGGGGGAGTGGTGGCCGAGGTTAGAGGCGCAAGCTTGTGATTGGAAGGTCGTCGATTTGATGCCTGGGCCAGTAGGTGATGAAAGGAAAGGGTAAGAGTCCTACCTCATTACCAGACTGTCCTCCCAAGAAAAATGACAGCATTAGTCATTTCAGAAAATGCCATTTGTTTATGCTCAAGTGACAAGTGCCCTCTAGGGGCCATAGTAATTATGACTTTTCTCTGTCTGTAGCTAAGGAAGAAGTTGGCTGATGTTGTTATAGAGCCACAAGTCTGCATGGGGAGGAGGTTCGGGCTGGATGGGTGGGTCAACAAAATGATTGACTTTGCCACAAGAGACAGCTGTTTGTTTCCCATTCACAACATTCAAGAGTTCATGTTTTCTTTTAACCGTGACCATGGTTGTTCCCTGACCTTAACCATGTCCCCTTAATAAAGTACTAATTTTAACAAGATTCAGATTACTTTAACACAAAGCATGCTCTTTCCCTAACCAAATCTTGGTGGTGCCTAATCCTAACTAAACCTTAAAGGATAGGTTCACAATTTTTTAAGTCTGAACTGAAAGAGGTTTTTCTTGCCATTATCATTCCTCCCATTCATACTGGCCATTAGAAGATCCCTCCATAATGCACTTACAATGTAAGTGATGAGGGCCAAAATCAACAGCCCTCCTCTGCAAAAATGTATTTAAAAGTTTGTCTGAAGCTAATATGAAGTTTCAGCATCCAAATGAGTCAAATAATGTCAATATCTTCCAGCGTTACAGTCTAACTATACTTCCACCACAGCTCAACTGTCCAAGGAAACTTAAGGAAGGAATTTTATGCTAAAATGGCTGAAAATGTGGCAAATATCCACTTGATAGCTCAGACTGCTAAAGCCTCATATAAGCTTCAGATTTTTAAAGACTTTTAAATACATTTTTGCGCAAATTGACTGTGTGGACACAATTGGCTCCTATCACTTACATTGAAGGTGCATTTTAAGGGGATCTTCTAATAGCCAGTATGAACAGCAGGAAAGATTACAGTGAGGAAAACCTCTTTCAGTGTTCATGTGGGTATGTGATTGTTGTTTTAAGACTGACTGGAAAAATTCTGAACCAATCCTTTAAAAATAGCATTGTAAGATCATAAAACAGATTTTTCAGCAGTAATTTTTAACGGTTTTGGAAAGCACAGACAGATTATGTCATCCTCACAATAGGGCTGTCATATCATAAAATACTTTTATGCATCATTCTGGGGGGTAGTTACAAACTACATATTTTGCCTTTTAATATGGAGAACTTATTGCTCATTACCTTGACCAAAACCCTTATTATGCTAACAGATCAGACTTCAGCTGTCTGAGGGCCCTCCTGTAAAAGAGAGCATTGCTCTCAGTGAACCTTCCCTGGATAAACAAAGGTTTTTAAAAAAAAAAGAAAAACAAAACTGAGAAATCACAATGCAGAAGATGCTGAAAGAAAATAAAAGAACTGTCTACAGTTAATTTGATTTTACCGGCTTTGTAGTTTCTACTCATGTGAATGTGTTTGAATGTGTGCAAATGTCTGAAGCAGATGTCTGAAGGAAAAAGAGTTCACACATACCAAATAGCAAACAACGTGTCATAAATATTGACATCTCATTGTGACAGCTGCAAACTCCAAGGTTCCTGTCTGTACCTCCTCAGCAAACACAGACAAACACACAAACATAGACTAACACACACACACACACACACACACACACACACACACACACACACACAAAAACCCTTTTGTGTCAACAGAAGATTCTGAGTTGTGTTGAAAGCTTGTACAGTAGTAAGAGCAACACCCTGTCTTCTAGGGAAAATACTGCCACAAAGATGCTGGATTTGCTTTCTGGGGCCTGTTTGAGCTGCTTGGTACTCCTGGAGCACACCGTGATGCATCTGGAGCAAAATACAGTGCAGAATATAAACCGAACTGTATTTGCATGATGATGTGAATGTTGTAAATCTATTTAAATAGCATGGGAGAAAAATCAAATTTGCAATGTGTAACAAAGGCTAGTTTCCGACAGGGTGCTATGTGAAAATGCAAAAAGACAATACATTTACATTCTATTCACAGACATGCATGGCTACAATGATGTTCTTTTTAGTTGATCATTTTTTATTTGATGTGTGTCTAATTGGATTAACTCCCTCAATAACATCTAACTCATCTCCTGTTGCCTCATTGCATCACTTGTGTTGGTGGGGTCTGTAACATAGAGGCTAAGACAGCATCTTAAATGTGAGTGATGTCCGGATGACAGCTCCATCTTATAAACAACTGGGATGGGCTTGAAGTTATTGAGCACGGCCGGTAGGGCTGTGAATGGCCAAATCACTTCATCGCATGTGCCAATCTTCCTCTAGCTCTAATGTAATTAGTGTGGATCTCCTCTGCCTGCTCTGGATCTTTGTTGTTTGATAAATGTGATTAGATAAAATGAGTATCAGTAAGCGAAGGCCTCTCTAGTCTAAAAAATGTGACAAGAAAGTCATTGTCATTAACAAAGTGACTAGAAATGTGCTTCATTCAGTTCTCCTTGAAGTGAGGTTAAAATTGCATGTACCCACACACAAACATGTTACACACACACATACACCATATGTGTGAGTGCAATGTTTCCATATGGTTGGACAGAAAATGGGGATTTATAATAAAATACGTAACTTAAATTTTTATACACAAATTCTCAAAAGGTTGCTGAAATATTGTCTGGCTCCAAACTCCTGTTTGGCCTTCTTTTGTCAAATACATTTTGTGAAACAAGAAACACTTAAGCTTCTTTAATCACCATATAACATTCATTAAATTTGTATTACAAGATTATTTTGGTCACTTAGGCAAAGTGGGAACACTGCACTGTCATACAGTGTTATCCCTTTTAAGTTTATATGGCAAAGTTGCTGACTTATACAGCAACTGCAAAGCAACATTTTTAATGCAACGTTTTTGGCCACCTGATGAATGCCAGTCCAGTTTTTACTCTCCTTTTGGCTCTGTTTTGTTTGCCACCACCTCTTAAAGGTGCTATATGTAAGAACTGAAGAATTGGCCATCTGTCAAATTCATACTCCACACTCCAAACAAATTGGGGGCAAGCATGCAAGCAAGCAAGCAAGCAAGCAAAGTTTAGTTATATAGCACCTTTCACAGACACCAGTCACAAAGTACTTTGCAGCCAAAGAAATACAATCAAATACAATCAAAATAAATAAAAACAAAGACACCAAATAAAATGTACAAGGAGAGTACACAAAATTGACAAATAAAAACATTAAATACTTGTTTGAACAGATGGGTTTTTAGCTGCTTTTTAAAAGAGTCCACAGTATCCAAGGACCTTAAGCTTGTTGGGAGACTATTTCAAGGCTTAGGGGCTGCCGACTGGAAAGCACGATCTCCCCAAGTCTTAAAATGTGTACGAGGTACACTTAGAAAGCTAGGGGCAGCATATCACCAGAAAGCTGGGGTGTCCACTCCTAGCGTAAGAAACAAGGAAATGCACAGTCCCCTCCATAGGTCTTTGGTCCTCCCCCATTAGTTACCTTAAATATGAATCTGGCCACATGTTATTTGGTACATTGCAAGGAAGACCACATATAGCAACCTTTATGCCCAAGACTCTGTACTCGACAATCATTTATACCTTGTAAAACCATATAGATAGAATAAGCAGTTTAAAAAAAATTGGACAACCATATGGGTAGCTAATGTATCTTTTGTCTCTAAATGAATGCCAATGGGGGTCTGTTATTTCCCTCTGAATGACATTTTTCTTGTGTGCTTGTGCCAAATCCAGCAGTGATACGGTACGTTCAAAGCTGTTCCTGAGGATTAATTTGATTGGGTGGATAAACCTGACTGTGCAGTTGCACAGATAGCCAGCAGTGATGTTGGAGGGTAAACAGTATGTGAGAGATGAACTCAAAATGATCCCAAAGTAAGATAGTACAATTATATTCCATTAGAAATAATGATATGTGGGATTAAACAGGTAAAAATGTTTATCCCTCAGTCTAGGGCAAGAAGTGCATCGTGATTAGCATTTATGTGATCTCTACATTAATACCATTTATTTTTCTTTTTTTTTAAATTTCTATATATTCCAGATATTCACCTAACTGTTTTATGCTGGCATTGGAAAAGTAGCACAGAGCATACGACGGTGGCAAGGCTTATGAAACAACGCATCAATTTAAGCAGACCTGTCAAGAAAAGATGCCTGTAATTGTTTTAAGTTATCAAATTGCAGGTTGGTAAAGTCTACAGTCAAATAAAGAAATTCAAGTGGCAGGTAGTTGTGTTTTACTGACTAGAATCTAAGATCTTTGTGCATTGCTTTGTCTTAACCCTAATGAAGCCAGCTTGTCTGGTAAAACACTGGAACTATAGTGTTTGCCCATCTCTTGGTTTGAAATGCTTTAGTCTGTACATTTTTTTTTCTTCAAAGCCAATTAGGATCCTTGCTTGAAGTAAACACCTTTTTTTCTGTGACGTTCCTTGGGGCACTGCACACAATTTATAACACTAACAAGCATAAATTACACTGGGGACTAGAAGCCATTTGGCTCTTCATGAATTCCTGCTTTTGCTGTTTTGAAAAGAGAGAATTGCAGAAGCGTTTCCCTTAGTCATTTTGCATTTTGAAAGGTAACACTCAAGGATGCCAACACTGGCGGCATCAAAAGACTGAGACTGGAAATGTTGAATAGTCTCATATGCGACACATAATTTCAATTCTCCACAAATAATGTGCGTAACAAGAGTGATGGATAATTCTCCATCTCCAGGAAGTTGTTCATGGCAAGACGCTAGTCCTAGTAGCATTTAATCAATCCAGTGGCAAGAAGATGAAGTCAAGTAGTCAAAAAAAAAAAAATAGCGGATTTCAAAATTTGTTGGCCCACAGTACAGAAAGAGACTTGATCACAGTTTTCATTTAAATTAACCCCCTAACCCTTACCCTAACCCATTTATCAACAATCAGGGTATCTCTCACACAACAGGTTTGTGACTGTTATGCTACATATGACAACATTGCAATATATTTTTGAAATAACACAATTAAAATAATGGTATGTCATTATGTCCAACTCTTATGCTGTTCCTCTCTAATCCAATGCTCAGATCGCACCAGTGTTTCTGTCTTTATTCCTCTATGGTATATCCTAATCCCTCAAAGTCTTTGTGGTAACTGTTTGATAGGAAGGCAAACATCCTATCCTTTCCATACTGTTTCAAAAACTTTTTTTGTTGTCTTATGTGTGCAGAATTGGAACTCTAAGTGAGCGGGGACATGAAATACTCAATTCCAGTCTTGGCAAACATTTGATCGAAGTCTTTCTCAGAAGTTGCCAGCATCTCCACACATTGGTCTGTGTGCAACACTCTTAACCATAATGCATCTGGAACAGACTTGCATTACTTAACTGTGTATAGGAAAATTGCAATAAATGACCACAGTTTTAGAAAGGCTTTTACAAATGGAGGGCTTAAGACTGTGAGACTAGTTTAGGAATGAGAATGTACATCATTAAGTGTGTATGATGTGTTAAATTACATGTCAATAAACTGGTGAGAAAATCTAAACACTGTTCAGTAAACACTTACAGTTTACTAGGGGTGCACTAAAATATCATGGCATGATATTTTGTGATATGTATATATTGTATATATTAAGTTAAGTATTTGAGTTATGGAGAAGGGGTAGGACCATATAAGTGTATACTTCCTGTTTTTATTGAGAGTCTACTGTATAAAAATTTTTTTAAAAATGAAGGAGTTGTGTGTTGTTTGTCCTAAAAACACATTAGGTTCATTTCCTAGAACTCTGTCATCACCATCGCCCTCCCACACAGCATGATGTCTGGCCAGGTGGCAGAATCATTTTTCACTGACAGCTTTGGAATAATTTTGGACCTGGTCCTCATTCACAGTATTAACCAGAAATGTGAGCAGGAGTATTGTGTTGCGGTGACGATATTATTTCTGCCTATTTCATGCTTCTCTATACACTATATCTCCAATTACAGTTGGTAATCGTTAACCTTTAAGCAGTGTATTCTGTAGCAGAAATTAGTACTAAAGTTGCACCGAAGGGATTTAAATTGTGCCAAATGCCGAGCTTTGCTGCTAGGATCAGACACTCAACATGATCCCACTCGAACAAGCTACAAGACCAGTTACCCTCCTTTGACTTTGGTGGCAGTAACAATCGATTTTTATGATCCATCCTGCTCACATGCCTCACTGCAGAACTGGTCTTCATAATCCAGTGGTGCATGTCCCGGGTTTGTGCATGACAGATGAAACCAGGAACCTCCGCAGAGATTGCTGCAGCATTGCACCATAACCACTTCTCTATGTGAAATGAGAAAATTACAGAGGTGATTTATGAGACAAATGCAATTGTTGTTGCATTACTTATATGTTGCATCACTGAGAAGCATCTTCATTTGAATCAACCATTCAATTGTAAAACCTGCCTCGGTTGCAAACAAAATGGAAATGTTTGCTCTTCATGTGTTTTGCTACAGCAACATTGATATCCTCCATTTATGGGAGCATATATACATGTAACACAGGTTTTTGATGTCTGCCAGCCCTGCAATGTGTCAACTGTTGTCAGGACAGGAAGATCCTCAGCTGTTGATTCAACAGTTTTGACTTTGTGCAATGTAGCATCACACATGGTACTCAACATACGCCACAACATACTCCGACAAACTTGAGAGGGACTCATGGTGATAAATATTAGTTCTGGCCTTACTCATGATGCTTTAACATAGTTTAACATGGTTTAATTTATGAACACCTCAATAACGTTTCAGACATGTGGAATGTCATCTTCAATGTTAATGTAGAGTGAATTGTGGTAAAATTATCAGCACTTGCAACGACCCTTATCCCTTGTGTTTTCTTTATCTGTTTCTTGCAATGAGGGTGACTCTGTGCATGTGTGTGACTGTTTGAAGGTAATAATAATTTGTCTGTTTTCCTGCTGGAGGATAATTTCCTCCTGGAACCGCACTAGAGCATCCTCAAGCCGCTCCAAATGCAGAACAGGAGTTGCACCGTTGCATCTGGCATGAAAACAGTAGGCCATGTGCTTCAGGCTCATGCCATCTCTACGGCAAAGAGCAGGCTGCCGAACATTATGGACGACCAGCATGAATCCCTGGCATCCATCAATGATTTCCAGAACTCCGGCAGTGGTACTGGGGTTTAACAAGACCACACCAAGGTTGTTCTGTTCACGGAGGATAGGTCTGTGTGATTGAGGAAAAGCCTCGCATGTTTCTGGAGTTGACAACGTTCCCAAAGGACCATCATTTCCTTTGTAAAAAAAAAAAAGTTCATACAGTAAAAGTTCATACAGTAAATCATACAGTAATACAGATACAACTAGACTGTATGTAAAGTAGATAACTTTTACCAACAAAGAATTCATTATTAATACCAGTAAGGAAGTACACCCCTTCCGAACTTCAATGGGCATATTAATTATTAACTAACAACAAAAAAATATAGTTATGTTTAGGTCTAAGATCAAATTAAATGAAATAAATTCCAACGAAATAAAGCTTACCTCTTCATCAATACACCTACTGTGATTTTTGACATTATAAACTCTGTGAAACATTTATACTTTGCCAGTATTCCAGATTCAACAAATATCACCGGGTGGATCCATAACTGAATCAAATATTTTTTTTTACTGGGCTCAAGAGAACCCTGACCCACTGAAAATTACATGCCAGCAGATAGGATGAGGTATATTGAGGTGTATCATTTCATTTTTTTTTTTCAAATGGAAAGCCATGATATTTTTGCTCATGTCCTTTATATATCAACATATGAATGATGAAACATCCTCAGAGCAACAGGTCCTCCAACCTAAAGCACAAAATGTAATGTAAACATAGGATGAAAAAGAGAAGACAGCTTTGTACACAACATTGTACACAGCATGTACTGCTGGTATCTGCAAGATGAACACATCAGAAAAATCAAACAAACCACAAATGTTTGTGGTAGAGACTGCAGTCTCCCTCAGAGATGTCAGATATTGCAGTCTGTTTTTAAAAACCTGTCCATGTTTTTACTGAGCAATCACTTTAGAGTTAGCACCACTGAATGTGCTGGTTTGGCTGAACCAGTTTTAAATTACAGCTAAGCTAACCAACAGTCCTAACCTCTGTTTAATTACAGACCCTGATGAATTCTTACACTCATATTTATTAATTTACTGGGACAAATTAAGGATTGCCTGTTGTTTTAAAAGACAATGAAGCTTTTCACCTCAGCATATTAGAACATTTGAAACACTTAGTGGTACAGTATTACCCTGATATTAAGGGGCTATTTCAATTAAGTTGCATAAGCCCATTAGGTAACAAAATGATTCGTTTGTTTCACATTTGTTCTCTAAAAATCCAATAACTAAGGCATAAAAAATAAGTGGTGGTGTCCGGATTTCACCGCATATATTAGATCCAGCATTGCAGTATCAATTTGTTTAACTGCTCAATTAAAATGAATGTCTGTTTTTCTTTTTTTTGTTTTCTTGTTTGTTTGTTTTTTTGTATTTAGAACCTACACAGACATACACCACTGTCTGTAAAACCTAAATAAATAAAAGGGGAGAGAAAATGTAAATAGTGTCTGTGTTTTACAGTACAGAGCAAATCCATCGTGCAGACTTTGCTTCAGGGGTGCTTTGCAAAAGAGGAACAGACATATTTGTGACTACAATTGTGGAGATTTAATGAGAGTGTGAATGCTTAGAGGGAAAAGTGTCTTGTTTTTATTGCATGTGCATGTATGGATTGAGTGGATATGTGTGTGCATGTCTATCTCTGAATATGACAGGCAAATGTAAACATTTGGGTGCATGCAGCAGGAAAGAATGCATTCTGACAATTGTGAAAGCTTTCGGTATAGTGGTTATGTATTCCCTTCAACACTCAGGAGCACTTGGATGGTTTCAAGTCCGGTACAGTAATGTATTTTCAAGAGAAGCATCTGTCAAAAGCTTTATAAGTCACTGCGACTGCGGCCCATTGAGCAACATCTCTGCACCACAGTTTGATCCATGGTCATTCCTCCCCCTTCTGTTCCCAGTCCATTGCCCCCTTCCCCCTTTCTCCACACCTGCCCTTCCAATCATGGATGATCCTGGTTGATGGTGACTTCACCAAGGCCAGTATGGAATGCATTACTCTTAGGGTCAGAGCCAAGGGAGTTGTGGATGGTCAGAAATAGGTTTCAAGTAATTTTTGTTGCAGCACAACAGCTTCTTAAAAAGAAGACCTTGCAGATTATATATTAGTTGTCCAGTGAAGATGGTAGATTTTAGAACTGTAAGGTAATGTAAGTCATGGATCCACTGTGACATTTCATTATCCCTTTGAGAAATATCACAGTAATGAAAACATTTTATCCTGACAGAATAACATGGCTGGTGCATTTTTATATTCCACATTTTAAATACATACACCTTATGCTCAGATTTAAGACCACATTCCTATTCTGCATAATTGTCAGGCGTACCCTTTAGATAATACTGAATGACCTTTAGCATACTGGCAAGCCTTACTCTCTGGGTAATCTAACCCATCAACATTAAAATCATTTACCAGGTGGGGGGCTGATAATGCTTACCTAGCTTTGATGATACCACACGCAGCAGCAATTTGCAGATACACATCACAAAAATGATTTTGCTTTAGCAATCATCCCTGGGTATTTGCCCTGGGGTATGCAGAGGAAAAATATGATTATGTGCCATATTCTGCACTTCAGTCACTTTTTAATTGAGGAAAAACTAGCATTTAATTAACAATTGACCAAAAGGAAATTAGTTTTATTGATTTGTTTGCTAAGGGACAACATTCATCTATGCATGTGCAGCTGACTAGTTCAGTCCTTAGAGGGAACAGACACAGACTGAGTTGTTATCAGCAAATATTGTAGTAAGACTTTGAATTCTATGGTAGTCAATATGCAGACATGTGCCTTTGGGGAAGGGAATGCGTGCCCTGAATAAATGGAGAAATTACAACAAATTTCTATACTTGACATATTGACACCTACAAGGACAACCATGTCTTGAAAATTTAAGTCATGAAAATGGATACAAATGTAATGTTGAAATTCAAAAGATGACACTCTGAAGCCTATTCCTTTTTTCAGTTATGTGATTACATGTTACATATCTACAGATGAAAAAAGAACAAAAACAATTTTGTTATGACTATAATCCAAAAAAGAAGCATGAATGTTACCCTTTCTAATTTTAAACAATGTTCAGTATATGTACTGGCTTTTAATCAGTATCGTCAGATGCAGAAACGACACAGTCAGCAATTCTGTAGCTCTAAGGACTCAAGGTCACACAGGTTCCAGTAAGCATACTATATTTTGACAGTTCAGGACAATTCAATGCTAACGGCAGGCACAGCTATGATATGTTAATGCATTATGATGGGAATTACATTTTTTTCAATTATTTGGAACAAAATTAATGCATTTTAAGTGGGACAGAGAGGCAGCCCAGCAACAGTGAGAGACTGAATAAAACAATAAAAAAGCCTTTTGTAATATGTCTATGTCTCCTCCACCAGGAACTCATAGTTATATTTGTTTCTTTATTATATAACATATGAAGTGGTGTTAGGAATGGATGTAATTGCCTGGTTTGAAATTGAAAAAATAAAATTAAATTGTATTTGGGCCAGACTGTTGACAGTAGTATTTTGATTATTACTCAACTTTTTTTTCTTTTTTAATTCAATTTTAAGACCTGATTTGTCTTATTTCTCAAAAATAAGTAATATACCTCTATATACTGTTTAACATCTTACATGTAATCTTATGTTTGAAACATTTATGAATTCAAGCAAATCACAGAAATTCATATTGCCCTCTACAGCACAGTAAGTAACAACACTGTGTAAAAAAGGTGACCACAAAATAGTGAACCAGTAAGTAGCTGCAGCAGTGTGAAGCCAGAGGGCAAAGTTGAGACACAAAAATATTGAATAAAACAGCTGCGAGCTGTAAATTCACCTGTACTTTAACTTTTCGTGTAAAAGGGTGCAACAGTGGAGAAAACCACTTTATTGCTTCTCTTGCTGGGTTGGCATTTTGGACAGATCAATGAATAGGTTTTTGATTGCTGCATTTCAACAAACACACACACACACACAGGCAGGCCTCACAACTACTTGTTAGAAGGCTGCTGGGTGGGTGGTGGGGATGGTTCATTCCAGATCTCCTCACAAGCAGAGCTGTGTGGGTGGAGGAGCATGTCTGGAGTATGAAAACAGTGCCAAGGTTGTAGCTCATAACACTGGGTAAACACATGGCAGTGACACACAAGCACTCATGCACCTACACACACACACACACACACTCAGGGGCACACATAACATAAAACACATTCACATACAACTTTGCCCGCACACACACACACACACACACACACACACATACACCTCACCTTGTTCATGTTTTTGTACTGGCAGGATGCCTGCCTTGCGCAAGTGGACAAAGCATTTTCAATCACCATCCACCCCCAGTTCTGACCATTACAGTCAAAATTAACTTACCATCCTGTGGCTCAAGCCTCCTGTTTATCCTCCCTTTAATGTGTTGTATCTCCTCTCTATCTCTGCTTTGAGCTACACTAAAGTAGGGGTCGTGGACTAGAATAGAGTTGAAGTGATAATAAACCTCCCTCTTGTTTTATTACCTTGGCCACATTTCATGGTATTACCATGTAGCCTGCTGCATGGAATTAAGTAAAATCACCCAAAGGAGTGAGAATCTGGATAGATACAGCACATTAAAACTAAGTAAAAATGACTGATCTCTTGTCTGTTTCTTGATGGGTCTTGAGCTTGTGTTGACTGCTGATTAGACAGAGGCACTCTGACTCGGACTCACTAAGCTGGTTTTCAAAGCAGCCTGTGTGTGCATGGTGTTTGTGTGTGTATGAGTCTGCTCGTGTGTGCTTGGGTCCTTGTCTTTTTATGTATGAGTGTGTGTGTGTGTTTGCATAAATGAGCAGTCCAGTCATTCATCATGGTTTCATTTCTCAGCTTCATGAATAATGTCAGTGTATATGCATCTATTTGATGTCCCTCACTATAGGACTGCAGTGCAGCATAGGGGATCTCTATCCATTGTAAATCAAAAGTGATCAGTTCAGCTAAATCAATTCACTGCACCAAATGTCATGTATATTTTGTTAAACTATGCATCCCACTAATATGGAAATGATTAAGCATGTGTTTGAACACTTATTGATAAAGCAGGAAGAGTGTTGCCAAAATTTGAATCCTTCTTTACTCATAGTCTTGTAAGGGTAATGGGGCAGTGAAACTACTAAAAATGTGCATTTTCAATTGAATTTTAAGTGAAGAATCTGAGGTTTTCACAGCAATGGAGTAACAGTTGGGTGTTAGTGGGTAATGTAACAGAAACATCTGGGAGATCAAGCCCAGATGTGGGCCAAGCAATTATTAAGGCAAAATAGAAAATAAGTAAATTAATAAATAAGTCCCTTGTTGACTGGCAGGAGCTGAAGACAAGGCAAATAGAGAACAAAGCTGATATCAGAGCTGAAAGGATTAGTTAATTAATTGATTAGTTGATTGACAGAAATAAATCAGCAACAAATTTGATAACCAGTTTATCATTTTTAACCATTCACACATCAACACTCTCTGGTTTGAGCGTCTCAAATTTTGTCAGTCGAACATGATTGCAAACTGAATCTCCTTGGGTTTTGGACTTTTTCAATGGACAAAACAAAACATCTGACAATGCCATCTGGGACTTTATCTTTCACTATTTTCTGACATTTTATAGACTAAATGAAAAAATAACCAACAGATGAATCAATAATTAAGGTAATCATTAGTTGTAACCCAAGCTAACATACATTTTACCTCGGCCTGCAGAGCTTACAGTGACAGACTGGTAACTGATTATGTTGCATATTAAATGCAAGCCGGTTTAATGAACAACTGAGAATCACAAAGCAACAGATGGGATAAAGCCTCCACCAGTTTCAGGGGAAATTTTGCTCCCCTTTCCATTCCTGTGTGCTGTGTGCCAAATTTATCAAGTTTAGCAATCTAGTCATGGCCAGTCAGAAACTGCGGCTACATGGACAATATTTCTTCAACCTGATTCAAATCACTCTGATTAGAGATTCCAACTTATCTGTTCACATGGACGCTAAGTAAAGTGATCCAATAAAATGTGCATTTGCCTCAAAGCATTTAATCAGAATATAACTTTTCCGATTTGTGCAAAGTGGTTCTGCCCGCTGTGAAGTGTCTAATCTGCAGGAAATATAACAGAAGAAGAAGTGGTTCCGCCTGTTAATACAATTTTCAAGATGGACCCACATTATGTCCTGGGAAGAGTATTTGCGTTTCTGCTGTTCTTTCTAATTAAGCAGCAATCTCAGCAGCACATACTTCTCCTGCAAACTTCAAACAGCAGAGAGGAGAGTGTTGTATCAGCCACAGACCAGTTTTGTTTTGTTACCGCCATGTGTTCTCATGGAAAGAGAAATGATCGGATTAAGGCTTACATGGTTATTAGGTGCTAATATTTTCCTATTGAACGGATTATCAAAGGTTTACATCACTTCTCTAAATTCCTTCCGATCGGCCTGGACCAGGCCAGACTTTTCCAATTGAGGTGGTTAAAAGAGGCATTTTTATTCTGATTGGGCTATTATTCCAATTATTAGTGGAATATTAGTGTCCATGTAAACGCAGCAAGTGTTTCACGCCTTTTTTCAGGCAGCTGCATGTTCTGCAAGTGTAACGTGTCCAGAAAATGTGTAATTGATCCTAATATGTGCAGTTTTTTTTATTAGGCAGCATTTATCTTTCAAATTATTTTAATGTAGTCTAATACTTAATCTAATAATTATTATTATTTTCATTATCAATAATAAAAAATAAAATAACCAGTGTCATATTCAAATTTCCTCTTTTGTTCTGAACAATCTAAAACCCAAAGATATTCCATTTAAAACATAGGAAAGCAGCATTTCTTTTTTATAATTGCTGTTTTTGCTTGATAAATGATTGATCAATTAACAAAACTGTTTTCCATCAAGCGACAAATGAATTAATCGACTAATCGCTTCAGCACTAATGAAGACAGCATACATCACATGCTTTAAAAGTTATCTTCTGTTGTAGCACATTCATCATTTTTAATTCTATATTACCATAGATATTTTTCATCATTTATATCTTCTTTCACTATATTAATGATTAATGTTAAAATTATACACATATTTACCCAAAAAAACACAGACAAGGGATAACTTTTTAGCAATAATTCATGGCAAAAGAGGATAATTCAAAACATCCACTAATGTTATACTTCCCCATCCCAAGATAGCACTGCACTGGGAAATGGAAAGCATTTGGAAGATGAGAGTTAATATATGTCTTTGCTTATAATATCTCTGCCTTGAAAACAGCTCTGGCCCAACGTGAACATCATTTGCTCAAAAGACTGAAAAACAAGACAACCAATGTCGTTGTAATATCCGGACAAAAAGATGCCAGACAGATGACAGCCCTCAGCTTTCTTCAAATCCAACATTTCCTTCAGCTTTGAAACCAAAGACAAGGGACAAAAAGATGGATGGAGTTCAAGGATGCCTGACAGATGGACAGTAGAGATGCAGGGCTAGCCCTTAGCAGTCGTAATTAAGTTGCGTAATTGCACAGATAATGATTCAGCCTGCCTTCAAGTCAAAACAGTCCATGACACACAGAAGAGAGGACTTTGTCATCTGCCTGCCTTACTGCAAATGCTATTTAGCAGAAATGTTTTAGTAGCGTCTGCAACCAATGAATCAAAACTTTGCTAAAATGTTGGCAGGCTTCATTGTTAGGCTGGTGGATAATACAGTCCCCACGGTTACCATCAAGGCTTTTCACAAGAGAAATCCATCCACAATGCACTGAAAGTTCATACCTCTGCCTGTAACTCAGGGTTTGTATAGAAAACATACACCATTATAAAAACAGCCTCCTCTAACTTATGGAGAGCAGTCAGGAGGTGTAAAGGCTGTTTTATAGACACTTGCCGTACAGGTATAAAAAACAGGCACTATAGTTAGGGCTATTCACTAAAAGGTAAACACCTGGAAAACACATAAGGAATAAAGGTTTGGAATGCAGCTGTCAAATAGAGAACAACAAGCCAGAAATCTGTATTTGTTCACCGCGGTAACAGTACATAATGCATTTCGGTGCACTGAGAAACTGCAAGCAGAGTTTAATTTACTGCACTTTGTTCTTGTCGTATTCCACTGTGGAGACCAAGGCAGGAGCAATCTGTCAAGGCAAGAGATGTATGCAGAGTAAATCCTTGTCTAAAAGTGGCATAGATGAAAAATCAGAACCCCTGAGATTATTTTATATTATTATGGATGATGTGCAAGGAGAAATGTGTGTGGTGGAGAGTAATGTGTTGAGGTCATTAGCACATTGGCTGCCTCAAACCCACAGGCTGCAGAACAACTGTGGATCCATCAACGTCAGTCCCTCTTCTAAGATAACTTGGCATTCAACTGAATCCGAATATGTTGTTGTTTTCACAGTAATATTCTGGTGAAAAGGATGATAGAGATGGTGAGCAGCCCCAAAGATGGAAAACGGACAGTAGCCAACATTCTCAATGTATTCCTCTGCTCACTCCAGGCCATACCAACTGCACTCACAGCTTTCACCCTCATCTTTATGATGGAGGTACCATCATGAAGATGGGGGCAATATTCAAGGACTCATTCTCAACACTTAAAAGCATTTGGCTCTGAGCACTGTATCACATGTTGCTCAAAACACAGGGCCCATTTCATTCAGCTTGCCTTCAAAAAGGCACTCAAACACAAGTTAAAAGATGAATGGACATTTTGATGAAGATTCAATGCCCAGCAACACAGCCTTCAGCTTTACTGATTCACAGAGCGGGAACAAGTCCAAAGTAAGTTTAGGTTGTGTGTGTGTGTGTGTGTGTGTTGTACTTGTGTTTTGCTCATGTTGTGGGGACCTAAATCTGTTTACACAGTCACATTGTGGGGACTCACCTCCCTTTGGTGACAAAAAGCTAGTCCCCATTACTTAAATAATTCAATTTTAGGGTTAAGACTTAGTTTAAAAGGGACATATCATGCTTTTTTGCCATTTATATACTGTAATAATGTTGGATGTCTATGTTGAACATTGTCAAAATTCCAAAACAAACATATGAATGTAAACATATGTAAAAATGCCACTTTCAGGTCAAAAGCCAGGGCTTCAACCTGCTCTGAATGCTCAATTTGCAAATTTACCTCTACTTCTCCACCAAACTAACATCAGATCATTGAGGCGTGTCCATAAGTGGCCATCCATGGGTAGTCTTTGTTGCTAAAGTTGTTCAATGGGTTGTCGTCCACTTGCATATTTAGGATTGGATTCAGGCTATAACATGTATGGATGTATTTTAAAAGTTTATATTTCAAGTAAAGAACAAGAAAATAAGCGAAATTTGACTTCTACTGTTTGTTTATGTAGCCTCCAGGGCTGGCCGAAGTCTTCCAAGGGGCAGCTTCTGGGAGCTGGCCAATCAGGACAGTGGGCTCATTGGGAGGGGAGCCTTAAGAGACAGGAGCTAAAACAAAGGCTGAACTGAGATAGAGGCTGCATAAAGTATAACATAAATAAGGAGCTTTTTGAACTGTAAATTATGCAAAAATATTCCAGTAGAGCCCCAGAGTACATATATTGACCTGGAAATGTGCATGTACTCTGTTTAAGGTTTAGGTTAGGGTTAAAGTAAATCAATATAATGTGCTCTGAAGTGATGGAAATACGAGTGTATGTTTGTGTGAATGGTCTCTTGTCTAGTGATTTGTTTTTTAAGATACATTAATAGTAGTTCAGTCAGCCAACTCATGTGGAGTGGAATGAAGTTATTATAACTAAGTTCAGGAACAAGACCACACCCCGCTCCCTCTCACTAATTCAAACGCCTGTGCCTCATTAATCCAAATCACCTGTGCCCCTTTAAGCCATTTACCTGCACGCACCTATATAGGCGTGCCTAACCATTTCCTCTCCCGTTCGTCTCAGTTCTCTCAACCCTCCCGCCAAACCCTATTCATCTCTCTTGCCTCTCAGCGGGCAACACAGTGGCTCAGTGGTTAGCACTGTAGGCTCACAGCAAGAAGGTCCTAGGTTCGAACTCTGGCCGTCCCAGGTCCTTTCTGTGGTGAGTTTGCATGTTCTCCCTGTGGTTGTGTGGTTTCCGCCGGGCACTGCAGTTTCCTCCCACAACCAAAGATATGTGCGTTAGGGTTGATATCTCCATCTCAGTAATTCTCCTCTCCTCTTTCATTATAGGAACCACTAGGGGATGATGAAGCAGATTTGCTCATTAAGACGTGCCCCCACACTGAGTCTCCATCCCTGGGCTCCTAGACGTTCCAGCCTCGACTCAACTTCAACTGGCTGCCATTCACCCCCCCATCCAGTCAACCCACTTTCATCCCTCCCCTCAACCCCTACCATCCCTCCATACATGACCTCGACTTACTTCCAGCTCCCATTTACCTTCCCCAGCGACCGACCCTTTCCCCCCTCTCCTCAACCCCAAACATCCCATCGCAATCGACCCGCATCCTGTTCTTTCCTGAATTTACTTGCCGATCCCAATAAACCATTCCTTAAAACTCTACACAAATGGAGTGGTCTTAGTTAGTGAATTATTATTTAAATGTAGAATATGTACAGCATTAGTGTTTCTTGTCTAGGCTCTGACCTCATTGCTCCCCACAAGGAAACATTGATCTCACACAGCAAGGAGTAGGGAGTGATGATACTAACTTCCTCCCTAGGGCAAGATAGACTTATAGGTAGATGCTGGGGTGGAGGTGGGGCTTTTGAAACGCTATATGAGCGGCAGCAAGCAAGCATGTGAGTGGTTTGGCAGCAGGCATGCAACAAAGTGTGAGCAGAGCACTGACGGCTTAAATACACCACCGATCCGAGCGCCAGAGGAAAGTAACTGGCAGGGTATTTGGTTTTTATTGGCAAGCTCTTACAATCAAAGTCATTATTTTCTGACTTTTAATGCAACAAGAGATTCACATTGAATGGTGCAATGTTATGTAAGTTTATATATTAAAAGACTACCATTTAATGATATGCTTATTTACTCTATATTTTAATGATGAAACTTACAATTCGGCTCAGTTGATATGAATTAATTGTGATCTATTTGGCGAAGTATGCATAAGTCATGTAGTCTCACCACACTATTAAACCTTACAATTCATACACAAACAGTCCTGTACCTGTTTGGGTTTATCCACCCAGTGGTCATCTGGAATTAAATTGCTTAATTCTCCAGGATGAGGGTGGGGAGGAGGGCCGCTAACAGATGCACATCTGCCATCTGGTTCTGAGGTAGCTGCTGGTAGGCAAAAATAGCAACCAAAGCCCTGGTAGTAGTAGTGGCGGGGGGAGGGGAGAGGAGATGGTGAGAGAGATGGCACAGTGGTGGCTGCACTTGTCCCTGCTGCGGTTGCTAGCTTGTTGGTAACGTCAACGTTGGTTCCAGTTTCATTACTGTAGCCTACCAAACTGCTAGCGGTAGCTGATTCTTGTGGTGTGGCTGCACCTGCTAAGTAACCATCCTCATTAGTTGAGCTTTTCTTGTTGGTAAACCACTTTCTTATGTCCATTTCCACACAGAAACACGCTTGCTAATACTTAAACCAAGCTAGCCATACACTGCCTGAAGTGAAGGATCATACTGACTTAAAAAAAAAAAGAAAAGAAAACATGCAAAACTCTTGAGAGGTTGACATCACTCACGTTGTTAGACCCAACTCAAAACCAGTCTAGCGGACGACCAGCAGAGGGTGTACTTAGACCATATTATCCAAAATGGAGCCAATTCTTTCAGACTGTCATCCCACAATAAAAACATGATATTTCATACACTAATGTTACAAGATAGTTGATACAAAAGAAACACTTGGATGAAGCACATATATGTCCAATAACAACAATAATTATAATAATAAATCACAACCAAAAAAATACATGACAATAATGATAGCCATGCTGATTTCTCCTGGGAGGGCCAAATTTCTGGATGGCCTGCTCATAACGCAGGGTTTGTATGCCTCAATGATTACAAGGGTGCATTAGATATATGTCACAGTGAGGGGAATATGGCATGAACTAGCTTGCAGGCGTTGCTTCATTTAATTTTTTCAGATGTTCTTTGTGTAGGCTGTTAATGGCATTGTATACTATATCTCATTTGAGAGTGCACCTGTTGTAGTGCCAAACTCTTGTCACTATAGGTGTAAAATCTTTTTATTTTCTAAAGCCCATCAGTCATCAGTCACAGTGCAAATGATTGTTGTCCAATTTATTCAATTGTCAACACAGGTTCTGTTCCCATCTCTGCCAGATGTTTTCTGTTGTGAACTGTGTTTCATGTTTTTATTTATATGTAAAAGCTTACTTCAAATTATTGTCCTATTTAATGAATGACACATTGAAGCTTTGTCACTCTAACTATATTTTAACTTCCTTATTGAGCTGTCAGCTGACCATTTTATGTGATAAACAAGTGTATTAAAATGTTGTATTGCTATAAACTCAATATGGAGGGGAAATCAAGCACAAATCGTTCCACATACTTCAGTCTAAATTTTCTTAGCATATTGAAACATGTGCAGTGTTTGAACCAAAACATATGCAGTGAACTGTTGGTATTCTTATAATGTGCTCTAACAAGCATTGTAGCTGACATCAGCGACAATAGCCATACATCCTCTCTCTGTGTAAAGGCAGAAAAAGAAAGTCATAAGCTCCCCAGAGGAAACATTTGTTTGCCTCGGTTTCAGACTGAGCATGTATCAGGATTAAAAATGACTGAAATTCTTCAGTCTCTCATCTTGACACACATGCTAGACTTCCTGTACACTGTGTGTTTACAATATACTGGAGGTAGAGAGACAAATGATGCATGAGCTTTTAGTGGGCCTGTTACTGTCTCAGTGCTTGCCTCTCGTCTAGCTGCCTTTACCCATCTTATTTAAGATTTTGATTTTTGTTTTCATTTGATTAATTTATGAGCCTCAACCCTGTCAGAAACCTCAATACAGCTTAGGGAAAAAAAGCTGTCTAATCAGTGTCCTCATCATTAAAAGTGATGCAGCCCCGAAGGATTTCATTGGATATGTTCCAAATGAGTCATGAAGGAAAACCATGGAGGAAGTCTGACTGGGGGTAGACAGATAAGTCTACAAAGCATAAATTAAAATAAGGCATCCTTAGAATAGTAGTCAAGAGCAGTTTATAATATCCTCAATCTGAAAGCCGAAGTACAAAGCAAATTCAGGGGAAACCAAGTCTCTTCTTTTTCTAATACATTTGAACTGATAGATTTTTGTGTCAAAACATTCTGATTGTTACACAATCTTCTCTCTGTTCCTCAATGATGACGAGGTGGGTATTTTTTATTTGCACATTTGGTACTTAGATTTTTTGATTTTATATATTTGTTAACTACAGAATGTACAATATTAAACATAAATGTTGCCATTTTATGTATTTGATGTATCAGCATGAGGTTAGAGTTCATCAAAAAAAAATCAAGAAATAACATGATGACTATTTATTGATATTCAGATTTTCCACACTTACATATATTTAACATGTTTACATATTTAACAAAAACATTTTTTGCGAATGTAGACATCACTGGTAAAATTCATAAGTATGTTTTGAGGATTTCCAGTTTTTACAAGATCACGCAAGCCTCGTTCTGCTTAACCATGGATACAGTTTGTACAGTTTGTCTGTAGTTAATAATTTGAAGCCATAGGATAAGATCCTGAACTTAAATGCATCAGCCTCTTTTGCGTATTATATAATCTGAGGCAACTTTCAATTCCAATCTTTCACTTACAGCTCAATATGAAGGTATGAAGATGGCACACATACTTTATTTAGTACTCTTTGTGAACAAAAACCATGGGTTTTGGGCTAACACATGAGTGAGTGCTGACAAGGGGTTATACTAATGATGCAATGCCTGAGGCATACTGACAGGTCTGCTGTAGGGGGTCAGGCCTTAACGCCAGGCTGCTGATGCTCACTGCTGACAGATATTGACTTCTTCTGAAGCAAGGCCTTGTGTGGCTGTGTCAGTGATTACCATGTACTGGTTGTTGACATGTGGAGTATGTCAGGCATATTCAGACATTTGAGGCCCCACACCATGTCATACTGAAGTAGTCTCACAAAGTAAATATGTCTTGGTTAGAAATGGGTTCCTTTCATCGATTTCTGGTTAGCTCTCTGCTAACTTAAAGGGGGATAAAATAATTTAATGGTGCGGCTCTTCTAGACTTTCCAAATGTTATCGGACTGAATGGATCAAATTCTGACAGTGAAACAAGTCATTTCATGGTGGTTGTGTAATGCTCAAAACAATTTATCTACCGTTTTACAGCCGCAACAGTAGCAATGGAACAGGCTACAGTGGAGCCTATGACATGAGCATGTTTTGAAAATGTTTTTGTAATTACAGCCAGAAGGGGTCGACAAAAGTCCTGCACTCCAGCTTTAATAATCTTTTTTTTTTTTTCATTTAATTCACCCCAGTAGGCACAATAATGCAGATATTTTATCTCTCCCACACAACAAGTCTTATTTAGCAGATTTTGGTCTCACCTGCATGTCTGTCAGCATGGCCGTCAATGTGTAGCCAAGTTGTGTCATCTGACCTGGTGGCACGAGGAAGGGTACTAATTTGTTATTCATTGATCATAGTTACTTCGTATGTGCTGGAATTGTAAGCCATTTTTATGGCTCTACAGATAATTCGGCTCCTGGTTGAAAAACAACCTACTCAATGACGAACACTGAAGGAATCTTACTTACTACTGTGGATATTACTCCTAATTCCTGGATTTACTGCCATCACTCCTATCCTCCATTAATAGAGTAATAGTCCATGTGGGAACAAATGACACAGTTCTTCAACAGTCTGAATTGACCAAATCTGATTTTAACCATCTTTTTAATTTCCTATAGTATTATGGAAAGTGTGTTTTTATCTCAGGTCCAATTCTTATGGCAGGCCATGGTACTCTTCATTTTAGCAGACTCCTTAGCCTTCGCAACTGGTTTCTGTCTGCTTGTAGGGCTCATAATGTGGGTTTTATTGACAATTTTAATCTGTTTTGGGACTGATTGTCTCAAAACTGTTTTGAGACCCAATTCACCCAAACAAACTGGACTCATGAATGGCAGCTGCTAACATACAGCATGTGGTGCCGTAACTGACTATTTACACTCGCCGTGGTTTTCAGGAACTGCTTTCCAAGTCGGACAATGAACATGAGGCTTTCTCCTCATTTGAAGTGCAGATGACCAAAGTTGGTCATTCAAATCTGTTTTATTGTATTTTAATTTACTGACCCCCTGGTTATAATAGTTCTTTTTTGTCTGAATTCAGTGATTTTTTACCATCTATCATTAGGTTGGACAGAGTTATAATGGTTAGTGATTTTAATAGTCATGTAGATGACATTTCTTGTAGCTTTGCTGCTGATTTTCTTAATGCCACTGAGTCTTTTAATTTTATTCAACATGTGTCTGGTCCCACACACATTAGGGGTCATACTTTGGTCCTTATTTTTACACTTGGTTTAAATATTGATTCTATTTGCAGTGAGAAGCTGCATGTTACTGACCATGAATGTGTTTTGTTCAACCTGTCTTTTAATTTAGATTTTCTGCCCAGTAAACGTGTAAATTGCTTTCGCATCTTAAATTGCCTCTCAGCTAAGAAGTTTTCTGCAGCTTTTCATCCAAGTGCAGTGTTGTCTTCTCATACTGACGTTGCTTGTCTGGTCCACTCCTTTAATACACATTGCTCCACTGTTTTGGATAAAGTAGCCCCATAGTAAAATGTAAAACTTTTTTCCCCCTGTCAATTTTTCCCCCCTAGTTAAATGACACAACTTGTTTCCAGCATAAATTTCAGATAGAAACAACTGTGGAAATCCACCAAGCTCCATAACAAAGACTTTTTAACTGAGTTTAACAACATGGTCAAGGATGCGAGGGTCTCTTATTTGCTTCCCTATTCCCTCCAGTAAATGCAACCCTAAAGTTCTATTTGACACCATCAACAACATCACATCCTGATGTGCCTGTTTTTTCAAATAAGGATTGCAGTTACTTTCTCTCTTTCTTTGTGGATAAGATTAAAGACGTCAGGGCTAGCACCATCCCCTCTTGTACTCTCTTTTCTGCTTATCCATTTTGGCTGTCAATTTTGGACTGCTTCTCTCCTATTTCCCCGCAAGACCTTATTGATTTGGTGGGCAGTATGAAATCTTCCTCAAGCCCTGCAGATAATTCACCAACTTCCATGCTTAACAATGTACTTTGGTCTATTGGTTCATGCCTGATCTCTATTATAAATGGCTCCCTGCAATATGGTTGTGTCTCAGCTTATTTTAAACATGCAGTTGTTCAGCCTCTGATCCATCCCTTCCCAAAAACTATAGGCCTATATCTAAGCTACCTTTTATCTCAAAACTTTTAGAGAAAGTTCTTACCAAACAGCTCACTGCTGTCTTGACAGCACACAACATTTTAAATAAATTCCAATCTGGTTTCCGTCAGAAGCATTCCACTGAAACAGCTCTTTTCAGAGTCTCCAATGACATAATGATGTTTTCTGATGTGGGTGAATGCTCTGTTTTGTTGCTGCTGGAGCTTTTGATACTGTAGATCACAGCATCCTGACTGAAAGGATTAGGCAGTGGGTGGGTGTCTCTGGAAGTGCCCTGGACTGGTCCTCCTCCTATCTCTCGTATAGGAGTTTTTCTGTGTTGCTTGGTCCCTACATGTCTGACACTGCTGCTCATTCCTATGATGTGCCTCAGGGTTCTGTCTTGGGTCCTAAATTGTTTGCTTTGTATATGCTTCCCTTAGGTCATATTATTAGCAAATTTAAAGGGATCTCATATCACTGTTAGGCTGATGATATCCAGCTGTATGTCTCTTATAAGCCCGATGAGACTGACAAACTGCCATTAAGGACCGGATGACTAACAACTTTTTACAGCTAAACACAGATAAGACTGAGGTCCTTATCATCGCTTCAGATGGCATGGCTTCCAGGGTTGCTCAGTGTATCGGGTCCCTTTCTTCAGCTGCACAGTCTAATCTTAGAAATCTCAGTGTTACAATTGATCAAGCTATGTACTTCGATCAACATATCATATCATCGACCTGTATATGTTTCTTCCATTTAAGAAACATTGCCAAATTCTGGTCTGTTGTATCTCAACCTTAGCTAGAGATGATCATTCACGTTTTTATATCATCATGGCTAGACTAGTGCAATTCCCTTTTCACCTGCTTCAGCAAATCATCTCTGGACCGTCTACAAATGGTCCAGAATGCTGCATTCTTCAAGGCTGTCGACCAGATCCAGCAGGACGACACACATCACACCCATCTTGTTTTCTTTTCATTGTTTTCCCATCGAGTTTAGGATTCATTTTAAGATAGGTCACCAGTAGGTAACTTAGGTCTTCTGACCAGGGCTTACTGGTTGTCCCTTGCGCTTGATTGAAAACAAAAGGTGATTGTGCCTTTGAAGTGGTGGCTCCGACACTATATAAAGCTCTTCCTATAGAAATACGATATGCGGTCTCTGTTGATGCCCTTAAAAAGCAGCTGTAGACTAATTTATTCAAACTGGCCTTTATCTCACCTCATACTGTCTATTGTTTGTAATTTTGTTCGTTTTTAAGGTCTGTTGTTGCCTATGTTTTACTATTTGTTTCTTTTAACTATTTTTATGGTCTTATTTTTTTAACAATTTTACTCTTGTGAAGAACTTTGTGACCTTGCTCTGTGAAAGGCGCTATAATAAATAAACTTTTCTTACTTGCTTACTTACTTAGCCTCACAATCATCATTTAGACATTTTCTTCACCATCAAAAGTAATGCAGCTGATTGTTGTCTCTACACTGATGGCTTCAGTGCAAACAGAAACTACTGACAGCTAATACAGCATAATAATGTAGACAAATATATCCTAAAAAATGCAGCTAAGGGGTAGCCCAACTCACTCACTTCCTGTTTGCATCATCCAAAGCAAGATTGTGTCGCCTACAGTCAAAACTCAAAACATATTCTTCTTAAATGCCAGTCAAAGAAAACCAATAGTAAGGCACAGTAAATCACGACAACGTGGTTCTTATATCCCTGGAACACTGACACGTGCTTCTCCATTCATCTGCTGTGTGTTAAAAACCTTTAGATATACATTATAAAGTGCCCTAGTACATGTATAATACCACTTACTGTACATAGCAGATAATGGAATTTCTAAGTATAGCCTAACTTAAATTGCGAATGTATGCCTACTGTAGCCAAGAAATAGTGACTGTACCATTATGTCTATACATAAAGGAAATGGAAAACAGGCCAAAAAACTGCTAGTCTTGACTGCTTTGAAAACAAAACACATATATGTCATAACCACTATTAAATTTGGACTAACTCATTTTTTACACAAAAGCAGTGAATTCACACACACTTAACAATTTGAATATAGATCACTATACGCAGGCTGCTACCAGCTAACTTTAGTCTATAAGTATGACCCAGCAGCAACCCACGTAATTTGACTAATATTGCATTTGATATTTTCTTCCACAAATATTGTACAATATAGTAGTTGGATTTAAGGGAAGCAAGCCCTCCTGCTGTGGGACTGCTCTTTATTTAATTCCAAAGGTGAAGTGAGAACTTATGATAATGACTTCTTCCCCATAGCTTCAGGGCTTCTCACAATTGATGCTTCGTTGACACTGACGCCCTTGTAAAATAAATGCCTCCCAGTACTTCCAAAGAGACTGCTTTAATGTCAGCGACATGTCTTTTCTCTCAGTTCAGCTGAGAAAAGTTGTCATACTAAATAGTCAGTCTGCAAATATAATTACTATCATCATCAATGAATCAGTTGTTTTTTATTTATCCATTGAATATTTTTTTGATTTATGATTTATTCATTTAATCTCAACCAGGAAGAAAAACATCATCTCATTTACAAGGGAGACCTGGCCAAAATGGCAGGAAAAATAAGTGTCACAAAGTCACATAAAAACACATTAATTTACAACAATCACATCCAACACAATAAAACAGGATCTCACATATAGGGGAAACATAAATGAACAAGATAAAACAATTACATTCCTATATAATGTTATAAAATGTTACTGGACAAGTAGGGCACATTTGACATATTACTGAGTAATGTGTCAAATAAATACTTGAAAGGTATTAATGCCCCTTACAGAACCAAGATTAAAAAGGTAATTGTCATCACTGATAATATGTGATAATACAGTTTGTGTACAGTATATGTGATAATATGTGTACAGTATACCATGCCACGTTGTTCTTCCACTATTAGCTATTAGCTGTCAGTAATGCTAATGGCTTTTTTTAGTCCACCAAATTTTTGTCATCTGCCAATTAGCAATAATTATGTCATCACCCTTAATACCACTATTGTTCTACTATTTATTATTATTTTTGTCAGTGAGTGTGACCAAAATGTTATGGACACCTTTCAACACAATGCAATACATTTATAGAAATTACAGCCCTGTACACTGATGCTTGAGCATTTTTGACACATCTATTTTTTAAAAGAAAGAAAATCTACCTACTCTATGATCCAAATTTACATATTTTTTTTATTAGAAAAGTTCTAAGAGATTGTGAAGGAAAAGATAAAGTCTGTAAATGTCACTTTACCTGTCAGATTTACCACTTACTTTCCAACACAATTTGGCTTGCACAACAATAGTCAGATAATACAAATATGCTTATTATGTGATGAACCTTCCCTGAATCTCATGCCTCAAAAACTTATCCAGTGATAACAGGGCAGAGAAATTAATGGAATTTTTATGCAAAGGAGGGATGAAAGATATCTTTTTATTCATAGACATACACAAAGGGTATTAAATGATAAGAGGTCAGATACTGCAAGCTAAATATCACATCCAGCAGAGCTCTCCAAGAAAGCAGTCTGTGATCTGAGCTCCACACCCAGTTGTGGCTAAATGACACTTCAGGACAAATACTCGGGTTGTGAACCGTGAACGAAAGATGCTCCTGGTAAAAGCAGCCATGAAACCTCTAAGCTTTACTGTATATAGAAAATATGGTGTTTAATCAGTCACAAAACCCGCACACATAAAAAACAAGCACGTGCATGTGGTACGGAACAGTATCCATGAGTGGAAAACCATCCTTGTGAAGGAGCATTTCTGCTCTGCAAGCGCACAGAACAGTATCTGTAAGCAGAAAATCATCTTCTCAAGGGGATCAGCCCTATGTTCCCTCAGCCCCATGTTCCCTCACCATCAGAGATGGCCTTTCCATAACACGCATAATGCGCTGTCCGGGTCCCCCATGCAGGGGTAAGGGTTAGGGTTAGGGTCAGACAGACAAACAAACAAACAAACAAATAGACAGGGGCGAAAACATTACCTCATTGGCAGGGGTACTGATCTAAGGGAACATAGACGTGTTCCCTCGTGAGAAAGCTTTTCTGCACAGTGTGCACAAATGTGGTCCCACAAGCACAGGGCTGTGACAAGTGTGAGCTAAACCCTCCCTACATGCTCGCAATTGCTCAACACTCGCCCACAAGTCAAGTTGACTTTTGAGACTTTGGACTTTTAAGACTTTGGAGGCTAAATATCATTATTTATATTTCCCTTTGTTCTCTCAGGCAACTGCTTGTCTTCAACTGTGTCAGTGACCAAACCAAACAGCCAATCAAAGGTTATGGTCAGTATTAAAAGTGACCAATCAAAGGAGCGGACTGTCTATTCCATCCCCGCCTCCAAAGTCTCAAAAGCAGCAGCAGAAATGCTCCCTCACAAGGATGGTTTTCCACTCATGGACACTGTTCTGTGCTCTTGTATCACGTGCACGTGCCTGGTTTTTATGTGTGGAAGTTTTGAGACTTTTTAAGTGCCATAGAAAAACATATCTTTTATGCTACTAAAGTGATTTGTGATTTGGGATACATAAAAAATATTCATAATAATGACAATGACATTATTTTTGAAATTTCAGTTAAAAACACTTGACAAGAACAGTAAAAGGCTCAATTCAGGATTAAAAGAACATATATAGTCAGTATTGATGGTAAAGGTCAGCTGTGCCAGAGATTCAGTTAATCTTCTGGAAAACCTATGAAGTGCAACCGATGTACAGTACAGTATGTGACTGCACTGTTCACTGTAGAGCAGAGTGGAGCAAGAGCACCAAATATACACAAAAGCACTCAAAATACACAAACGCAAGAGGGTTTTTTTTTCTGTTCCCACTTCAGAGTGAATTTTGTTTCTAGCATCTCAGTTCACCTAAGGGATTACAATAGTATCTAGTCAAAGTAAACAAGTGCACTGCAGCATCTCAGATCCCAGACAGACAAACAGACAGGGAAGAAAGAAGAGTAAGGAAGGTGAAGAGAGAGAGAATGAGACAGACACTGAGACAGACAGATAGATAGATATCACTGGTACATGTGAGAATCTATCCCTACAGCCAGTTATGCTGTCACAATATTGATTAATGTTGGAGTTTGTATGTGACAAAGTAAGCAACTAAAACAAATGATAAAAGTCTTACAGAAATCTATGTGAAAAGGTTGTCTGGGACTGTCATGCATACAATTTGATATTTGAAACACAAAATAAATTTTGAAGGGTAAATACAGAACTGTATGTAGGACACAGACAGCAGATAGGAAGAAATTACAGATAATCGCCCTGCTAAAGAAACTGAGTTGACACATTTATCTTGAGTTCATAAATAAATAAAAGTAGTAGCTGAAATGAAATAAGCAGATATGAGGGTCTAAAACTTTGTACAGAACTGTGAAAAAAAAATTTAAATTTTGCATTCTCTGATTAGTTTTTAATGTGAGTAATGAAGGTGGCACAAAAAACCTCATCAGTGAGAACATATCCAAGGCCTTTGTCATCATATGATTTTTCTGTATAGAAGCCCTTATCTGGAGCATTGTCACGTCTCACCAGTATGCCCTGATGTTATCACTTACCACTGCTTGAGGACAATACACAACAGTGCAGATTGGCAGAGTTAAAAAAAAATCCAATTAATCAGGAGTTTAGTGAGGAAAGAGTTTCAATTTAATCTCCCAAAGGAGGATACTTCATGTACCTCATTGAAGCATGTCAGAGTTCAGGGGTTTAAGGGATTGTGGCACAGGCTTACCGCGTCTGGACAGGGACAGTTATTGAGTGCACTCGTCCTTGGGGTCGGACAAGGGCTTACGTGCTAGTGATGAGAGTGACAATGGCAGTTGTCCCTGATTGTGTCCTATAGTGTTTGATTTGGCAAAGGAAATGAAAGGAAACGAAAGGGAAGGAAGAGTATGAATGAATGCATTAAACTAATGCTCAAACGATTACCATTCATTGAACGCAATTAAAGCTTAAAAGGATTAGTTGATTAATTGATCAGTCAACTGACAGAAACTGAATGGACAACAATTTTGATGAATTAGTTAATCGTTTGAGCCCAGCAAAAATGCCAAATATCCTCAGGTGCCAGTTTCTCAGATGTGACAATTTGCTGCTTTTTATATCTCTGTTACAAATTGTTTTCCATTGAATAACTTTGGGTTTTGCTCCATTATTTGGACCAAAGAATCTATTTGAAGAAGTCACCTCAGCTGTGGCAGGAATTTTAAACTGCTTTCTGCTATTTTAGAAGCTAAATAATTGCCTGATTATTTGACAACTATTGAAATTGTTAATTTGAACCCCACATTCAATAAACTTTAAACCTAAATACATAAACCAAATCATCTAAATTTAGGCAGACAAAGTAATTTTGTTAAGGGATACAACTCTAAATATTTTGTTATTCTGTCCTTTCTGAGTTGTCATATCCCCTATTCTCAGTATTAAGTCAAACGTCTTCTCAGTTGCTTCTTCAGGTGTTTGTAGCCAACTGGAAATTGGTCCAGATCAGGGTCAGCACCTCCAAATCTGAGGCCACAGTATTCTGCCAGAAAAAGGTGGCATGCCCCCAACTCACTGCCTGGCTGGAAGTGAGTTGTTGTCCCACACAAGGAATTTAAGAAGCTCAGGGTCTTGTAGCTCATGAGTAGGATTGATTGACTGTAGACCTTTTTGACTTGCAGTCATCAACCAACTGCTTGGCTGCACTCCTCTCTTGTGTTGACTAAGATAGAATGTGAATGCATATTTTTTTAACATATGCTTATAATCTTCACTGCAGTATCCACATTTGCACTGTGAAGGACACAGCTCTGAACATTTTATACCTGTGTTATCAAAATTCTACTCATGTCAGTCCATCAGGTTAATTAATTCAGGGCTGATGAGAGAGCTCTCTCCATATGTTCACCTGTAAAAGCAAATGTAACCAAATGAATTTCAGATAGCACTCCACAGATTCGCTCCTGCTGTATGTAGCAAATTATCAAAATGGGCTGATGTGACATTGGGCACAGACTCAGTGATAACAAAATTGTCCTTAACCATTGACTGTATATAAAGGTAGACACAGCCAGGTGTGACATCACCCATTGGTTGGAGCCAGAGCCTTCCAGATAAGGATTGCGGCTTGTTGCCTTTCATACTTTGGAAACACGCCCTGCTACCTAGGATCAAAGCCAACGCTAGCTTACTGGGAAGACCGAGCAGTGCACACTTGGGCCAATGTTAGCTACTTTAGCTAAATTATGCAAACAGAGCAAGTATTGTAATCAAGTACCTACTAACTTACAGAAATATTGCGACAAGAGTCACATGGCAGACATAAGCTACTATAAATCTTCAACAGTATTTTAGCTTGGCTTATTAAAAGAGGCATGGTCCCATAAATGTTCTTTCAATGCACTGGACTGGACAAATAGAGTACCAATCTGGGCTTGCTGATCTCAGGCCCATTCTTCCCCCATTGACTTCCCATCTCACTTTAGCTGGTACTCTGTGCAGAAGTTCAGGTTCAGTTGCTAAATCTATAATATCCCTACTCCTCCAACAACATTAACCTGGTGTGGATTATTTATGTCATACAGATTCACTGTCAGAATCCTTCTTTGTACTTTTGTGAAATCCAATGTTTCACTTCATTGCCTCTCTCTGCTTACAAATATAATTTTACTTTATTGTCTTTCTTTTACACTTTAAACTGGAAACTTTGACTCAGATACTTTTTACTTGGTTGCACACACACATTTACTTGCCAGTAAAAGTAATTGAACCACAATATGTTGCTTCCTATGTGAAGGCTGAAAACATTAAATAATATACATAAACATACATGTATTCATCTCATATACCTGTTCAGGATTGAGAGAAACTGGAGGCTCTTGAAGGATGTATTGGACAGGCCTGGGCAGGTCAGCAGTCTATCACATGGACATTCAATATACCTGACAGACAAAAACATTCACACTTGCTTTTGTATTCTTCCAGTACTTCTTAGTTGTTCATATAGGCACAGCTCCTATACTATACTGTAGGCTTAAATAGTGCTGTGGATGTAGAAAAAGAATCATCAAATGGGCTGAAATATATCTAAGAATGGATCATGAATTTGTTTTGTGTATTTACTGCCACAACTTTGATTTGTTTTATTTACACTTCATTTTTAACATACACAAGATTAGATGAAAACTTAATTGTTGCATAAACACATGCAGAATAACACATATTTTTATGTGTAATTTCCGTTTCTGTTTGAAAACCTGAAGAAGGCTACTCCTTGGGACTCTGCTTTTTTCAGGCAAGGGATTTTTTGCTGGCTCTGCAGAAGGCACACAGTCATGATTGAGTGCTTTTCCTTGGATCAATAATCCTGGACTATGCAGTATCAAGGACAACAACAGATTCCTAGATCTCCGCCATCCCTCTCCAACACCTGCTCCAAGCCCTTCATTGTGAAGATTCATGGGTCTCACAGTTAAACAACGGACACGATGCACGGTCACGATTAAGCACTACACCCAGAGAGTCTAGGCAACGGTGGTTAAACAAGTTCTCATTAGTCACCCATTCCCTATTCTGCTATCTTGCCTGAAGCTATTCTCACTGCACATGCTTTGAATATATTCACACCTCACATACACACCAATGCAGACATTCAAACAAATTCTAATTCAGAAATATATTTGGATTATATTTGATTTGATTTTAATGGCATGTTTTATGAATCTACTGGACATCTACTGAATAATTATGAGGGCTGTATCATATTAATGCTTAATATAATGCGGATTGGTGTAGCCCTTAGCTGGTCTTACTGACTAGCTAACTGGCTGGTTAGGATGGATGTTATGCAAGCAGCGTGGGAGGTTTACATATTATTAAACTGCTTCATGGCCTACAGTTCATCTGCCTGCTTGTTTATCTGTTTATCCCTTGCCATTTCTGTAATTAGGTCTTTGTACTGGAAGCCACAGCAGGCGTAACAAGAGCTCAAAACAGCATGTGAAGACAGAATGATGGTAAAAGGACAAAAGCAAAATGGACTATGTGTACAGCGTACTCTCTGAAGAGAAATAAGTCAGGGCCCTGGCAGCAGTGAATGCTGTAATTGCTCCCTTCAAAGCGCCCCTGCCTTGCCAGGACACAATGGAATGACCTTTTTTTGTGATTGCAAAGCTGTATTAGTGGTGAACCACTGTGGTCAAAGCCATGGCCTTCTCATTTATACAGTCCTGCTCTGTTGTCATTCTAATTATGTCATTCAAGTGTTTCTCATTTTCTCATTTATTTTAAGAGGCATCATTGTTATTTCAGTTTTAAAAAAAAAAATTGGTTTGGGGTTTTGCTTTTTTCAGGTTTGTTTCTTTGTTTCTTGATTTCTTCATGTTGTGTCCTTGTTTGAGTCATGAAGAACACATTCCCTGACCGTAAGCTCAGATATTCACCATCTGGCTGTTCTTTGAAAGAGTGACAGATTTTGACACAGTTGTTTGAATTACTTATTTCCTGTGGAAGTCCTTCTGTGACGTAAGGGTCCACAGGACATGCAATTTTAACACACAACTGTAGCACTTGCTGTGTGAATGTTTGCCACCATGTGTTTGAAGGCAATACACATGACTTTAATTATAATTCACTAATAAAAGAACCATTACACAAATTTACTTTACTAGCAGGTAGTGAGGCTTAAAATACACTTAAAGAGTGCAGCCTCTCACCTACAGTGTAATATTTTTCATCTGTAACTGCACAAAGATGCAGGACCTTAGCAGGTCAAGGGGAACATGCTAAGAGATAATGTGACGTCTTATTACAATAATTACATTATAAAAACTATCATAAATTATTCTATTAAAAAAGGAGACACCTATATTATTTATCAGGTTGAGACATTGTTATTCATTCACTGTCACCACCCATTTTCCCAGCCAGTGAAAGCATTCAAGAGCCAATATGCTAAGAACTTTTGGCCAACATGCCTTGGACTACACTCAACACCAGATTCCACTAAGATAAATGGCTAAATCATTGACATGTGGTTAATTGAGGTATAAGTGGAGTATTGTTCACTCAAAGATAGCAAACTTAACAGGACAGGCCAAGCAATATTTCACAAGGACACCTAATGTAAATGACTTAATTCTGTGGCAGCCTCATTTAAAGTCCACATTTCAAGACTGAATACGTCATAACGAGCCAACAAAGCTGTTCCAAAGACTCATTCGTATGCAGCCTTCTGTTTCCCATACCTGAAGGATACAACCGGTGCGTCAGCCCTCAGTATTGCAAAAGCCATTCTTCACTGGTTATGTTAATGGTTTTCTACTCACCAGACTGTTTGTCCATGCTGCTCCTGTTTGTCCATGCTGTATTCTGTCATTTTGCTTTCTTGGTCTGTTCTGTACACACAACATCTATCCGTCCTGGGAGAGGGATCCCTCCTTTGTTGCTCTTCCTGAGGTTTCTTCCATGTTTTTCCCCTTTACATGTTTTTTTAGGGAGTTTTCAGATTGTAAAGCACCCTGAGGCAAATTTGCGAGTTGTGATATTGGGCTATACAAATAAAATGAACTTGACTTGACTTGACTTGACTTGACTTGACTTGACACATGTCAGTCCACAGATTCAGACTGTATACAGTCTAAATAATTTTGATTATAAGACGGGGTGCTTGTTTGATTTTATGAAATATATCACATCTGGATAGTCAAAATATTTTCTGTCATGTAAACAGGAGCTTCAAACATATAAAGGTTTGATGAACTGAGTAACTAAAGAGTAAATCTGTCCAGGACTAAATATGGACAGTAGCATAATACTAGTACAAAGCACCTCTCATAAGCTTTGTCCCTGATAAATACAGTACATTTAAAAAGAAAAAAAAAAGAATAAAAATCCCTCTAAAACACATTTTTGTGCCTTGGCAAGGCAAAAATTACTCATGTATCATTTTGTTGTTTATTTGTAGCTTTAGCATTGGCAATTTTACATATCCACAGTAATGTGACCATAGCATTCAGGACTGCATAAACTGACAACCCCTAATAATAATCCATTTACATGACTTAAGCACATATTTTGGTTATGTACAGAGGATTGTTGAAATCCGACTGGTGGCAGACTAACGTCAAGCAACAAGCTAAAAACAGAGCTGCACAAATCCTGTGAGCAGACATCACTCGAAAGTGATGAGTCTAATTATAAATGTGTGCAAGCTTTCTGCATTATAGGATTAGAATTACTCCATGACCTCCTTGCCCACAGAATGTGATCTGTTCTACATGATATGCATCAAAACATCTGATGTTTTACATCTGTTCAGTATACGTAGTATGAAACATACTGTACCTGTCTGCCAATCACACAGCCCATCAAATTGTCAGTCAGTCAGCCCCCTCCAGCATGAGGTGCTTCAGTTTGAGCCAGGAAAAACCCTGCAACTCATATGCAATAATTTCAAAACTGACATGCTGCCAAATATGTCATGAAAAGTCGTCAAGTGTTTTTTCATTCCAAAGGCTCCTCCAAATGCAGCTGAGAAATGGGGGGAATGGGGGTGTTGTATATCTGTGGGGCATCAGAATTTCACTATATCCTCAGTATACCAAAATTGACAGACACTCCTTCCTTGCTTTTCTTTTTTCAATCAGTTTTGATAGACAACTCACGACACTAGCTAACATGACAGATTAACTGTACTGCAAACCCAAACTAAACCAAAAAGTTAGTTCTTCCATGTGATAAAAAATTACATAATCATCTCTGACCAAGAATAGGCAATTTGGGATGGAAGCCCCCTCACCCTTAGTACCGGTAGCATATATGAAATTCCTGCCGTTTGTCAGCAAAATATGCACCAGACATATGCTGGTGCAAAAACTGATAATATTAGATGCCTGCGTAGGCAAGGTTTCACTCACATAAATGAATGTGAATACAGGATATAATAAGTATCTGTTTGACCTGCGGGGGAACATTAAAAGGAACACTGTGAGCACCTGTGAATCACATACTACTGTATGTGTTTGTGATTTTTTTTTCTCTGAAAACTTATCAAAAACATTCTGCACTTCTCATTGAAAGCCATGAGTCTGTCACCTATATCAAACTGGAATTACGATCTGTCAACGAGTGCTGTCACCAATCTCTAACACATCCTGACACACTGGTCAGCAAAGCAGTGGTCTTACAGTCTGAGAAAACTGTTGCCTCTTTTGGCCAATGCAGTACCACAGTATTAAAATCCAGGGCTTTGACCACATCTACTTTATCTGACACAGGATGAGGAGCTGAGACACCTCTGAGTCCTCTTTCACTGACAATGAATTGGTAACTAGACAGTGCCAACTTTAAAACTCACAGGATTAGATAAAATTAGCAGCTAATTAGGGTGCACTAAGCGTAACCTGCACAGGTCAGTTGATTCCTTCTTTGGGGATGGGAGTTTCCCAGCAGGAGTCAAACAAGCCCTCTGAAACCCAATTAGCCCAGATCAGATCAAACCAGTTCAAGTTCCATGATTTGAATGGATACCCGATAGTCCAAGTGGCCAAATGTTTCGATAAAGAGTCTTTGTTAACCTCTGGGGGTGTTCAACATTTTCCATTTCTAACCAGCACTTTTGTGATTTGTGTAATTCTCCAAACATGAACTACTCCTCCTCTGTTCCACTTACCAATATTGTTGTCAGTCTGCATGCATAATGGTAGACCATCCATATCAACAAATTCAGGTAACAGAATGTTCAAGAGTCGGTGAAGAAGCAGAATTAAAAAAAATAAAGGTTCAATATTGCAATTAATGATCCTTACCAAAAACAACCATGCAATACTTAGAGAAATAAAAGATTAAGGTCTTGCATTGGCTCCAGTCTCCAGACTTGAATATTATTACAAAGTGGTTATATCTCAAACGTGCAGATCATAAAAATGACCTGTGCATATTTCTGAAATAGAAACATCCTGCAGGGAATGTGGAAAAAATGTTCCCTGTAGAGGTTGCATTTACTTCTTTTCACTCAGAAAATCTGCAAAATAAACAAATCACCCCACAATTGTACAAGGTGGACAAACTTTTATGTACATAGATATTTATTTCCTGAACTGCTGTATACCTGCATTTGTATTATGTCCGCCTTCCTTTTTGCTGCTGCTGCTTATGTGCACTCAGTGCATTGTACATCAGTGGATTTACTCCAAATAGCACAGCTCCCCCCTGCCGCCAGTCACCCCCTCTATTTTCTGCATGTTACGTGAGTAGCATTGATGTAACATCCCTAGACACCACCCTGGGTTTCTTATTCAGGAGATACAGAGCCTCTAAGTAGCCATCTATCAGAAAATCAGTGCCCCAAAACCAGTTCTAATTGTGCTCAGACTCTCTGGTGGCCACTGCCATTGCTGCATCAGATTAAGTGTGTATGACCAACCCATTAAATTCCAATCCATTGTTTTTTTGAGTGCTGTAGCACCAGTGAATGTGTGTGTTGCTTGTTTTCAACCCTTCACCTCGACTTTATTTCTTTCTTTCCTTTGCTTTCTCTCTAACTTTGTTAGTCTCCCTGCTTTAACTTTTTCTCAATCCCCTTTTATGCCTCTGCTCTAAGCTTGGATACATGAAAGCAGGGCAGCTAGCCAGTCCCAGCCGCACTGTAGGACATGCTTATTTGTCGTGGATGCCTCTCAATGGGGGAAGAGAAGAACAGCAGACAGTGTTGCTCTGGGCAACATAGCCCTCCTCGGGTATGGTGTCCTGAGTCACTGGGTATACCTGTCTTTATGTCTGCAAGTGCTCTCAAGTACCATTAGAGATGTCCATGGTAACATTGGGAGATTGATCAGATTTACCTTTGAAACTGCATTAAACTCATTGTTATAAATGCACATTGAGTGACCAACCATTGTTCAGACTAACAGAAGTCAGCTTTCAATACAAGTCAAGGTCAAGTCTATAAAAAATCATGTCTTGGGTGGAATTATAAGGAAATAGTATATGAAATAATGCACAAGACATCTAGAATTTTGTTTTTGTAGGGCATCTTTTATAGTATTATTTAGCCTGTTTTGTATTATCACTAACAGGAATGTTTGACCACTAGAAGGAGGAAAAACAGTGTCACAGCCACTTAGCACTCTTGCAGGTTTTTCAGGGACAAAAAAGTATGAAAACAAGCATATTACTCATTCAACAGAAACAGAGCAACACATCCCTTTGTAGTCTTTTGTTTCTGGCCAGTATTCCTTCAACGTTAGCTCTGAAAAAAGAAAAATCTCCAGCTTTCTTTGTCTGCCATTTCACACTGGTCAGGTAGCTGGAAATGAGTGTCTGTATAGATGGTCGATGAGAGCCAATAGGGAGCAACCATACAGTTTGAAAATGGACCGGAGAACCTAAACAATTAGCTACAAGCAGCTGGGTGTTTATTCTCTGTAGGTTTGGCTGTCGCCTAAAAGCAACTGTTCCACATTACACCGACAGTTTAATTACACAGACACTTATTTAATGTTAATATCACTTAATGGAACTTTAATTACACCTCTCTGCCACCACTCATTCTTAATGTGCATGAAATTCCTCTCCTTCTGTTCCTTTTTGCCTCTGTCACTCTGCCTTCCTTTGCTTACTTGCAGCCCACCTTTCCACTATTGATCCCTCCAGTAATATTCCACATCTTTGTAACTCTAACTTTGCATCTTTTACCTCTCCCTTTCCCTCGGCTTTGCCATCCCTCTCTTTCTCTTTGAGTAATGGCTGTCAAGAGATGAAAAGCTCATTTTTTTGTGTCTCTCCGCTCTCCCTCTTTCCCTTACTCAGTACATCACCTTGTCTATCTGACTGCATTTCTTCCTTATGCTCTCTCTGCCCCCTCTCACCTCCATACTGAATCAAGCAGAGACACAGCCAGGAACTGTTCAAACAAAATGCTAATGCTCTGTTAATGGATCCCTGCTTTCCATAGCTTTGCTTGGTAGCAGGTAAAGCGATATATTCCGCACAGGAGTTTACACGATACAATCATACAAAGACCCAGCCTGAAGACATATACTCCTAGCTACATTATTAGGTACACCTGCTATATACAGAGCAAATATGTGCTGTAACTGTTTGACAAAACATCAGAATACACAAAATACATGGTGTAAGTATCTTTACGGCAGCTATGACAGCTTAAGTACTCAGAAACAGTTGCTGTTTGGAGATTTTCACTATTTTTATATAACATACAGATGGGTGACATATCAATGAAAAAAACCTACAAGTGTCTTGGTAAGGTTTTGGCATACAGTATATTCTATGTGTCACTGGAACTCTGAACTCTAGTCCAAAATCTCCAATTGGTGTTCAGTTTGGTTGAGATCTGGTGACTGCAAAGGCCATAGCAGAATAATTTACATACATGTCAAACTATTCAGCCACCCGTATTGCCCTGTATGAAAGCATCTGCATTTATAATGTTTCTCTTCCCTTTTTCTCAGATGTTTCCTTTGTTTAATGAAAGTACAAACTGAAATGTAGAAGTACAACAAAACCAACAACAGTGGCACCTACGATGTGGATCAATTCAATTCAGTTAAATTTAACACCTCTATAACTTTTATGCAGCAAAGATACAACTACAATTATATGCGGAATAGTTGCGGTCCAATAATGAGCCTGACATGGCTGTTTGACACCAGCCTGTGTCTCAGTATGCCAGAGAATACATGCATAGCAAGCATATTTACTTGTCAATTGGGAAAAGAAAGTAATTAATGAAGAGACAGTAAATTTAGTATGTCTACCTAAGTTCAATAAAATATCGGCTTCAAGTTTTGGTGCTTTTAGGCACTAAGATTTCCCCAAGTGTTAGAATGGGGAAGATGCTGCCTAACCTCTTAGTAAAAGCCCCTGATGAAGTCTCTGGTGCTCCATGCATCCAGCTATCCACTTTCACTCCAGACATCCAAGTAAGCGGTAGTTTGGCACAGAGCAACACATTAACCCAGACATTTTCTGTAGCTCCTTCTTCTGGGTTCTCAAAGTGCTCTTATGTAGGCCCTCCAGCAGGTGCTTTGCCTGCATTGGGTTGTCCCCTTACCCGATAGAGCCTGGAATTCTTGCAAGAAAATGCATGCACATCAGGTGTACAAACAAGCTCTTCTGGCTGTTCTCATTGTAGAGCAGCAATGGCTTGACTCCAAGGCCCCTCCAGATCACTGTTGTGCTCAAAGTATGTTGCAGAGTGCCTGGTTGTTGCCACATGGGTAATATAATGCATAATTGCATCACAAATTCCAATATAATTAGAACCAAATAATCATGTTTCATTATTATCTAGTAATACAAAAATGAATTCAATTGAGAAACTAAAAAAAGGATGAATTCATTCAGAGTGCATGTGTAATCATTTGTATGCAAAGTGGTCTCTGTGCATGTGTATTTGTGTGTGTGTATTTGTGTGTGTGTGTGTGTGTGTGTGTGTGTGTGTGTGTGTGATAGACTGGCAAAAAGACAGTGAAAGTGAAAGAAAGTGACAGGGGAAACAACTGCTTTAGTAAAGTTTCATTATGTGTGTATATGCAGAGTAAAGCGTAAGGCATTTGTGTGTACAAGGTTACAAATATTGTATCTTTTAAGTGGATTGATGCACCTGAGAGTAGACAACCTATACCAGTTTGTTTGCTCAGCTATATGCAGTGAATACGTTACACAAAAATGAGAATGCAAATCTACAGTCAATGGAAAGACCATTCGAACTGACCTATCACACTTGAGAATGCAAACAGGCGAGACATTTTCTGAAGTGCTGCACAGTCAAGATCACAAGGGATGTCAGGTATGAAGCAGCAGGCACTGTGATTCTTGATTAACCTGTCGTAAAATACATAAGCATGAAGGCCCAGGTTGCGCTGTAAACAAAAGAAACCTCTTACCCAAGGTGGGCACTCAGTCCTTCGAAAGCCATTTCTCAGCATTATCGATTCATTCTCTGCTTGGTGAACTGAATTACATTCGATCCAATTTTGTTTCCCACCTTTTCTCCTCTGCAGGACAGGATACTTATTTGCATTAAGTTGCAAATGAAGCATAATACAGTGCAAACTGTGAACAATTAGTAAACTACAGTATAACTAGTTAGTTTTTGCCATTGCAGCTGCATGCCTATATACTATAAGAATTGCAACAGAACCTGGTGTCAAATATTAATGGTTGTCCTTGGTAGTCTTCTACTATATAAGAGATGGTTGTCTTGGTAACCTCATGTGAACCTTTAAATTAGACACATTCCTGGTTTGAGAGGTAGCTCCATGGTATCCAGTTCCTTAGTCACACAGGTCACACATGTAATGAACAACAGTCAAAATATGCCAGTTAGCACATTCAGTCTTGTTTATTGTATCCTAAATACACTTTAGCATGCTTCATGTCTGCTTAGGACAGCCCCGACAGCATTATAATGATGTGTGGACACTCCTGCCACATTTCCTTCTCTTCAGTAGAACACATCTGGTAAAGCCAGAGGCTGCTGACAGGACAGCAGGCTTATTAATGATTACCTTCAGCAGGTGTCCCATAGTATGTATCCTCTGACCTTTCCCTCTGAAGAACAGTCGATGGACTGCAACAGCGCCCAGTCAGATGCCCTTCCTCCTCCTTCTTATGCCCCGTCAACCATGTTAGAAAGCCAAACAAGCTTAAGCAAGGAAGAAAGGGGAAAAAAAACGGCCACTTCATTTCACTATGGGTTTTAAAGTTGGCTGTTAGTCTGTTTAAAGTGTATCATTACTATCTGGAAAATCTGGAAAAAGATTGTTGTTGAGGTTATAACTCTGAGAGTGAATTTGTGCTTTTCTTTCTTTCTTTCAAAATCTTTCTTGTCACCTTTCCTTTGTCTTCTCATTTCCTGCAGAGGTATTTTTTGTTTTGTTTTATTTTTTTTAAACGCTGCATGCTGTGCGTCATATCATTCAATTCGTAAATATGGGTCAACATATCCCTGGGATGAAAACTCAGAATTGATTACATCTTGACAAGCACTCCAGCTACGCCATTATCAAATATTGCCTAAAATCCCTAAGCAGCGCTTAAGGGAGAATGAATAAATTCAGCCTTCATCTTTTAAGACAGTCAAATGGGTTAGCTATCCCCACATCACCTTTATATTATGCTGACAAAAACAAATTAGTGACAGGTCTTAACGATGCCTCATCTGTTTTGTACCTGTGTGAAAAGTGAGGTGTTATCTAACATCCCAGCTCCCACTGAAGAGCAAAGCATCACACCAAGAGTATCTTTTTTTTCATTTCTGGTGCTGTGTGTTCAGAAGAGATATCATGGGGTGCCACTAGCCCTACCGCTTCTGTCTTTGCTCCTGTTTGAAGCCTCTGACAGGCTATATAGCCCCAATCTTCCTTCTGGGAAACCAGCAGGACATTCCTCAGATAGAGACCCTTTAAAGGGTTCCAGTGGTTAGGGCTCTGAGTGAGCAGTAGCTCCTATTAGTGTTTCCATTTCACTCAGAGTCCATCTGAGCAGAGGGTACTTAGGAGGCTTTCCCATTCCTGCCTGAAATGATTCTTGTTTTGCTAATTGGGTAAACATCTTTATGTGATTTGATTTATGCATTGTCTTATACTTTCACATTAAATACCCTATTTTATCCAAAATACATTGATGAAAAAATTTCATGTAATTCCTTGTTTCATTACAGAATAGGGCTTTTTTCAAAGCACGCATTCTGACATGTCATAGCAGGAAAAGCACAGGTGTAATTAATAACATTAACGATGGCTGTGTTCCATCGAGGTGTTCTTGGCCCTGCTATTGGCCAATTTGTTGAGTGGCATGGCTGACAGGGACACTAAAATGGAATGGAAGAATCGTTAATATTATTCGCTACACTTACGCTGTGACGAGTCAAAATGTCTGCCATGAAAAAGACATTTTTGTCGAGTTTGTGAAAAGAAGTTCCTAACTTTTATGCATCGGAAGTCACACATCTGCAGTGTTGTTCATTTTACTTACCTAATTTAAAAGCAGGCTGACACAGTTCAATACATTTTTGCATTAAGTGTCAGGGCCTTGTTTCCCAATAATGATCGATCATAGAAGTTAAGTGTTTTCAAAGAGCGTTTCTTCCTTTTAAATTTCTACACACGGTTCCCACAGCCATACTTATGAGAAAGCACATGTGCATGCCATTAAGAGCTTCTTAAGGTTGGCTGTCTGTGGTGATTAGAATGATACTGAATACATTTTAAAGTAACTTTGCATATTTCAATGTCAGTAAGCCATGCTATTAAAAACACACACATCACAAAGTGTAAATGTTGTAAACGAAACATGTAAATGTTTTATATTGGAAAATTATTCAGCATGAAAACAAAGATTAATGTACAGCAAAATACAGTCTACAGTCTTGATAATTCATGTTACTGGGTGGAAGCTGGTTTAAGAAAGTAAACTTTGATTGATTTAGCTGCCGCTCAAAGCAGACGTCAATCTGAAGATCATATTAAAACTAAAATGAAGCTGTGGCGGTTCCTGTGAGTATCATGAATATGCGTCATTATGTCATCATTTCTGTATTAGACCTGCAGAACCTGAAAATATACAATTGGGGAAAGGGCATTTCAGTCTGAAGAGATTAATATATTATGCAAGAAGAGGGAGAAGAGGTTGATGACGTCACAAACTGGCAGATCAATTGCTGAATTAATTTTTGTGTGTATTCGTTTGGTTTAACTTTCAAATTTAAACATCAACATCACTCATTTTACATAAAATGTCACTAAACAAAGAACATCAGTGTCCATGATAAAAGTATAGACTTAAAAATGCACAAAAACTGAAATAAAACATGTCATTTTTGGTTCCCCTTGCAAGTTGCAGAGCTTCTTAAGATGCCCACAGTCTCCTATGAGCGGTTAGGAGTCACTTGTTAATCTATGCTCATTTCTAAGAGCATTTTCAGTTACAATGCTTTTGGGAGATGAGGCCCTGGTTAGTTAGGTCTGAAGATATTGGGTAACTTATTGAAGTACGAGGAGGCCAGACTGGGTTTTTTTCTCTCCTGCATTATTGGATCACTGGTCACAACCACTACAAAATGTTATAATCTGTTCAGTGCTTAACATGGGGGAAGTGCATGCAAAGATGAACAGTGCTGACTGACACCAGCCTCTGACTGAAGGGCATTTACTTTTATATTTGCTTAACAACACTAGAAACTATGGCCCTGTAATTTACAAGAGTTGAATCAATATCTCTCTGACAAAATTCAACAACAAGTTGAACATTTGAAGTTTTACAATGGTTGTATTTGTTGTAGTGTTATCATATTGCATTGCATTATACTGTAATGTGTTCTTGTTATTGTACCCAGCCCCCCATGTATGTGCATCACTGTCCTGTGGGAGTCCACACTGAGCCTGTCATCCAATTAGGACTAAATCTGATTTCGCTAAAAGGCTTCATCATTTAGGAGGTCTTTTAGAGAGCAGGCACTGAGATGCATTACAACTGGGGGATTGTTTGCATTCATTTTCACAGCAGTTAGCACATTCTGATTCAGCTCTTAAGCAAATCCCTTTTCTGCCTCATGTCTGAGAGAGACAGCTGGCAGATGAAGAGAGATAGGCCTATGATCAGAACATCATGTGCTTAATAAAATACAGGAGGAGGTGGGGAAGATAATAGACACAACTCACAATATAAAACAACCCTACAAAACAGCCCTCAAATAAAATTGGAGTTAATATTGGGAATGTTGTTAAGGTGATGTTCATTTGCAGCTATTCCACATTATCAATTTTAGTCAAGTGGTGATGTTTGGTGCTGATGCAGGAAGTAGAGTGTTGTTCACACAGAGCAGCGAAAATAAATTATGTAAGTGCCAAAGGAAGTGAAAGGGTGTTCACCTGTGTTCTAGACTGACATTTTGCACCCCATTTGATGACATTTATTATTATTATTATTATTATTTAACCATCACTTGTATGTTTCCCTTGCCTTAACCAAGTTGTTTTACTAGCCTAACCTCATTATACATCATACTTTAAAGATGTGTCTCTTTTCATTTTATCAATGCAGCAGCTGGGGTTTCAGCTGGTAGAGAAGCAGGTTTTGACAACAAGGAGGTCAAATGCAATTCTGCTATATCAGAAAACACTCAAAAGCTTTTCAATAGCCCTGCCAGTCTTTCTTAAAGATTCAACCTTTTCATAACGAATGATATGCAATTTTGAAGATCTTGAAAATAACTCATTCTAAATTGCAAGTTCATTCTCTATGTGTGTGGCTCTGGCTTCACTCTCCACTTTTTCCCATTTAAAATAAAAGCATATCATTCAAACAGGCTCTTCTGTGCTCCATTCTGTCTTTCAGTGCTTTAATACATTTCACAAAGTCTACAAAAAGGATATTCAAGCTGCAGTTGTAAGGTCAGTGTCATGATAAAGGATAGTGATAGCGGTATACTTAGCACCATAATGCATGTTGGCCAGAGATGGATTTGAGTCCAAGACCTTTCAGCAGCTGTGCTAACAGCTGAGCTACAGCATCTGTGAGGCAAACTGCTTTGCACAAGCTCACAGTTTTCTAAGGATAAGTCTAATTAGCCAGACGTGTGAGCTGGAAAGCATTAAGTTGCATCAAATCAACCAACTTCAATTACCATTTGTTGGTTTTTATCAATCAACAAAGAAAGTACCAACCAGAGAGCTTTTTAGTGTGAGGCAACAGCACTGATCATAACGCTGTCCTGAGGAGAGGTCTAATTAGCCAAATGCCACGCACCTGTGTGAGATGGCTACTGTTTTATGATACAATATACTTTATTGTCCCCATAGGGAAATTTGTCATGGACTCAAATGCTGCACATATGACACATGACATATTGTATTATCATATAGCTGCCTCCATAATATTAATAATAAAAAACAAACAACATATAAACAAAACCACACATACTGTAGCACATCACAACAACAAATTACACTCATTGCACTTATTACACAACCAGTGATAAGAACAAGCACAATATTACACAACCCCTTGCATCATACCATGAATCTATTGCACAACCCCTCACATCATATCAAAAATCTATTACACAACCTCTCGCATCATGTCATGAATCTTTTACACAACCTCTCACATCATACCATGAAGCTATTGCACAACCCTGCAGCCTCAAGCAACATTATATAAAAAATTTAATTGAGGTAGGCACAAATGAGTTTTGAAAACAGTTGAGTTTACATTGGGGTACTCTATATCGTCTGCCAGAGGGTAAGAGTTCCTACTCGGCGTGGAAAATATGAGATGGATCAGACACTATTCTCTGTGCTTGCTTGAGAACAGACTGCTCATATATTGACTGGAGGGACTGGTGTTCATTCCTCCCCATAACCTTCATGGCAGTCTGTACCAGACGTGGAAGCTTGGATTTTAACTGTACAGAGAGATTGCCATACCATGCTGACATACCGTACCTGACAGCCTGATAGAATAAAAACATAATCCTCTGATCCAGCCCATACAACCCTGAGTCTGTGTAAAAAGTATAATCTCTGTTGTAAATGAGAACACACATTTAACATGGGCCTTCCAGCTGAAGGTGTTGTCCAAACAAATGCCAAGATACTTGTAGGAGCAGACCCGATTAATTGGTTCATCATGTATGACCACTGGACTATGATTCCCTACTGACCAAGGTTCCAGTACCATCTCCTCAGTTTTTCCCACTTTTAAAATGAGATAGTTGGTATCACAGTCTGAGGGCTGATACCAGGCTGTAGCAGGCTGAGGATAGCAGTGTCTGAAGGACTTATGTCTTTGTGTAGCAGGCTGAGGATAGCAGTGTCATTTGAAGATTTTAGAAGTTAGTGATTCTTACGGTGGCTGCTCATACACTCATTTGTAGAACTGGTGAGCCGACACAACCCTGTGGGGCACCTGTGCTGATTGATCTGCGTTCTGAAAGGATATTTTTGACCCTGACATGCTGGATTCAATTGGTCAAAAAGGAAAAATACCACTCAATTATAAAAGGATTGACACTCATCTGTTTCAGTTTCGGGATTAGCAGATGGGGCTGAAGCATATTGAAAGTAGAGCTAAAATCAACAAATAGCAGGCATGCATAGGCCTTGGGGTCCTCCAAGTGCTTAATAGTCACAGACAGTTGTGTGAAAGACATGGAAAATGAAAGCCCCCATTCAGACAATGACATGTAGCACTTGTTTTTTTACACTGTGAATAGCAACAGGAGTATCTAAATATGACTATATAGTATTGAAATTAAGTGAGAATCTTTAAGTTTAAAAGAAATTGAAGAAGGGTTCAGTTGTCTATTTCATTTGCAGTATATGAGAGATTGAAAGTGCTCTGCCCATCAATTAAGCATTAAAGACAAAAAGATTTCAACTACATAAGTTAGAGTTTTATATTTTGAGAGAGAGGAGGCTTGTGGGAACCTTTAAATGTATAATTTGTGTGTGAAATGCGCAAACTCTGTGACTGAGAACATTTTAGTTTTCAATTCGTAAACAGCATAGCTTCTCATTATGATTATATTATGTACACTCTAGCTTTCAATAGCTTTTAATTGGAAAAAAAATAAGTTAAATATCTCAACAACTAAACTAAACAACTAAAACAATCATCAAAATATTTGCATAGAAGCAAACAAAATATCCTTAAGAAGCTGAACATTTCTGAATAAAGTCTATAAACAAAAGTATGTGCGATGAGTTGGGTAGGAAAGGTATGTCCACAAAACCAAGAAGTAAATCTGAAAATAGGGACATGCTTGGCTAGCACTCTTAATATCACTATCGCAACTTCTACAGGTAAACAACTTACCAAATTTTAAGTGATTGTTGGAGTAGCACTTGTCACTCATCATCTATTGAGCTAAATGAGGACACCATCTGTTGAAGGTTTTATTATTTGTTGTAATTAATTCTTGCTTAATGGCTTCTATTTGTTATAACAAAGCCCTGTTTGAGCTTAAATGCATTGGTTTGATTGAGCAAACCCCGAGTGACAGCCTGACATGAAGTCATTCTGACAGCATCCCATAATTGGATGAAAGAGAGCATATCAGTCTCCCACACATGTGATATTTCATATTGTAGCAACTTTTGCACAAATTTAAGTATGGTCTTTATCTACAATATACTAGCCTGGTCTAAAATTTTTTGACTTATTAGGTGCTTACACCATGTGAAATGAACATGTTTTCAAATGCTTGAAAAGCCTCATTTCATCAATAAAGCTTTCTTTTCCACTGATTCAAGAAGTACAAACGTCCTTATTCATTCCATTCCTATATTGTCCTTTTCACTTGTATAATATGGATATTACATACATTATATGTAATATCACCTGAAAGATGTAATAATAAAATAAAATAATTTAAATGCGTGATAAAAGTTAAAATGACTGTATTACTGCTGCATCTATGATATATTTTTATAATGCTTGGACAAGTTTGTCCTTTGAATTGCACTGAATCTAAAGTTCAGTAATTGCAGCAAAGTTATCCGTTCTCTTCTCAAATACAAACTTATTTTGACATATTAAGGGCTTTACCAGCACATTCTCATTCGGGTCTACATTGGATTTAGTTGAAAGCCAGGTGTGTCGCTATACTGACACCAAAGGGCGCCTTGTGCATCTGCATGAGACACCAGATGGGCATGATAAAGTGTCGGTATTTGACGACCTGGGATGAGAATGTGTTGTGTTCTCATTCTAGGGAAAATATCCTGACTTCCTTTGACCTTCAGGAAAATTATTGGGATGACTGACACTTTTATATGCTATGAACAATTATCCTAATTGAATCAGATTTGCAAAAAGGCCAAAAATGTCAATATGTATCAACAATATGGAGAAGGTGAATATATACAAACATTTTGTGGGTCACAATGGGGAAAAAATCAATATGATTTTGTTAATATGAAACATGAAAACATATCTTCTTGAATAAGAAACTGTGGAACCCATGGAATAAAGAGGAGTCTGGCAAAGGAGTCAATTTCACCTATAGGATGATCTCTCAGTAGCAGTATCAGCTATTACCATCTCAAACCCTCTGTGAACAGGAAATTTAAAACATGATTCATTGTGGTATTTCATTATAACTTTATGACTTGCAGGTCAAATGTAGTTGTGTGTTAATGCCTACAAAATATTGGGCATAATGTATATGTAGTATATGTAGTCACAATATGCAAGGCTGCACTTTAATATCTAGATAGTGACAATTGCAATATGTTAAAGAACTACTACTCTGGCTTGTAATAGGAATCACAACTCAATACCAATTGAGTGAGCTGTTTCAGGCACAGGCTTTGAGGAGAGTGAAGATAGCGAGGAGAGAAGAAAATAGGCTTGAGCAAATCACCTCAAAGTGAAGCATAACAAATTCCCACTTGCTACCTATCCATCTCTAAGATTGTTTCTGTGGTGCTGTTTTGGTGGATTTGGTAACATTGGTTGTGTCTGATGGTCCCATCAATACGTCACACTTTCACGTTACACAAATTCAATATTGACAGACACATTTGTAGAGCAAACACCCCTTCAAAACAAACCATCACAGTTAAACTGGGAGGGCACTGAGTGTTTTATTCGGAAGGTAGGTCAGTGGTAGATTGTCTTCATTATTATACTCTTCAGCTACTGTCCCATTAGCCATTAGCATGTTGCCTTCTACAGTAGCTCCTCTCTCCTGTATTTGACAATATTGCATATTTGTGTATGAACCATTCCCTGTGCGTGCATCAAATTTGCATATTTGCTGGGACCCACTCACACCCAAGACGACTAACATATACAGTACAGAAGGTACTTACAGAATGTAAATAAATACTGAATTGGCCTTACATGTATTGTCACATTTAAATGAAGTTAATAAAACCAACAAAAACAGTAAAATGGAATTGTTTGCAAATAGATGCAGTAGGATGAAAAACTGTAGCCCTGAGAACCAGGGTTTCAGCTATTTGGTGATTTCCAAAACTTTTGGCTAAATAATGGTTCTGGTGACTGGCATTCTTCATTCTATTTTTCAGTCACATATACTCACACATTCTCGTCAAGCTGGTTTTGGGGCCACACATAGATTTCCTCTGACTAGATTTTTAAGACTGTCTGTTTGGGTGTGCCATCTCCTAACATGACATTCTGTGACAGCATATTTCTTGGTCATTCTCGGTAGACACGCTCTTCTTCTTAGGAATTCTAAACAAAGCCTTGAGTTTGGAATTTCAAGCCTCCATTTCTTTTGAAACACTGGCTGAAAGTCTTGCTTTTATGCCATCTGGTAGATTACATTTTGTCCAGCTCCATTACTTTTGAGTGTGATCAAAATATTACTGGCATAAAAATTTAATGTTTCATAATCTTTTGAAAGTGAACATTCTGGTTTTGAGAGATCAATGGCAGAGAAAGCATCAGAAAAAGAGGATGTAGATGAATCTCTTGGTTTGGACTACCTTTGAGAGGCTTGTGCTTGAAAGAAAGACCTGAACACCTGCCAGAGGAGGCCTGACTTATGCCCTCATATTTTATAACCTCTTGATGAGCGGGCCTGTGGTGCCATTAATCAAACACAACATGGCAGACACATCCTCTCAAGCCTGGACTCAGGCTCAGCTCCATCTTCCATCCCTCAGAGGAACCAACCTCCACTCTGCATTTTAGTTTTGAAATTATTCTGCAGAAACACAAAGTAATTTCTGCATTAAATTACTTCACAAGTTAGTCCATTAATACGACGGGCTGCCTAGGCCAAGCATGGTAATCGATGTCCTGGCACATCAACAAGTAATATTTCTTGCTACCCTCCTAATGTTGAAAGCTACTCAAAGGCAGAATTGAAAGTCACATAATCCCATTCAGTATAACAGAAGAAACGATTAATTCAGAAAATAGCCCTCTACAGGAATACTCCTGTGCAGCTATAGAGTTGCATAAGACAAGTGCATTTCTTTTTTCCAAGGGAAAGGAAGGACATAAAAGTATAATGGAATTCCTGTGAAAGTGTTGTCATTACCTTCACTGAACCCAACAAGAAAGGTCAACCTGTCCAAGATGTACATTCCTCTGGTGAAGCATAGCCACCTTATACCCCATTCAACACACCTTTTTCTGCTCAACTGCCTTTCATTGGTCAAGTTATCATATATATAAATCTGATCTTAAAATTGACATTTATGGACAAAAGCTGTTTTTTTTTTTAGCATTTTCATAATATTTCACCCAAAACACCAGACACAGTGCTCTGATACAAAAGCATCTGTCCACTGTAGGTTTTGTTGCTTCCACAGCTCTTGTCAATACATCTTGCTGACCTCATATAGTGCCATCCTGTCCCCAACTCATGAAAGACTCCCATTCTTTTCTTTTACAATCCAGCGCTGATGGGTATATTGAAAATTCTTGTGTCTCGTGAGATTTTCAGCTGAGAACTGGTGGCATCCCAATACAATTGACATGTCAAAAAGTTTTTACACCCATTTGGCGTGTGAGAAATCATTTAAATATACTTTGAAGGCATCCACAATATCCTAATTTAAGGTGTAGACCTGAGCTACCAGTTCTGACACAGGGAATAATGGGAAATCTTGATAAGAAGAACGAGTGACAGGGAAGCTGTTGCAACAGGTGTTGCCTGTCCACATGATTTCATAAAACCAGTGTGGTTGTGGCAAACCAAATGGGACACATAACACTCTTGTTGAGTTGCCAGGGCCCTATCGCTTTTTTTTTGGGTGCTTTGTTTGAGTCCCCCAGTGTCTGAACATGCTTTGTTAGACTAGTGTTCTATAAAGGCAATCTGGAATACTGAGTGTTGAAAGCAGTCCATGAGGGGAGGAGGAGGAGAACGTTAAAATGAATAGTCATGGAGCAGTTCCTCCGACATTGACTAGTCCTGACACGTGTGTCATCCCTGACTTCTCTCATTTAATACAACTCAGGAGGATGCTAAGCTGCCTGAATCCCTCCCTTACAGGGAGCTGTGGTTAATATAAATGAACACAGATTACTACATCCTACATGACCTCTTAACACTCATTGATTTTGCTGCCGCAAATGTCTGCACGAACCTCAGCCCCGGCCACATATGTCTGTTCTCATGTCATGTTCTCATTTAATGGGAAAAGTTATTAAAAATGTGTTTGAATAACCCTAAAAAAAATGCTAACCCTAACCCTTTGAATCAAATGGTTTATAAACATATGCTTAGTGTGTCTTCTAGTGACCAAATATAATGTACACAAGTGCAACATATGAAACTGCAAACATACAAGTATCCATGAAATATATTGTTACTGTTTACCTTTACTTTTTTCTGCCATCATGGAATTAAAAGCCCACCCCATTACCATTCATATAAGCACTAATGATGTCAAGCTTGGTGAGGCATACATTTCAAAATCTAGCTACACACCCATCAAAGGAAAACCATCACCTATCTGCACCCCAAACCTTAAAAAGACAGACACGTTGATCTTGATCTACTGTATGGTAAAGTATGTGTATAAGAATTAGCATTTTTTGAGCTAGGCCATATTTTCTAGAAAGGAACGGCCTCCATTAACGCTCACCAAGATGCACAACATAATGGTAAGGTAGGAAATAGCTCACTTGTACTAGCCTTTTTCCAGACTTGAATTATGTTCCATTGTGTACAATATACAAGTGCAATTACTGATATTTTCATAATCAATATGCAGTTAGTACCAAGTGTAGCTTACAGCTAATCATTCACTATCACAACTGAGAAGCAAATATAAATTCAAAACGATGTTCTACAGTTGCTAGGGTGACATTAGGAGTTTGTTTGGTGGTTGCTAGAGTGTTTCCCGTGGGGTTGCAAGGTGTTTGATATGGTGTTCTCTCAACAAGTCCTCCAAACTAACAAATGAACAAATAGTAGTTTGTTTGACCATGAGCAACACACCAGTGTTTTCTAATCCGGCAGTAATTGGCAGGACAACATAATTTGTCTGTGCTTTCCAAAACCCTTTCAAATCACTGTTAAAAAATAATTATGTTTATGATGTGTTAACACTATGGTTAAGGTCTGGTTAGGTTTAGGCACATAAACCACTTCGTTAGGTTTGGAAAAGATCATGGTTTGGGGGCGATCATTGACTTTCTTTTTCTTTTTTTCTGTCCCGACTCAGGGTTGGAAACGTGACACTGGCGGTAAGAAACAGGAAATGAACAGCAGTCTCCTATGGCAAAGTCCACTGTGGGATCATATCATCCATCCACCCCACCTCTTCCAAATGACAAAAATTGTCGACATATATATGTGAACAGCACCACTGCTCCGCATCATATTTACTACGGCTGCTAGCTGGCATCTGTCACTCAAATATAACTATAGGTAATTTTTGGGATAACTGATATTATGACCTATTGTGTCATTTTTCTTGGAAGGACAGCCTCTATTCTCTTGGGTTTATGAGTGATGCTAGAAAGTTGCTAGGGTGGTTGCTATGGAAATTCTTGGTGGTTGCTGGGGAGTATGCATTGTTTTGTTTTTTTTGTTTGTCTTGTTTTGTTTTGTTTTTGGGTGTACTGTGTGATTGCAGTAGTAAGATGTAACAGATGTTCTTAGATGTAACAGACACAGCAAACTGGATTTGAAGTTTGCAGCACTATGGAGAACAACACAGAGAAAGAATTTGACTTCAGCACCATGGACAGAAACATTGAATGGTACTGAAATCATTCCAGTGCCTGTAGTTCAAAAAGTATAACTGGAATCGCCTAATATATGGCCTGCTCTGGCCGCCCGTATGTTCTTTTATTGGTACACCTTTATATATAAGATACTATATATAATACCTCTGTGTCTTTATCACGCAGAAAAGTGCCAGACAATACTCTTTGCTTTTTCAGGGGTTCTTTATGCTTTCTGTCCTAAATGCTCATATGGATATTGGAAAAAGGGCATTTGTGTATTCTGCAAAGCTACTCTAGTGGAGTCCCAGAATAAAAGTATAGAGCTGGAAATGAGCATAATAATCCCCTTTAAATGCTTTTAAATCCAAAGTGAAAGAATTAGAGGCAGATTCCATAAGATGTCAATGTTTTTAATTTACCTGGTTATGAAACTGACTTCTCTTTTGAAATGTGAGTTCTCTATGCTTGTTTCTTTTTAGTTCTCTTTAATTTTGTCTCCTTTTGTCTCCTGCTGCCTGTCCTAGCCAGGTCTCCCTTGGAAAAAGAGATTCTTAATTTCAATGGGACTCTTCTGGTTACATAAAGTTTAAATAAATAAAAATAAAAAAACAAAAATAAATATTTACACTTCGAGAGACAGCAGACTGAACATATTTCTAAAAATGATTTGTACAAAGTGCATCCAATTATGGGATTTACAGTAGTCTAATGTGTCTGCATCCAACCAAGGATTTTAGGTGTAAAGTTAAACTCGGAGAGAAATTAAATAATATCAGCTCAGTGCCGTCTTTGATGATTGTTTAATATTCCTGCAACTGGATACACTGACTGGTTCATTCAGATGTAAGAAAACCACTGTCTCCTGCCTGTTAAACCAACCTGCATGTTTCTGTACTGTGACCACAGTGTTTTAAGTCACCAAATTCATCATACATCCATGTACTGAAAAGAAATACATCATGAAATCCTTTACAAGCTACAGCAGTATAGCTGTCGACATGTGTGCTTGCTCACAAAACATAGACTGTTATTGTTAATAACAGTATCCCTGCTTCACTTCCAGGACTAATATCCTACCTGAAACCAGTGCAGTGGAAGTAGCAGGCAGGTAGTGTTGCAGTCCACCTCTCCCGACGGTTTCTCAAGTTTCACATACACATATACAGTACCCTTTGTCAGAGCTTTGTACATTTTGTCCTCAAAAATATGTTTCTTATCCTGTAAATGTCCTGACCTGATGCATTTGTTCTCCTACAACTGCCCGCCAGTTTTAAAGTGATAGCTTTTTCCATTTTCTCAGTGGATCTTTGTCTTTGTTGATGTTTGGATCACAGATTGTGCTTTTAAAAGCAACCAGGGAGCACTGTAGTGGAGTTGAATAGTTGTCAATGTGTGACATGATAGATGCTTGGGGCCAGTGTTGTGGAAAACGTGATTCCACTTCACACACAATGGACTGGCAAGCCATCCCCTTGACTGCTAGAGTTCCTAAATAAAGGCCCAGACATTTGGCCAAGCTGACAACACTGCTGACATCAAATTAAAGCTTTACTATCTATATATCCACTGACAATGACACAAACAATATACAAAAATTACAGTTTAGAATATATTTTAAAACTTGTATATAGAAATATAATTGTTTTTATGATGTCTTACGCCTGAATCAGGCAATGGTTGCAAACAAAATGACAGCAAATATAGTATCTAGTTTTCCTTCTGTTTGGGGTTGGTAACATCACAAAGCCTTAAGCTTCAAACAGAGCCATATGTCATATCTTATCTCTGTACAGTGAGCTTTACACAAGCACACATGAACACATGAAGAGAAGCACGCAGGCAGACAGTTAAACAAAACACCATGCTGCTTCTAGCCTTTTCTTGAAGCTCTCCAACCTTGGGTATTTAGGCATCACAAACAAGTGAGGAGTGGGCAAACAGGGAGGCTGCTCTGGTCTGACCTCACTAGAAATGGGATGACTTTGATATTCCCTGGGCACACGACACAAGGTACTCAGATTAAAAGCCTTTTATTCACCATGACCTTTCCCTTGCCGTCTTCCCTCAGAGAAATCTTCCCTCCTTCTACTGCCATCGCAGTGACAGGCTATCCCCACAAAAACAAAAGGCCAAGTGGTGGGGTGACACAAAGTCAATATGGGTGACTTGTTCGTGTTTGAACACATCACATAATAACCTCTGTTATTGTTGTGTATGTATCAAACCTATGGGGGAGAGAAAACAATCTGATAGGAGATGTTGATTAATCACCATTGTTCAGTGCCTGATGCATTCCCAACTAAGTGCAAATTACCTGTATTCATTTATGTCAGATGTTGTTGTACATTTAGTGTTTATCAGATTTTTTATCTGCTCCCTTAAAACTTTAAATTCACATTTTTCAGTCACTTGTTTCTTTTTTTATCATTTTCATTTTACAACAGGTACTCTATCATCTAGTGTTCTGTGGTTGACAAGACTCTGTGTGACACATACCTGATTGAGTTCCAGTTTCCATCTTCGTCCCAAACACTAGTCATTATCACCTTATCTATGTGGACAGGACCTCTCACCCTCATGTCATGTCTGTGGGCGGAACATGGAACTGGTGAATTCTTTAATCTTATATTTTCCCTCTTTATGGTGCTACTACAGTCCCCATGAGGTTTTGATGGCCTACATTTGTCAAAGGGTTGTAAAATGTTCATTGTTGACTTTTAGACAAAAAATATACAACATATATAAATTACATGAATAGAATATCATGCCTTAGCTTTTTAGAGAAAGTAAAAACTCAGATAAGTTGCTATATGGACCTAAAACAGAGGCCTGTAAAGATATAAGTAGAATTCTGGCTCTGTACTTAGTGGTCACAAATATTGCCCAAACTTGTTTACAGAGATCTTAAGGTGTGAACACATTGCATTTTAGAGAAAAGAAAAGAAAGAAAAGAAAAGAAAAATGAAAAGAAACCCTAGTATATGTACCTCTAGATATTTTCATGCCACAAACAAAGGTAATGTTTTGGCAGTCCCCTTCATCTAAAAGTTACTCAGGTCAAACTTACTTAAAGCATCAAATGAAGAATCATTACTCAACACAATAACTCTCCATTTTGGGGGAAGAAAACACATAGTGAAATGCATCATTTGCTCTGCTTTTACTTGCATTGAATAAGTCCCATTAAGTCGGCTTGCACTTCAGCAGTAACTCACATATTTGGAGCTGTGCTGATGACATTTTACACTCTTTCTACAACCTAAAATAACCACTTTGTCCACATCCAGTGTTCACTCTACCTCAGTTTCTTGTTATAATGAGAAATCATGTTATTACGAGATCCTTTTCACTTTATAACAAGATAGTTTCATATTATAATGACATACTTTTCTTGTCTAAATTATTCCATTAACCAGGAACCATTAACAAGAAAAGTTTCTTGTTACAACAACATACCACTTTATCTTATATCATTTAATTGTAAAAGTTTCTTGTTATTTCACAAAATGACCGTATCTCATTAAAACAAACTTTTCTCGGTATAACATGATAAGTTGGTAAGTTGTTATAAAATGTAAACTTCCAAATGTCGTTCAAACCAGAAAGAGATCCAGTCAGTGACTATAGAGACGATAATGTAGCCTACATCAGCTAGAAAAGTGAAAATGATCAACTTTTATTTCAAGCTTATTTCACACTGTAACCTAGAGAAATTATATATCATGATTGATTAATCATGTAATATGGCTGATGTATGCGGCATGATGTTTTAACAGAGCTACTTTCCTATATTATTCTCTGTGTCTATATGTAATTATGAGTGGATTTGGTGTCACACAAATGTTTTGCAAACTACAAAATAAGTTTGTTGTTTTTACAAAATAGTTTCCTGTTAAAACAGAATAATGTATCTAGTGGTAACGAGAAAAATATGCCATTATGACATGAAACTCTTGTTATAATGTGAAAAGGATGTCGTAATAGCATAAAAAGGATTGCATTAAAACAAGAAAACAATCATGTTATAACAAGACACTGAGCTTTTTTTTTTTTTTTGTCATGGTGGCAGCAATACGCTGCCGTATCACTTAACTCAGTACACACAGAACATATTAATGGCTAACAGGGAGTGGTATATAGTGCATTCATCCACATAATGAAAACTGACAAGAGTGAAATAGTACAACAAAAAACTGTATCATTCCCATGATGCAGTAAATAAAGTTATGAAATGTATACTGTCCATAAAAAGGGGCTGAAAGCTCACCTGGGCCTTTCTTTAGAGACAGCAACTGAGGTCTTAGGCAAGTTTATTTATATAGCACATTTCAGCAACAAGGCAATTCAAAGTGCTTTACATTAAACATTCATTTAATATTCAGTTAGTTGCAATCTGCAACCTCACCACTAGATGCCACTAAATTCTACACACTGGACCTTTAAAGAGCCAAAAGAATAGAAAATGAAAACAAGCTAAAATAGAATAAGACAGGTATAAAATACAAGAATAAAAGTTACAGTGCAGTGTAAGAAATGAATAATTATTTGATTTAATAAAAGGCTGCAGCAAACAGAAAAGTCTTCAGCCTTGATTTAAGAGCATGACTTAAAATGTAGAACCAAGAAATATTAAGCAGCATTAAATTAAATATTTGATACTTTCAGATTCTAAAACTTATAGTGATTACTTTGGCACATCAGCCAAGAAATAAGATTTGCTTGTGATGTTCTTAAATTGTTTTTAGTCACCTTGCTACACCATTAATCTACTTGTCTCTGACTGGGAACAAGTGTTCCAGTCCAGCAAGGTAGATGTTATTTTTGTGTATTTTACATTGCATATATTTGGTTAAATGTTTGTCGTAATGTTTATTTTTGTATTTTAATGTGCTTCTTTTTTAGTGCTAGAAAAGACAACCATTAGACTGTAGTTTTCCTGTTACCAATTCAATTGTACAGGCAATTTTATTTTTCTTGTGGAGCTTTTTGCTATGTTTCTTTGGCCTCCATTGAAGCCTTCTATTGATTTTTCTTGTTGCTATTTAATCAAAGGAGAAAAGTCTCTTTCATTTTAATGAATTGTAAATAAAATTGTTGTTTGGTATAGCCGTTTCTGCATTATATTGGCATTACAAATGATTATGAGCAGCAATCTGTTCCCCTCGCTGTTTTGTTTATGTTTATGAAGCGCCTCAGCAGGACTTAAATGCTAAATATTAGTCTGCAAAAATAAATCGCAACCGCAAATGCGTACTCAGAGACACACAAAACTATCATTTCTCTCTCTCACACACACACACATGCTTCATATTTCTTTGGTGAATAGATAAAACATGGAGTATAATCATAATAATTTGATTTGAACGCACATCAACATGTATGTTGTTACTCTAAATTCATTATGGCTGTGCTTTTGGCTGGAGGCTTTATTTGTCATTGTCCAATTGGTCTGTGCCACCCGCTAGTAACTTTATCTCTCAGTCCAGCTTTCCATCCACCATGGCCAATTCCTCTCTCCCTCCACCCACAAAAACTGTCCTCTTTGCACAAGGCCCCCTCATTCATTCTAATTAAGCCAACTGAAACTAAATAGCAGAAGCTTTGTTTACAAGGGGCTAGCTGTGCTCAGCATTCTGTGCACGGAGGCACTTGTCTTTACAGCCAGTCAGGGGTTTATCTAGAGCTACACTTACTGCTTAGACTAATTTACATTTGTGTTTTCCTCTCCACTTATTTCCATATCTGCCACTGTGGGGCTAGGTTGCCTTCACAGAATAAATTCATCAATCACATTTAAGCTATAAGTAACACTGGCCGTTTCAGCACCATAAAAACATGGGCACTCATTCAGTTTTGAGAAACAGAATGCTGATGCAATAACATCATCACCAGCACGGAAATCATGCAAGAGGAGGTTGATAATGATTTTGGTCTAAACAAAAATAAGCATATGGCATTTCTCCAAAAAATAAACAAATATAATATAAATATAAATAAAACACCCAGATCCAGAAAATCATCTAGTTGACTAGTTGATAAAGTGAGAGTTGACTTTGCATATCACCATCTCTCATATTTCATTTCACAAATGAACCATAAGACTGTCTGTCAAAAACAAAAAGTTTTCACCTATTGTAAGGGGTAAAATTGTGCCAAAGCTCAGTTAAATGTGTGTTTATATTTTTCTATTGTAGAAGACTCATTCACAGGCTATAAAAAGAAACAGCTTCTCATCTTTGCTATTTTTAAATTTTGCTAGCTTAAAATGACAGTCGCAGCTCACAAGATGATACTGACTGTGTACAGCTGGGATTTATGTCTTTTAGTCTTGTGTTCCTTCATCAGTATGTGTTCATCTTTTTCTACTTGTATATTTCTGGTTGTGGACAATGTTTTCTGATGTGTTGTACTTGTGGCTACTTACAATTTAGTAGCCCACTCCTGACAGATAGTTTCTCAACTCACCATGATGTTTCTCTAGTTTGAGAGAGGCATAAACCTTTTCTTTTTTCGCACTAGTGTATATTTCAATAACTGAGTCTGTAGTTTGTGATTTCACTTGCAATAGATAGAACTGTAGGTTTGTTGGCTTACTGGCACTATCCCTGCTGCTTATACCTGTGTAAGTTAATGAGAAATATGGCTGAGGTAGGTTAGCTCAACACTCTGCACAAATGTAGCAAATACATATCAATAAATCTTCTGTGTGAACATGCTAGTGTTGTAACTTGAAATGCTATTGAAAAGTGTATCAAGTGGATATAGTGCACTTTTAAATGCTAAATGGGTAATATAATGTGAAACAGTGCAGACAAGCTAGCTAGGTGTTGTGTTGGGTGTGAGCTAACTGTATGACTGACCAGTACATCATATTCCTATCCAGATATACATATTTTCATGTTACTGTATTCGTTATATCATTTTGGCTGTGTAACTTTGCCCTCCATCATTCCTCACCCAACACAACACAACACAGAGTTAAGGGGTTGCTTAACTAGCCAGTTTCAGGGGTGTCTGGCTGAGATTAGTTACGTCAAGTTACACACCGCATCAATTGAGCACTTTAGGTCTGGTAGCCTCCTTTGCTCAGCCTAGTCTCAGTAAAGGTGGTAAACATGAAAAGTGCTCTCAGAGAGAAACAGCATTAGCGGTTAAAGGAGAGAGCAGTAGGATGAGAAAACCATAATCTGTAGTGGCAGTAAGCAGAGAGCCAACCCAGAAGAGTAATAGAATCCAATACCTGCAAAGCATTTAGCGGTGGTCACACTACACATCAGCTGGCTCACCAGGTAAGAAGCTCAAGGACCTCTGTGCTACTCAAACAGTCATTTTTTTAAAGGTAAAATATAATTTGTTTTTCAATATTGGTAACATATTGAAAACAAAGGTGGGGTGGGGTTGTGGGACAGCAGTGCTTACCTTGCTTATCCCACAGGGTAGAATTTGCCACAAAAAGTGCTAATCCAAAGCTAAGCAGGCTGTTAGCAAGCTACAAAGCCCTGCCCCAATGCATTAAGGTAAATGTAAAATCAATGGTTTTGTGTAAACTAGGTTTCCATGAAAGTTAAAGACAGTTAAGGTGACTTGGTTAGTTGTGGGTGAATAGGCACAATAATACCTTCTTTTCCTCTCTGGGGAAAAATAAATCTCAGTCTCACAAGTTGTACCTTGGGTAAATAGCAACAGAGCTTGTTATAGTCAGTGTTGAGCTTGAATAGGGACTGGGTAGTTGATGCTAACATTAATGCTAATTCACTTTTGACATTATTGGAGTAGTAAGAAAATGTTGTTTGCTGTTTACATGATTGTGATTGACATGTGGTTACATGTCGGAACCTTGTGCATATATATGATGTACATACAGTACATACACATATATTTCCTGTCCCACCACTATATTGAGTCAATCATGCTTTTACTCTGTTACATTAAGATGTTTGTCAGAGCCATAGATCTAGTTCTATATAGCATAGCAGTTATTAATGCACTGCTTCAGACACTATGTTCAGGTGTCCCATTTGAAAGAAGGATGTGAAACATACAGTTGGTGCACCACTGACAACTTGGCAATTTTTTATGAGGAGATGAAAAAGGATACGTGGAGGTCCTGTATAACTGCTACAAGAGGGGGACCTGTTGTCTCTCCCATCCTTTTCAAGCTTCTGGTAGGGATAAAAGTAAGATTAAAACACATATACATACTCCTTTCACCAAATACAATCACACAAAAAACATCTGGACTGAGAGCGCGGAAGTGGAAATGTATTTTTCCAAAATACCAAAAATGTACGGCCTAGTTGGTTTGCCTCCGTGTTCCCCTCCAGTGTTCACCCTGTTAATTTTGATGTCATGTTAATTCAAAATCACAAAAAGGAAAAAGGCAAGAAAGAAGAGATCTGTAATTATGTTTTTTTTTTTTTAATTTCGTAAAAACTGTAACACACTAAATTGTTACTTTCATGACAATTTAGAAAACTGACTAATCGACTTATGTTTACCCCAATTAGTAGCCTGTAAAATGCGTGGCATTTTATAATAACACAAGCAGTTATTTTAGAAATTGTAGCCAGGGCCTGTTTTTAAATTGCACATGTCCAATAGTTATTTGTATGTAGAGGAGCAAGAGAGGAGCAAACATAAATTGAGCATGAACAAAGCTATGTTCTATCACCTCGAAGGTGTTTGGACCGCATGTCAGCTCCAGAGGTGTCTGCATTTTGAAGGAATGAGATTTGCTTCGAGCACACAACACTGCCTATACGTTAGAGGATTACCCCAGTCCAGGCTGTGGATACTCAGTGAGGTGTGTGCATGGGTGCTTTTGTGAGAGAGTGAAAGTCGGAGTGTGGGTGAGTGATGGGGAGAGAGGTTGAGCCTTGTACACAGTCTCGAAGTGCGTAAACAACCTTGTGTGTCACACAGTGCCTCAGGGTGTGAAAGTTTGAGCAAGAGGCGGCTTACTTCAAGAAACTTCAGTTATGCTCACGTTTAGCTTCCTGAATTCAACATGCCCTCAGGCTTTATGGGCTTCATGTCAGGATCAGTCACCTGATTCTTAGAGTAGGTATTAAAATATAGATACATGATAATGTAAAATTCAAGCTGTTTATAAAAATATAATTGTGCAGTTCACTGCAGACCAGATCAGTCGCACTGTTTGAATGTGTTGGCTCACTTTTTTTTTTTTAATAAAGGCAGCAGCATGATGTCACAGTGCAATCTTTAATTTCTTCTACCCTGCACAGTTTAATTATTCAAGTATTCCTCAGCAAATTTGTTTGGTGCTTTGCTTGACAATGAGGCTCTTTGTCTTCTTCTGCTCATAAGCAATACCATCTGTGCATTCAAAGAAAATATAAAAATATAGCACCATCTAGTGGTGGCCGGCATAAATCCATTTATCAGAGTAATTAAATGTAATGGGACGTTTCCCTGCAGCCAACTCATTATGTAGTGTTTCCAGCAAATCTAACACTATAATGAAAGCTATACGAGGATAGTTTGTCTTTTTAATTTCATCATTGTCACCGGTCAACTCTTCGCAATTGACAGTTTGTTGAGTACTTATGCAGTGCTCAGGGACATGCAATTAAAAACATGACCTTTGTGTAACAATATTAGGGTCGTTGTTAAACTCAGGAAATGTTAAGTCGCTTATGGCTCCCATTTCACAGCAGGTTGAAAGATAGAGATTTCACTGATTAATAGTGAAATTTGCTTAATTAATAACATCTCATTTCTTTTGTTAAGGCCTGTTTCTTTAGAATATTTCTTAAGATGTTAAGTTGGAAAGAAGCCCCAAATCAATATAAATCCTAACAAAGGAAATTTAGAATAGTTGATTAATGAATTCTTTTTCTAATTTGTTTGTCATGTTAATTAACTGCTCTTCACAGTGCCTTTAAACTTGTCCAAAGAGACATCAGACATATTTTATTTCCTCTACATATGAGGTTCATTTTAATAAGGGCTAAGGGACAAGACTACGCCTTTGGCTTTCACTCACCTGCCAATGATCTGATTTCCACCAGCTCAGCTCATCTCTCCTTGTCTTATCCAGTCTTTTTCTCTCTCTCTCTGTGCTTTTCCATCTTGGCCATATTATATGTTGCAGTGTGGTTAGTTAAGTAGATCTATGTATGCTCTCACCCTGTGCAGTGTCAAGAGGAGCATCAAATGATGTTAGTACTACAAAAAAGTTGTCAGAACATCCAGAAGTGGTATCTCGTTGGCTACTGATTAGAAAACATGCTATTTCAGTGTGTTAGTGATGAAATCACGACTCACTTGCAAAAGTTATATTACTATTCTATGTGTAGAATATACTGTATTACCCAGCACAAGGCATATGAACACTATGACTGTGTCCTAATTTCAAACAACGTAATAATTCTAAAATGTAATGTGCTCACATAGACACAGTGAGGCTAAATTAAGAGATGTCAGTTTGCATAATACATTTGCAAGATTTTTGAGTGTGCTGTTGCCCCACAATGCAATGCACATGGGAAATTTAAAAGCTACTCACAGCTGGAAGAAAAATGAGGAGGATGATGAGAAAGAGGGACATTTCAAAAAACAGAAAAAATGAGGCATTAAGTCTTTGGACAAATGTTTTGCTTTTCTATAATTCCAACTTGTCAAGTGATCTCAATCAACATTATTGCTAATGTTATGCAAACACAATGTAAGCTTGTAGCAAGTTGAGTCTTATTATCTGATCTGCATCTTCTATATATTACCTGTGTATTGCCGTCAGGCTGAATTATTAAACTCATCTTCAGTTGCTTGAACAAGCAGTTGGATTTCTAATGCTCTATTGCTAAATACTAATGTGATACTGACTCTGCTGCCCTTGGGAGCCTAGCAACACAGTATGATGTATATGGTTGGGAAGCAACTCCTTGGCAACAATATTATATTTTTTTTTACATTCAGTTTGCAAAGACAGAAAAGGGGGAAAAAAGGGGTTTTATAAGAAGTGCCTTTAGAGATCACAGCTCCATACAATACTGACATCTGTTTCTTTATTCACATACGTATAAACACACAGACCGCATGACACTGTAAAGAGCAAAGTAAAATTGTTTTCCTCTTACCTACTCACAAGTTTTTATAGAAGAGATCTGTGGAGACTGGTTTTGCCTTGAAATCATTGTTGCATGCTTTGGGCACAGATAACAAAAACATTTCAGCAGGCCCAATTTTGCCGAAAAATTTGTTCTGAGACATAAACAACCTGAATAGGCAAGCAAGCAAACACACACACACACACACACACACACACACACACACATACAAGCACAAACAGAGACACACACATCACACAATGTGTCCTGTGCAAGGCCGAATGGTTCCATGGTCATATCAGGAGATGACGATTGTCCATAAACATATATTGTATGCCTTGGCTCCAGTCCTGAAAACATGAACAAATTTGTTTATAAAAGGGAACACTTGAAAGTTCAGGAAGAGCCACAGACAGAAAAAATCCCCAGCTTTATTTTCATCCTTTTGCCCAACAATAAAGGGTATATATGACACAAAACATCATTCTAGAATAATGTTTTAAATTCTTTCAGCTCATTGTTTTTTAGGTCAGTTATGAGTCAAGCTGCCTTGAATCAAATCAAAGACAAAAACATATTTTTCAACATAATTATATGATTTGAACAAACAAATAATTTCACACATTTAATTTTAAATTAATGATCTGTGAGAAAAGGGACAATTTTACTTGTTCTGTAATTGACTATTTTCTTTTTTCTTTTATGCAACTTAATAATTCTACACCACTACATTTTAGAGGTAAATATTGTGCTTTTTGCTCCATTACATTTATTTAACTTATAAAATACAATGCATAGGTTAATCTACCCAGTATGTATATGTGAGTGTGAGTGGTTGTCTTTCTCTAACAATAATCCAATAGCATAATATGTAGATAATAATACATTTTATTTATAGAGTGCTTTTCAGGGTACTCAAAGACACTTTACATAAGCTAAAAGCATCATAAAAACAGCACACTAAAAGCACAAGCTAACACACAACATTCATCACATATTAAAAGCAGTTCTGAAAGGGTGAGTTTTCATTAGTGATTTGAACATAGACAGATCAGTGATAATATAACATTGAGAGGGGGCATTTTTCTGTAGTAGTTTTACATTTGATATGTTTCCTATGGCTGTTTACTATGGCTTTTTATGGCTACTTTATTTGGGGTAATTGAGTATTTTTACATTATGGTATTTATACTTTTATGTGAGTAAAGTATTTCAATTGTTTTTGGTTGTTTTTTTGTTTTTGTTTTTTTCCCAGCACTGATGAAACCTGACTATAAGCAGAAGCTTATACAATTTAACAGCCTGTGTGAAAAATGGTGCAATCTGATTTGTGATTTAGGGATGGTAATGACTCCTTTCTATGTTTAAGCACACACAAATTTAATCAGAATTTTGGAGTCCTTGATAAGTTTTTAACATGCTCTTATTAATATGTTTTTGAGTAGAGTGTGTAGTGTTTCTGTCTCTTTATTCTGTGTCAGTGCTTTGCCAAGTGTGCTGTGTTATAACTCTGATATTGCTATCTGATATCCTGAGAGATCCCAGGTATCCTGGGAGTTTGTTTTTTCCAACACCACCACTTGGCTTACTCACTTCAATACAACAAGGCTGTAAAACACACACTAAAAAACACATAGAACATTTGTCATATTCACTTTATTAAGATAATTTCAGACAAAACATATATTTCTTCAGAGACAACATAGAAATACACAACATCAGTTGAGTACTGTCTCAACCAATGGACCCATTTTAAAGGGTTAATGGCTGCCCACTCTAGCACAAAAATAACATTGCATTTTATATTCTATAAAACCAAAGCACACATTCTGACGTGTAGTTAAGACTTCAGATTGTTTGGTAAGAATTCTGAATTTGGACAAGGCTAAGAATCTGGAGGAAGAATTCGCTCACATAAATGTAGACATAGTTTCTATTGTACACCTACACAGATACACACAAACGCACACACGCACACACACACACACACATATACACACACATACACATACAGTACATAGACTGTAGTATATGCACACCCAGAGCACACATATTTTCATTTAACTGTGCAGAGTGTCTGAGGAGGAGGAAGCTGTTGTCAGAGGTAACGAAGGGATCTGCAGGCTTAACAAGTGAATTAACTGACAGCCTGTCCGATTTTACTGTCAGTGCTCAGACAGAACTTGGCATTCACCGAGCCTAGTTTAACACAGGTACAGAATACGTGACATTTGAGGGGGGAGGAAAGACTTTGTCTGATATTGCAATCATTTTCTAAAATTAAAAGAAAAGTAGCGCCAACGAACGACCTGCCACATTCTAAGTTTGAATGTTTCCTGCTAACTGCACATGAGTGTTGCATATTTAACTGGGATGCTACTCTGTTTGAGAATGTACTTCCCCATCACACCCACAGAAGATAGTACAATGAACATAATACAATGTCAGGATGTCAGTATCAGCAAAGTTATGCCATGTTTTTGGACAGTAGGGGAATCAGTAGGGGATAAGTCAAACAGGGGTAAAACCAACAAACCGAATGAACTGAATTTTTAAAAAATGTTGGGAAAAAAACTATTCAAATACAAAACAAATCTTGTGCATTTAATAAGTGCCTTGATTAGGGTTTGTCCCAGTTCTTCATATGCAGAAAAGAACAAAGCAGGTTAAGGAAATAGTAGAAGAATAGAATATCATACAACACTTACAAAAAAACATAGTAAAAAAAAAACTACATATAGACATTACATACAAGTTTACCTCATCATATTGCACAAATACTCAAGTGGCAATTTGTACTGGCCCTCTTTGTTCTCTGTCTCAACACAAATACACAAAGAAAATCAGACATGCACAGGAAAACGTACATGCACACACCCACTGAGTGAGAGAGAGGGAATAAGCTACTTAGCTCAAATACAGACAATGAGGAAACATTTTACAAATGCAGTGTTGGTTTGGAAAACACTGATCTTTTTTTTTGTTAAGATTAAGTTTGAAGGTGAATAAGTTATTTTAACAATCCAAATCAGAAAGTGAGTAACTACTGGGAATGTGAATATACAGTATATGCATCAGTAAAAGTACATCAGTGTATCAAATGTATATAAAGAAAACCTTTAACATCAAATTTCGGGTGCTTTTAACACAGCTATGTGGTTACAAATTGTTTTTTTCTTTTTTGAAACATTGCCTGCTTACTTATACCACAAGACTTGACGTGAGATGGGAATATTTTTATAGAGGTGAAAAGAGTAGCAATAAAAACATCAAATACATTTACATTTGTACATTGAAACAAATAGTGGGTTCACGGATCAACCGTCCATCTACAGTTGTAGCCCTAATGAAAGCCCCCAACATGCATCTATGCAGCTTCTGTCTAGCATTAGCACTGCAATGGCTGATGCAGCCTATCAAATGTAGAAAGTAGAAGTTAATCATTTTAACAAGGCACTAATTTCCATATCATAATGTTTGACATGTGACAGCTGAAAATAAAACCAGTTTTAAATTTTAAAAATATACTTCATGTACAGTACAACTGATTGATGAATTGTAGCAATAAGTAGCTCTCATACTACTGATACTATTGATTATATTAAGCAGTCCCACTGGCTGTATTCAGAGCTGGTGACTTTCATGGGCAGCTAAAGTTTAAAAGTTAAGGAAAAAGTGTCAAAATTTAGTGAGGGGAGCTTGCAGGTTTTTAAATTTAGATTATCAAATTTACCAATATAGTCCACAAATCTGAGTTTGCCAGGTTTTATTTGTGTATGCCTTTAAGGAAATCTCACATATTTCATTTTCTTCTCCATAACAAATGCCAATTAAATATGAAATTCAGAATAGAATATTACAGCCTATTGTTAGTACCTGTACTCCCCCCCTGCCGTAAGGAAAAAAGGCTCTAGGAGTTTGGTCATATTGAGGTGGCAGTTCTTCAGCGTGTAGTAGAGATCAAGGATGGCTTGTTTGCCAAAGCGGAATCTCTGAATGCATCGCTGATCCGTAACATCCATTAGAGGTCTAAAAATTCTTTCCCTTCTGCACACTCATCTTCAATCACAAGACAGAGAGGAACATTAGTGGCAGACTGCATTTTGAATGAAAAGACATTAAATATGAGGAAGTAGGGTGGACAGTTTGCACTTGCTTAATGTCGAGTCTTGATCTTCTAATGTAGGATGGAATAATACACCACAAACTGCTGCATCTAGGTCTATAGGGTGATGAATACACCAGCAAAAATAATAATACAGGACATAAAGGGCTTTTTATGTATGTCAGTGTCTGTTACCACATACACATTAATTTTATGAAGAAGAATTGTGGTTACAACAAACTTTCAGGCAGTGGTGATGGACTTATTACAGATTCTGGTGAGACTGGATGTTGTGCAAAGGAAAATTACTGGATTCCACCTCCAGACAGTCTATTTTGGGGAAACTCCACCCTGTGGGCGTAGCTGTATGAGTGGTGCTTACGTCGATATGTGAGTCTGAGGTCTGAGTTTTGGTGCTAACTCCTCATTACGGGGACATTACTCAGCTCTGAATACAGCCATATATCTCTGCATGCGGTATTGTACATTATAAAAGTGATTATTTCGGAGCTCACATAAATAAAAGTAATTTTTCTTAATGGTTCATAATTTATTGCTACCTTTGGGCCATAAATGCAATTTACGATGATTTGTTGAGTACAGCAAATAGGAAATCAAATATATTTCTCTGTAATTTGAAATAAACACGGGGGGGAAAAAACTCTTTTGATATGAAGGCCTTGATATAGCTACTGGATAGCACTGAATTGCACCAAAACCTTTTCTTCATGAGCTACAAATAACCTGGAAGGTCAACTACAAGTTTCACCTTCAGTGACACAGAATAAAAAATGTAAAAAGGCAGAAAATAACATCAATTCACCAGAGAAATCTAGTTTTAAGTTTAAACTTAGCCCCAGATTTCTAAATAATAGGAGGTAGCTGTTAACCATTGACCTTGAATACTAATTTTGACAAATAAACCTTGGAGCGAGCATTTCATTGAGTTGTTTGAGATCCTAACATGTTGAGCTTTTCAGTCCCACAGATGTTGTTGATAACCTTTTAGGACTGACCAAGCCAAAAGCCCTTCATATTTTTGTCGCTTGGATGTGAATGCAAAACAGCTTTTCATCTGTTTTTCAAAGTCAGTCTTTTGACTGGTTTGTCTCCTGTCTAACTATTATTGTACTGCGATCACAGAAGCACAATTCATTGAAAGGAATGCAGTGAATTTCCTGTTAGCTCTTGGGGGATATGGTTTGTTTTTCCTGTTTCTGGGAGCCAATTTTTTCTTCTCTTGCCCTCTTTAACTTCCTGTCTAGGAGCTTGACTTTACAGAGAGGCAGCAGAGGTGAGCGTCAGAAGCCATTGATTAGACTTCTGTTACCCGTCACCCCCCCCCTCCCATCCACCATTACAAACTCCCAGATCACATTCATTCCAGGCTTGTGTGTCAAAGACGTGGGTTGCGCTTTTTAATGACAATTTAAAGGGGGGCAAGGAGGGCAAAAATGCCTTTTGAGCATTATTAAAGAATACAAAAGCACAAAACCCGTATAGGTGACTTTGAAGGGAGATGGTGGCCCTGCTGGTGGTGGAGATTACCATAATCTCATGCCATGCTGCTGGTCGGTGTGCTCTGGGTGCTTCCAATGCTTGCGTTGGCGCTGCTGTTCTCAGAGGGGGAAGGGTTGGTGGAAACAGGTTGTCGTTTTGCTCCTGAGCAGGGACATCCTGAGGAGAGAGGAGAGAAAAGCCAGTAAGAGCCTGACGAAAAAAAAGAAACTTGATCAAAGGAAAAGATAAATTCCTCACCAGGAAGATTTGCTGCAGTTGAGCTCATGTCTAGTCCAGTTGGGTACCCTGAATAAAGCAGAATGAGATCACTTCAAATCCAGACAATCCAGATCTATATTCAACCAAAAAACACAAAATCATTACACTTACATTTACCTGTTTTTATTTTGATAAACCACAGTGCTCCAATAAGTAAAACTCCAATCAGGAACCCTCCAAATGCGATGCCCAGAACACCAGGTAGGCCAAAATCAAAGCATGGTGGGGCTGAAACATACAGATGAAAAAAACAATGTATGCAAGCTTCAGTTAAACAACAACAATCACAACAACCACAAGTTACACCTCTTTAATCAACATCACATGTGGTTTTGCATGTTTTACCCCAATAATTACAACTGGGTATATTTTACAGCAGCAACCAAGTTATTCATGTATATTCATGATATGCAGAACATACAGAACAGTGAGTAGTCAATCACAGTGAATATTCTAAAATAGTTGGGTTTTCTTTGTCAAAGCAATGTTATTGTTGCATGGTGATGCAGTTGTAAGTTCTCAATGCAACAGTGGTTTGGTTATACAGTATATTGCAAATGTCCAAAAATATATAATATAATATGTTTCACCTGGATAACAGTTCAATTTCAAGGATTTCAGAAACCTGATTGCACTGGCTATTTTCTCTGGAGAAGCCTTGCGGACATGAAGGCAAAGTGTTGAATTTTCCTGCAGTTCTTAACAGTAGCTGCACTAGTGTGTCTAGTGCATACAATGTTTTTAGGCAGCTGAATCTCAAATTCAGGCTCCATGAATGCACCAATAAAGATGTGTTTTACAATAGTCCATTTTCAAATACAGAACTATGCAATGTTGATTATTTTTTATGAAAAAAAGAGAAAACAAAATGTTCTATAATGGGAAGCTACCAACCAATATTTAAGTTGATTTTCTAACTGAGCCAAAACTAACAGCTGCCTCAAAGATTTAAAGATTTATAGTGTAGATTTGAAAGTGACTAACAATATGGTATGGCCCTTTAATACTGCTTTTCAGCCCCCCTCTTAGTTACCATGACAATACAAGCAAAGCACATACTCTAAATAATAAATTTAATGTATGCATTAAATTCATAACTAGTGTGGGGTTAAGGTCTCTGCATAGCTGAAATAAAAAAGTAAATAATTTTCTCTGTTCTGATTTAATGATACAAATTTCGATTTACAATGAAGTCTGGCGCTGGTGTTGTTCTTTGGCTGTGTGTTGGCTTGTACCGCACAATGTGCTTCACTGCTAACAAACTTAATACAAAACATAAAACTGTGAGCCAGCAGCAGTAAAAAAATCACTGTTCCTCAAAACAGCTCTGAAAGAGTATAAGAACAGGGAAACACTAAGACGCGCTCAAGCCTCTGACTTACAGTATCGTATTTATAGCCTGACAAGGCCACCCCACAGTTTTGCTTCACTCATTGTGGTCTGGCAAGGCCATGAATGAATTACCTTGAGAATGATGTAAAGATGGGTATACAATAGATAATTTACAGTTTAACCCTTCACTCAAATGTCATGTTTAACTCTTCCGACACCTAAGCTTTGCTGAAAAAACATGAAAAATGTTCAGAAATGCTTGAAAAATGTCTTTAAAATGTTCCACCAAAATCAGTTTTTTAAATTATTTTGATATAGAAAGCTGTTTGGGAGCTTGGAAGGTTATTATCATCTTAACTTTGACTGGTTCAGTATGTGCTGTATTTAGCCTGGCTGAACTGAATTGCAAAACTGTTTCCAGACTTAAATTTTGAACATTTGATACAGATTTGTCTGACAACATGCCAGTAAGCTGTAAAAGTCCCCACATATCAGTAAAACATATGCTTTTCCCTCTCCCCTTCATCTTCATCTTTACTATTGTTACCTGTAGAGATGCCACAAGTATCCTGAACATTTGGAAGAAACCTATCATCACCTTTGCAAGAGTTTCTCTCACCTGCCTCTGCTGCGTCCTGCCTCCTGGTGGAATGTGCTAGGCTATGTACTACACTAGTCTTAATACAATACAGCTTGCCTCTCTTGAAGTATTGTACATTAAAGAGAGGACATGGAGGACAGACGACAGGAAACTTGCCACCAGTCTGTGCATCATGTGCATTTCAATTATTTTTGTGTGTGAAGTGTTGCACCTGCCTCTGCGGTGAGCCTTGATGCATGGCCTAACTGTATGAACATTATGGGAGTTGGAAGCCTTATATTGTATGTGTGACTCCATAGGGTTTAATTTCATTTAAACACTATCGTACTGATATTGGATTAAACAATACCTAATATCAGCTGAGAGCACAGAAATAGTGACATCTTGTGGGCATTTGGGCTGACTGCATCGCAGGCAGCCAACCCAGTTTGTTGATAAATCAGCAAGGAACATTCCTTGACCCTGAATAGGCCAGAAACATCACAGTCACTCTTACAGGCTTTCTCTTGAGACGTTTTTCTGTAATCAGTTGCCGTGTTAGTTTGTATAAGTGTGGCTTTGACAGCAAAGCTGAATAAACAGGAGCAGGAAGCAGAAGCTCCAGTGCAGGTGGAGAGGAGGAGGCAGACAGCAGGCCTGTGCTGTGACTCCCTGGAGCCCTCTGTATGGAAACTACCAAACAGGAAGGATTGCTGAATGGTGCACTCAGTGCTGCCCAGTGATGGCTCACAGCAGAATGTAGTCTGCTAGTCCTGCTGATATAACCCTTGTAACTCTGACACTGGCTAATGAAAGGAACTTCAAAAACAGACCTACCAAAAAAGGATGTTCCTTTACAACTAGTTCCATTCCTGTATTTTAGTAAGTCCTAGTCTCCAGAGAAATATTTCCATTTACGTAAGATAAAGCAAAACAGAGGAGAGGATGACAAACAGGACACAGGAAAGCATGGATGAATAGTTTAGTCAGCTTCCCCACCACATATGCTGCAACACTGACATACCAACCATTATATTTCTCTTCTAGACAGAAACAGAGGATAAAGGAAGCTTAAGAAATATACAAATCCATTATCTGTTTTACAAATAAGTATGACAAACTCCAGGTTTTCCCCCATTTTATCAACATCTACTTCCTTGTGTTGTTTGGCTCAGAAACTGATTCATCTGAATTTTCCTAGAAATTAATCATCTATCCTTTCTTTGAAGAAAAGACACTTTTCCCTTGTTTGACTCAAATGTGTTGACTGTTGGTCTGACAATAGAACCAGGGCCAGTGAATGTGTTTGGACAGCAAGACAGTCAGACCCCCTTGGAAACACAAAGGACTTCAGCCCCCTCCCGTGAGGGCCATTACTTCTGATTGTGGCCACAAGGTCAGCCTGCAGACCTTCCTAAAGGACGAGGCCCTGCCCCGCACCCACTTACAGCCTTCACTGCATATCCTGAGTTCACTGCTATGACAACCGCCTGCACAGTATTTGTTGTGCACAGAAAGCAACAATAGGAATGAAAATTATAACAGCAAGCAGCAAACACACTGACCAAGAATCCAGACTAGCAATTAAGTCCTCAAGGCAAAAAAGGTAATTTAACAGTTTTAGTATTTCTTCTGAGAGTTCAGCGAGTTTACTGTTAGATGAGAATTAAATATTAAACATTCATCTTCATAGTAAGGGTTTGTGACAAAAATAAAAGAAAATAAACTCAGGCAATTGCTATAGCACCACCATCAGGACAACTGTTCCTACAATTTTGTGTGGATCATTTTTGAGACAGGACCTTTCTACATTTGTTGTGTTTGGTACATTTTATTAATGTAAGAGAAATAAAAGTTATTTTTAAATGTGATTTATCACAAAATCAAGAAAAAAGAAAACTTATATTTACACCTGTATTTCATAGTGTTGCAAATACTGTTTTGAAATTCATTTCTCTACTGAACTGCATCTTTATACAACAAAATCACTAATCTCACATTTAATTGTGTGTCTTTTAATTAATGGGAAGACAGTTTTAGTACTTAAATCATTAAAAAAAGAAAGACACAGAGATGACAAAATACTAGAAAAAACAATAAGCTGGGTCCTGGTAGCCTACCAACAAATTGGAATTTGTATGTAGATAGTGCAGTAATTCTATAAACTGTATGCTTTATAGAAACGCATTTAAATTATATGTTTAAAAGGGGAGTCGAGAGAACAGTACAGTAGGTAGAGGACCGTAAAAATATGGAAAATGCAGAATATGGAAAAAATGAAAAAGCTGCTTAAGATTACATGAATACAAATCTGACCCAATTCTAGCTTAAGTAGAATCTGCTTCAGAGTGTTCAGTGTGTTCGATTCAAAAATGTATTGATCCATATTTTGGAGTTTAAACTGAACTCACTTGGTGGTTGCAGACAAGGCTGAGTAACCTCCAGATTCCTCTTCACTCTTCCTCCATCTCCGCATTTCTAGCAAGCAGGTCAAAGAAAAATGTTTTAAGCTTAAGTATTTTGATTGTGCTGGAAATAAAGAGAGGCCATATCCTGTGCCAACATTTACATTGCAATAGATCCTCATTAACACTACTTTCTCCATGAATATTATACAAATTACACCAGGCAGTATATATTTAAGGCAACCAAAGGAAAGCTGTAACACAGGTTATATTTTTCAATGCAAAGCCATTGAGTTGTTAAACATTTAAATTGCTTTGGTAATTTAAATATATAAATGTATTTATGAATAAAAACTTTTTCCCTTGACATATTTGTAAAAAAATGTACATAAAAATAATACATTTGAAATAAAATCCTACCTCACTGTAGCAAACATCGACAGCACATTCCAGGTCCCACGTGGTGGATGTCAGCTCTTGGAGCTGATCTAAAGAAAAGCTGACTCGTGTGCTGTTGGGACATGAATTCGAGGAGCAGGCCTCTGAAATGAAGGGTAGCTCTTTCACTACAGGGCAGGAGCCCTTGGAGCGCAAAAAGCAGCGGATCACCTTGATGGTCAAAACAATATCCCCTAAAGTGTTCCCTGAAATCTATAAAAACAGAGAAAACATTAAATAAATTGGAGTAGAATCTGTCAAATGGGCATCAGCTGAGCACAGTAAGGTATTACACCTGCAAAAAGAGCATAAAAAAACAATATCCAAGCCTTTCAGAGATATCAGATAATGTATTCTCCTCTTACATTGGCTATTGTGTTTGTGTTCCAACCTCCTACACAACATTACAGTGTGGTGAAATGCTTATAGTAATATTTACATTAAAACTCAATGTCAAAATTTTAAAAAGCAACATATGACCCACAAAACTTTACATTGTGTTCTTTGGAATTTATGACACATGCATGTAAATCCTCATGAACTGCAATCTGTCCAGGTACTAAAGGTGTATGCTAAAGATTCCAGCAACTGACAAAAACAAATGCAAGAAATGTATTAATTTTTGTAATGTTTGGAACAGAATGACCAAAATAGAGATTAAATGTACTATATGTAATAAGTCTTTCTACTGCTGTAAGAAATCAGTCACAATGGGCCTCATGCATGAATGTTTTCTTATTTTTCTTTTGTATTTGTTCTTGCACAAAGCAATAAGAGTAAAATAAGAAAATCCTACATGGGATTCAACAAACTCTCTTACTGTAACTGCCTGAACTTGTTGTAAATCGCTTGTTTCAGCCTGATGAATGCCATTTGTTTATGGGGAGGTGCGCATTCATAAGATGTGATCATTAGCATAATCCACACCCCTAAAATTGCCATATAAGGCCCCACATTCTGCTCCACTTGTGGGCGAGTTTCATTCACAAAAATGTCTTTCCTTCAAGTCCTGCTTTCAGAAATCAGAAAACAATACAAACATAACAAATTTAGGAGTGACAGTAGGAGACCCGACACAATTAGGAAATATGAATCCAGCTAACGTGTCATCAGAACAGCTCTGCACTCTGACAGAAATTAGAGAGGGAATGCTTTGACATGAAGTTAGATGCTAAAAAACATCTTTCTAAAGCAAAGCGCTCCGTGATGGGAGGCAGTCAAAGGATGTGACAGTCACAGAGATGTTACAGGAGTCTATTATAGTCTACAGGTGATGTTACACTGTCAGCTGCAACACAAGATGATACTTGACAGACCTGCAGAGAGACACGAGGCAGCTGTCGGAGTGAAAGAAGTTTCCAACAACTCCTGAAATGTAGAAGTTGCTGTGCCATAATATGCCAATAAAATCTGAAAAACCTTTTAAATAAATGTGCAGCCATGATGATGAAAATATGGTAAACAGAATATAAATTTTGTTTGTATAAAGGTGGTTTTACTTACATATTAATTTTTTTTGTTAATTTCAGTATCATATTTAAATTCAAAATTAATTCAGATTAGGACATTATAATTGTAAATCAAACGAGTGTTTCTCCCAAGTGAAGAAAGGCAGAGATGATCTATTGACCATGTACTACAGGTCTGGACCACGCATAAATTTCATTTGTACCTAAGAGAAAATTGATGAATGCCACAAAAGTTCTTATAAATTACTCGTATGTGCCTTTTAAGAAAATCAGTGCATTTTAACAAATCTGTTCGTACAAGTGCTTCTTGCATGAGGCCCATAGTCTCTGTTGTGTCATTATTATCCCAAAGGTAACATCAGAAGGAATGAAGTTACACAGTACATTGATAATAGTGTAAATTAAACTTATCTAATTCATTGGCCAACTTTCTACTCAAAGCTACTTTCTGGAATTTTCAACCTTAATCTCTCCTTTGCAGCTTCCTCTCATATGTGGAAAAAGCTGACACGTTTCATCATTTATGTGTGCTACAGCTTTTCAAAAAAGTCAAATCATTTAACTGTTCTAAGAACATCCACCATCTATTCTGAGCAATTTCTGAGCAGGAGCTGAGTAAGGAAACATGAGATCCAGACAAGAGGATGCGCAGGCTCTTACCTCTGCATAAATTCTCTTGTCACTCTGCACCTTGGTTTTAGGGTCCAGGGGAGAGCGGTAATCTGGGGAGGCGTATAGCTGCATCAACAGAGGCATCTGATGAGGAGCGTTAGTTGTAATGGAAATGACTGGAACTGGTACTGTTTCTGTAACTGAGAGAGAAATGGATCAACAAAAAATTAGCCATACATATCAATGTTATCACTGTCTTGAATTTATATTGTACTTAATACAGAGTGCCTTTTTCTGTGGACTCTATGCAGTTGTACCACTCTTTCTGGGGCTAAGACAAAATCTTTTTTAGGAGATAGCAAAAAAATTTAAGGCTTATTTTGAGAGCTTAAAAAACCATAAGGGTTTAATGTCACCATAAGGGTATTTTTTTGCATTATGCATGCAAAATAATAGTTTGAATGTGGTAATAACGACAAGGGTGATGAGACATTACCATAAACAATATTTCTTTTGCTATTATTGTTACAGCAGACTCTATCCTCATGATTTCCCATCTCACTGCTAGCATTGCATAACCTGTATTATGTGTGGGCTATACATGCAATACTCCATGTACTCTTTCTGTAGAAAAAGTCCCAAAGTTGAAAACATTGTTTTACCTTTCATCATCTTACCTGCAGGGGTTTCTTTTTGTTCGAAAACCAGTAAAACCATAGAGCCCTCTGGTTTGATTTCAGTGTAGCTGGTGAAAGTACTGGCTTTAAAATGATCTAAAGCCATCCTTTGCACATCCTCTGCTCTGTCACTGTTCAGTGTTAAAACAGGCTGAATTTTATGTGGGATGGTGGGCAGCAGGATCTCATTGTTAGACTGTAGATAAGGCAGACAAGTTGAAATAAATCAGTCATGACTTACAGACTGTCATGTACAAGTACTCAGTCAATAATGTGCTGAATTTCAAACGCAGGGGAAAGCTTATTTTGTGTTGGAAATCATTTACTGTAGCCTTGTTATTAAGTGAGCTATATCGCACTAATTACAACAATGTAATCACATACAGTTGAGTCTTTATCCTCTTATTAATCTCACATGTTATTGCAGGACAATAAATATGATAACTCTCTGTGCTTTAACAACTGGATTGTGTGTGTGTGTAAGCTTACACCAAATGTTGTATACAGCGGGTTGAGGAAGATCCATGTGGTGCCCTGAGGACCTCTCAGGAACATGTTGGTCTTCTTTGTGCCCGTGCGAAGTGATATATTGCTGCAATATGGAGAATCAAAAATTAAAAGAGAATTTCTTTCCAATGGGGATAGCACAATAATGCATAAGATGTTATGTCTTGTAAATCCCAAGGTTTACCGAATGCTGGCATTCTCTGGGATGTTGATGATATGAAGCTCATCTTCACCACGGTTCTGTTGCAGTGGGGAGCAAGATTTGACTGAACTGTGTACATTTTTATAAATCGTCTTCATAAAGTGTTTTTCTGATGGATCTTCATTCTTAAGTATGCAGTCACGAGAGCCAGATTTGGTTCCTATAAAAGCACAAACATTAATATAAAATATTAATGACATTTCAATGGAAATTATGAGAAAATAAAATAATTTCTACATAACCCGTATAATAAAGAAGACATCACAAAAAATGTACTGCCAGCACTTCTGTTTTAATAATTGGGCAGTGAGGTAGTAGCTGCAATAAGCAATTACAATTAAAGCCTGTTTTCTTATATGTATTTAACAGATTTGTTTCATTGAATGTGATGCTCTGAGAGGCTACTTCCGTTCACTATGGCTGGCAACAGAACAGAAATTTTAGTATAAAGTGTTTTACTCAGCAGCCAGTACTAGGGAGCCATAGTCCAGTCTACAACATAAGACCAAACTGCCAGGGCAGGCGCTTAAGCACCTTGCTTTTCCCTCTATGGAAGATGTTGCAGGAGCAGCCCCATGTGAGCTCACTATTCTCAGCGTTTGATCAAATAATGGCAACTGATGGTTTACAGGTGCACCCTGATGCATTGCTCAAATGGCTACGCACATTTTGTTTGGCTTTAAAATGCTGTGCTGGAAATGAGGATGATATCAGTTTCCCACAGGAAAGCAGTGTGAAACATACAGCAGCATATATTTCAGCTATTTTGTCAAAAAAATATGCGTTTGGAACATGCTAAGCACGTAGATGTGGATTATGATACAGGAGTGGTTAGAGAGCTTTATTCCAACTGAAAATTAGTAAACCAACTTGAATTCAAACTGGCTACGGTTACTATTCTCCATCATAAAGGAAACTACCAACTTTTAACAGCCACTTTTCAAGCCTCCAGGGAATTTGTCGGTGCAATATCACTTGAAGTTACTTTTGGTTTCATGATTGGCTTGTAGCTGGGAAACTAGAATTTAAAAGTCGCTTTCTCAAAGCTGTTTATTATGTGACTACTTTTTTCACTCGCAATAGCATGACAATAATATATCAAAACACATTGAGACATTAAAGAAACCTCAGGGACATGTGCATGTTTTCTTTTCAGCTACTCAGCCAGCCTTCAACTTGACAACAGATTGTTGTGTAGTCATTGCAAACATTTTTCAAACACCTACAACAAAGCCTACGCAAGTTCACCTAATACCCCAATACAGGCCAAGGGATACAGATAGATTTGTAAGCTGCTCCACTGCTTGAGTATTTTCAATGCCCTTGTTGAATGTGAGTCAGTTAAAACACTAAGCTAAAACGAAGAGTGGTTGAGCATTTCCTTAAAATTTAAACATATTTAAAAAGAGAAAAGAGAAATATTCCTCAAACTCTATAGTTCATACAGCTGGAGAAAGTCAGGCAATCATAAAGAGAGAGATTAGAACTAAATTACTCCAAAATACTGTTTTTCACAGTATTTTGAAAAATCAGCCACCACAATTCCAGCATCACCAATGTTAACTTCTATCTAAACCCATGTCAGAGCTCTGCTTTGGCTCAAACCGCCTTAAGGAGGCTTTGTTGGGAAATAATTGTGCTTGCACTGAATATCCTGCTGCTACTGCTGCTGGAAATAGCAGCCAGTAATATCTTCAAAGTCCAGCCTTCATTCAGCCATGAATGAAGGCTGAAGGTTTGGATCGAAGAGCTTCTGTTTTTGTGCCTCCATCTTCAGCATCAGTGGTTATTAGTCCACAGCTTCCAAATGATTTATCATATGCAATGTTGTCTTGTCAACACTGAGAATGTTGATGAGTCCCCAGCACTTTGCTTTACCATATGGCGAGTCTGTCAATATATACGTATAACTGTGGTATAACTGTGTTTCAAACATGCAGCATTACTCTATGAGAGGTTTACTGAGCTTTACAATCAGTAGTTGTGCAGATTATTTTTGGAATATACAGAGCAAAACATTCTCTCTGCATGGTTGGTGCTCCATATGTTAATGGTAAAATAATTACAACTGTTTCTCAGCAGGTTTGTCTTTAAGTCTGCACAGATCCTCAATTTAGTGCAAATTATTATGGGCAGTATTAGTATGTACATATAAAATGTGAAAAGTATGAGTTTGACATTGATGAAAATATTAAGTGAGGAACTGATGGTTCCTATATGATCAAATGCAATTTGTCTATCCTATAAAAATATACGGTCAGGGTGAATAATTTAAACAACACAACAACGAGATAGCAGTCTTCCTCTTCCCTGAGCACTCATAAAAAAACTGCTCAATAGCTCTACTAGAGGTCGAAGACTCTAGGGTACCTTTAAGTGCATACTATACACAGTGATATATTTCACTAGACTGTATATTCCCTCATTGGTTTAAGGTGCCTTGTAGGACAAAGGCTGCATGGCAGCTGGTGTTTGGCCCATACAGTACATAGAAGACTGCAAATATTAAACAGCATGGGGTCTGTCATTGTCGTTGTCACTCTTACGTTAAAGTGTAGATAAGAGATAAGTTATAATATCACATACTTGTTAGTTTTGTGGTTTGAAAAAAAAACTTTAAAACAACATACTTGATTCCTTTCCCATTTATTTTTATGTAAGTGTGTATCTATGGTTGAAAAAACTGTCCATGTTGCACTATTACATTATTCAGAAACAATGCATAAGGAGTGTAGTTTTGAGGCTTATTGTCCTATAAACTGACGGCCACATTGGAAATCAGTGAAATCAGAGTTTTTTAATCTAATTTATTTCCATGAAAATTAAGAAGTAGAACTTGTGGGCACTAAAAAAGGATTTTCAGTGCAGTATGGACTTCACAATTTAAGTGCAATGTGAACATCAAAGCACAGTGTTTTCTCAGTGATTTCATCACAAAAGCTTTTCAAACACACTTTAGATAAATGGTTAATGATGAATTTTAGAGAGAGAGCTCTGGAAACAGCACTACATCCATTCTTGATTACTGTACTGGTGCCCCGCTGCTGAGTTATGTAAACTGTATGGTGCACTGACTGCAATTACTTCTCTCTCAGCAGCGCCAAATATGTTGTTTTAGACCAAACAAAGTTGCTGATAGCATATTTCAGATTAAAAAAAAAATCATGGGTGCCAAGGTTCACAAATCTAAAATGCTTATGCAGGCAGAAAGTTATTTACAATACTATAGAGTATTGTGGTGATGTGATGGAATCCTATAATGCTGTGTTACACGTATCCTCCTATCATATGTTTGGCATGTTAACAAACTTTGAAATTAACTCTCATCAGCTCACCAAATTAAGCCTATGAGTTACAGTATTTAGGAAGAAACAATTGCAGTATTAAAATTGTGTCCTTAAAATATTAGCCAGGTTACACCAATAATTCTCACCTGTTCCTGTCAAGTGGATTTCTTTTGGATTTTGGATTGTGGTGAAGGAAGTCACACCCCCGAACTTCTGTGTCGCCCACTTGACCAGTTCCTCATCTTGAGTGGGGAGGTCTACTTTGTGGGGAATCTTGGTTTGGTTTTGTTTAGGATATAAGGAAATTTTGGAGTCATTGGATATCTGGAAAGTAGAGCCAAAGTCATTGTAATTAGTTTCATTAAATACAATTTCCAGAGACAACAGAGTCAGAATCACCCAGGTCCTAAAAGGCATGAGTCTGTCTGTTACGCACTACAAATATACCACAGAACTGAGTGAGCCAGCTTTGTATTTGTTCATATTTACCTCATGTCTGCTCAAATTTTGTCCCTTTCATTCTGTACTATTACTTTTTTTACCCTCCACCCAACTCTCCCTCTATTCTCTTAGCAGGGTCCTGTTAAAAAGAAATGTTTATTATGGTTAAGTGTCCACGAGCCCAGTTGCACAACCCCGTTGGAGCCAAGGTCTTTCCTTTGCTTCCTGAGTGGGGCCAGGAAATGGGACCTTTTTTAGCTTTGTGCGTCACCGCAGTCGGCTGGAATCTGGCTCCATACAAGGTATAAATATATACATCGTTCCCCATCGACTAGACTGTGCTGTTTCCTCGTCTGAGCCAATGGGAAATAATGGAGTTTACATTAAGCTTTGCATGAATAAGAAGGCAGGGGTGGGCATTGGGGAAAGAGGCAGGAGGCTTTTGCACATGTAGACATATGTAAAATTTATTTACACAATAAATAACAATTCAAGAAAGAAAACATGTGCTCCAGTTTCCTTTTTAGGCTCAACCTTTAACAGATTTTTAATCTATACCCATTTGCTCTTCTCTTCTTCAGCGGTCAAGAGGCAGAAGCAGAAAATAAAGTGCTGTACAAGTACTGCGTCTCTTCATATTGTAAACACTTATTCCCACCGACACTCAAGAACAGCAAATTTTGCTTAAGGAAGTATACTTATAGGACAGTGCAATAAGATCATCAACCAAAAGTATCTGTAAGAAATGCTCATGTTTTGTGTGCTTTTTGTACTTTGTTGAAATTATTTGTTTTATCTGTTTTTGAGCTCTAAATTGAACACACATGGGCAGTGTGATACATCCTGGATTATGACTCAACAATTCAGCCTGTTGTTCCATGTGTCTTTTCATCATTCTTAACCACAATATTGCAACCACAGATGGACAGTTGGACCACGGGTGAACACAAACCACAAATGTTTTACAGCTCAGCATTTCACCAAAATGAGGTCCAAGTGTAAAAAAGAGGAAACCAGCCTATTAGTGTGAATTAAGTGTGAATTTATTTGTTTAAGTAATGGAAAGCCTTCTCCTGAGCTGTAAAATATGTGTGACTATTTGTGTGTGTGTGTCCTTGTGTCAAATAGCGAAACAAAAAATAAAAAGGTGAAAGCTAAGTAAGCCTGAGGGAGTCATCGGCCTTTCTACATGAATATTTGATTGACACCGGATCAAAAATAGCGTGAAGGGAAATCTACAAAAATAACAAGAAGGAAAGCCAGTCATGATAGAACCTGGGTAAGGCCATGGAGAAAAAAAAGGATGGGGAGAAATTGGGAAGTTGTTTTAACGATTACAGTAGAATTTTACTCAGATTAGGCACTGTGGAATCAGTTTGATATTCTGCAGGCTGACAGTTAAGTTCAAGGATGTTTTGAGAGAAAAGAGCATCTTTGTTTACTGAAGATCACAGAAATTTCTGATATTCCTTCCCCATTAGTCTGTCCTGGGATGGATGTATGAGGTTCAGATGCTAAGCTTCATCTTTTCACCTGACATACTGAGATCTTCTATCAATGACCTTGCATAGATGCCTCTATAACAGGCGCCCTAACCTTCATGACTGTAAAAACTATCCATGTTCCACTATCATGCTATGGAAGATGATGTGTATCCTTCAGTATTATGCATGCAACACAGTGAAAAATCTGCTTTCAGCTTCAACTCACAAACTTTGGCATAATATAATGGAAAAAATAATTATCACACAGAATGATAGGGCTATGTAAAATGTTGCTGTTCACACGTTTTTTTAATCTTAAAAACAACCTTGTCTACTCAGCTTTGGGAAGCCAACAAGAGCTGTGATGGTGAAACAGAGCCAAGCTGTCACGCTGATGACGTACTTTCGCAGATGCAGAACAGATGCTGTTTCTCTTACACTGCAATCTACAGTAAAACACTATTATCCCCCAGTGATACTGCTCATCCCACGAAAACATCCTGTAGTCACAGCCAAAATTGTCCAGGCCCTCAACAGGACATGATACAGGATGTGGTATCACGCTGCTGTCAGCATATCAGTAACTGATGACATTCCTATAAACATTTCATCATTGTAATTGGTAAGCTGTCAGCTTTTATTTAGTTATTTATTTTTTACGTGTTAACACATTATCTACATCTGCAAATTGTTTACAATAATGTTAACTATGTGTTGAGCATATCCTAACTTTAAAAAACAGTTTTTTTTTATTTCAGCAGCCAATAGTTTTAATTCATGTCAGTATGAAATTACATTAACATACAGGTTATCAGCACAGTAGACGTTAATTCATCTCTCTTGATGACAACTCTTTTGTCAACATGAAATTAGTCAGCTGCCAAACAGCTTTGCACTTTAGAGGTTTTCTTTATCATATACTCTGATATGCAAGACAAATTTCATGAACAGGACTATGTGAATTTAGTAGCTTCTTATGTCTAAAAGGTTACGATTTGGCAGCCAACTCTCATATATCAGTATTTAGTGTTCCCCAGATGACTTTTGAAAACTATCCAAGATTGCAAAGGTTTTAACTCGCAAAAGAAAGAGATAAAGATGATAAACTGTTAACTGTGATTTTCATTCCTAAGGAAGTTTCAGTCTAAATTTAACTTCCATGCCGTCCAGCATGCTGATATGGACTGACACCGGTGACTGACTGCAAGGAAGGTAAGAAAAACACATTCATCAATCAAGAGAACACTAAGCGCTGCAGTCATTTGTACAAAAGTACAACTGACACTGAAAACTACTGTGTGCAATATAAAGTTGGCACAATAGTGCAACAAAACAGCACAGGAGGTTGAAACTACTTACTTCACAGACCAATAAGCTTTGGAAAAATGCTCAGCAATAATGTAACCTATAGATGATTAGTTGGCATGTTTCACTAACAACCCAAGTTGCTTAACAGTTTAAATATTGGTTTAATTAAAGTTATTATAACTATTCATAATGATAAGGTTCCTTATCTACAGATACTAGTTCCAATATTCTTAACCATAACTTAAATGTATTAATGTTATTTATTTATAAATGAGGTGTTCTGTAACATATTTAGAGTTAATAGTTTATCTAGTTTGAGGCAATCTCATTTATTTGAACACCTCAGTGGTTTTTTAACATATTTTCCTGTTTGAGATGAGTCAATTAGTTGATGATAACTGTCTCTGACATATTCTAAGACTTATCTGTTAAAACGAAATTGAGTAACAAGGTGTGTTTCAATGTTTGATTCACTGTATTAGAGTCATTAGCGATGTCAGTTTAAATACAATAATAGTCTCACAACACAATGACTAAACCGTGTCAAAAGCTGCATTTTTGCCAACATAACAGTATTATCCTTCTATTTAATTACACACTCAAGCAGCTGAATGAAAGTCGTTTTGTGGTCTCCCTGGGTTTAATGCACAGATAGAACCTGACAGCAGTGTGTAAAAGTCAAAATCTCCAGTTTCACTAGAGCATTAATTTTACAGCAGATGCCATCAGCCCCTCTCGTTGCTGACCACTGTAAACTTCTCTTACTGATTTTATAGTATGGATAATAAAAACACAGAAGCATAACCTGCCTCATGCAGAGCAGCCACTGGGGAATGTCTACAGAGAACCAACATGGTTCACTGTCTCTTTTAACAGGCCCATAGAGCAGTTTGTACGTAAAACAGCTGGCACTAGACAAGAGCTAAGTACATCTGGAGGACTTTAAAAATTATACATTACTGAAAAAAAAATCACTTATACTGGTGTGCCCACAGTCTGTTCATTTTTTATGGTTAGTTAGCAAATGTTAAACAACCTCTTATACCAATAGCAGGCTGGGTAATGGAATCAAACAAAAACAAATAATTGTAAATAAAGGTACATATAGTGCATGATCAGAATTCATTTCCCTTCACAAGTGATCCAGACACATCAATCCATTCTGCACCCTGAATAGTACAAGGTGTGAACACAGCCTGAAAGTTGATATAGAAAAACAAAGAGACATTACTTACATAAACGTTAACACTGGTGTTGAAGTTCTGCAGACCATAGGCACTTTCTCGTGATGTGATGATTAGGTTAATTGGGTTGACATTGCTCATCTTGAGTTCAAATATCTTTGGATCCTGATAGGAAACAAGAGCAAAACACTTAAAATAGCCCAACCATGTATTGTATTTACATGGTTAATTAAGTTCAAACTGCATTTTTTAAATATTTAAATATGTCATTTAGTTAGCGGCAAATTCAGTACTGCTTATGCAGGTTCATGAGTTAACAACTTCTAATTCTGTGTGAAGCCCAATAGTTTGGAGTTTATGATTGTGTTTCAGGAGAGTTTGGCAGTGGTCTAAATATCCAGGTGGAACACTGAGAGTGATTAATAAGACAGAGAAATCAAGTTGCATAAGTCTTCATTCACAACATCCTCCTCCTTACACACCACTCTTCACCATCCATATTGGAGCCCATCATGAATTTCTTTGGTAAGTGTACCATGCCGAGTGTTATACAAACAAAGCAGTAAAATCAAAAAACAAAAAAACTTCATGAAATGTTTTGAGTACTTCAAACAAAGTTTCTTGGCTCCTATCACATAGCTGTTAACTGTGTTATCATACAGCACAGTATCTGTGCAGTCTTGTCAACTGGATACACAATAATGTAATGAAATCCTCTTTGGCTTTACTACCATGATGGATGATGATTGATGAAAAACATCATAAATATGTGTTTTATGCATTTTACAGAGCGTGACATAAAATATGAGAATTTTGGAAAATTCATAACCATGTAGTTATACAGAGAGAATACAAACAAAATGAACAGTTATTATTATGACCGTTTCATACAGAAACAAAATCAATGTGCCAATTTCAAGCCAGCATTTGTTTTGTGTGTGAAAGTTGATACAGCTGTCCTCCATTTCGCAAGTCTCCCTGTCTGACACAGTGTCATTAAATGAACAGACCTCAAGCTGACTGAGCAGACACACATTTGCTTGCAACACCAACCTTAAAAATAGTTCCAAATGCAGTTTAATTCTGCACACATTTGATTCCATTTCTACCCTATTGCAAAATCAGTGGGGGATATGACAAGTATCCTTGTTTTTGCAACTATGAAATGTCAACACATGCATCTCTCCAGAAAATGCAGTGCCAGTCACTTGAGGAGGGTTTGTAGATAGACAGGAAGGAAGCTGTCTTTGCTGTCTGTCTCCGTATTGACACAGGCATTAATGGGGTGATGGAGCTTGGTTCTATTATTACTTCTCTATGCAGCACAAGTCAACACACACACAAAAAAAATGAAATTAAAAGCTATCAAAAGTCATTATTTAACTGACATGCAATGAGCTGCATTGTTTAATTTATGCTAATGTCTCTGTAATGTTAAAACTGTGGCAAACAGTGTGATAATACTGTGAAGTAATGACAAAAACAGTTTGACAATTACAACCATGCTATGACATTAATAATAATAATAACAGTAATAATAAGAATTTGGAGAAACCTACAGTTTCACTCAGAACAATTTTGGGAACAGTATTTTTATTATTATTTTAAGTATTTCTTACAATATGCAATCCACTGTCCTCTCACACATGACTGATCCTGGTCGTTATATACTGTATAAAAAAACACATTAACATAATTTAATACATAATGTAATACCTCATTAACCATATTTCAGCTGAGGGTAACACAATGGTGATGTGATTCGCTAATCGCCACCACAGTCACTTTATGAATCAGCCTTAATTATCGTGCTCTACATTTGCGTGGGGTAAAGCTGGTGCTGTTGAGTCTTATGGATGTAAGTGGTGGTGAGTAAACCTTTTCAGTGCAGAATAATAAGTCTGAGTTTAGAGACATTTATTTCAAGACTGACTTAATTCCAATAAATCCTGCTTCTAATTACTTTTACTTCTGTAATAGCCCCAAGATAATTGAGTTTAGAAAAGTGAAAGACTTGCGGATTTGCAATCAGTTCAATTTTATGTCTCAATGCATTAGAAATGAACAACAGCTTTTCAAAAGCTTGGAAATATCTCTCCAGTGTGAGGCTTTTGTGGGAATTTAACATTCATAAATACAAATTTCTGCTTTCCTCCATTTGTGATACCAAATAGTGTATACTGTTATGTTTATTTGAAGGTATATTGTTTTCAGTGCTAGCTCTGTTGGGGAGAGAATGAGCATGCTGAGGAAACAGTGTGAAGCCCTAATATTAAATTCATTTACTTGCAACCTGATATTGTTGAGCATGATCCAAGAGAATTGTGATGAGCTAGGCCTGAGCTATGGAAATTTTTAGACCCATGCAGAACAAATTAGGTCTAAGGAGACCCCCGACAAATTGCCTATGAGCAAAACACAGATGCATTTGGAAAGAGAGAGTCGAATGGACAGAGGGATCTGTCATCACACACACACGCACACACAGACACACACCATATTATCAATGTCTTGTACAGAGTGGATTTTGCATAATGGCTACTGCACATCATAAATGTGTTCAGTCCTTGCTTTTTTAAAAACTGACCTAAGGGGGAAATGCCATCCCAGGTAAAAAGATGTTGACATTTATTACTGAATGGACTAGGAATCAGGATCATCTGTGAAAGAACCATTGTTCACTGTTGCCTTTTTTCAGAGCATGAAAATAATAATAACTTGCCAAGAGAGCCGGCTGCTGCATATAGTATTCGTGCACTGCGCTGTGTCCATCATAACAACATCACACTCATATCTGTTGCTGTGCTTATGCATTTATAATGCGTGCTATACTGTGTGGCTATGGCGAAGAGAGCTGCAGGTAACCACATTTTGATAAGGCACTTTCCTTCCATCTTCAGCACATAATATATTCATTACAAAATGAATAAAGCCTGATTGCCCTGAAGAGAGAAGGAACATAAGAAGGACTGAATTATTATAACATCTGTGACCACTTATCACAGACGGAGTCTAAGACTTTGAATTGTAACAACACAATGTCTTCACAGAAATACCACTCAGTTTTTACCTGAATCGTGTTACACATACATACAGTAAATGAATGAATGGCATTTCCTACAGAGTTCATTGTGCTTCCTGCAGAGATAACTCAGTGGTGCTTTCCTTAAATACTCATTTCTAATGAGCCTCATTGTCTCTGTCTGGTTTCCCTCCCTTCATCCTTTTGTGACTTTCATTCTTTCATTTTGAACTCTGAATCATGACTGCTGCTGACCCTGATCACTCACCTTTTCTACTTTTGTTCCTGTGCTTTCAAGATACAATTGTTTTCCTTTTCAGGCTTTTTTTTTTCTCTCAAGAGCATTTTTTGAAGGGCCTTTGCTGATGCAGTTTCCAGTTATTCTTTTGGCTCTCTCCCTTAACTTGAATTGGCTCCGCTGGTCTAGTCTCGGCCTAGTGCCAAGACCCTGACTACCCAAGCCAGTGTGTGACATCAATGGGCCCTGTACAAGCAGCTCCTCCCTATGAATTCTCCTGGCCTGTGCGGCCCCTTGATGCTCCCTCTATAATTCTCTGTGCGGTCAAACTGTAAGAGTCAACGGTCTCTGGCAGGCTGTAAATCAGTATGAAAAACAAAGGGATGGGCAAGAAAGTGATAAGAAAATTTAAAGGACAAAGAAAGGGGGAGGCAAGAGCAAAGCTCCCAACTGACTGGACAGTTTGGCAAGAGATGAAGATGATCCCCCTCCTCTGTGTTTACAAGAAAAATCTGTTCTGAACAGTCAGTCAAGAGTAGATAAGGGGTCTGTGTTAAAAGATCTTATGTCCACTTTCTTCTTTAAATTGATAAAACATCCACTCATAGTCCTACAAGAGAACAGGATATGCTAACCCTATACAATGTCCATTGCAAAACACAGATCCCATGCCAAATTCCTTTTGTGAACTCCCACAAACCCCACACAAACTTCTACTATTTTACAAAACAACTTGCAGCACTGTTTGCTTTTTTTGGCAATGAAATTACTCTTTTAGTATCCCAAACAACATATTATGCCGGGTTTTACTCTTCAGGCCTAATAAGATGAGTGAGAGGAGCATTTCCCTCCTAATATGCTTTAAATCTGTTTTGTCATCAAACAGCTTTTTCTTCTGATTTCCAGTCCATTAAATATGCTATAACACTGCAGTCCATTAAATGATACTAAAGACACAGTTAAAAGAATTCAGCAACATTTATGCCAAATAACCCAGACTTCGAGAAAGACAAAGGCAATAAGCTGCTTGCACAATGTTAGTACTTTTATTCAAAACAGAACTTAGTTAAAACAAGAAACATCTGATATAGCATCTTTCTAAAGTAAGAAAATTGAGGAAACACACTGCTTATAGATCTGGGAATTTGTCAAGCCAGTCTGCTTCATTGCTTCAACACTTATGTTGATGGGTCTTTGTGTAACACAAAAACTGAACTTCACTATCCTTAAATGTCAAACTCAAAAGAATTAATTCTGAAAGAAGAATATACATACTGTATACCTCAGCTTAGTTTACTGTTGAAGGCTTCTCTTGAGCGAACAAATACAATTGGACTCTTTATAGCTTTCCAAAAAGCAACTGGAGGAAAATGTCTTGGCTGTGGTGCACATTGCACATCGGCCTCCCTCATCATAATCATTAACAAATGAGGAAGAACGACCAGCACAGTGAAAAATAAAAAGCAGTTGCTTAACACAAGTTATGTGAAAGTAATACACAAAGAACCCTAAGTGAGAACAAACAGCACACACTGATAAAGAAATGACTAATGTTAGCTGACCGACAATGTTGGACAGTGAAAAATGGAGTCTAGCACAGCAATAACAACATATAGATTAAAAGTTTTCTGGAGTTACTTTTCTATGTCACCCCCTACAGCTAAAGGTTTTACAATCAAAATGACCTAATGCACAATCTGCAATTATGGTGTGTTTATTTAGCTGAAAAAAAGGAATTCTTTAAACACACAGCGAAACTTCCACAGCTGGGTTGTTATAAAGCAAGAGAGAGAAAAAAAATTGTGACTTTGCAGGAAACCCTATCTTTCTGTTATGTCTGGCATCTGCTAATGGTGAGCTTGTTATATGGCTGATAATAGAACGGGAGATGTTTCATATTTTACAATGTGGGAAGAAAGTTTGTTTTTCTGGCTTATCTAGTTCAAGGATTAGGCTTGGGGTTTATTATATTATCAGCAACAATGATATAAACCAAAATAAAGTTACATGTACCAACAAAATCATGTTAAATATCTACCCTTCATCCCTCTTCTGCCTCCTGTTTTATTTGATTCACTCTGTGTTATGCATACAAACCTCTCATTCGGTCATTCTAGACCTGCCATTTTTCTCTTGCCTGCCAACCATCATTGCTGAGTTTCCCGCCACAGCTAATCACATGACCCACTTACCTTGTTAACCAACATGCAATCAGCATCAGAATACAAAGCAGAGCTATCAGATCATCCATATCATCTTGGCATTTCAGCCTATATTCTGTTCTGCTGCTCATCTGTCTATATAAAAGTAAAATTTCAATAATATGGAAACTACACTTATTTGCTTCCTTTTTCAGAGTTAAATGAGAGGATTAATATCCATTCCACGTCTTTCGTAAATTCTCCTACTTATGTTTGGCTTTAAGAGATGCATAATCTTAATTACACAGGTTAGCCTCCATAGTTGGCTTTGCTAGATTTTAATGCTATGCCACATTTCTTGAAATGTGATAGCGTCTCCAATTGTATAAACAAAAGTAAAATTTAAATAAATTTTATGCTCAAAACTGATTCCTTCTATTTCTAACAGTGAGTGACAGATTTCATTACCAAAAAGGTGTGACATGCATACAAGGAGTGTGCATTGCATGGACTTGTACACTGCTTCTGGCCCTAACATATTGTACTGTCAACTGAAAAGGATTATTTACCAGCAGAAGATGACATAGCCATGACAGAACATGGTGTATTGCATTTAAATAGCAAGTAAACTGTGTTTGACAGCTTAACACTTTGTGATTGTGTTGACTGTGCAACATTTTAACTTTCTACATTCTGTTGCAGTTCAGCATTACAATTATTACCTGATCTATTAAGAGGGTTTCATTTTCTGGAGTTTATTGCTATACAAGTAAAGTTTGCAAAATACTGGATGCAAAATGTTTGAGTATTTTCCATTATAAAATTCCTATTCTACAGGCATAGGATCTTACATTACTGTCCATGTCATGCAGATTTGTCACTTGTTCACATTTACATAATTAGCAGCAGTTGCTAAGCTTCTTATTTGTATAACCTTGACATGCTTACCTGGGTGTCAAAGTTCAGGTTAAGGATGTGGACCTCTGCCTTGTCCTCTCCGACGAAGCTGGTCCAACAGCCAATATGCATTTCTCTCACGTAGACAAAGGAGTTGTCATTAACCGCCACTGGATCACATGTTGGACTTGAGGCTGAAAGAACCCAAGTACAAATGGTTAAGCAGTGTCAGCGGCAAATAATCATGTTACAGAAAATTGTCTCTTGCTATGTACCTTAGCTTCCTGCATTATCTAGAGTTGTATGTCAAATGCCAAATATTGCAAATCACAGCTTCATCCAAAACAGTCCTGTCACACAGTACAGCCAAAAAGCCATTATATAACAGATAGATGAACCCAGGAATGTTACAGATTCCTTGTCCGAAAGGGGCTGAATTTGTTATTAGTCATTGTGAAAGCTTTTCCCTGGTCTCAGAGTATGGATGTAAAATATGTGGGTAGGACTACATTGTTTAAAAGCGGATCTGCTGGTTCACGTTTATCAGACGTGTCAGGATACCAGGCTGTAGTCATCCATCAAGCCTGCTCATTCTGCTCTCTGCTATGAGCCTGCTGTTTAACCTGGGGATCCATGTCTCTGGAGGCTGAATTAATCGGGCTGAGGCTGTGCGGTCATGAATGAGGTTGGGTATAAATGCCTGGTGTTTGACCTGGGCTGTGTGTGTGTGTGTGTGTGTGTGTGTGTGTGTGTGTGTGTGTGTGTGTGTGTGTGTGTGTGTGTGTGTGTGTGTGTGTGTGTGTGTGTGTGTTTTCTACTGTTTTAGATTAGAGTGAGTATGTGCATGCATTCTAACCTGCCTGAACTTGGCAGGGACAGAAATATTCTCAAGCAAACTTCCTCTTTCCTCAAGAAGAACAGAGGAGACAGAAAACAGTGTAAAGGGTCAGATGTCTTCTCCAACCCAATCAGGGACCTCTTTCCTGGCCCACCTTTTGCTGATTAGAGATGAAAGGGTCTGACTGGGGCATTATTGGCTTGTGGCTTAACTGTCTCTACTCTGGATTTACTCCTAAGGGCCAAACCTTAGAAGGCCTCCCAACCTCACAATGTCTCTTACAACTAATGGATTGGGACCTCAGGGGACCCCAGCAGCCAGTTCCACCAACTCTTCATAAGTTCAAACTTTACCTTGTCATAACCTAACAAGATTAAGAGCCTGCAGCCATGCTAACTTTGGAGCTGTACTTAGGTACAGTGGTTCTTTGATCTAATTGCTAACTTTGCCATGCTGAAGCTCGCAATTACAATGCTAATATGCTGATGTTAAGTAGGTGTCATGTTTACCATGTTCATCATCTTAGTTTAGCATGTTATCATGCTAATATTTGCTAATTAGCATAAAACACAAAGTACAGCTGAGGCTGATGGGAAGATCATAAGTTTTGCAGGTATTTGGTCATACACCAATGTATTGGACAAATTAAAGACTTGACCTGGGCGTGCCTCGATAGCCTAAGTCTTACAACACTAAAATGGAGTGATGACCAGAATCTGTATTTATAAGCATATCATTAGTAACTTTCAACAGAGCAGTTTCAGTACCATGGAGCTGGCAAAAGTCAGATTGAAATGGGTCAACAATGTTATTACTGTCCACTACTTCCAGTAGTTCTTGAGCAAAAGCCTTTTCAACAATTTTTGAGACAAAGGGTAATTTAGATATTGGTCTGTAATTATGAGGGAGTGCCAGATCAAGGCCAAGTTTCCTTAAAAGGGGCTGAATATAGGCTTGTTTGAAATAGTCTGGGAACAAACCAGAGGACAAAGACTGATTTACAATAGAGAGAAGACAAAAGGCAATGACTTCTAATGCCTCTTTGAAAAATCTGGGGAGTAGAGTGTCAATGCCACAGAAAGATGGGTGACACAATATCAAGCAGATTATTCTAGGAAATAGTAAATTCATTCAACAATGTAGGGGAGGCATCTAGAGAAGTTATACATGAGGTAGGGGGTATTATGGTGGCTTTGATACTCCTAACCTTCTTAACAAAATAAGTTAAGAACGTATCACAATCTTCAACAGAAGAGGCTGAAACAGCTGAAGGAGCAAGGTTTACAAGTCAATCAATAGTGCTGAAAAGAACTCTGGAGTTATGCTTTTTTGCAGCTATGAGGTTTGTAAAATATGTAAGTCTCTCTTTTTTGATTAATAAATTATAAGCAGACAATATCTCTCTCGTATGAAGGAGGTGGACTTGTAGGTTAGTTTTCTTCCACTTTCGTTCTGCTCTTCTAATTATCTTTTTAGATGGCGAGTTTCATCACCCAAGGTGATGGATTTGACTGGCACCTTGACCTTGCCCTAATGGGGAGAGATGCAATCTAAAACTGATGAACATAAAATATTAAACAGATCAACCAAGTCATTTACATCATAAAACCGAGTTAAGCTCTACACTGAGTAAAGAAAACAGAGGAAAAATTATCAGCAGATCTCTCATTAAGGATGCTAGAGTGAACTGTACATTTTGGGAAGGAGCAGCTACTTGGAAGGGCAATACTGAACAAGACAGTTTTGTGATCAGAGACAAAATCTTTCAAGGTGAAGGAGTTAACAGATAAACCCACAGTACAAACTAAATCAGGAGTGTGGCCTTGTTCATGTGTGGGATGTGATACATGCTGTTTCAGGTTAAATGATTCATAAATACTAGAAGGTATTATTGGATTTAGGGGGACATTAAATAACAATACAGCTGATGGGGGTATCACAACTGACTTTGAACATCAGCACTTCAAGGCTAGGAGGTTTCTCCACTGAGATGAGGCTTCATCTCAAATGTTTTTTAAGATCCACAGCAAGGCCACCTCCATGACCCGTGAGTCTGGGGGAATTAAAAAACATATAATTGGGGGGACAAAGCTAGGTGAAAGAACTGATGTCACTGGACCTAAACCAGGTCTGTGATAAAAATAGAAAATCCAAATTGTAGGTTGTAATAAAATTGTTTAAAACAATCTTGTTGAACATCTTGCATTTATGAGGGCTTGATTAACAGGCATGGTGAGACTCACTGGTTGAGGAGCAGCTGTGATTGGCTGGAGATAACAGATCTGATTCTTCTGATTAACATTCGGTTCCATGGCTCGAGGCTACTTTTGATTGGACAGCTTTACAGATTTTCCGAACAACATCTGTTTCCTAGATTTACATGTTACAAAAGTCTTTACCAGCTAAGACATTTCTTAAATTTAGTGGTGTAAACCGATTTAGTAAATCACTAGTTTGAAATTAACACTAGCCTGTTATTACCAAGAAATTAGGAAGACTTAATACAAAAACTTAATGAATGGATGGTGTCAGAATTACTCTGTCCTGCACCTGATCACTAGATAGGCATATCTACAGCAAGATGCATATAAGTAAAATACACCCAGGAATCCACCATGTATGCCTCGATCAGCTGCAAAATAGCTGTTGCTGAGACATATGAGAAACCAAGTGTGATATCATGACACAAACAACTAATTTAGTAAGCAATGTTGCATGACATACTGCTCCACTGACTTTTATGATGTATTTGGTCTGTTTACCCAGCCGGCCACAATCCCTTAGAGAGAGGGGATGTGGAGTAAAACAAGTGAAATGAGAAAGAAAGAGGAATACAGGGGAAAGGGTTAATAGGAAATGGCAAAGTTTGGAAGGTCAACAGGATGTGCCTTATTTAGAAGCGGCACTAATCAAAGACCTTCGTTGAGGCAATGTCATCACTATAGCAGTGGAGGAGGATGGACAGAGATAAAGATTTAACAGAATAGAAAGTGATGAATGCAACAAATGACTGCAAAAAAGGGGAGCTAGAACATCTTACATAATCAGTTCTTTCTCCTGCTTTTGATGCCCCCACAATGAAATTGGGTTGGTATTATGGACTCTTAAATTCATTTATTTGTTCATAACATCTGTGACTCATTTTAATTTGATCACAATTATGTCATTTTCAAAATTTCAGCTCTTAATTAGTTTGTCTCACACAATATCTCAGATGCTGCATATTAGAGTTTGTTGAATGTTTTGAAAGTAATCTTTGCTCCTTTATGGGGGAGTAATCTGACCACTGCATTTTTGTGTTATTTAATGGTCAAACCAAGGACACATTTGGAACTTATTAGGTAATGGGGGGAAGGGGGTGGTTGTATCATTTGTGGAACAACATCTTTACTGTTTCTTAGCGCTGGTCTACAGCTTCTCTTGCAAATCAAGATTGAGAGCCATCCTTGCTCCTTTGCCATTTCTCTTTACCTCCCTCACCCTGGAGGTCAAGGCTGGTTTCCTGTTATTCTGGCCCTCTGTGTTAATGTCTGTTGCTCAATATCCACATCCATAAAGTTATTTCTCTCTTGTTCTGCTGTGACAGAGTCAACGGCCCATGACTGTCACCCGAGAGGTCTTGGTATAAATCATAATGATTGCGTAAGAGTGTGTGTGTGTGTGTGTGTGCACATGCATGTGTCACTGGTCTCCTTTTTACGAGTCACCATAGGATATGAAGAACATTCATTTTGCCCTCTTGACCCAGGAAATGCCAATGGCCTCGCTAAGCGGTTTGCTGGTAAATGAGGTATAGAAGTACCATTCCTTTCCCTGTCTTCTTTATCTACTTATATCAGTCCCCTCCATTTTCCATTCCATGAGAAGACATGTTTATGGTTGTTGGTGATTTCCATTTAGATGTTAGGTATGAGGGGGAGATGTGAATAGAAACCATTAGGGAATTGGGGGGACAGAAAATGGCCTCAATTCATGAAAAGTGCATATAATCACATCTGATCTTAAACTTTGTTTGAATTCTTAGTGCAACTCATATTTAATGGGAATCAATCCATTTGCCCAAACAGACTAATTCCATTTATTTTTTGTTACATATTAACAACACTATGATCAAATGAATAGATTTATTTGGTACTTTTTTGTTTTACTGGGAACACAATATAGCTAACTATAATATTAAGACTAATGAGTGTGCAGCCAAAATCGATAATGAACAATTGGCAACTAGTGAAGCTGCTTTTGGAGAAAGGCAGAGAAAGACATCTTTGTGGACTATGCAAAAATCTGAGAGCGATTAATAAATGATTTACAGTATGATGCACCTAAAACCGGCCTCGGCAGTTCTCCTGAATATCTGCAGCACCTTGGAGCCCCAACTAACAAGGAGACAAAAACTACCAACTGGCTCCCTCACATGTCCAGCATCCATCTGCTCTTGCTTGTTTAACCTCCTGGGCATTCAAGAAAAAGATTGGAGACTGGTTCACCAAATCACAGACATCTGTTTTCCGCATGTATTCAACTGTGCATAGTACCATTAAGACAGCACCACTATTGTGACCATTGTAAGACATTTCATGATCAGCTTGACATGAATTATGTTCTGTTTCAATCACTCTGGTTTAATTCGAACTTCAAAAAGCCTAACCAAGCCTAACCAGGGGCAGTGCTCCCTGTTAAATAAACTAAATAAAAAAAATAAATAAAAACTTTATCATCCATTATGCTCTGGTGCATTTAATAAGGGTGCTGCACTTTGACAGTAATATTACATTATTGTTGTATTAATTATATTCATTCCCATATTTTGCTGAACAGAATTGAATAAAAGATTTATACATTACAACTAGGCTGACCCACAACATCCCAGTAATGGACTGGCCCTGAGAGCATCCAAGTATTCCCTCCATTGTTTCTAGGCTTAAATTAAAACACTGTAAAAATTTTATTAATTCCGGATGCCAACCTGAACCTCCTAAATTAAGTTTCACTGTCCACGAAGGACCCACATAATTATGTAGAGTGCACCATAGCTGCACTAGGGCCAATGACTGTGCTTGGGCGTTACTGGAGACTTTGAGGTGATTTATCATTATAGGGATCAAAGTAGCCCTACACACTGCTAACATCCTGTATTTCTCCTTATTCTACTTCTGCTTCTTCTCAGAAGAAATGCATGCAAAAGCTGTCAGATCTGTCTTGACCTGTTTGTAGCTGTGGCGCCTTGCTAGGTGGCGCACATGCACCACCCAACAAGTATACTAAACTTATCGAGAAGACTTTAACAATGGCCGAAAAATGTAAATGTGAAATGTATTACAAATGTTAAAGAATGTCCATGGATCCAAAAGAGAAAATTTATATTTTGAAAGTTAGGTGGACCAAATGACATTATATTTTTATGAAAGCTAAGAAGCTATGCTATGCTAAGTTAGGAAGTAAGTTTTCATAATGAGGGCACCCATGGAGACATTAGCAAGACAAAAGATGCTTTGCAGGTGCTGTGAGTGTACTGTGAGCAGTGCACTCAGAGCACCATCCCACAGTATGCTAACAGCCTATAATCCAACTTCAAGGTAGCATTTACCACATTGTTCCACACTCTGTTAACATTTTGGTAATAAGAAAAAATGCCTCTGTTTCAACCAATCCTATGAAGCAAACTGGAATTAGTTTTCTCTTTCTGTTGGAGGAGAGAAAGTGGAGAGCTGCAAGTAGAAAACCACAAGAGGCTGAGAGCAGAGTGGTGACAGACACCTTAAGCAAGGAGATTAAATTGTTGTCAGTACATGCTATTTACATACTCAGAAGTGGCAAAACAAAATTGGTTTCCTTAAATTCTAAACTATATACAGTACCAGTCAAAAGTTTGGACACACTTTCTCATTCAAGTGAATCAAAAGGTGTGTTCAAACTTTTAACTGGTACTGTATCTCACCAGTTATTCTCATATGAAGGTAGTTTTACTGTTGTCATTATCCAATGATTTTTGTCCTGTCCTGCCTCACTCTGTCACTAACAAATCATCACTTTCATGTGGTACAGTGTATTTTAGTATAGATGCTTTACTTCCTCTGTATATAAGCTACTTATACATGACAAAATTAGACAAAAAATAGTCACATTGTGTGCCCTGGAAATGAATCAGTGTGGCTCCTGACTGTCCATGACACCTCAAAAGCAGAACTACACACGTATGCAAAGTTCATTTTTAATAACTGACTGATTACCACTTCTTCTTTTGGACATATTCTGGAGTGTCAGCATGTCATCGGTCAGCAGAAATGAAAATGACCTTTACTAAAATTACAACTCACAGCATTCTGGGAATACAATGGGAATTTCTTAAGCTTTCTAAAAAGTCAAAGTACCAAGAAATTTGCTTGAGATTGTTTGATGTGATTTGCTGAGGTTAGGTTTTCCATATTTTGAGTGTTTGTAAATACATTTATCACTAATTTGCATTTATCACCAAGAATATATGTAATGAGTTAAATTTTGATACATTAAATTTTAAGACAAGGTTTGTAGTTACTGTTAATACTGTTTGTGTTAGCTAGCCAGTAGACTAAAGATCTCTAGAGCTGCCTGCCTGTGAGGAACACTGTTGCCTCAGTTTGAGCATTCATACTAACTAAACGTTGATTTAGATTAAAGGGATTGAGTACCTACAGCCCAATAACCAGCTGCTTCTTCCCTTACTTCAGGCGAGCGAGCAGGCCAGCTTGATTTCATGCCGTCTTTCATGCCCTCCCTCATTGTAAGTCACTGTGGACAAGAGCGTCAGCTACTTGCCTAGAGTCTAGATGCAAAACGAAGACTTGTAGAACTTGTAGCCAAAGAGCACGGCTGCATTTGAAAGAGAAAAAAGAACAGAAAGGGAAACCCTGACAGCAGACAACGTCAAGACCAACTGTCTCCCCTGGTCCCCTGGGATAGAGTAAACTGTTTGTGTCCAGGGTCGGGCGACGGAGTCATGATGGGGAAGGGGGAGGGAGGGGTCAGCGGCCCAATCATAGTTAGTCGGACAGGGAAAAGGGAGCTTCAAGGCTGGCTCAAGTCTCTCTCTCGACTCCACAATCTCACACACACACACACATACACACACACCTATTGTCCCAGCGTTTCCGCAACTGCAGATTGAGGCCTGACCATCCACAGGAAGGTAAACAAGCTCTTATCAGTAGTCTGCAGGGGCCTGCACTGTCCCCTGGCCTCTCACCCCTGCATACTACACATTACACACTCCATACAACACACAAGCTTCCTTACCATCTCACCTCCCTCTCCTAAGTCCTGAAATTCTATCAAAAAAATGTTGTGATTAGTCTTGCCTTAACACTTGTTGTGTGTGTGCCTGTGTGCCAAACTTTGCAAGCTCCAGTGTTTGCTGGAGAGGAACTGAGGATGTGATAGCGGGTCTGGAGACAGCCTGTCTTCACACTAGCTCTGTTTACACCTCTGGGAGCCATTTGTCCGTCGTCTCATCGTTGTCGGAAGCCAGCAGAACAACAAGTCCAACAGTGGCGTATGGAAGGTCTATGGCTCACTTCCTCCGTTTTTCACTCACTCACTTTATGCCCTGTCTGCTACTAGTAATTAGCTATTCCATATAATTTGATGCAGATCATTTGATTGTATGGATAGTAGCTGCAGGCATGAAAAATATATAATCATATACAGACCCTCAGGTTATCTGTTATATTCCAGACACCATCAGTTATTGAGTTTGCCCCTTCTATTTGCTTATGCGGCTACTTTTCCACCAGTAACACTGAAAGAGCACTAGCAAAACACAATTAATCATCTGAGTGTTAATTGGTGGATAGATAAACTAATTTAGCAAGTTTCATGCTAACTGCATGCAGCCAAAGCAGATTGAAGTGTTAGTTTCATTGCACAGTGGTTGCTCCCAATCATTCAAGATTGATGTAGCTTTGCACAACATATGCTTCGTGTAGAACCAACAGAGATTAGCTTGTTTTTCTTGACTGATTTTTGCCAGTAAATATTAATGTGCTCTGATATGAGGGCGGCATAGCAATGACGGCTCTGATTTTTTTTTTTTTTTTTAATTTTGACATATTTTAAGTGAGTGAAGTTAGAGGTACAAAGTGTAAACAAAAAGGTTGAAACACCATCAAAAGTGCAAAATACAGCATTAGAGAGTGTATCACTCCAAAAAATCATTTAATATTCCCACATCAACCACAACAACCACATCTAACATTTGAATGTTTTCTGATGCTGTTAAAAGTTTATTGACATCAGTGATACTTATCTATAGTTCAAAGACTTCAATTATGCTGTCTATGTGAACAAAACTGTAGTTTATGTGTCTCAAAACAATTGCTGGGCCTCTAAGAACATGAAATCTTTTGAATAAGCAGAATCTCTAAGAGATCTATGAGACGGCTTCAAGTGCAAGACTTCATTTTCACTGTTAGCTAATGGAAGTGTCTCAACTAGGGAGAGTTGTTTGACAAATGTAAGTTTATTCCCTCCAGCGTGAAAAGATTATTAAGTATCCTGAGTATGGCTGCTGGATTTGTTGTAGTTATAGTACATGAGCAGATTTAAATAATCTGTCAAATGTCTCAAGGCTTTTTCTTTGAGTCACATTCTGCTTTCTGACATATCAGAAATATAAGCAAATGAAAAATCCAGTGTCCAAATCCAGTGAGGATTCTTCCTATCACATCAAACATACAGACATCCTGCACAAATACACACATATACACACACAGACATCAGAGAGAGATTTCAGCTCTCTAAATACAGATTGACCAGTGTGGCACCTGAATCAACAGGAAAACTACCCACCCAGTGCTTGAATCCAGAGGCTCTGCCATGAAACAACACTCAACTGCAAGCTGCACATTGTAAAGCACAGATCACTTTAGAAATCAGGTTATGTCTATGCAGAAAGATAGTATGTTCTCTTAAAGAAAATTGCCAAGAACTTAGCATGAATAAATTGCATTAACATTCTCTAAAATGTTATTTGGGATAAATATCAATTCCACAAATGATGATGTTTATTGGAATATCATTTAGGCCGAGAGAAAAGTTCAGAGCAAAAGGCTCTTCCTTCATGCAAAAACATGATATGAAGCATTTTTAGAACATTTTAGCTGAGAACATTTTGTTCATGATTGTTCTGTCAGGGAGGATTAAGGGGCTGATTCTGCCCAGCATAATAATATCCTCATCAATTAAAGTCACTTGTGAATAAGGTTTTAGTGATATTAATGTCTATATTGTAAAATAATTTCTCATTTAGCCAGAGATCGGAAGCCCCCCTAGAGTTTCTTTGACCCTTTTTTGAGCACTTTTGACTTATTATAGGTGACTAGTCATAGGTAGGTCAGCAGTATGCCCTCCAAATTCCATCCAAATGTACAGGTACATGTCCTGTGTTTGTGCAGACCCCACGGTTGACCATGGGCAGACAGACCTAGAGATAAGAGTGCATAATGCCATGCCTTATCTGCACAGACAGCAGGCATGTTGACATGGGCACAAGTGGTCGCCATGCTGACGAGGCATTTATCTCACCCACTACTAATGAGCCATTCAGTGCTCATGCAACGGCATAATGAAAAGCATTGGTGATGTAAAAGAGAAATTCAGACACACCAAAGAGCCAGTATCTGAAATCTATATCATTAAAAGTGGTGATATACCAAACACCCCTACTTACATTATTTATAATCAGGCTTGGTGCTCGTGTTGGAGATGGCAATTAAAGCAATGCTGGAATGCCATTTTAACCCAGTTATATAAATAACCCAAAAAGTACAGTGTTTTCTGCAAGGGGTTACTGCTTAACAGCATTTACAGGGGACTGGATCCTCTCAACACAAGAGCAGGTAATAGATCAGACATATCAGCGCTCAAAACTGAAAACAGACTTACACTATATGTCATTCTATTGTCATGTTTTTCTTTTAGATTCCTACATATCATCATTTATATAACCAGTAAGTGGACGTCATGTGGGAACAAACAGAAGAGAGGAACATAGCATTAGTGTGGCTCCCTTGCACTGCATTCTGTGTTCAAACAGAGGAAAAGCAAGGCAGGCAGAAATGGATTGTTATTTGGGAGGGGCATAACATTGAAGGAGATTGAAATCGGTCTGAGGCAGCGACAAGTGGTCGCGTCTCCCTGCCACCCAGTCTGACTGCAGGCAGAGCTGGCTCACTCCAGTAAAACAGGGGAAGTGAACTGTTTTGACTCTCAACGCCATTTTTAACATGAGGGGCTTTTTTTTTATTCTACTACAGCATGCCTTCCGAGAAACCTTTGTCATCTCTTTCCATTTTTTTTTTCTTTTTAAATCCCTGACACGCCATTTCTGTCAGCCAACAAATTTCTCTTTTTTGTGTTTTCTTTATGTATATTTCTCACTTTCTCTTTTGCCTAATTACTCAAAGTCTTACATTTTCACTTTTTCTAACTTACAATTTAACTTGGTCTTCATATCTCCCCCTTTTTTTATCTCTGTCTGGTCCCTTTTCCTATCTCTCTGTCTTTTTAATCCCCTATTTACTTCTCTTTCCCCACATCTTCCTTCTGAAGCAGTTATCTGCTCTTTTACAGTCACAGAAATTTGACCCCCCACTTCCTCACTGTCTCTATGAAAGGCTCTTTATGAATTCTGTTATCTCTGTCTGTCTGTCTGTCTGTCTGTCTGTCTGTCTGTCTATCTGTCTGTCTGTCTGTCTGTCTGTCTCACTCTCTTTCCCTCTTTAAGATCCATTTTCAGACAGCCCTGCCTCGTTCTCCAGGGGCTCGCTAATCACTTTTGTACTTTCCTACAGCCCGTGGCGGGAGACTCTGGGGTAGGCAAAATCCAGCAGGAGGTCTGGCAGTTAACATCATGATGCCTGGCTCCCACTGGGAAAGTTGCTGCAGCATGGGGCATATTGAACACTATTTCCCTGCCAGGAAATGCTAGGCACATAGTGGATAAAACCCCTAAATACGAAGACTTCAGTTGGACGCATCGATAATTGTTTATGAGTCCAACTGCTTCAGTCAGTTTAAGTGGTAGCGGTTATTGTGTTTGCCCTTATAAAGTGGTCTGGAAACAAAATTTTGAAAATCTTTTCCTACAAAACTACCTCCCATGTAATAAGCAGCTAGATAGACAGAATCTGAGAGCTTCCATTTCTTGGAAGTCTTTCAAAGGCAGGTCAGCCAAGCAATGCTACCTGGGAAAAATATGTGTATGCTCAAAATTTTTAATTTAAAAGCCTTACAGAAAATAACTCTGATGATGTCATTAGGGGTTATCTCAGTTTGGGCTTGGAGACTACAAATTCATAACAGAAAGCATGTGTTACAAATTGAGTGTGTGAGCCTGGTGTTTATCAGGCAGAGAAGGTGTATTAAAAGACACTATCAGGTTGCATTGTGGGAAATATACATGTTTTTGGGACAATCTGTCACTTGTGAGTCTGCCAATTTTATAGAAGAACCTAATTATTAACCTCTACATGTCCTCTAAATACATGTTTACCTCTGTAAACATGTATTTAGAGGACATGTATATTGCCTAGTCCAGATGTAGCAAGTGTTATAAGGTCCATAAGGAAAGGTGCCAAATTAAAAACTCCATGAAATGCCTTTAAACAACATGATTGCAAGAAAGTGTTGCATTGTGGTAGTGCACAAGACTGGAACAATCAAGATTAAAAAAAGAATAACGTCAAAGCAAAAATGGAAAAGAAAAGAAAGAAGGAAGGAAAGAAAGAAAATGCAAGATTTTAGTGTGTTTTATTAAAAAGGAGGGACTCAGCTGACTTAACGTAGAGGGAGAACAGATTCCCCCTTTGCAAAGGCATCACCGCCTGCATGATCTTGGCACAAACAAATACCATGACTAAGGGGATTTAGACAAATTGTGGCACCACAGGTGCTAGGAGATAAACCCGTAGACTGGACCATGTAAGGGATTCAAAACAAACAGCAAAATTTTAAACACAATTAACCTCACAGGGAGGCAGCGTAGTGAAACTAAGACCAGTGTGATGTTGTCTGTTTTACTGGAGCCTGACAGAAACCTGTCCAGAGATTATGGACAAGCTGTAAACAAGAAAGAGAGGGCTGACTGATCCCAACATATAAGAAATTCTAATAATCAAGGTGTAAGAGGAAAGCATGGGTGATTTTAGGTTTGAAAGGCAGTGGTTGATCCTGAGCTGATGAAAACAGGATCTCACAACCAGACTTATCTGTATGTCAAATTTTAGAGTAAGATTAAAAGTCCTGTCTGGGTTCTTTCTCCTGTAGCTTAAGAAGGGCACAAGAAACAAAGTCTTGCAGGCTTAACGAGATAACCACATTTTTTACTCTGTTTTAGTCGAAGAAGGCTTTGAGCCACCCGGCATTTTACATCAGCAATACAGTTTTTAAATTGAGCAGATTGGTCAGATAATATGATTTTAATGGAAGGTACTGTACCTCGGGCTGCAACAGTACTGATATTTCAATCATGTGGCATAAGAACAACCTACAGTAACAGTGTGTAAATGTGTCAGTGAAACATCTAGGATTACACAGCAGTGTATAACCACTCAAGTATTATAGTACTGATTAAATGTACAATGTCACTTCATCCATTGACAGTTACCATACTGCATTTGTCCAAAGGCAAATAAATGCATGAACACAGAACACAGTCCAAGGCGGTAAGCTAAGGAGTAATTAAGTTTCCAGTGTCAGGAAATGAAGTGGATAAGTAAGTATATACACTCACAGGCCACTTCATTAAGTACACCTGTGCAATCTAATGCAACCCAATTCAACAGCTCTGCCATAAATTCTACTTTTACGAAGCTTATACATTTTCAGGTTTTTGTTGACATTGTCAGAAAGGTGATAATCCTACTTAATGTTTATTATTGAGGTTGTAGTGGGTGTTGATGATGTACTGGGGTGCGTTATATTGAATTGTGTTCCTAATATTTTGCCCACTCCATTAACATACATGAGAGGGGAGCTCATCCACTTGCTCTACTGGGTCACTTAGCAATATTATCTATCTACTGTATAACTATAGATTTATATACTTGGAGTGTTTGGTTTACTTTTCCTGTGAGTTTAATAGCTGCTGCAGATTCGAAGCATGCTTCAGACATCACAAATGATTTAATCAACCTGATATCAAGGAGCTGAAGGAAGGGTCAAACATATAAAAAGTTTAAATACGGCTTAAGAAAAATTGAGCTCAAGTAAAATACAATATACCATAGCCTGAAACTGGCGAAGTGTGTCTTGGGATTTGTTGCAGGCTGCAGGCTATTTTTGATTTACTTTTACTTGTGTTTACTTCTTCTTTGTGGAACTTTCACATTGTGTCTGCTCCCACAGTGACTCGCAGCTGGCGAGGATGCTATTAAACAAACAGACTTCAAATCACAGTGAATATATCGGTGATTTATTTTTCACAGCACCTATTCAGTCTGGGAATGTGCTAAATTTGATTTTGTATGGAATGTACTGTTGGTATTAGTGTGGCTGATATTAAGGCTTGATTTGTTTAACAACAGCACAGTACCAAGCCCAGGAGTCAATGTCATAGCAAATGACCAATTAATATGCCAATACTGGACTATATTATATACTTTAATGATGAATAAACAATGCTTGAGATGGAGCAATCATCACATCATGCCAATGTTTGATTAATGCTTCAGCATTCAGTACAGAGCACTGAGAACAGTGTTGCAGCTCCCTCTGGGTACCCTCCTACAGCTGCTGTAGAAGATGCAAAAATAAGTGGAAGAGAAAACGAAAATCCTTGGAACCTCTTAAAGGAAAGAAAAAAATTGATAGCGAATACAGGACTATGTGTCACAGTGGCAATTAAGGCTGAGCTAAACAGCTCCTTACAGACTCCACCAGCAGACAGCGAGACAGATCCCCTGCGGTGGAAGCTATGAGGTCAACTCTCCACAGGTTTGCCAGTTGGCCAAAAAATACCTCTGTATCCCTGCCATCAGCACCCCTGCTGAGAGGGTGTTTAGCACTTGTGGCAATATTGTGATTTGTCATACAGTAGGTCAGCACGGAAGCCAGATTCAGGGAACAGGCTTGTTTTTCTGGCACATAATCTTAACAGTGATGTATGCTTGGCAGGGTTGTTATGCTTTATCTAAAAAGAAAGTTAGAAATGCCAGTTTATTTTTTTGGTTTATTGTTTATAGACTCCAGAGTCTGAAAAAGGTTATCTTGCACCTAAGTGTTTATTTCACCTTCAAGTGCGGCATTGAAAAATGAATGAGAACACGATTGTTTTGCTGACAGTTAATGTTAAAACTGTAATACATAGTGGCAGGTAAAAAAAAAAAAAGTTGGCTATTAAATGATTCTGGTAACAACGAGTTTATATGTTTTTTTACAGCTCTGAGATACTGCAATTTAGTACTTAGATAGGCAGAGTTTTAAATGATGCATTGTCTAAAACTGTGATGTGAAATAAGAGATTCAACTATGTCTTCTACCTGGACAAAAAAATATATATGTGAAAATACTTTGCTTAACATGATGCACTTTTGATATTAATATTTTTAAATTCAGATCAGTAGGTTTGAAACAGTATATTAAAGCTGCACAAAAGGGGAATACTAATCAAATAATAAATTATTTAGCATTGTTTTCTTAATTAAAAACCATGTGGGCACCTCTAATGCCAGACTGCTGCAGGGAAGTGAGACCCAAACACCTTGAAGCAGCAATGCAGAGCACCGAGTCTGTGGCTGGACTATGGCCTGAGGGCGTAGGGAGGGTTTCGGCTCCCTTTGCCACCTTGTAGGGATTACAAGTTCGAATTTGATATAGGCAGCCACAGGCAGCCAGTGGAAGGACTGACAGAAGGTGTCAACAGAGGAGGATCACATAAAATCTACGAATGCCCATGTTTACTTGTTTCTTGTGTCTCGACTGTCTATAACAAAAATATTCTTTTATCGATAAACCCTGCAAAACTGCACAAACAAATGGTTCCCATGGTGACTTAACGGTTCAATAGTCTGAATACAAACTGGCACTACACAGGTTTTGAATTCAGCTCTTGTGTCATTGTATTTTTCTCCCTACTCTAATAAAATATTGTGTAGTATGTAATCCTTGAGTAAGGAAAGTGGGCTTAAGGATAAATAATCATTCAAACCAAGAGACTCGAAAACAACTATTTTGCACATAACCTCTGTATAGACCTGTGGTAAAATCATGATTTACCGTGCAAGAAAAACAACAGAGGAAAGAGTGCTCTTTTATGTTTTCAGAATGAAATGACGCCAGAACAAAACCCCCATGACAGGACAATGTTAATATCTGCCTTTGAACTTTAGGTTGACAGAAATATGCCCTGGAGGCTAAAAATCCACTCAGCTCTGTGTCCTGTGGTCTGTTGTCTAAGGTTGTGCACTTTTCAATGCAATTTTTAGTAAAGAAATCCATTCACTTACCAGAAACTGCAACAGTGATACACAGAAGCAGGGCAAACAGCGCCATGTGACCCTCCATCTCTGTTAATTTTAAGTTTCAGGTGCTGGTAGAAGCTGAGTCTGGGTCTCTGGAGTGTGAGGATGGATACTCGGGCAGTGGTTGAAGTGTCCTTGTCCAATGGCAGAGCTGCAATGACTGTGGCAGCGGAAGAGCAGACAATTCTAGTCTTAAAAGGTTGAAAGGTCAGGGGAAAAAAAGACGCCAGGAATCAATAAGAGGATGAGAATTTTCGATAAGGACGTGACTAACTGCCAATCACATGCAGGTCACTTAATACCCGGCATACGATGTCAAAACAAGTATTGTATGCAAATCTATCTCCTGTTATCCAAGACTGTGTCATGTAAAGGTTATAAAACACATTCTCTGCTCCTGCTGGATACACAAGATCAATATTAGCCTATCTATGACCATAATATTAAAAATGCTGCTCTTTGAATGAATGATGCTACCTCTATGTTACTAGATAACGAAACAAAATCAGTTCAATATAATAACTTAGGACCCATAAAGGACACTGGTCACTTACACAATTTGTTCTGTTAACATAACCCTGATGGTGTTGTTAAAATGTCTTGAATTCCTTTAGTAGGATGACAGGATTTTCCTCCTGAGGACAATCCCACAATATTTCTCTCCGTCTTCCTGGTGCACAATGAGGGTCTGAACCCAAGGGTTATCTGCTGGTCACTAACTTCTGGCCGACTGTTTCAGGAAGCACTACTGCATCGCTTTCTTTAAATAATATCACAATGCCGAGATCAGATAAGCAGGAGACTGCTCTTGTTATATGATTCATATAGAGGGAGAGGAAGAGCCTGTATAAACTGTTTATGCACTTCTAAAGGGAAACAAAAAAAGTCACGTTATTTCCCTGGACTGCAGTTTTTACTATGAGAGAACAACGTCTTTATCTATCGACGTGAATACAAAAAGTGTATTTTAGAAAGAAATCAAATGGGCTTAAAAAGCATCCATTGATAAACGTTCTTAATGGGGATTAATGAGACGAAATAGTAACATGGAAAGTAGCCTAAAGATCCTTTACAGTCGACTGTGCGCCTCCTTTTTGACCATAACTACTTTATTTCGCAACTCTACTGTTAAGAAACATTACAGCACTTTATATCGCTATCTGACCGTAGTACTGACATACAGAGAATCAAGGGAAGAGTGTGGGCTATAGGTTATCAAGGAAATACAACTGACCACGCAAAACTAAGAAAATATGGAAGTAAAAACAAAGTTATGAAACTCAAAACTTACTTTTAAAGTAGGGTGGATTTCTTGAATTAGGTATCAGGCTTTATAATCCACGAGCGAGGATGTGGCTGCGTTCAAGCGATGTAACGGTGTCAGGACTTTCCAAACTTTTTGTGTCGCCTGCCTGGGCGGTGCAGATTTACTTTTGTACCCCTCCCACCGACCTTTTCCCCTCTAGTACGCGCTGGACGTGCTATACAGTCGTCTTCTCTGTTCCACGGAATGAAGTACGTGAATCTCAGTGAGAAAAAGTTTTAGTACACCTCAATTTTTCCAATTGTTATTGAAATTTACATAGTTTCATATCTCAATGTATTCTGAATTTAAAGCATGGAACCAATATACAATTGGAGATTAGAAAAGAAATAATAAAATCTTTCTGTTTTGACAAAATTTTATATAATTTTTACTCGTGGCATTCTTTCTACAATGGAAATCCAATATTGTTCTGAAAGTTATTCCCAACATTGTTACAGAAGTTAAATGTGTTGCACTGTCAGGATGCTCTGCTTTCACCCTTCTGTCCAGTTCATCCCAAACCAGCTCGATGACCGTTATGCCGGCCACTTCATGATATGAAGCCTACCGTTTTGTTCTTTTTTTTAACCCTCCTAATGTGTTAGAAAAGGGTTTACTCCTTTAGTGTTCACGGGTCAAATTTGACCCATGTTTGAATTCATTGACAAGCACTGAAAAAAACACTAGGCCTACCATCCAGTAAAAATGTTTTACCTGCTAAGTGACTTATTATTCATCAATAACCATTATATATATATATATATATATATATATATATATATATATGTGTGTGTGTGTGTGTGTGTGTGTGTGTGTGTGTGTGTGTGTGTGTGTGTGTATATATATATATGTATGTATATACTTACTTTGGTATTTTATGTACCCTAGACCACATACACTTACCACTTACCACACTTACCACATACGCTTACCACAACTTACAATGTACAAATCGTTTTTAGTTTAAAATAGGCACAATTTATCTAATGTATTGCTTATGGTGAACAGAACAGACAAATAAGACCATGAGATGATCTGATAAACAAAATAATTCCCAAAATAACTTGTTTATGTTTTCTTACACGTTAAAAATGTAACTACCTGGAAGTAGGGCTTTTTATAACGTTATTTTTCAGCTTTTTGGTAACCTAAGCTTTTGTTGTTGTTAAATGGTGTTCCTAATATCTTGTCCACTCAATTAACATACATGAGGGGGGCAAAATATTAGGAACACCTTTCAATACAATGCACAGTACAATGTCAACAAAAACTGAAGATGTATGAGCTTTGTAAATGTAGAATTTATGGCAGAGTTGTTGTATTGGATTGTATTGGAATGCATAGACGTACCTAATGAAGTGACCAGTGAGTATATACAGACAGATGACAAATTGAAGGAAAAACTGGCACAGGTCTGAATGCTTGACCCCTACAGTGAAGGGATCTGGTGGCTCTGTTATGCTGTGGGGGGCTTTTTGCTGGCATGGTTTGAGTCCACTTGTCCCCTTAGAGGGAAGAGTCACTGTAAATCAATACAAAGTTGTTCTGAGTCATCACCTTTATCCTATGATGAAACATTTCTATCCTGATGGGAGTTGTCTCTTCCTGGAAGACAATGCCACAATTCATAGGACACGAGGGATCACTGAATGGTTTGATGAGTATGCAAAATGATGTGAATCACATGCTATGGCCTTCACAGTCACCAGATCTCAAAGCAAATGGAACACCTATGGGATAATTTGGACTGACATGTTAGACAGAGCTCTCCACCACCATCATCCAAACACTAAATGGGGGAATATCTTTTTGAAGAATGGTGTTCATCAGCCTTGGCATTGATTCTACAAATCTCTGGAACTCTTCTGGAGGGATGAACACCATTCTTCAAAAAGATATTCCCTGATTGACTGGGAGTGAAAGATGCTTTGCTGAAACATGGTGCAAAACACAAAAACAAAAAGAGATCTTTTATGTAATTATGAGAAGTGTAAGCAAGGAAAAAGACATCACCTGCAATAATCTCATGCTGCGAGCTTGTGAGCAAGAGCAGGGGGATGTTGACTGCAGCTCATTTAATGGCCATAGATGTCACTAATGAGAGGGAATTTCAGATTCCTACATACAGAACCTTTAAAGGTGCTGGTAGGTGATTTTTTATTCATTTATTTTTTCTACAGATGTATGGTTTCCCCTGCTTCCAGTAATCCTAAACTAGCTAGGTTAACCATTTCTCCCTAGCTGTAATTTGGTTTGCTACCAACATACTGTAATTATTCTAAATCCTTTTGTAGCATTATTGAAGTGTAGTCTATATACTGTATGTCTGTTTTTCTTTTGTGCTGCTCTTTTTGCTCTCCCTGTAGACTTTTGTGTGGAGAGTTGATCTGATGGGATGATGACTCCTCTGAGTCTGTTCAACAGCTACAGACAGGATGTCGTGTCTACACCTTGCTTGGGTCTATTTTTCCTTCACAAAGTAGTGGTGCTAATGGTGGTATCCAAAGATAAATGCTGTCCCTCCAAGACGCTTTTGCTTTTTTCTCCTTCTTAAGTTTGATCAGGATAAACCAGTAGACCCTTTTCACTACATACATTTTGACTTGTCAAAGCAGGTACAGCACAGATGGAACTAATGATATTAATGGTTTCTGCTTTCCATTTTGGTGAGCCACTTTCAGGGAAATGAATGGAATAGAGCCATAGAGTTGCAAAGTGGGAAGTAAAAATGAAATGAAACTCTCCCAGTGAAAGATTAGCTGCGTTAGACAATATCTGGTTCTCGAAGGTACAAGACTGTGTACATAAAAATTTCAAGATAGAAGTTAACTATGACTCCCAAGGAGCATTACAGCAAGAAACAGCCAATCACTAGGCTTAAAATTCAGATGTACAGAAGCTAAAGATTATGATGGTGAAAAAACAGATTTTACAGTCTTCAGCGTGAATAGGTTTACTTTTCATTTCTGGGACACTTTTGAGTGAATTCAGCAACTATGGCTATTGTTTACAACTTTGGCAATGAAGATCATCTGATTTGCACCCATAGCTTCTTCTCCATAGCAACGGGGGCCGAGGCTCATGGGTACTATAGTATTCTTAGCCGTCCATCATGCCAAAATCACGGACATGTGATTTCTCAGAAATTAAGTTGAAATAATTGAAACTGGTGGTCGTATCATTACATTGTCCGAGAGAGTCCTGAGTTTCTATGTTCAGTATCATTGGGGAGATTGTTTAAAGAAATGTTTGAAATGGGAATACAGAACAGGGAAAAACACTCCCACTTCGCAACTCTAATGTCAATGTTAGTATTATTTACACCTGTGCTTTTCTAGTCAAAATGTCTGCCCAACATGTCCCTGTGAACAGATCCATTGCTCTATAATAATGTCACACTATTTCCTCTTTGCATTATTACCATGGCCACTAGAGGGCTTTGTTACTTGTAAATATGTCATATTTTGGACATTTGCTGAAACAACTGCTACATAATCCTTTTATTAAAGGCCTTTCACACTCACACAGGTGTTTTCAATCATTCTGATGATTAGAGCTCTGTCTACGTTGAAACTGGGAATAGCTATGTAGGGAACTGTGTGACATCATCAAGACTGGGCCTGAAATCACTCCCTACAGAGCACCACATTTACTGTCCAACATTTTATGTGTCTGAATCCAGAGTGTGAAATTCATGCTCTGTATAGCTAGTGACCTCAGAAAATCCAACAATGATGTGAATAAAGTAGTGTCCAGATCTCACAATGCAATGCCCTGTATTTCAAAGATAAAAAAAAATACTATTGTTCAGCTCTACAGCTGTCAGTGATGGTGTAAAATGAAAATGAGTCATTGGTGTCTGAATTATTATTATCATATAGAGTAAATTATTTAGTATCTGTATGTAGAGAGTAGTAAATGCATGAACAAGGGAGTGGTTTCACATACAGCTCTAATAAATTATAAAGGTGTAAGTTTAACGACAGGAGAAAGAACCAGATGTCAATAGGCCTTTTGCACAGCTGTCAAACATTTTGAATTGTCATAGTAGGAAAAGCACAGGTGTTACTGATAACATTATCACTGGTTTCATTCTTTTCAAATGTCCCAGTAAGACTTGACAGTGAACCAGCATGTACAATAGCAGCGCCAGAAGCAGCTAAATGGAATTCAGCCATTGTTAATTTTATCATTTACACTTGAGCTTTTCCAACTCATGTCAAAATATCTTCGGTTAAATAAGCCTGTCAACCTGTACATGCACACACAGTCCTGAGAGGAGGCCTAATCAGCGAAAATAAGTGAAAACACCTGCATGGGTGAATAGGCCTACAACTGAAAGCCAGAGCCACACACAATAACAAAAGATTTTTATTTCGAATTAGGTTTGTTTTTGTTTTTTTGTTTGTTTGTTCTTTTGGTATTCGGCATATCAAAATATCTTATAATCTTTACTTCATCCTGGTCAAAGTTAAGAAAGAGAAAAAGAAAAAGCATCTCTTGAAGAAACAGCATTTATCTTTAGCTACTGCACCACCGCTATTTTGTGAGAAAAAATAGACCGGAGCAAAGAGTAGACAAAACATCCTTTCTGTACTGAACAGACTCAGAGGAGTCATCATCCCGTCAAATCAACAACTCTCCACACAAAGTCTTTGGGCAGAGCAGTGAAGCAGCAAAACAGAAAAAAACTGACATATAGACTACAGTTCAACAATGTCAGAAAAGCATACAATAGTGCCGAAGAAAAAAAAAAAGTACACAAAGTGCTACTCTTTCTGTCTAGCTCTGTTCCCCTTTCTCTCTGTGTTTTGGCTCCATACAGTACGTGTGTCATGTCTTTTAGGTATTAACTGCAGCGCTATTATACTAACAGAACAGCAGAAACCAACTCTATCTTCTTCCATTTTCACTCCAGTGAGAAAAGTCAGTCAAGTTGCTTGGTTTGAGCTGCCTACTTCATGTTTGCTTATTTTTGTGGATCACATGACTTTTGTATTTGCTTATAATTTGTAATGAGGTGAGATTACTACCATAGGCCTCTAGGGGTTTTCTAAATCTCACCTGCACAATTTGTTTCTTCTCTTTTGTTGTTGAGTTTATGCTGCTTTGTTTTACTGTGCAAATAAAAGAAAATAAATAGAAAAAGTTATTTACAGTTAAATTTGTATCCAGATATTTTTTTGTAAATGAAAGGAGTGTTTGAAATGAAGCATGTGTCTTTTCCTATATACTATGTATGGAATTTGTGATTCAGGAAAACACTGTACCTGCTCATCAGAGGAAACCTTATAGAAACTGCTTTCACACACTTTGTGCCTGTATATCACAAGCATGGCAAATGGTATCATGAACACAAGGTGTTCATGATATAACTGGGTTTATGCTGTTGATTTTGATATGTAAGAATATGATGTGAAACAATGTCACTGCTACTCTGATTTGAACTCTATTGGCATTCTCAACCAGGGCAAGTGTGAATATTTTTTTAGTTGCAGAAGTTTGAGAATTTAATTAATATATCTGCCTCAATCATTTTAAATTGAGCTCCATGTGCACTTCAACCGTAGACATCCTACTGGCCTAATCTACTTAATCCATGATTAGAGATCACAAGTGCTTAATGACTAGCTGGGTTAATTGACATGTTAGAGTGCTAAAAATCCTACAGTCCATTGACAGCAGTCATACACAGAGCCTTGTTTTCTAAGAGCAGTTGATATTCTGCTTATTGACTCTGTGACTCTGCTTTGACCTCATTCCTTCAGGCAGCATAGACAAAGAAATGCACATGGGACACTACACTAAGTAGAGATAAATTCACTCTACTTTGTGTATATTCTGTGTTAACTAAATTATTGCAATCCTCTAGAAGTTGACATGACTTGGCTGAGGCGTATTATGTTACAGAAGGCATTCATTTAAGGTACTCCATCACATCTGAGGACACTTCTACAGTAGCACTCTCTTTCAATGGCTTTCCTTTTTATTGGAGCCAACTACCCACACCCATCCATGAGTAGTGTTTCAATAACAGGAAACAATCGGCCATCGTCTTTCATCACAGGTTGACGCTGGTTCCCGCACGGTGCCACTGGGTCTCTGTGGTGCCAGCCAGCCAGCGCGCCGTAGTCCATAACAGAGGAGAGAGAGAGAATAAAGTGATCATTTCCTTATCGTCCTCCAGGGGTGGATCTGACGCATGGCCTTGCACTGGTAATATCCGAGGCTGACCATATGACCAGAAACCTGTCAGCCTTACAAAGTCATTTAATATACATCTACAATCCCAGCCCACTGATTGACATGGCCCTCATCGCGGAAACAACCCATTTGCAAAATCATATTAAACTTTTGAATGTAATTCATGTTTTTTTTTTTGCTGCAAGCGCAGTTAGGATTCAGTTAAGTGAGTGGTCTCTCTAATTTTACACTGCAGCCACAAAGCCACATGTAATTGTTGTGACGTGCTAAAAGGCAGTTATTTTCTCAGCAAGCAGGCCATGTTTTAAACTCTACATGTCCTGTCTCACGCCTGGAGGGATTGCTGCCTGGCAGCCCAGACGGTTCCCATGAGATACTGCATGTCTATGTCACATTTAGCCTATCAGCCTTCTAATAGAACTCTAAAGAGTAATTGTAATTTCTGGGCTATTCATGTAGTTCATTCCTGGGCTGTTTGTCTTTATTGTATTAGTGCAGTCATTATTATGCAGACAGCAGAAACAAAAATAACATCTATAATTGTATATACACTGTATGTATATATACATACGTAGAGTATATATAATTTTCAGATGCTTCATGCTGTTTTCCATCCAATTCTTTTTTTTTTTTATCACTAACCTAATTGAAAAATGGCCCTTTTTCCAAGTAGGTGATACCAAACTGGTGTGTGATATTCATAGCTGATTGCACAATATTCTCCTTGCAATTATGTCAGACTCTGCAGCTACAGTATGTGCACACAATTATATGGTGGGCACATAATTCTTAAGTTCATCCTATCTGCCATGGTGGAAGCACTAAACAGGAGGCTGCTAATTTGCAATTTTCATATTAACACATCTCTGTGGTTATAAAGCCTATTTGGAGGATTTAACCATTAGATCTGCATTTACTGTAGATGGAAAATAAGTAATTTTGTTGACACCTATCTGACACCTGTGAATAATTGCTACTTCCCACTTGATTGAATGCAGGCTTGTTCAGTGTGGGTCCTATCATATAGCCATCTACTGTTCTATTAACTGGTCTATTGTCAATTTACCAAAAGTCGATGCACTGATCATATACAATATGTGAGAGATTTTATGTGCCTTTATTGTAAGATCTTTGCAATGCTACTTTATTTTGATGTAATCTAGATGACTAGATGTGGACTTTTTACCAAATTGAGAATGGTGTTCAGCTAACTGCCATCTGCCACAGTGTCTTTTTTGACACAACCACAGGGGGGCGGTGCTGAAGTCAGACATTTTCAAATCCTGTATATAGTGGCTTCAAGAAAATTGTCACTTGTCTTGAATGCTAAAATCTTCTGCACTTAGCTGTTCAAGGGCTGATCCCCAGCCTTAATTCATAATAGCTTAACCTGGGTTGTGACCCTTGAATTGCAGGACTGTACTGTTGGTCAGTTCACACACACACACACACACACACACACACACACACACAGTTACAGATATGCTCATAGTTTCCCTCACATTCTCAGTCATGTTTCTCTTTTTTTCTCTCTCTGCTGTACGTGATGAATTACACTGCAACCTCCTGTCTTCCCCTTTGTTTTGTACCTTTATTAGGTGAGAGCAGCATTCCTAGCATTCAGGCAGTATCCTCGATGACTTTATGAAAGTGCTTACAGACGCCTTTTCTTGATTGACTTTCCGATGTACGCATCCTGTCCCCCCTCAGAAGCCGTCTTCCTCTTCCTCATCCCTACAGCGCAGAGTCATGATCAGAGCTCTCCTTTGAGGGTAGTCCGGATACCTGTTGCAGTGTTTGCTTAGCCTGCTGGAAGTATGTGTGTGTGTAAGGAAGGTGTGAGGTAAAGGAGGACCTGTTGAACATCACGGGCTCAAAGGAAACATAACAGTGGTGACCTTTGCCTGAAGCAACGTGTCCTGCATCCTGTTGTGTCTACATGCTCCAGCACCTTGACCATGTTTTCTGAACAGAAGAATGTTTCCTTTATCAAAGCTGAAGCATTGAAGTCCTTTGTTTAACTGTCTGTACAGTTTGTGTTTATCCATGATTAGTTACAATGTCAGCCTGTATACTATTAAATAGTACTGGAAAGTGCATCCTTTAAATAGTCAAATACAGTCATTGCTAATAAACTAATTTCAAATGTTAGACATTTTGTACCATATGTGTCTGTACAGTTTGTGTTTGTCCATGATTAGTTACAATGTCAGCCTGTGTACTATTAAATAGTACTGGAAAGTGCATCCTCTAAATAGTAAAATACAGTCATTGATAATAAACTAATTTCAAATGTTAGACATTTTGTACCATATGTGTCTGTACAGTTTGTGTTTGTCCATGATTAGTTACAATGTCAGCCTGTGTACTATTAAATAGTACTGGAAAGTGCATCCTCTAAATAGTATAAGTCAAATGTTAGACATTTTTCCTTATTCTTTAATTCAGATTTTTTTTTTACTTATACCACTTTATAGACATCCATGTTACATGTGTACACCCTGATGAAAAACTAAAATGTTTCTGTGCTTTAAATATAGTTGCAAATAGATTAATAGAACTTAATTTATGAAGTAATTTAAAAGTTTTGTCAATGTACATGTATACAGAGTTTCACCAGTTAGGCCACAGTGGATGATCTCTGCCATTGTCTAATGGCACAACCAAAAATGAGAACTCTGGACTCTCTATGGTAGGCTTAAGAAGAGAAAGAAAAACATTGTGTAAAGTGCAGGTTTTCCCCAGAGTGAGCGTGTGCATTAAAGGTTAGAGGATTGTTCACACCTCATGTGTAAAAATACTTTTCACCTCTTATACCCTTATACAGTAGTTTTTGAGCTGGGTACATCCACATACATGTTCACCACAGAATGGAAACAAGACTTAAATATAGACAAAAGTGGATTTCTAGGTGCTGCTATGTATAAACAGATTAATTGTTGTGTGAGTTTAAAAATGTAGATTCTTATTGCTGGATTAGAAGTAGAGTTAAGGCTTCAGTTTTTCTTACCAAGGTGAGTGGGAGGGGTATTATTTCAGTTGTTGCTCATGTTTCATCCTTATGAAATAGACACTGAGACAATAATTAAACAACAACAACAACAACAACCAGACAGTTATGTTGTTTTACTTCAGTGCATCAATAGCCTTGGAGACTTGGCTGAAGACTTCATCCACTGGCAATTCAGAGTTAACCTAGGCAAAGCAAGATCACACCATATGTGTATGTCAGATTTCACATAGGATTCATGTTTCACTGTTATATTTTCACAAGCATTGCAGATGTACTCACCTTCCTTACAATCCCACGGCCCTCATAAAAGGCAATGACTGGCTCAGTTGCTTTGTAATACAAGTCCAGGCGCTTCTTGATGGTCTCCTCATTATCGTCAGCACGGCCGCTGGTCTCACCACGCTTCAAAAGCCTCTTGACCATGGTCTCTGCTTTTGCGTCAACGTACAGCAGCAGGCAGGGTTTGCCGATCTGGGATCAAAGAGAGTTTGCTGATTTAAGGTTTTTCCTTTATTGTATGAATTGTATGAAGTATAGACCAACATATTATCTCCTACCTTCTTCTCAAACTCCTCGCCCTGCTTCACCTCACGGGGGTAGCCATCAATAAGGAAGCCCTTGGAGACATCAGCCTTGGCGATCATGGCATCCTTAATCATGTCTAAGACTGTGTCCTGAAAGCCCAAAACATTATGATCAACCTTCACAATGAACTTTTTTATTTCATCTGTTTGGTATTGCACAAATGGATAAATACAGTGCTCCTTATTTATTATTATCACTTGCAAAAGATGAAATCAATTCCTGTTTTAAAAAATAAATTAAATTAAGTCCCACTTTCTTACCAGGGGCACAAGCTCTCCCTTTTGCATGATGGCCTGGAGGTGTTTGCCCCTCTCAGAGCCAGAGGCCACCTCAGCACGGAGCAGATCCCCAGATGACAGATGGGTGTAGCCATACTTTGCCACAACCTTCTCACACTGGGTGCCCTTTCCAGAGCCAGGTCCACCTGAAAAAGAAAGACAGAAGGCATCAGTACAGCATGAAGCGTAACTATTAGTGGTCAAATGTGTTGCTGCCGAAGATGAGACAAAATTCAGAGTTTGAATGTACTCACCCACGACAAAGATGATCTTTGAATCTTTAATTTTGTCTGAAATAAGCAAGTACAAATGAGGTTATTAGTCCATACATGTGATATGCTTTCTTTTAAGCAAGAGTTAAATAAAAGGATTTTTTGTAACAAACCATCTCGAGGGTCAAATGTGGAGGAAACGCCTTCAGTTGAATCAGCGACACGCATATTTTCCATTATTTAGTTGCAGGACACAGTGTCTCCTGGTCCACTATGCTGTTTTGACTGTGCTTGTTTTGGTGTAGGTTTGTGTTATTGCTCAAACAGTGTCACCATGGCAACAGTTGTCACTTAATAATGTTATGTAGCCAGGTAGGACACTGCAGCTACATGCAACTGTTCACAGGACACTGCAGTCTGAGTTATAAATCTAGTGAGCAAAAAATTCTAATAAAACACAAGATATTAACTTAACTTAACTATATTGATAATGGGTGTCACTTTATTGTATGATAATTGCAAATCATGTTTTGTCAATTGTATATAATATCCTAATAATTTATTGGACTGCTTAATAACAACTGAATATATGTGTTTAAATGTAAAATAAGACCTCCACTGTATTCTCTAAAATCACCAAAAGAGGGCAATAGAGTCCTAGTAAATAAAACAAGTCTGCTTCTGCCTTACATCAACTCTATAAAAATGCAAATACAAATCAACATTTTCCACATCATTAATCATTATTGATATACATTTACAATATTACTTAAACACACATGTTATTTACCTGCCATTGTGTTGCGTTAGTTGAGTGTTCTCTTCAACTACAAGACAAAAAAGGACACAGAAAAGTAAATAATTTTACTACAGCAGATGACAATAGAAGAATTTAAGGTCACACAAGCAGTCCATTGTTGTATAGAGAACTGACCCTCTTGGTTGACAGTGTCTAAGTGTCTGGACAAGGGCTCATTTCAAAGCAGGGGTTAATTTCACACAATTAAGACAACAGATACTTAGTCGAGCATGTTATCATTCTATCTACAGACTATTCCGTAAATCCCCAAAGATAGTCCCAGTAATGACTTATATTTATTTTTGTAGCAGCATAATCAAGATCATAAAGATATTTCTCCAAAAGTGCTCTCTGGTCTTTTTCACTTCTGGTCTTGTGTTTCATATGATCTGTTCAGACAATCTGTACCACTCTATGCATATATATGCAATTACCAAGGAATCCGAATTCTACTTTTTTCTTTGGCAATAGTTCTTAGTACTTAGACAGCACTGTAAGCAATTGCTGTTAATTTACAGCCAATTTTCACCACTAATCTGCTTTATTTATGTAATATGGTTTTGTACCTTACTTAACAATGCACTGTGGGCTGGTCCATTTGAAACAACAGCACAGAGGCCCTAAATAGTGTGTTAATGTTTTATATTACAGTAACAATATTTTTTGGAAATTGGGTTTTGCAGAGAGAATATTGGAGCTCGATAAGAAGTTTGATAATAAATTGGCATATTATTTTAAAGGACCAGTGTGTAGGATTTAGTGTCATCTAGCAGTGAGGTTGCAGTTTGCAATTAAGTAAATACCCCTCCCCTCACCCTCCCCTTCCAAGCATGTAGGAGAACCTACGGTTTGCCAAAAATATGGCCTTCTCTAGAGAGCCAGTGTTTTACCATCAGAACTTGATCCATTTGGTCCGATCACATTTCAAAAGTCTAGAAAAGCCGCATGATTTAATTGTTTTATCTACATTCAAGTTAGCCAGAGGGTTCAACTTGAAGTTAGCCATCTCAGCTAGTGGAAGTCTTTAGTTAGCATGCTCCATGGCCTATGCAGCACATAGAGAATGCGCAGTATGTTTTCATCTGGGCAATGTCTTTACAGTGGCAAGTGACTTTTTTGGCTTCATAAGCTTCTGAGCAATATTCATAGGAATGAACGGGGCAAATTGAGTAGCTAGTAGGGATGTGCAGAGGGCCCAGTATTTGTATTTGTATCTGTATTTGTTGAGGCAGCAAAATTATTTGTATTTGTATTCAAATAAAAGTGGCAGGAGGTTTAAAAATCCTGTTTTTGTTTTTATTATGCTTTTAATTTTAGAAAATTAAAGTGTTACAATAAGTGTTCATGAAGTGTTCCCTTGGGAGCACTTTGCTTGTGTCAGTAGCTCAGCTTTATCTCTGGGGAACACCCCCAACTCTGGGAGTGATGTCCACATTATGAAATGTGCGTCATGTAGCAGGTGGATGTGACTCTCCTCTTTGAGACCTGCTGATAGACGTAACAATGGAGCAGAGGTAAGAGACTGAAATAGCGATGTAACTGACCTGCACACTGGTATTTGACATGGTTTTTTTTTCTTACAGAAAACAAATAATTTTTAAAAGATTTCTATGAGACAAATATTCATTAAAAAAAAACACTATTTGTGCTTTGCCAAATTATGTATTTGTATTCGGGCACACCCCTAGTAGCTAGTGAGTTAGCTAGCTAACAGCACTCAACTCACTGGCTTCAAAGGTTTCCATAGGGTGTATGATTTAAAAATGTCACTTATCAGTGAGGCTGAGATTTGAATGTCACTGTATTTTATCAAAACAGTTCTAAAGACCACAATTCATGGGGGCTGGACACCCTTTTTAAGGGTTGAAATCAATATTTAAAATTTTCCCAACCATATTGGTCAATACTAATACATATTTTTGTAAGAATGTTTGTACAAAGGCAGGTGCAAAACAAGCTAAGTTTTTCAGACATGCCTAATATAAGATAAATAAGTGGATTTTAAACAAAGACTAAGTTGTTTTTTTCTTTAGCTAATTTGACAGAAAAAGAAAGGCCATAAAAGTTCTAAATCCACATTTGGCCAAATGTCTGCAGAGACACTTATATAGCTTATCAGCGATGTACCCAAAATCTTTCTTTGTTTCTTATGTTTTTTTTAGAGACAGAGACAGTTACGTTGGATCTGTAAATTATTCCAAGCTCTTCACCACTGAGTAGTGCTTTGTCAGTCTCTGAGTCTTCATCGCCATCGTCATCAGGCACTCAATCTCATTCTAACCCATCACAGCTGTCGGCCATTGCATTATTGTTAAGCCAGGCAGGAAACAACGATTCAAGCAACAGACCTTCTACATCTCAAATACTGAAAACATGGCCAGAAAAATTCCATTTTCCCTGGGAACAAATGCAACAGGAAATATGCAATTGTGGAGCGACAATGGACCAGTGGAGCAATGGAGATGGTACAAGTGCTTGTAGATGAAATGAGGAGGTATGAGGCTAACCCCACTCACTCGCAGTGCCTCACTGTTATTCGAAATATCAAGTAGTACTGAAAGAATTTTGCTGATGTGACAGTAGATGGGTCACTTTTGGTTGGAGGTTTAATGTCACTTTGGTTCAAGTGAAAAACCGCATTGAGAATGTGAACTGTGACGGAAGCTGTGCATCGAGCCTCTAGATCCAGTTCTACATACAAGAGACACCTACAAGATTTCAGCCACAACTCCCTCTAGAAGAAATTTATGAGACTGTGGGGCAGAACTGCCAAAGACTAGAGGAGATTTACAGACAGGAGGGTGCAGGTAAGAAACTTTGGTGTAGTAAAACAGACAGCCTGGAATTATCAGCTTTATAACCATTGATTAGGCATTGTTATTATACATTCCCAAGAGTTATTTTGATTAATTATTTGTTTGTTTGTTTGTTTGTTGCTGTTTTACAGTGGCAGCACTGGAATAAATCTATGGAGAGGAACGACAACCAGCCAGATGATGTTCATATCTAACTGACCCAGAAGATTCCTATTTGAATCAGGACTGTCCCATAGACTGTATAAAAATAATGGACGTAGCCACCGGATATCACCCATTGGTTTGTGGGCTTCTGTTTTGAAGCCTTGAGTTTGGCATTTTGACCATTGCCATCTTGGTTTTTAGTAGCCAGAAGTGATGAGAAGTGACCATATTTGGATAAGAGTGTGGAGCTGGGGAGGAGCTCCCCAGGGTCCAACTACAGCACCCCACACACTGCTGTGGTAGCAACTTGTCAATAACAAGCTAGCCACGCCCTAAAGCATACCCTGCTTTATCATCTATTTTACTCTGAATGGGGCCATAATTTACAAAATGAACATCAGACTTCCGTACAATTGGACTTCTTTTCAGAGCCAGTTGAGTCTCCCCCTGCTGGCCATTAGAGAGAATACAGGTTTAAGGTACTTTGCATTGGCTTCACTTTTCAGACTCAGAGCTACGTGCTTGGACTGTCCACACCCAGAGACTTTTCCTGTAGCTCAGCATGCACCTACTTCACAGGACTCTTTTGAGGGGTAAAACACAAGCCAATCTCACAGGACTATTATATTCCAGAAGTAAAAAGAACCCAAACAATTTATTTTCCAAATGTTGCTATTGTTGCATATTTTCAGAATGATTCTATATTATCAAAATGGTCTTAATACTACAGCAGAGAATACATTGCAGTAAATTTATATATTTTGCATATATTTTTTACTGCTTTTTGAGAGAACCTAAACATACCTCATTGGATTCTTTATAGGTTAAATACTTATTCCCTCTGTATTAGTTGCCTTGGTATTCAGCCCACTTGTTTGATCCAAGGTTAAGATCAAGTTTGGTAAGAAAAATCACTTATAGCAATAATTTGGAAGGAGTTACAATTTGTATCTCAGGTATTTTCACATTTGGTAAGGGGCAGTCTCTGACATGCAATGTAAGACTTTTGGTTTATTGCCATTGTTTTGAGCAGATACTATTAACTTTTAAATAAAAGTTTGTTTGATTTATATCCTTTCTAAATTGTGTATTTCTTATTTTGCATAATTTTCGTAATAATGCATATTTTTAAGCAGATGTCTGTAGCCCACAGAACAATAAAGTGCTAATGTTAATTGCATTGAAGATTGAGTTATTGTATTATCAATTATGTCTTTTTAGAGAAAACAGTGAGAAGTTAAAGTAATCTACTGGCAACCCCCTAACCAGAATGTTACTATTAATTCAAAAAAGCATAGAAATATACAGCATTTCATTTTTACTGTAATAGACTGTATCAGTCAGTCAAAAGTATCAGTACTGTAGAATTACAGTGTTGCAGTTACTCTGCTGCCAGCAGTTTACTCTTATCTAACAGAAAAATTCTTTAAAATGCGGGTACCCTTCAACTCAACTCTACCTTTCAACGACTTTTTAACTTATCTCTTGTGCTTCACATCCACCACACAAACACATAAAAACATCAGCAGAAGTAGTAGTAGTAGTAGTACTGGCAATGTTGTTATCGATGTTCTCATATGCATCTCTCAAGGATGTGTCATTGGTGCATATTTTCGTAATGTGAATACTGATGATGCACAGAGAAAAGTTCATTTTCAATGTCTTTATTAATAGAGACATTACAATGTAGCCACACTAAACTTAAATTGAGCATAACAATACTGAGTAGCACTGTATGTCTCAACTCTGATAAAAAGTTATCTCCTATGGCCTTTAAGCTATTTTGAATATATTTTTGCAAACCAATGATAACCTGGCCTACCCGTGGTAGAACAGTAGAAGCCTCTGTCTGTAGCATGTAGGGTTATTTAATGCTGACAATTCAAAATAAGACCACAACAATCTGTGGCACAGGAATCCCCATAAATTCTGGATTATTCGTACTGAATATATCTAAAGAAGACAACAGCCTGATGGTTTCCTGTTTCTCTGACTTAAAGACAGACAAAAATGAGGAAGGAGATCGGGCAAAGTCATTGGTGCTGCTGTGTGTAAACAGATATCTTAGTTCAAGTAGCTGCTTGTCTGTGTCATGCCTCGGGTGGAAAATGAGTGTGTTTGACAGAACTGACTTAATATAATTTTAAGGTTTGGCTCAACAGGTGTTGCCTGTGCCAAAATAACCACCTAGTTTTGTACAGGCTGTAGGGAAGGCCTATAGTATACAGGCCAGATTTCTGATACGTATCTATTTCACCAGCACAACTATTTTCCACTGATGTTTGGAATTATTTCAGAGTCAGAATGCCATCTTTATGCCACCTGTCAATGCACAGTATATGGATCATATAACATCTATATATATTATCATCTTACAGTAACTCCCCCCTTTGCATACAGTTATGCAAACTCCAGTTTTGACTACTGAACTTGTCACTAGGTTACCAGGTTACTACATTAAACACACACACATGCACTATGCTCATCAAGTAACTTGAGAAGTTTCTGGTCTGAGTTCTGTGAAACCAGATTTTTGATAAAAAGGCTGATTTCTTAGGTTACTTAAAGCTGCTCATAAATAAAATAGAGGGAGTTCAAGAAGTGTTACCCTAATTACAAATATCTCTGTACACACACTAAAATGTAATATTCTGAGTACAATCCCAGAAAAAGAACTTACACGGACCATAAATAGCAAAGAAAAAACAAAAATAGGATAAGAAATATGAAAGATGAGTGAATTTGTCTCTCTTTTAAGACACATTCAACTAGTTCTTGATGGGTTATCCCAAACTTTACATTATTTCAAAACCCTACTTTACAATAGATACAGTAGAAATGGGTGACAGTACATAAAATTGCATGTAATATTAATAACGTTTTTAAAGTCAGAGACTTGAATTTGACCTTGTGACCTTGTGGCTGTTTGTTCACTGGCACATGGCTGCTATTCAAACAAATCTGTTACTATGAGGCCAGAATGATAAATATCAAAGGTGATACTAGTTGTTTCACTTCAGCAACACTGAAGCAGAGAATCAAATAAATGACAGTTAAACATGGTTCAAAATAATAATTCTGTAGCTAACACATCTTTCCTGGTTCACTATGAAGGACATACTGTAGCAGACTATACACTGAAGTTGCTACCAGCTTGTTCTCTGATTCTTACTTGCAATAGTCCTCTGTCCTAGTGGTGCTGCTTCTCAGGTGTCCAGTTTTATGTCAGCGGCTGTTAACCCTGTGGCCTGTCTAAATGTCACTTGGACGCTGGTATCTGAGTCAGCACAGTGCCTGTTTGGGAATCCCACTCTGACCTATTATGGTGCCATCTAGAGGGTGTCTTGCCTTTTTGGTATGTCAAACATGTTCTGGTTCTACTAAATTGCACAGCTCAAGATGAATTGCAATCAATACTGTATGTAATCAATATGGCATAATGATATTTATATATTGTAATCAATATGGCATGGAATTATGGAACAGAAACCTACTATTCGGTGGAACATAACATGGCTTTGCTGCAGTGTGATTGCTCTAATACTTTCCCCAACAGAAGTTGTATAATTACTAGATATAGATGTGGCATGGTGTTTAAACTGGACTTTATCATATGTAGACAAAGCCCTGTGAATGTTGGACTAGGATTGGATCCATATTATGTTCCTTGAAATGGACGCATTTCTTAATAATACATAACTATTGCAATGCCATGCATAGCCAGAATGCAAGAGTACTTAGAGAACCAGATATATCAGTGGAGTCACATTTGAACACGTGGGTTTTTTGTAATTCTATCTGTATATTGAAATATTAAGATACTGGGTTCACCACAACCCCCACCCGATGTCAATATATCATGCCTGTCCCACCCCAATGTCTTATTACTGTTCTTTAACATGTAGCCCAGCTAAAAAAAGACTCAGTCAGTCTGCAGCTGTTAAGGGATAGCGTGTCAACCATTCTCAAAGAGCACATGGGGATGAAGCTTTCACTGACTGCCCTTAGAAGCAACAGGAGCGAAAACAAAGTACTGAGCACATAATCTATTAGTGCATTCTCTCTGTACGGTTGGTTGCTAAGGTGCTCTGCAATTTAATTGAGTGCACTGTCCCTTTAAGGGTGAACAGGGGATCCTTTGACGTCAGTGCAGTGGGAAATATTCCATGTTGTTTGTGAAAGGATGGAGTGAGATAATTTCCGAGTTAGCTGTGACTGTCACGAATGTGTTTGTTTTCCAAATTGCAAGGTTTGATTCTCTTAATCGTGTGCCGTCTATTCACAAGAATCAATGTCACTCAGCCCCTAAGCAGCTGTCAATGACCATTACTAGGAGCTAGAAACATGGCAGAGGAATTAAAAGGTTGTATAAAAACGGCTTTCAATGGATGGAGGTGGAGGAAAATGTTTTTATAGTAACCGTAAACAAAAAAAAAAGAATAAAAAAAGAATCAATGACAGGACTACATATTTTCAGCAGAGTAATTATGCCATCCATTGAGTGGCATCACTGTGGGTGACATACAAGACCTACATGCCCTTGCACTATGAAGAAATGCCTGATCTACTGACACTCAACCATTTTAAACAGTGTGACTAACCAAAGTGCTGAGACAGATGACAATTTACCATTACAGTCTCTGCTTCTGTAATTCTCACTCTCCATCCCATCAAACAGCCCTGCCCACTCTGCCTGCCCACTCTCTTTCTCTCTGACATGTCTCTCTGTTCATTACACATTCTGACAAAATCCGACCCTTTCCCTGCCATTTCCTGCCTGCTTGTCCTCTATGGAGCCTTTGTCCTCTGTACTGACCTGTCTTTCGCGCTGTGGCTCTAGATCCCAGTGCAAGGGGCTTCCGTCCCTGAATCCCCGTGTGTGTGTGTCTGCACAGTTCCTGCTGCACGGCAGCCCTCCCTCCCCCATGCTATGCCTTTTTATAGCTCAGCTGAGCCTGCTCAGCCTGCGCTGCATTCTGGGTAAGAGGGAGCAAGAACAGGCAAGGAGAGTGAGGAAGGGAGAGAAAGGGAGATGGACAGGAGGAGGCACGGGTGAAATTAGAGAGAGAGAGAGGAGGGGAGGGCTGTGGCAGTGTGCACGACTAAGTATTAGTTCAGGTCATTGGGTGACAAATGGCTGCATGAGAATGTGTCACTGCAGCTTCCTTTTAAACTTAAAATGTATTATAGAGACCATATTTATGAGGATGTAAGCTAAAAGCGGATGATTATTTGTGATGGTAATGTATTGTGTGCATGATCTGGACCAGCAAATATTCAAAACCAGAAACCATACTGGAGTGCTTTGTAATAATGAAAGTGACACAAAAAAGGGGGGGAAATGGAAAAATATATTTTGACTGTTGTTATAAGAGAACTGAGAGACAAATCAGACATAACCAGCATGTACATGGTTAATTCGTTTCAATAAATTCTTTACATTCCTGCTCAGACTTGATTATGCAACCAAACTGGAAGATAACCAACACGTTTGGTCAGTCCTTTGTGCTTTGTTCCACCAAAGATTAGAGGTTGGGAAATTCAATCCATTGATTGCACTATTCTCAGGAATCGAATGCACTCTAACTGTAGTAATACTTCTGTGCTATAGAGGTCAGTGTTAACAATGTCATTTCTGCAGCATTGGTATATCAATGCAAAAGAAGTGTTACAAAAACAAACAGAGCCAAAATAACATCTGAAACATTTTATTAAAAGCATGAGGGGACATATTCATGTCCCCAAATGGAACATAAATACAAAATATATATATATGTACAAATTATGGCAGTGACAAATAGAAGTGTACCGGGTACTTTCTAAATATGTTAATTCACAAAAAAAAACTGAGAAAGAAAATATTAACTGTAGCTCCCAATGTGTTCTTTATCAAAGAGAGATGAATCAAACATAACCACAATGAACTTGGTATATGATCCATCTGGGTTCAGAACTCAGTATCTCTAAGGTTCACAACCTTTGAGATACAAAAATGAGGTATGCTCTACTGTTAAAGAAAAAGCAAGCCCATAGGTAAGGTCAAATATTTTTTGTACCATTATACAGATGCTCTGTACAGCTAAATCTTTCACTTAGCCAATCAAAATTTCTGCAGTTTGCACTGCTGTTGCTGATTTTTTTCTGTACATCGGGGAGCTTTTATGGCAGCAAATGGATAGAAATGTACACCTGGCCCTCCCCGATTTTGACGATAGGCTCTTACTTTTATGAAATGATTTACAAAACTCTCCACATTTATGGTACAAATTGCTGAAAGCACAATATCATTATTACAACTGTGTCCTACAAATAGTCAAGGAAAGGGAATACCTTTTATCCCCAAAGACTGCACTTGTATTTCACAGAGGTAATACAAGGTTTTGACCACATGGGGGCAGAATACCAGCAGCACAGCCTAGAATTAGCACTTCCATTATCGTTCATGGTTTTAGATTCCTCAAAATATGACACATTCATCTCATCCATCTGTTTCTATTCCTATGTTAAGTAATAAAAATGGCAGTAAGCAGTAGTCTGTTATTAGATGTTCAGAACACTATGGGCAGCAGATATTGCAGCATTGTAGTCACTTTAAAAGCTAAGCAGAAACATTTATTGGAGCTTGAATTATCACACAACTCTAATATTGACTCTATAAAATAAGCAGCTATTTCATATTCTTTGCTCAGTAACCTCAGTTACTGCTTACTCTGTGAGGAGATTGAGGCTGATTTCTATATTATTTATTTGGAAAATAATATTTCAGTCAGTCTTTCAATTGAAATGAATCATACTTTGTCTGAGCAAAAGTGAAGCGTGATTATAAATCAGTGGTTTCAAGTTTGAACTGACCAAAGCAGTTAGTTTAACACTGGATAGCCATCCCTAATACTGTTATTGAACAAATAACACCAGCCCTCGATGAGCAGTGGGAACCACAAAAATTGAATGTAGCAATGATCAAAAAATAATTGAATTGATACATTTTGTCTAAAATTCAACTTGTTTGATAAAGACATTTGGCATGTACATTATAGTATGTACTTGTTTTAAGAAAAAAAGAAAATACATAAATATTTGAAGAAAACAGGCATAATTTATGTCAAATCTGGCTGTTTTAATCATTCATGTCTTTATAAAACCGGTTTAGATTTCAGTGCAAATCCATCATTTCTTGGATGTTTTCAACAACAGTTTCTAGGATTAAATCTTTGTGATTTCCTCAACTCATAGGTCTCCACGTTAATTGTCCATATTACACTGTGTGCCCATCATGTGCTTCTAAAAACACATCTGACACAAGGAAATACAATCTTGAGTCCGAAAAAAATGCTGATTAAGGCATTAGATTGAGTACATATTTCACGTTTGTTGTTATCATGAGAGCATTTTAAATTTGTAAAATCCCAACTTGTATCTTCTTCTTCTTCCTCACGCAGCCGCGCTTAAATTCTGCTTGTTTTCCTGTTATATTTACACACATGTAGGACTTAATACGAGGAGCAACATTTGACGGGACACCACCTTTTGCACATGGAATCTGTCTTGTTTTTAGAAATCTTGTTAGTTCACCGCTCAGCGCTCTCTTCAAATGTTGGCTCATCCTTCTTTCATTTTCTTCTATTTTTTTTTCTTTTTCTGTAAGTGTGCTGCATTTTTCACCAAGTCCTAGCTGGAGAAACCACCAGGTGGCTCTGGATCAGGGGACGGAGGGCTGTCCTGGTCATCTGTGGGCAGCTGGACACGCTGCTCATCCATACGCTTGGCCTGCACCCTCTGGATTAGACTGAAGAAATCTTCATCAGGCACTGTGGGGGCGTGGGGGCCTGCTTCTGGTGGGGAGCACCGCTGATCATCAATCCTGGAGGACTACAGTCAGAAAGATTGATACATTTAGAGAATGGAGGCAGCTTCCTCTATTACCTACAAAGTCCATCTCCAAAAGGACTAATGATTAAGAATCTAAACACATTATTAAACCCTTAAGCTCTTGTTATATATGAATTATGGTCTTACCTGGCATTTGATAAGCATGTTGAAGAAGTCATCGCTGGGTTCTTGATGATCTCCCTCACCCACCAGGTGACCCAGGTTGTTATGGGTAATCCTCAGACCCGGAAGGTTTCCAACATTGACGCGTTGGTCATCAAGACGGCGACTCTGAGAGCTAGCAATCAAATCAAACAGCTCCTCGGTCTGGGGGGAAGTGGTAATTGCAGGATCTAGGGGAGGAGAATATAAATAAAATGTAATGTATTTAATGCTCTCAGGTGTTACAGGGATTCATTTTTCACAGACACAGAAAAATAAAAAAATGCTTACATGATTCCATTGAACTTCAAACATCTCAAATCTCACTGTTATTAAAAAGGAGTCTAGGTATTCCTTTAAAAACAAGCCTATACAGGACTGAACAATGTGAACATGTGAATACTCTCAACCGACCTATCATCTCATTCAGGGACGGCATGGAGTTAGCAGCACCTTCTCCGTTGTCACCGTTCTGTGGCTCATCAAGATGGCAGCGCTGGTCATCCATGCGGCTGCTCTGGAACTTACTGAGGAGGTCGAAGAAGCAGTCTTCATCGGAGGGGTCACGGCCCAACTTCTGAAACGAAAAATGACAAATTGGGAAAACATTAATTCTTGTTCGGTATAAACACACAAAGACTAAACCCTTTTATCTCTAGAAATCGTGTCATTTTATTTACTGCTTTTACTGGAATACAGATTTCCTTAACAGTACATCACAAACCCTCAGGACATCTGTAGGTGATCAAATGTTCTTTACTAATAATAATAATACAAATTCTGCCCCGTTTCCAAACTAGTCTCTGTTCCACTTTACTCCATTCCTCAATGCATTTTCTCATGGGGGCCTTTATTTCACTTCTTTTGTTGCACTTCCGCATCGTCAAGTGAACTGAAAGAGAATTTGGTTCACTTTGTTTTCACTGGACTACCTGTTTATGTTGAACTGTTCCTCAAAGTGCAGATAAAATAATTAAAATCGATGCCAGTATGAGTTACGTAATGAGGATTTTCAAGATGAAAGGCATGTGGACCAGAAAATATTCTGATAATAGTCACAAGGGATGGTCTTCCTAGAGAGACTACCTTGACCTAGATACTGGAGGTGGTACAATACTGTATCATGAAATGTAAAAATAAATAACCCATTTTCATTTAAGTAAAATGGCCCACATATCACAAACCCGTAAAATCTGATTAAAATATAGACAGGTACAGCTGTGGAAGCCATACACTGCCAAGTAACAAGTTATTTTCAATTTACCAGCAGTCCTTTGTTTCAGATTCAGTTGGCAGTGCTGGAAATGAGCATATAGCTCCGATCAATGATCACCCGATCAATGATTCGACTGAATGCAAAACTGACTGGCCAAATGCATTTTATGTGTACTGTACATCCCCAATGCTAGTCAGTAGTTCTTCCATTGTTTGTTTTGAGATAACACCAAGAAAGATCCTGAAAGATGCTCCTTCACCCAGTGTCACGCTGTGAATTATCCACTTCAGTTGTAAAACTGAAGTGGATAATGTATGCGTGAAATATATTCTAGCTACAAATGCACTGAGCTCGCAAAGCAAATGTGGAATTTATTATGTTTGAGCAATGCTACTGAAATATTCAGGCAATCAGGCTGTGATGTCATGATACTGAATGAGAGCTGATCAAATGGACAACAGCAATAAAATGATTCTACACAACACTGAGCCAAAATAAAAGTAAAGCTGCTGGCTCACTGAGAAATTATCTAAGAACATCTAAAACTGCCAATAACCTAATTTAACTGTCAGATGAAAGCAAAAACATCATCATAAAACAAGCTTTCAGCTATGACTTCAAACACAATGATAAAGTACTAAAATAGACGATTTGTACTTTCTCGATCTTATCCAACAAACTTCAAGGTGTCTACTTAGAAATTGGTATGATCTAAGAATCAGGTTTACTATGTTGCCTGAATAACTTTGCAGGGAAAACCTGGACACTTCTGAAATCTGGAGCATAAACATTTGCAAAGCGACCTTTTACTCAGTGAACTTAACCAAATAAATAATTAAAAACAGCCTCTTAGACCAAAGCCTCGGTCACTCTTTGCCTTTAACCTGCAGGACTGGGAAAACAGTATTTCATCTTCGAACACTATGCTTCTAAGCATATGAAGATAAAATCTCCATAATATAGTAGTATAAGTAGTAGCTAAAATTGAGCGATCTCGCTGATACATAATTGATAGTTTGGGCAATAATATCAACTAATCAGCTGAACAGCCATTTTATATATACGCTCCTCCCCTGCCGTAACAAACTACCCCACTAGTTTTTAACAAAAAGTCAGTATTCACTATAAAAACTATTCTGATTTAAAACCAAAACAGGACAAGATATAATACCTTTAACAACAACTAGTGGTTAAAGTAAATATCCCTACGCCTTACAGCAAGATGTGAAGTAGGTCAGCAGACACCTGATTTCACTCCGAAGAGTGTTTTCTATTACAACTTTTATAATAGAAAATCAAACTATGCTTCAAACACAACAAATGTTTTGCTGTTTTCCATAAAAAGTTTTTCACTGACACTGCATCTACTCCCTGAAAGACAGTAAGTAAGTAAAACATCTGCACATACAGTGCAAACACACAAACTACAAGTACTTAAAAAAAATCAGCAGGATGAGATTGATAATAACCTCTGGTATCCTTTGCACCATGTTGTTATTCAAGCTGTAAAACATAAATGAAACATCTTACCAGCTGTACTTCTTCCTTGTCCTCTATCTACCCTACTCTCTCTCTCTCATTTCTCTCTGAGCTCTCTTTCCCCTCTTGCTCTGTCCACACTCCTGGCTCACACCTCCTTCTCCCCTACTTTCACCCACCACTTTACATCACTCTCTCTCTCTCTCTCCCTCTCTCTCTTTGCTCCCCTGCTGTACATGACTCCCTCCCTCTAATTTCCTCTCCTCTTGTATCCCTCTATTCCAGCCTTCTTTTAATCTCTACCACACACTCCCTCCTCCTCTCTGTCTCACACTCTCTCTCTCTCTGTGGCTCTCCTGCAGGCCATTTTTGTCCCGTTCGCCCACTGTGGGAAAACAACTCATTATGGGAGGCAGGGGGGTTGACCCTGTGGGGAGGGCAGTTCTCTGATCAAGGTCACATTATCAGCAGAGAGGGAGAGCTGGGGGGACAAAGGGGGGGAGGGGAGAAAGGGAGTGGAAAGATGGGTGCAAGGGCATAGTCATGAGTAAATTGCATGCCAGCACTGGAAACCAGCAGAGATCAACTACCCTCGACTGAGAAGAACCACTAATGTCAACACTCAATTCAGACAAAGCTGTTTATAATATTTTTTTTTTCCTTACATGGACATTAAAAAGTCTTCCATGTGATTAGCATTTACTTGCTCATTGCATGCTAGTCAGCTATGACTTCTAGCAATTTATCTCCTCTGTCCTTGGCCCCTTGGTCTCTGTGTGGATCTCCTCACTTCCCTCTCTGTATTGTCCAATTAATAAAGTAGGCCACAGGGACAAAACAAGAGAGAGGGGGACACGTGATGATGATGAGACTGAAAGAAATGCGAGCAAAAGAGAGTGAGAGGAGTAGGGAAATTAAGTGATGTGAGTGTGTGAATGGAATGGAGGAAAATAAAAGACATTGTCTTCCTGGACTATATCACCAAAGTGCTATCTAACTAAAAAAGACATACAACCTTAAACTAAAATTAAATTAAAAATTAAAATGCCCACTCAATCCAAATATAGCTTTTTGCTTATCATCATACTTATAATACTTGGGCTAACTAGCTTTACTCTGCAATACAAGAACAATGCTGTTTCTTTTCTCATGAGTTTTGCTTGACATATGCATCTTTAGCCTCATCTTTTCGCATTATAGTACGTATGTAGCCACGGAGTGCATATTTAAGACCACTATAAGAGTGCTTTTAAAACAAATCAGCAGGAAAATGTTAAAAGTCAGCCGGAGGCGACATTTTCGTCCAACTCGCGTAGCGTTAGCTTGTTCAGCTAGCTAGCTACAAATGATAAAATTTGCTTGCGAGATTTGTCATTTCAGCCGACAAAATCAACTATCACTGGCAAAAAATGAGAAGCCTGCTTTTGTCTAACTTTGTCAGAAAGCACAAGAACCCTTTGTTTCAAAAGTCACTAATATCAAACGGTAAATCTTCGGCTGCATATGTCATGCGAGAACAGAAAGCTTGATAGGCGTAGCAAAAATGACTGAGGGGGAACAGGGCTTAGAGGACGGTCAATTGTCAAAGGAATATCTCTCATCTGGCCATGGTATATTGTGATTATATCACAGCTAGGGGCATTGTTCGGCCCAACGCGCAGGCGAGGTTACCAAACGGTTACCAAATATTACAATATAGAATTTATAGACCGAATCCAATAAAAACTGTTAAATAACAATTGAATAACAATTACATTAGAGTCATTTACAAAAAAGTAGGTCCTGGCTGCCTGCAGTTCCTGTGCAACGTTAGTAAACTGCTAAACTAATGTTCAAGCCAGCAATCTAACCAGAGTTTATTTATTCACATTAATTTGAACGTTCCCCATTAATTGTACACCCATGGAAAACTGTCTAATGTTACCGGGGTCACATTGCAAAGTCTTTGCAATCGTGTTAGGTCCACTCATTTTGTTAGAAGATGCATTGCTTAGTGTGGCGAGGATGCTGCTCCACTTTCTCCAGACACCGAGCTTCAGTCGCCAATAGTTCTGGAGAGAGTTCCCACATTTGTGCTTACGAACATTACCTCTCTTGCTTCAAGGCCCGCATCCTAAAGCTTTTGCACCATGGTGCTGCAGAGAAAGTGGTTGGTGTAGCGTCGTCTGCGTCGTCCCTGCTTGCTTACAGATTGAGGGCAACATTTTAACGGTAGCCACGGAATGATAATTAAAAACAGAACTGTAAAACAACATTAAACGTCATAGCTGTTGTATACACTCATTAAACCACACTTATCAACCAATCAGACTGCAAGACTACCCGTTTTATAATGAAATATTCATTAATGTGTCAGGTAACAGCACAAATGTTAAAATGTTTGTACTGTATAGTTGTGATTTGGTCAATAGTTATGGAACATACATAAGTATGGAAGTTCAACTGAGATTGTTTCGTTAACTGCTGTTTCCAAGGTCAAGAGTGAATTGTCGAGCTCAAAGTCAATGTGTGAGAAACAAGAGTCCTACTAAAATGGGAAAATATCTACAGTTCCACAACAAGAGTGTAAACTCTCTCTGCTGATGAGGACTGTGGTATTGTCAAAAAGATATGGAACAAGCAAATGGGTATTGACGTTGTTGTTGACCAATAAAATGTATGTAGGTTGTGGCACCCAAACATGATTTCAGCTGGTGCATAAGAAATAATGTTTGAATGTGAACTTCATTTAGATAACTACAATAATCATTTAATAATAATCTTAATTTAATACATCCTAATGACATCACAAGGTCAAAAGGTTTAACTTGTGTAGCTTTAAGAAAAAAGTGGCCCAAATTCACAGATGAGCAACTGACTTTACAAGATCAGACGACATGAAAAGGGTATGCTTCAATGTCAGGATTTCCAACATTTAGTTCCAAATGCTATTTCTAGTCCCTTGTAATGAACTATCATCATGCAACCCAATAATTTTCACTCCTTTCCAAGATGTCAGCTTGCTGATTACAACAATTAGCACTGTCACAGGGATGGAGCATGAATAGCGGCAGTGGGGACACAAAATTTTAGGGATACAACAGCTGTGAAACGACATATTCATTAAGAATCTAGTTCACAGGAAATTGAGAACTGTTGGCATTTAATGAGAAGACACTTTACACTGTAGGTGACTGAGGTTATACAATATGATTACATTTTATCGTATAATCTCATGGGAAATTAAAGGAAGTGTTCCCAATTGAATCTCTCTAATTTCTCTAATCTTCTCTTTAAAGTAGAAGCCCTGAAGACGTGTTGGATGGGATGAACAGACAGGAATGGAAAAAGTAGTTGAGTGAATTCAACGGTCAGCGTTTTAGATCCCCTTGATGCTTTCTATGACAAAAATTAATCTCATCTTTTCACAGGTGGGATTGCAGGGATTGAATTACAAGGCAGGAAGATCTAAGATTCAAAGAGAATGTGAACTAGAGATTGGTTATAATACATTTTGGTGGTTATCTTAATACTTAGAGGCATGAAATTGAATTTGGAGCTTGGACAATTATAAATTACACAGACCTTTTTTCTGTTTAAAATATTAAGAAGAAAATAATTATATTTTAAATCTTAATCGTTGGATTCTTGGGGGGTTTTTTTCTTTCTAAAACTGAGTCTGGTATGAGTCCGTTATGAGTCAGTTATGAGTACAGTAATATATAATTTAGGAGAGTACAAACCTTACAATTTATACACAGTTTCAGTTATTATACAATATTAATTCCAAATTTTTAAATCATATGGTTAAAAATACATCAATATTCAAGACTTGAGGGGACTGAAATGTTAAAAAAATTACACGACTAAAGCCAAAGATAGATTTTTACCAAGATATGAAATGGTTAGCTAGGTTATTCTTTGTCAAACCTTTAAAGGAATAGTTCAACATTTTTAAGAAATATGCTTATTCACTTTCTTGTCTAGAGTTAGATGAGAAGATCGATACTGCTCACATGTGTGGGCAGTATACATGAAGCTACAGTCAGGAGCTGGTTAATTAGCTTAGCATAAAGACTAGGAACGGGGGGAAACTGCTAGCCTGGCTTTGTCTGGATTTAAGCTTATACCTGACACCACATAAGGAACACAATTGGATATTAGGTCAGCATTATAAGCTAATACGACAGTAAAGCTATAAATACTCACTGGCACTGGAGGCGGAACTTGCACTGTGATGTCATCAGTGTCTACAGGGGAATCCAACCACGGCCTTTCATCTGATGACTGACTGTCAGGATAGCCTTTCCTTTTACCTGGCTGTGACAGCTGACTCTTCGATCTCCTGGGTATACTTTCCAAGTCTTGGTTCTCACCGTTCTGCAGTTAAAGGAGATATTGTTGGAGAGGGACTTGTTATTGTTTGGGGAGAGGTGTGTGGATCCCCTTCGCATGCACATTTTCCTTTAGAGTGTCATACTGTAATATGAGAAATCACCTTATCTGAAGAGTACTTCCACAGTTCTACACTGTCCATGCTGTTTCTCTTGGTGAATTTGGGTCTTGCTCCTATAGAAAAAAAAAACAGATATAAACCTTACATTACATAACATTAAAACTTTAGTATCATGAGCCACAAGGCATTCCTTGTTTGCCTTTTTTCTATAGCAGCCTTTCATATCAGAATAGGTCCCATGATGTTCCATGTGGATGTGAGGTTTAGGCAGACAACCAGGAAAACAATCTGAACTAGAAGAGTGCACTCAGTAGAGAGCAAATCTCCATTGTGTGTTTGGGGGCATGTATAGTCTCAGTTTTCTTTAAGATGCATTGAATAGTGTGATGGTATTGTAACCTATTGTCCTCTTAGGTTCACCTAACTGCATAAACTTAATAAGGTAAGAATAAACAGGACGATAAGTTCAAACTTCTCAATTTAAACCCTGATATTTATTTAAAACACTTTGTTCTAACACACCACACAAAGTAAAACCCCTCCCTACCTCCCTCTCCCCTCCCAAACAAAGAAGAGTCGAATCTCACTCAGTTGTCCTTCCCAGCTCCCTTACAGTCAAGATGGCAGCGAAGGTAACAAAAGCAGGGATTTATTCATCTTATATCATGCTTAACTGTAGTGGATCATAACATATCGGGTATGGAATTAATCCGCAGATGCTAAGGTCCAAGATGTCAGTCTTTGAGCCACAACAAAAGCCAAAATGTGGCCTGCAACAGACTTGTTTTTAGCCTAGGCAATTACCGAAAATGCCTTTTGCTGTGGTTGTTGATCACTTGCAGCCCCTACCGGCTGGTTAAGAGAAGTGAAAAGTCAGCAGTCAATGCCGATATAAAACGCATTATAAAATCGTTTTTTCAACAATTGTGAATCACTGCAACCATGAGAGGTCCTTGAGCATACAGTCATAAATATGCACAAAAAATATTAGGCTGATAGGTCCAGTATTATGCGAGATTAGATTAGATTACTCGGACAGACACATGGACACGACCAAACACACGATCTCCTCCAGGTTTACGCCTGTCGGAGATAATAAGAGTCTGTTTGCCAGCTCTGCACCAGAGAGGGAAATGTAGGACATGGGTGTGAGTTTCTGCCCACAGGAGGGTTCATGAAAGCAAACATCACACAAAAGCCAGGCTGATTGCACAGATAAAATTGTGCAGTTTCTCCACACTGCCTTATAGGAGATTCAAATCCTCCCAGTTATGTGGGTTGGCAAATCATTTGAGGGGAATCTATCATAATAATCAACTTTGTTATTTGAGGTTAATGTTTAAAACATACTGTGTGTTAGCAAGAGATCCTCTTTCTGAGGCTGGGGGTAAAACAAGAATCTTCATTCTAACTCAAAAATATACACACCTCTTGCTTTTCTCATATTTAGCCTCAGTTCAGACATAACACAGACACTCGCTTGTTATGTCTGTCTGAACTTTAGTTAGTTTTACATTTAAATGGCCACCTTGTGTACACATACAGTATTCCAGTTAGCTTGCTCAAGCCCACAAATGTTATTTTTGTCAAACATGAAAGTTAAAAGAGCAGCACCTATTTGAAAGAACTTTATGAAAATAGATTTTAAAGTCTATAGTTTTAAGGTGGCCGATAAATGGCTATTTACTAAACCCTTCAGTGAAGTTTCTACATGATTTAAGCAATTTTCTAGAACTCAATAGTCATCATTTTTGTTCCCATGTCTAGGAGAAAGGGAGGGCAAGTAAAGTTCAAAGACAGCTTCCCTAAACCACAGTTTGCAGAGTGCAAACAGACAGGTCCCTGTTTTCTATACGCATTCAAACACATAAATAAACGCCCACACACAGAGTTGGGCTTTTTCATTTGCCACACCCTTTTCCTTGTCAGGATTAAGGGAACTGAGTAACATGCTTACATGACATTTAAGAAATCAAGTTACATAAGTGCATGTTAATACACTGGTGGAGAAGACGCCAGTGACCTCAAGTGAACTGAAGTCTTCAGTTCAGCAAGTCAGCTGTTTCATCCACAGGGAGAAAGGGCACCGCATGATTCTTTTCTTTGTTTGTTTCCATTTGTACCATTCAATGCAGAGGATATGACAAACATACAGGAGGGTCTTTTAAATCAGACTCTCCACTTTGTGAAATCCAGTCTTTGTTACATCCCTCAGAGTTCCATGAAATTACTGTATAACACCTTTCCGTACTCTTATTTCCTGCCCTTTAATTTACCAGTCTAAGGACCATACAAGTTCATGGTCTAGGAGGTAGAAAGAATGTTTTGGTGTCACCTTGCATCTCAAACTCTGAACTGGAGGGTGAAAGGTCGCTCTCGTTGACCCCGAGCGCCTCCATCAGCTGTTCCACATTCATTCTGGCTGTCAGTTCTCCATTTCTGTCTCCAATCTGAGGACAAAACAACAAACAGAACGAGACGATGAAGTTAGGTCGAATGCGAGACACCTAAACTTCACCGAAGGTGCATTTTTCTTTTAGAATTTTGTAACAATGTCTCACTTCTTTAGAGATGTCCAGATGCTTTCGTGCATAATGGAGAGCTTGTTTGTGATTCCCTAAAGACACATATGCATTTCCCAGACTCCAGCAGGCACGGCCCTCTCCAACCCTATTGAGATATTAACACACACACAAATGTAAAAAAAACTTCCTGTGTTCATCACACGTTTGTGTGAATGCATTAGAAGGTGCTCACTCTACCTATCAGTAAGCTCCTGGGCGATGTACAGGTGTTTCAGGTGGTAGTCTATGGCCCTCTCATACTGTTGCAAAAGGGTGTAGGTGTTTCCAAGGCTGTAACAGGCCTGAGCCTCCATCACCTGGTCCCTCAGCTGCCTGGACAGTTGCAAGGTTTTCCTACAGAATGAGAAACAGAGGGCTTTATGAGGTGAGTAAAGGAAAAAAAAGATGTAGAGTGCAACAAAGGAAGAAGGTAAGAGGAGAGTGTGTTGACAGATGAATAGGAGCGGTTGAGATGACACACAAACCTGAGAGGACAACTAGTGTGAAAAAATAAACATTGATTTTTTAAAAATTGATTTTAGGAGTCCTTGTGTCATGCATTACTCATTTTTCATTAGTACTTCAGTTGCATTTCCTCTTTGGTTGAAAATGTTTCACTTCACCTTCTGTCCACTAGATGTCAGACTGCCCTCTTCTCTCACCTGTAATACTCAGTGGCTGTGTTGAACTGGCCCAGGAATATCAGGGCATTGCCTAGATTACTGTAGGCTCGCCGTTCTGCTGCTTTGTCCCCAAATTCTTTAGCAATGGATAGCCGCTGTGAATGACAGAACAGCAAGGTCAAGTCAACCCCTGTAGAATCCGCAAAACACTTTTAAGTTCAACCAATGGCACAAAAAGTGAAATTCTTATGGTCATTTTACTTTACTTGGCCCTATTTTTTTGGCTCAATGTACAAGCACAGGCAGCTGCACAAGTTCAAGTTACAAGCTCTGTTAGGCACATGATGTCATGACCAGGGGGTGCTGCTGCAGCAGTGGTGCATCAAATCGGCTCATCTGATTCCCTTTAAAAGCAGCATGTTCTCCTCCACAGCACACCAATAGATTTGTAATGGGGGAGAAAGGAGAGACTAGCTCCCAAGAGGAAAACAAGTGGTTTACAATGAAAAGTAACAGGGAACATGAGCTGACGGAGCCTGAAGCCGTACTTGCCAGTGATCCACCAAGAAACCAATTTACTACATTTTTTTTTTCCAGGAGAGGCCATCAATCTCTGAACACTGTGTTGGTGCAGCGTGAGATGTATCATGACCCACTGAAAAACTCACCAAGGTGAAAATTATTTGCAAAAAAGCTGGTAAGGCTAGCATGACTTGCAATCTCACATTATCATTCAACGAGCAAAGAACACACATTTTGATCAAACACTCTTTACCCTCTTCCTGTCCTTGTACTCACTGCCAACCTTGCTGTATTTCTTTTATTAAATAAGAGGTGTTCAATAAATGACAATACTTAATACTTTTTGAAGGAGAGGTCCATCCTACCTCCTCTCTGAAACCTGCTGTGCATTGGTAAGTCTTGCTATTTTGCATATAAAATTTTAGGGAAAACAAGGTAAGATGTATTCCCAAAAAGAAGCAAACACATAAACTGTACTTTGCTTCCTCACTGAAGTGAAATCTGACTACACCTATAAGCTAAAAGCTCAAGTCATGATAACATATGTGATCACAACGCAACACTAAATCAAATTTTGTGGAAACCACTTGTTTGCTTATGGTTTGCAAATGACAGAAGCACAACCAAAAGGCTGAACTGGATGATGATGAAGCCCAGATTCATCATGTGGTACTGTGGCTTCAAAGAGGACACTCAAAGATCCCTGACCACACAGCATGTGCACAAGCCACCAAAACACCCCCAAACCACATTTTAATGTGTATGGCAATGGTTTGTACAAGGCAAACCAAACATACATAAAACATGATCATGTGTAGTAGTATCATAGTATTTGTGAGACCGGATATAAATAAGGGGAGATTGAACAATTGTATTCATTTTTATTCATTTTTTGTGCCCCTTTATTTGTAATTCCTCCCCCATCAAGTGCATTCCCTGCACATGCTAATGCTGACAACATCATGGTGAGCCACAAAGTTACTGAATAGCTGGAAGGTGAATGACCTTGTGTCACAAGCAAAATTAGGCTGCTACAGTACACTGCTGACGTAAGGTCACTGTTCTGTTCTGGCACAACGACAAGGCTGATAACTCATATCTGCACTGTAAGTATGAATATGGTTCTAGATTTCTCACCTGACGGTGGAACTTGATTGCTTCAACAAAGTTTCCAAGAAGATAGTGAGTGTTACCCAGGTTCCCATAGGCTCTCCCCTGAGCGGCTCGGTCACCAAGTTCTTTGACCAAACACAAGTTCATCCTACAGAGGGAAGTGCAAAGTCAACTAGTATGTATATGATATTAAAGCAGACTGTCAGTATATATGTTAATAATTGAACACACCCTTTACTTGTCCTTCAGTAATCCATTTGACCTAACTGCAAGGAGCAGGTAAGTTATTATAAATTCTCACAGCATACCAGTTGTAAAATATGACAGTGGCAGCATGTTGTGAGGTTGCTTTTACCATCAGGGACTGAGAGAGATTGTGAGATTAAAGACAACTATGAATAGTGGCAAAGTCAGGTAAATGTTTAATGATTCTGCATATCAGGGTACAAGATCTTAGCCAAGGGCAGTTAGTATTGATACAGCCAAATTCAGTCTGGACTGCTTTTTTAATAGGGATTGTGAAAGAGTGGTGCTACCAAAACCAAGACTGATACATCAGCCAAAATCTGTGTAAAGACTTTAGGTTTGCTTTTTTGCAGATGCTTTCCAAATACGTTGTTTAAACCTAAGCAAATTTGTGGGTAAATATAAGATAAAAAAAAACAAAACACAAATCCAGATGTGCCATGTAGGCACAGATGTATTCAATAGAGATATAGGTGTAACAACTGCCAGAGGTGAGTTGGGAAATAGGGATCAAAGCAGCAATACATGCCGATTTCTGTATGTAATTTTGGAAAACCAAATACTCTCAAATGTATCAATACTGTGGAGTTTTCTGTGTAGATCGGTGATAAACTCAATTGTCACTGTCTTTATGATTTTTTGGTGTTGTATACGATCAATACATTGTCAACAATACATACTCGTAAAAGCCAGTAGCCCTTTGCAGTGTGTCTCTGACATCAGGAGGCAGGTCCCCTGGATCCTGGGTGCAGCCCCATAACTGCTGTTTGCCCTTTGCATGAAACACGTTCCCTATGTTATACAGTGCTCTGGCCTCTCCAACCTGCAGCCAGACAATAAGGGACACAGAATAGAAAGGTTAAAAAAATGTCAAAAAGGATGAAGAAAGATCTGCAGATATCAAGTGTTAAAAAAAAAATTCCAAATAAACATACAGGCATGTATTGTAGCTTTTTGAAGACTAAACTTACCTTGTCGCCCTGCTCTTGAGAAATATCCAGATGTCTTTGGCAGCAGACCACAGCCTCATCAAAGCGGCCCAACACTTTTAATGTATTTCCAAGGTTGCCACTGGCTTTTCCTTCTCCAATTCTGTCTCCTATTGTTCTGAAGGTGCAAAGAAACACATTTTTTGATATTCAGTGGTAGAAGAAAAGACTAGGCTATAGATTTTCTACTTTCTACGTTACTTTTAATTTATTCAAAAAAAGCCATCAAAAGTACTGTAACGTGATTTAATTGAGAGATATACTACATTTTAATTGCATGGTTACTTCCTGGGACCAGCTCCCAGTGGCCCTGGTGAGACTGTAATGTAACAAGGTAAATCTCCCCAGGGTCTTTAATCACTTCCCTGCTGAAATACCAGCTGCACTCACTGCGGGGGACCGGATTACTCATACAAGCTGAATATCCAGCTGGTAGCTGTCAGCTGTTACTATATGGAAGTCCCTTCACTTTTTCTTGGAATGCTCGTTGTTTTAGTGTCAACATATTAAAATCTGGTTAAGTAAATAAAATCTGTTGTAACCTGAATCATCTTCTTCTCACACTCTCTGTACACCAAATGAATCATTAGAACATTATTCCTAGATACCGGTGAACAGCTCAGCACTGAGCAGAGCTCTTTCTGCATAAATCTGCATCACTGTAGTAATGTGAATACTTATAACCAATAAACCACCAGTTCAGAGGTGGGATAACAGCTGCCTTCACAAATTATTAAACCATAATCAGCACACAAATAAGAGCATTCCTTATTTTCACATCTTCATTTGCTACAGATGTATCACACATGCATATTTAATACAGTGAATCATTTATAAACTTGATTATTCATTGGACTCTTCACAGTTTATAATAATTGAATTTGCCTATGTTTAAGTTGATATTAATATGATATTGTACTCTATTTTAGTACCTGTTAAGTGCTTTAAGCCACCAAAGCCAACAAGCAACAAAAAAATGTGTTTAGTGTCCCTTTTCTCCGAGGCTGGAGAATGTGATTTATCAAAAATACAACTGGATACTCTCGATGGTCTACAGTTGAGCAATTTTCACACTACTTAATATCTGACTGGATGAATATACCCCTCTCAAATTCAAATGAACACAGTGGTAAGTAAACTGAGTGAGTATATCCAGTATAGGAGTATAGGGCTGCCGATTTTTTTCTCGATGGATCAAATAAAAATAGTGAAAAAATGGCAGTTAGAATTTCTCACAACTCACATTGATGTCCTTAATTAGCTTGTTTTGTCTGACTAATGGTTCAAAATTTTTAGATATTCAATTTACTATCATATATGGAAAACAACAAATTGTCTCATTTGAGAGGCTGGAACCAAAGAATGTTTGGTATTTTGTTAAAAAAATAACTGAAATGATTAATCGATTATGAATAGTTGCCAACAGATTTTCTTTTGATCAACTAATCGATTAAACAACTTAATCATTGCATCTCTAATCCAGTACCTATTTTCTCAAACCTTTGGACAGCTCAAAACAAGTAGAGGCGGGGAGGTTTGGGAGCAACTTCTACTATACAGTGTAGAGTACAGCAGTCATTAAAAGGATAAAATGCTCACCTGGCCAAGGTAAGGTCATGTTTGTGGTATTCCAGGGCTTTGCCGTACTCCTTCAGGTAGAAGTAGGCATTGCCCAGCTGGCTGTAGATGGCACTGAGTGTCTTCAGGTCTTCTGTGCCCACCTGCACAGCTGCCTCAAAAAACGCTGTTCCACCTTTAAAGTCCCCGGCCTTGCACAGCCGCTCTCCCTCCAAGGCCAACTCCAAGCAAGACGCCTCCATCCTGAATGGTGCACGCATACAGTCACATACACACACAGGAAAAGAGAGAAAACCCATATAAACATACTGTACATGCACAGATAAAACAATGTACAGTGAGATGGACAGTGGTAGTGCAACATCCTCTCACAGTGAGGAACAAATTGGCAGTATCACCATGACAACAAGTTCTATAGCCACATCTGTGGATTGTTGCCTTAGCAACTGAGTCTAAGGCTCTGAGATGAGCACCTTGAAAAGGTGTTGCACTTTTCACTCATTACTGCTCATATGAGTCAGTCTTTTAAGAGTTTGATTTATAAAGACACACAGTTGTCTTGTATTGATAGTTGATTATATTAAGCTGATTAATCTGTTTGTCTTTCCACAGTGTACACAATTATTGTATAGTCATGCTTTCTGTGAAGAAATATTTGAGTAATTCATTAACTGATATTGTTTAAAGTCCATGTTGTGAACATAAACAAGCAGTTCAGTAATGTTCAGTCAGTCCTGTGACAACCATTTGATCCAAGTGTATCTCTGCTACTGTACAGTACTGTACGTTGCTAAGCTGAAATATAATAGACCCACACATTCCAGACATAACTATCAAAAGCTAAGTGAAGGGGAGTCTTCCAACCACCTCCTCAATGCGTTGTTTACCATGGCAACTGCTGGATCAATGACGCTGACTTGGGGAATGTAAAACAGATGTTAACTTTATGTCTATTGACAAGTCCCTTATTGTTAAGAGGACAATGAGATTCAGGTACTTGATTGAACATATTTTAATAATTTGAAAAGTAAGCATTTTACAACTGCAAGATGTAAGATTGATGTATGTATCAAGCCAAAACTGTGTTTGGTTATGAGAAATGTGTGTCAGAGTGTACTATTAAACATAGGATCCTTAAAAATGAGTTTGCACATGCTGAAGACATTCATAATAAGCACAACAAGGCCTCATCAGTCATCACTGAGTTGTAACCAGTAGTATACACCCCAGATTCATTGTATAATCCAGGATAAACTAAAGACTGACCAAATTTGGTTGAAGCTCTAAATTCCAGATAAGGTACTAGAATGTAGAGCTAAGCAAGGATTATCCTTGAATCTAATCTGTTTTACAAATGGAACCATTCAAAAGTATAGCAAAGAGATGTGCACCATATGTAGTTTCACCTGCTGGTTTAGCAGAAAACTCAAGGGACTGGCAATTTGTTCCACTGGTGCATTCAAGAGACATTTCACTCATTTGCAGACCTCCTCTCTCATCAAGTCTATCACTCAATTTATACTGAGCAGGTTCCCATCTTTTTTGTTCTTATTGTTTCTTTCTTTCTTTTAATCTGCCTCACCAGGAGCAATTCACCATAATACATGATTATGTTAGGGACACAGGCATCAATTATGCACAAATCACTGCTTTGGTTCCTTGTAAGGTACAAGCACATTTTACTATTTCACTTGGTACAAGCTCTTTTGGATTATAAGTGTAAGGTGTAAATTGAAATGCAAATGTACCTCTGTAAACCTGTGCCAACAGGTTTTATTGCAACTGGTAACTAACAGTAATTTACATTACCAACGTGATCACATCCAGGCAGGGCTTTAGGCACATTATTAGCATGTCTTCTATCAAAAATTTCTCAATGTTTGCTTGCGGGGCAACAAAATTAACACAGAACTGGTCCTTTTTGGTGTTCTAGCGGTACCTGTGTTTTTGCCTGCTTCGTGTTTTGTCCACATACACCTGTAGCTCCAAGCGTAAAGGCCTTAGCATAGCTTGAGGTCGAGGTCCACGATGAACCAGTCTACACATAGCTCTCTCTGCCCCAGTCAGAGGGCAATGATCAGATGCCATGAGGGCAAGCTTTACAAGACTACCTATGTCCCGAAAAACAGAGTAATGAGCAACACTTTACAGAGATATTCCAGTTCATTCAAGCAGTGCACTTATCACTGACAATACAATACTGAGTCATATCAGCTGATATAACTAATCGAGATGAAATATCCAGCTACCAGATTCTTTGTTTTTTTCTGTCAAGTCCATATTGTCCATTGGATTACGCCAGTGGAATCCACAATGTCAGCAAAATTGCAGTGAACCTGGACACAATCCAACTGAAAGTTCTATGCGCTGTCCCAGACCAGCCAAGAATCACATCTGCTTTTCAAGTCCTCTCGAGCCTTCCAAAAACTAAATGCTGAACTTCTCTCGTAGCAACGACAGTCAGGAGGGAGTAGTAGAAAATCCCACGAAACAGTGGCTCCAGTTGCAGATGTATTTCTTAGCCAAAACATTTTGATTCAAAAGTCTAACAGAAGGCATGTTTCACTAATCCGGCTGAATTTAATCAAGAGGCAGAGAAGCCAGCTGCTGTTATGTCATTCAGACTTTACTATCCCAATTAGGAATGTGTTCCCTTCTCCTTTGATCCTCTTCCACCTATCCTCAGCTTTGACAGCGAGATCCATTGTTCCGCCTAGCAATAACAAGACACGATTTAAAAATCGAGGGAGGGTATAATGTAGGAAACATTGTGGGTGAGAGCAGGGGGACAGTAAGTGACGACAAAGCAAACACAGTACTTTTAAGCTTGACCGATGCCCCAATGAGAAACAGAGAGGAAGGATGAGAGAGAGAGAATCGCTAATCCAGTGACCTGCACCTCCTTGGTAGAGACCACACAGCACAGTGAGAGGCCCAGACTAATCCAACTATCTGCTGACACCGGCAGAAACATTATTAGGTCACCAGCCAAGACATGCTGTATAAGACTGTGAATGAAGAGGGGGTAAGGGACTTATAAATGTCAACACTTTAAATTACTTTCACTGCAAGCAAGCAAACGTATGGATGAGAACTCAAAATTTATGTTCAGGTTATTTGTCTGTTATTCTTGGTTTAATTATTTTTATGATGCATCTTACAAAACACATAATGTAATACATCACATTATGACTTGTTACCAGCCAAATGTTAAATATATTGACTCTCAACTAAATTGTCTTAAAATAATTAACTACTTAAAGCTTTTCATTTTCCCATTGCCACAACTTGGGAATCCCATAATTCCCAAATTGTGTCAAAGACTTTGCATGCAGATTAATTCATTAAGTTGGGCATTTATAGTTGGTTCGATTGCCAACCCAATACAGAAATTATTTATTATAATCAACATTAAATTAAATTATGACTCTCAAACTTCACACAGAGTAATGATTCTTTTATTTCCATTCAGTAATGGTGCATTTCCATGCAATGCTGTACCAAATGAATAAAATATACTCAAAAAAGCTAAGCATAAGGTCATAGAAGCAATATACTAAACTGACAAGGTTGTACAAACTTGAATTAATAAAAAGTTAACGTGTCTCATAAAAAATCTGGACAGCTTAGATGTGATTAAAAAAAACATTTTAACTACAAAAAACTTTGTTAATTCCATAAGGTGACTCTAATATGTGTAAATAGCAGGGATAAATGGAGTCGTTTGTCTGTCTTGGGTGAAGAGGAGACCTTCTCTTTCGCTTGTTTCTTGTCATACAATCTCTGTGTCATTTACAGAACGCCTGAACACTCCTTTTGTTGACAGGCAGCACTGCCATCTCCATTATCTCTGTTGCATACAGCACATGCACACAGTGTCTCAATACCAGTTACCCATTTGACCACTCAATCAGATGACCCCTCTCAGTCAGACACTGATGCCTCGGGCCAGGGAGAAACATGTCCTCTTTGATCTGACAAAAAAATCAATTGACCATGGGTGAACTCACCATGGGAGCGTCAACCAGAGGGTCTTTAGTTTTTTTGCTTTTTTTCCTTTGACGCTTATAACTCTCTGGGAGTGGGAGATATGGAAAACAATCATCTATCCCTTCTGAAATCTATGTGACGCAATCAGCTAGAGAGAGCACAAATCACTCTGTTAGTGTTGTGGGAACTACAGACACACTCCCATTCATTCTTCCCAAAGCCTACACACGTCTACAATTTGGATGGACATGAAACTCCCCGGTTTAATCATCAGACCAAAAGATTAACAACTGCATTAGAAAATATCTGGTTCTCTGATAAAAAAAAGTCAAGGATACAAGGGAAGAAGTTAACTACGATTCCCAATGTGCATTTGGGAAAAAAAAAAAAAAAAAACATCCAATCACCGAGCTTAAAATTCTGTCACGTGTGCTGCTAACAATAGGTGGAAGCTAAAGATTTCACTTTTGAGATAAATGAATTTTAAATCTACAGCATAAATCAGTTTACTTGTAATTTCTGGGTCAATTTTGGATGAATTCAGCAGCTATTGAGGTGCATTCAGTTTACAACCCCAACGCCAAAGCTTCTTGAATTCGCTACCACTATGATTCTAATTTTCACTCTTTCATGTCGAGAAATCCTTGCACTGTGGGCTGTCATGAAGGAGAGCAGATCCATCAAAATATGCCCTAATTGGCCCCAATACCAATTCTTAAGGCAAGAATAAATATTGAGCCATCTGAACCTTTAAGTTTTCATTGCCCCTTCCCTCAAAGGGTGACCTGATATTAAATGATTGTTATGTTGTTGGGGCAACATAACTGAGCCCAAGGGCGAAAGTACTCCAAACATATTTTAGGAGGGCTGGCAACTCTGGAAAGTGGACAGAACTGGTTACCACTGTGGATAACAGTCAATGAGGCTCTTGAAAATGCAAGATCATCTCCTTGACATTAAATTAAATGGACTTAAAATAGTAACACCTACTTCTCCAACAGTTGAGGCTTTTGAATATGGGGGTAAACTCTCCAGCTCTGAAATGCTTGAGCAGGAAAAAAGCCCTGAATGGTTGATAATTCCAGCAACTAGATCTGAACAAGTCCCCAAAGGAGGACCCACAAAGTCGTAAGATTAGCCAAAGCTACTCTTCAGTGCAAACAGGAAAGTGGGGCAGGCATTAATAGCAGTAGCCAGAGGGATGAAAGGTACATAGTCCATGCAGTTACAAACAATCACAGAGGGAATATATTTACATTTGAGCAAGCACATCCATGATGTAGGAGACACTAAAAGCCAGATGTAGTTTACCAATCAGCTGTTAAGACTCACCACTGACCCTTCAGCTTACATCAGCAGTATGGAACTGAGCAGGCTGTGATTCTTTCTGATGCTGCAAAGACAAGGTTTCAGCATGTCGACAGGAAGCAAGAGCTCACATGTGTACAAGAGGCAATGGACATGACTGGCAAGGACTTATATGTGTCTTGTATGGAAGGAGTAAAGGATGGAAGCAGTAGGATAGAAAGCTAATATCTATCCAATCAAACATGGATGCTCGGACATCAGCGCAGTGTCTTCACGAGAGCATGATATTGATGAGGAGTTCAGTTGAAGCGAGTAACTACAGAGGTGTGGTTACAGAGGAGGGGAAGAAGATGAGAAAAAAAGATATGAGTCCAGCTTCAGATGGTGATGGGGTGTCTGTAAACCACCCCTGAATTGTAAAACAGTTTGTGGAAAAAGGGTGTAGCCTAAAGAGCACCTGGTGACATGGTTAAAAGTCTTAAGCTGTGAAGTTGTAAAGTTAGAGGCCAATATGTTAGAATGCATCTTGATCAAAGTCAAAAAAGGAAAAAAAAAAAAAAAGGAGGCTGCTGCATGGGAGGTAGTCTGAGAACTGACAAACAGAAAGAGGGGTTAGAATCAAACAGACCAAGAGTGAGAAAAATGCATTTATGAATATGTAAAAGAAAGGCAAAGCAAGGAGACAACAAGACATTAACAAAAAAAAGGGATTAGTCTGCATGAGAGGATTTTCACAAAGTGACTTTCATTCTTGCCATCTTTGTGGTCGGTGTAAGAATGGATGTGTGCGGTACAGTCTGCCATTCTCCCCTCTGATTACTGCTCTAATTGGTCTGTTTGGGAGACACTCATCCCATAATAGCCTGCCTGTGGTCTAAGAAAGACAGTCTCCCAGTGCTGTTACCATGGCAGCACGGAGTACATGTAACATATGAGACAGGTTTCAGGGAGTAAGTTAAGAGAGATAGAAGAGAAGTTTGCATGTAAGCTGAACTGTGTCTAAGGTTTGTCATTTCAGTGGAAAACAGCATGATGCGAACAATGAACCTTTGTCAAATCACCAACCACAATGTTTTCACTGTTGATACTTAAATATGTGCAGATCATGTTCCTCCGCAAGAAGATCGGGGTAAGATTAGGGTTACGTTTTGCCATATAAAAATTCAGTTAAGATGAAGCAACTAAGGGTTCAGTAAGTAACCTTTTCAGAATGACTAGTGAAAGAAACCATCTATGAAAAATATACAATGTCAAATAAAGGTTAGTGTAAAACAAGCTGGCCTCAGTTTAGTCTACATCTCAAGGCTATATAACAACATTCTGTCCATAAATGGTACTGTACTGCACCTTTTTCACATAGTTGTAGAGGATACTGTACTTCTTCTCCCTCTGAAAGACAATAGGATGTAAAATAAGATATTCACTGGAGTGCCACTGATAAATACTTTAAGAAGACCCCTACTACACAATGCAACTTTTTCAACCTAAAATACTTGGGAATATGCTGCAATATGTACCTGCTAAATGCCGTAAACAACCTCTCCAGATGCGTTTTTTATGAATTTAATGAAAATCTAAGTCAGCATTGGCCATTTCCACTGTGTTGAAAATTTCGGAACTCACAGTTGAAATCCTCAAACATGGTCTAAATATTGGAATGGCACATAATGTCAACATAACTGTAACAGCCTTAACTAACATAACAATTCAAACAATTAGCATTAGTGTCAGCAGTCAAAAATAAATGTTCTTCTGGTCCAGTTTCATTTCACAAACATTCATGTGATCAACTGTGTCTAAAGCATAATATAACCATGACCATAACTGCACAAACTCAAATCGAATTGAGCCTCTGGTTTATGTTTCCAGCTGTACTTGATATGCAGACTTCACCACAACAAATGTACTCTAACTGTGCGTCATTCTGATCCCACACTTTCTCCCTCAAACTGCAATCTTTCCACAGACAGAACATATTCCATTTGGGTTTTTGATTTTTATTATTATGATTATTATGTATTCACTTCATAAAAGTATATATATAGTATGTGTGTATACAAAAACAAAATATCCCAGATTATTGTCATACATAATTAGGGGGAGAGGACAATCAAACGAGATTCCGTTGAAGATCTGATTTAGCATTTATTAAATAGTAAGAAACGCTGAAATACAATAAGATTAGTAACCCTAATCTGAATATTATATACAGAATGAGCAACAAGTGTGAGTAATTGTGATTAAATGTATCTCACTAACAATTAAATCCCATGGTGAAAGTGATATACATCTTTAGGTTCTGTTTTTCATTTATTTGAAAATATATTATGAAATATTGCTTATAAAAACAAGCAGTATCTCTCTGTTTTACTTGGAGCTCTTCCTCTGTTCACATATTCCATATTCAGAGATCCACATTACTGTCCCCATGATCCTTGGCCTCGCTAAGAAACTCTGTGCTCAGAGTAGTAATCCAGCCATAATTACAGAGTGCCACGGCTCGTTGTCAGGGCAACCAAAGAGAAACTCTCTAGGAATGTTTTTCCTCTTGCAGTGCATGTCTCTTTCAGTTAGAGCTGGATACTTCTTTCTTCTTTTGTCTGATTCTTTTGTGAAACTGCTTTTTTTTTTTTTTTTTTTTTTTTTAAATCTCCATGATTCTGTTTCTCTTCACTCTAAATCATGTTGTCTGTCACAATATCAATGGCGCAGTAGCATGCAATGCGGTCCAAGAAAAGAGTGAGAGAAAATAATAGGGAGGAATAATATTCCTACTGTAGAGCTTCCAAAATTGACACACTGGAGGTTTGTTGTAGCATTTGGCTTCAAAATGAGTCAATTTAAATTTACATGCGGCTTAAAAATATGTACTGAATAAGAATTACTCATTTATAAGATCCTTGATATGGTCTCTGTTAAGAACATGACATGGATCTCATGACATACCCATGTCCAGTGTCAGGCATGTATCCATTCACAATGAGGTGATATTTAAGGATACTTAAGGGCACCTGCTTTTGATGCCTATGCCTATGTTCTGCAGCCAATTCTGTGTGTGTAATGTAGGTATGGAGATACAGTAAAACTGTTTTACGAGTGAGGACAAAGATTATATAAAGAAGCAAGTCTAACTAAGGTTTCAGTGCAGAGATTACCATCTAATTTAACAGAATAGGCCCATGTTGTAATTAAAGTATACACATAAGCTTTGAAAATTGCTTCTAGCCTGACATGGTTTTCATCTTGCAATATCCGATAAATAGAATTAATGACTGGAGCCAAAAGCCTCGCAAAACAAAAGCGTGTTATTGTATTGTTAGTTGACAAAGGCACCGTAGATAATATCCTTTTGTTTCTCACATGTGTGTCCTTAGAAGCTACAAACAAAAAAGCACAAGTGCGCACACACACAAATATCCACAACCCGCATTGTAGAAAGGTTATGTATTGACTTTATCTGTTTGCAAAATAGAGGGAAAGCTACCACAGAGGTTAGAGCTGGCCATATGATCATATGCGTGTTTATGTGTGTGTGTGTGTGTGTGTGTATCTCATGGCCATGACAACCTTGTAGGGCTTATGAATGTCACTTCATAGCTCAACAGTTATTAACATTCCCAGCAGCCCGCTCTGTGTAATATCAGGTTTTCAGAAAATATCTCTTGAACCATTCCTTTTGAAAATGTGACCATGCACTTATTAGATACATAATTTCCTGAAGTTTTTTCGAAATCCAGTCAGTGGTCTGTGTGATTTATTCTACCTGACAGATTAACAAAGATAAGAGGCCCCGCTAATCTAATGAGCATTACTGTGATTAGTAATTTTTAAAATGTCAAAACACGAAACAGAGACTCAACCATTTCATTCTCATTCAAGTTTCACCAAAACCTGATCGGTGGTGTCTGAGATATGGCATGACACAGGGTCAAGTAAACAACACATTGAACTCTCCCTTGAGCCAAGTGTCACTGTCAACATACAGTTATAGAGAGAGCTACAATGATTAGTCCATAAATTAGTCAGCCAATTAATGGTGTCAGTCATTTTTCAAGCAAAAATGCCAACAAAAGGTTTGCTTTCAACTTCTCAAAACTGAGTGATTGATGCTTTTCTTCATAATATTTGATAGTAAACTGAATATCTTTGAGTTCTGGACTCTCTGGGCAGATAAACAAAAACATTTGAATCAGACAGGATGGGCATTTTCCACCATTTTCAGATAGTTTATCAACAAAACAATTAATAAGTTAATCAAAAAAATAATCAGCAGATTTTTTTTGATAATGGGAATAATTCTAATAGTTGCAGCCCTTGAATAAGTAGGCCAGAATGCTAGTTTCTGTCTGCTTACAATATGTTTTGTCACCTGAAGAAGACTATTAGTAGTTCAAACGTTGTCATGTCCATTAATACAACTCAATACCACAGTGTGAGATATTGCATAACAGACAAACTATTACTTTAACATACTGAGTGCTCCATTGAGACCGGTGATACACTATATTTGGTGACCCATCAGATTCTGTGAACTGTAGTGTTGGTTAGATGGTTATGATAAGAATATCAGGGTCGGTCACATAATCTGATGGGTCACCAAATATGATGTAACACCAGCATTGAAAGACAGTTAAAAGTTGAAACTGAACCTGTTTTTTGACACACAAATAGCACAATAACACAGATATTAGTGGGGGGGGAAGGAACATGGTATACAAATCTATCAGACAACAATTTAATGGAGTCAGTCATTTTTCAATCTGTCGTTTGACCCTGCACATATGGTGTGATCCTGCACCTCCATGGCACGTGTGTACTGTCCACCTGGACGCAGACACTCTTTGCTATTTCCCTCTTACGTCCACATCTTATGAGGCTCCTCTCAGTCTGCAGAATCCAGCCACAGCAGCTCAATGACCCGAGCCAGGAATGAGGCTTGGAACCGGGCTTTGGCTGCAACTGTGGCTGGGTCTTGAGCTTTAAATCAGTGAAAGCTGACTGGTTAAGTTCACCCCTGTCTAGCTCCTCCTTTAGTGAGCTGGCAGCCTCTTTTATTCTCCCTCCTTTCTGTCTTTTCAGCCGCTCCCTCCCGTCTCCAATCTTTCTTCTTCAATATGACAAGCTACGAGGCTGAAGACCCCCTCCTCCCCTGTCTGCCCATGTACCACCTAGGGTCCTTACCTTGAGTGGAGCCGCTTGCTGGCCACATCCTGGTCCACACCGTTAGCAGCCGACTGAGCCATAGAGCCGCTACTAATGTGCCTCCCTCCTCCCGCTATGAGGCCCCTTCACAATTATTCCCCTCTGAAGCAGCAACCCTTTTTCTTCTTTCTCGAGTCGTTCCGCTTCTCTGTCCCCTCCCTCCCTCTTTCTCTTTCGTCCTTTACCACTGTCTCTTTCCCACCCCCGCCCCCAACTCTCTCGTCTTCCCTCATTCACCACAAACAGAGCAGCACAGCAATGGCAGCTGCTGAGGAAGTGAGGTGTTGTGCAAATAAATCATAAAAACACACAGTCCCGCCCCCCGGCATGACGTCGCAGGCCGGGGAGTTGCTTATGAGGAGCTGGACAGTGAGGAATGGTAATGTCTTTCACATGTAGCATCACTTAACATGTGCATGTGACGTGCAAGAGAGCTGTAGCACTAACAATAAAACACTGTTTCTTATCCAAAATCGAGGATTTTCTCTCTTTAAGGGGTTTTTATTAACGGACACTTAATGCAGCGTCCTTCAAAAATATCATAAGCCTCTCTGGTCCACACTCACATCACATCAGGGATCATTCATGTAGTCATGAGTGATCTGGTGCTTGTCATTTTAACTTTTATTGTATCATTGTTCGCATATTGTTTGTGTCTTGCTCTGTTTTGCTGCAGTATGTGGCATGAGTTAATTTTGCTTCCTTATACAAATAAACACTGAAGATCATTTCCAGACATGTCAAGATATACAAAAAAAATACTGTTTCGAATCATAATTTGTGTCTGATCTGATTTTTCCACAAAGACATTTGATTAACAGGTTCAAATCCTTAAAATGACATCTTCTTCTCATTCAGAAGCTATGAACATGCTAATACTTTTCATTTCAAATTGTTTAATTCTCAGTGTATACTCACTGGAGGTTTCAAGTTTCCACATCACACTGTGTAAGTTGCATACTGGACTAGGATTGGCTCCAAAGTAGTTGTGTAGATCACAAATTACTTGTAGGTTCATGCCTCAAAACCTGATTCAAGGTGAGCACAGTGAAACTTTTCCCCCTTAGCAGATGAATGTGAAAAAGTCTTCTAGGGTCCAACTCTGTGTACAGTGAAGTTCAAACATCTACATGAAATAAGAAGAAGAAAGATAGACTTTTGACTGGAGGGGGAATTTAAAAAATAAAAATAACAGGGTACTTTTGCTTTACTTTTTGTACGTCTCTGTTCAGTCACATTGTCTGTAAATTTTCTTTCCCAACATGAAGATCTAAATGTTTCAAAGACCTCTCCACACTGTCATTTACTGAGTCATTTACTCTTTAATTTAATTAAAGTAGTTAAATATCAATAGAATATATTGAGTCTAAAAATACTGGAACCAGCCCATAAAATAATATCACCCAAAGTTGCAGATTCACAGCAAAAAATATCTAGGATGTGACTTTAGTGTCCTTGATGGTGGCTACAGCTCTGCCCACAATTCTTAATGCTCACCATACAAATGAATTATTAGTTTTTAAAACACCTTAAAACTTGATTTCAAATTGTAAGTATTCTCTATGACAATGAATATTAATGATTAAATGAGAAACCATCAAATTTAAACTTAGTAAAGTAAAGTAAAAAAATATGATTATTTAATATATTAACACTCCAACACTCAGCTAATATGCTTGATTGACAGTGCTGGCATCATAAGCAAACAACCCATCAAATGTTATCACATTTTGATTAAAATGTCGCTAAATCCTGATTGTTGCACAGAAGTACATCAGCATTTCCCAAATGAGCCACTTAACCAGTGAGAAAAGCCAAGACAAAAACATAAATCTGTTGCGTGAAATAACCTAAAATGTTTTAACTTTGGCAGAACATTTAGCGTCCATGTCAGACCCTCATTTATTATAAGAGGTTGATTGGAAAGATAGTTTTTCAGGACCTTTAAACAAAATCTGAATGTGTTGCTGGTACTATTCAGCACCTTTACGCTTACTGTTTTGTTTTTTCCGGCCTCTCTGAGTTCACCTCCTCCTCAGGTTGAGTCCCTCCCCTTACCTGTGAGCAAGCTGCTCCAAGATCATTTACACAAATCAGCTGTACACTACATGAAGGTCAATTGTGTAACAAGTAAAAGAGAAACAGGTCTCCTTTCAAAGCTCCTCCTTCACATTAGACAAAATATAGTTGAGGAGAAGGGCCTCTGGGCTACTTTGCTTACCCTGCTGCTAATGTGACCTGGATAAGGGGCAGAAAATGGGGGGCCAGGGAGATACAAATATTAGTGAACCTGTCAGGTCTAAAAGAGTAAATATTGGATTGGCACTCAACAGGTGGGGAGGAAGAGGAGTCCAAATGAGGTTGTTCTGTTCCTGCAGGATATGTAAGTTGGTTAAGGCTGTTAAGCTATACCAAACACATTTTCAATCATATTTGGTTAAATATAAGTAATGCAGCATTTCAAATTTCAATCCTGAACTTTTTCTGTCCTTGTAGTCCACCCTGTTGCCCCTTCACCCCACCACCTGGTTTGATGCCCTCACAATTGCATACTGAAAGCTAACGGGGCAACAAAGCACTCTTGCACACCAAAATTTGCCTGTTTAAGACTGGACTGAGTTAATTTGCTGTGTATTTCCGAGACAGTTTAATGAATGACGGTTTATATATGAAGAGGATTGTACGTGATTATATTGTAGACTTTTATATTACCCATGGATGGAGTTCTGTTTTTGATTTGTCCTCAGCCCAGAGCAGCTATTGCCTTTTGTGTTTTTTTTATTGTTTTCCTCAGCTTGCTCTTCTTTCCACACCTGCCCTGCATTCAGTCTCGTTAGCCTTGCCCTGCTCCATGTGTCTTTCCCAGCCAATCAGCTCCCAGCCTGCCCTTGTGTTTTGCCACCTGCTCCTTGTTGCTTCATTAGTTCAGTTTGTATTTAAGTTCTGGTTTTCAGTTCAGTTTTGCTGGATCCTTTGTTCTGTTTCTGGTTTGTTCTGTTCTGCCTACACAAACCTAGACTAGATGAGTTATTTTTCAGCCTTGTTCTGCCTGCAGTCTCCTGCATCTGGGACCATCTGCTCTGTTCCACCTAACATATAGACAACTATGTAATGTTGTCTATATGTAATGTGTGGTTTGTGAAAACCAATATCAGACTCCCTCTGCTCCATAGTTGTGCCTGTGCTGCCACAGTTATATAATGAGGTTCTTCTTCTGTTGTATCAACAGCAACATGCCATCTTAATAGTGACATTGCTGGTATGATCCTGTCTTATTCTTGTGTTTGTCTTAAATGTTTTCTCATTTTTTTTAGAGATGCACCTAATAAACATGTAACACCTACGGTCATCCATCAATCAATCTATTCATTTATCATACTGTTTATCTCATGCCAATCTAATATTATCTGTCACAGATATTCATGTATTAAATCACCATATGGATTTAGTTATTTACATATAAATAGCTAAATGTGTCCTTCATAATTAATTACATGTTAAAGAAGATGTTAAGCTGTGTTGTTTTGTTTGTTTACATAAATATGACTTATTTCATGTCACACTGAGGTTTTGTGGTGAATTGACGTCATATAATTAAGAGGTCTCTGCAGTACCTGAGTTTCACCATAGGAGTGCAGCATTGCACTAGTGAATGACAATGAACAGGCTGAGTTTTTGTTAGTTCAAGGATCTCAAGGATGCAGGAAACATGAATGGAACACCAACAACACAAACATATCAGTCTAATGATATCCATTTCAAATGCAAAATACTTACATACTTACTTACTTAATACGTTTTTGTTGAGGGTCCAAAACCAAAAACTGTTGACTCTACATTGACATTGAGTTTCACCATCTTTTAAATACTTAAATATTGCTTTTATTGTGAGGTCTTTATATGATCTTTGGCTGTTTATTGTTGCTTTGTGTAATTTAATTCCATTTACTTGCCCAAAATGTTTCTCTGTCTTGGATCCTGGATATATTTAATTTAATTTCACTATTTGTATTATTATTGTTCATTCATTGACCTCATTAATGTATGTTCAAAACTTGATTACACCCTCTATTACATCTCACATGCATATGGACCAGTGCTGCACCTACTGTAGTTGTTTATACAATAATACATAATTTTAAATATTTGTCAATAACAAATATAACAATTTTGTCTGTTATAAATTAAACTGTATGTACAGATTTATATTCTAATAGCAACATGACCATGCATAATGGGATTCAGATATGTGAATTTAATCTATAGAGCCACACATCCATGCAATTCCCAGCCCTCGTCAACCTCCACAACACACAGTAACACACTTAAGGCAATAAAGTGTTATAAATATTAAATATGTCTGATAAGCTTAAAGGATCATCATCTGTCATGTTGAATACAGGTCTTCTCTGTGATGTTCAAAAAACTATGATAGAAAGCAGCTGGTGGCTAAAATTCATCATATACTGTATATCACACTGTTCCAAATGACTTTTTTTTATCAATACTACATTATCAGAAAAAATGTATGGATATTTATCAAATTTCTTTATTATTTAGAACTCCTGGTTGAACAAACTAAGGATAACAAGAAAAACATACTTATGCTTTATATTTGTTTTTGTCTGCCATTTTTATTATTTCTATTGAAACCACTTATTCTAATGAAGTACCATTTGTACATTCAGAATAATAAGCTCCTCCAGACAGCTACTTTTTTCTCCTTTCTATCTCTAAAAAAAAAAAAGTGTTTTCCCCTGGTCTCTTGCTTGACATTTCTATGTTTTTGCCTTAATCCTCAAACCACACAGTATATCAGCAGCACCAGCGACTGCTCATTACAGACAACGAGGAGCAACAAAAGCAAAATGAGATTGAGGTAAGCTGATTTCAGATTTAAACTGAACAACTCGAATTTGTTTCTCTTTTGTGAGCCAGCCCATTTCAGAAAAACAAAACCATCTGCCTGCATCTATTAGGTACTCTTAAACATATTGTATTGTTTTTCAAAAGGTTGGAGTCAGTATGTAACAAAGGGACACGCACTTTCTTTACTCCATCTGGATATTACTGCATGTTAGTGGAAAAAAAAAAAGTACTGTTTCACATTGAGTCACAAGGGTCACAGTTTTATTCCCTCTGATATTTTATCTTGAACCATTTTGGCACAAAAACACAAAACAGTGAGGAGGGAAAACAAGAGAAGGAAGCTTTGGTTTTCTTAGTGTCTCCTGTTCACAGCAGGGAAGTCACTGTTGTCTCCAAATCCTGCTCAGTTCCAGGGTTTGGCTCGTGTCAGTGATGCATTTTCCAGATTCCCACCTTGGCCCCCCATTCGCTCTCTGTGCAATAAAAATATTTGTTCTATATCCTCATCACAAACCTGAAAGGATAGAAATAAGAACTGGACCTATTTCTGATTGGCCTCCTGAAAATTTACAGGTGCTCATATGGGCAGACATTCTTTTTGAATAATTGCTGCTTGTGACATTTCACCACTAAAAAGAACATCAGAATTAGTGAGTGGGTGGTTGATTAATTTAATCCATCTGTATTCTTCTATCTTGTGTTTTTATTGTGGCAGAATTTGTGTCATTTGTTACTATTAGAATAGTATAGATGGCCTTGTGTCAACATCTCTGCTGCTGTTCCTGAGTGTCCAAGCAGTCACCTGAACTAGTTTTATTCAAGACTGTGGCTTCAGTACTCTGCCGGTGTCCTCAGCTGACATTACTATCTTTCAGAGACTGTAGCAGGCTCAGTTGTAAAGCTAGAGTGAAGATACTACTATCATATGAAACTAGACGACCCAAGGCATCCATTGGTATCAACCATGTCTAGCTTGTTGGGAAGGGGGCTATATAATGCTCCAAAGTAGTTATATTTTGGCGAGGGAAGAACTAGTATGGCCATTTTAAAGGGGTCCCTTGACCTCTCACCTCATGATATCTGAATGAAAATGTGTTCTATGGGTACCAACGAGTCTTCCCTTTACAGACATGCCCACTTCATGCTAATCCCATGCAGTTTGGGGCAAAAACCATGCAGTTTTTTTGCATGCAGTATAAATGTGTTACTTTCACCTATTCTAAAAAATGGTGTATTTGAATATGTCTTCATACTGGGGTTCCCTAAACAGTCTTGGAATTGCATAAATTTGGTATGACTGGAAAGCTGGCACTCTTGTGGATTCAATAAGCCCAATTGTATTCATGTGTGATGATGTTAGTCCCCATAGTAGCCGTTTCATTGTAGTGAGACCATTTTTTGAAACTTGGCCTCACTGTATAAAATGATCTATTGTGATCTTTAGGATAATCACAGCCTCATGAAACTTTATAACCACAAATTCACAAATCTGTGTGCCTTAAATCTTACCAGCATGCGTTTCACTGAATTATAAAATACCACAGAAAAGCACCAGTTCCCCATAAATTCTGACCTCTCAGCTGTATGCCATTTCAAAGGTATAGGGAAGCATTCCTGAATTGCACAAGCTGTGTGCATCATCAGAATCACATGGGAGTTCATGCTTCAACTTGTAACCGGTGATATGTGTTTTCCACTGCACTGTATGACATGAGACAAAAGTTATTTATATTTGCTTGTGAGAAATCAGTGACCAGTGGGTTGCATATATTGTATGTATTTGTTTGTGCTTTGACCAGAGAAATAGAAGACTGAAGTTGTCAGGTGGTTACAAGACTACAGTATGTGTATGAAAGGAAGTATAACTGAGGCAAAAACAAAATAATAGCATACCAGTACCTGTTTTTTTTTTATAAAGTACTTGAAATGCTTGCTTTAAATTCCTAAAAAAAATCATGTTGCAGCGTCTTCTATATCTTGCAAAAGATCTGGTACAGTATAACTACAAAGGCCAATGAGTCACAGTACATACAGTAGGAAAAAGAAAGTAGTAGGGGAGAGAGTTCCATATTAGAGTCAGCTTTATTGGCCAAATATGTTTATGCATACAAGCAATTTGACTCTGGTTTCTAGTGGCTCTCAATGTACTTAAACACAACAGTCTTCAGAAAGATACACATTGGCATACAGCCAAAACAAGGACAACAAACCCTAAAGGAGTGCTGAAGACTGAACAAATAAACAAAAACAGAAAAAGTTCTAGAGAGAGAACACTGAGGCAGCCATCTGTACTCCCATCTTGCTATGTACGTGACAAACAAAACAGAAAAAATTGACATGATCACTTAATGTATAAAATATAAGGAACACATATTCTTTCAATCTGTTGAGTTGATTCCACTGTACTTGTAGATTTTCCTGTATTACAATCTCAAAAGTGAAGTAAATACAGAGTTAGACAAGGACTTTGTGACATCTTTGTGACAAATAACATGAATCACACAATGGGGCTCCATTTAAATATCAGAAAGCTTCTACTTTAATGAATATTGCAAGATAAATTGACGCCAAGTTTTCCTCCTACTGTAAGACAGTGAGGGCGGCACGGTGGTGAAGTGGCTAGCACTGTCGCCTCACAGCAACAGGGTTCTTAATGCAAACCCACCTGCCAGCTGGAGCCTTTCTGTGTGGAGTTTGCATGTTCCCCCTGTGCCTGCCTGTGGGTACTCTGGCTTCCTCCCACAGACCAAAAATATGCAAGTAATGTTAATTGGTGACTCTCAATTGCCCGTAGGTGTGAATGTGTGTGTGAATGGTTGTCTGTCTCTATACTATATGTCAGCCCTGTGATTGACTGGTGACCTGTCCGTCTCTCGCCCAATGTCAGCTGAGATTGGCTCCAGCTCCCTCGTGAACCTCTAGAGGATATGAAAGAAAATGGATGGATGGATGTAGGACAGTGGGTGAAAGGCAGGTTAAATAGACAGAGGAAGATAAATGGTGATTGTAAACAAGTTGTAAGAAATTTATGGCTGCATAATGTTAAAACAATACCAACATCATCATTTGTCTCTGATCCTGCAGACCAGACAGCTTATTTTAAAAAGGTGCAAAATGAAAGCAAAGAGTTAAGTGTAGTTTACTTGCAGTAGTTGTACAGTAGGCCCTTCAAACTGAAACTGTGCAGCCTGCTTAATATGTAAAGCTTGAGCTTATCATATGGTACATACATAGATTAAGCCTGTTTAAGACCACTTGACCTCTTGTGTGAGGCATTCTGATGATTACCTTCAATCTGTGCCCTTGCTGATTTAGTCAGAGGGATTTAGCACGTTTTGAACTTTATGTTAATTTCCAGATTTATTAAATGATTATTGTTTTACATTTTGTATTCCACATATGCAAAACCATGTATGTAGTCAGCCTCAAAATGTGTCACATTCTACTGAATTTGAGATTATAAAATAAAGTCATACTGTACTGTACTGTATTGAGTGTACAGTTAATTTTATCACATTCATCCATCCAGGCATTGTCAAAAAATAAAATGCAAAATATGTGATATTTTATTAAAATATGTAATAGCAATAGCAACATACCATTCTGGGGAACCCATAGAGCCAAAGAGAGCGTTCTTTAATGACATACTGTATTATGTCATTTCAAACATACATTACCAATCCAATCAGGCTACAAATCCATGATTATTTTTGGCAGGCAATGACAGAAATGTGGTCAAACTTGTGATCAAAACATTCACTTAACTTTTAGGATTTTAAAATCAGCACAGTAAGTGCAAGATTACCTGATAAATCCATTACAATAACGGATCCTGTGTTGTTTCTCTCTACAGTACAATACCTATCAAACATCTGAGCTTTCTGATTTCTGAAAGCAGGACAATAGGCCTTTGTAGCTCGTTGTAATGCACTACATTAAAACCTGGCTATTTTCTGTTGGGTTTGGTACAAATGAGAAAGCAATCTCTCAACAAACCTAAATGATGACAGAGGGCTTGGACGGAGAAAACAATTTGCATAATGGAAAAATCAGACATAATCTTCTCCAGAACTCAGCCTGGGAGCTGTGAGAGAAGATGAGTGAAGGAAGGGAAGGGGGGAAAGCAATGGATGAGCCTTTAAATCTGAGAGTCCAACTGGAGCTGAAGTCTCTTAGCCCTATCCTTAAACCTCTTAAACCTGTTATCTTGCAGCAATCCCCAAGACAATGCTTTGGCCTCCAACAATCCCCCTTAATATAGAAGCGTTGTTTGCCTCAGTTTCCCATAATGTTATGCGGACATGTTTCTGAATGGGATTTCCAACAAATCATGTGATTATTTACTGTACCTTTACCATGTGCTACATGTATACTGTGTCTGTGAAATACAGTAAATACAGATTGACAGATTACAAATTTATAATCACATAATTTAACAATATAATGTTAATTTGTCTTGTTTGCTTTTTAAATTTTTACTGTAAATTGTAGATTTTTGTCATATTGTCATACTGTCTATAGGGACATATGGTATATATATTTTTTTCAACATATTGTAAACTCAACATGAAAGGGTAGATTTCCTCCTGACAGCCAAAGGGTGGCAGTGTTGTTTACTTCTCTCTCACTTGGGTTTACTCAAGACAGACTTGTTGCTGAGGTGAAGATTGTGTGAGTGTAAAGTACATTAACAGAGCATATGCAAAGGAAATGGTTGCATAGAATTTAATAGAAAATCATGTGGATTTGATATTAACAACTAGTAATGTATAAGCCACTGAGTTACGGAGATTTTGTACTTCAGTTTATGCATTACATGCTAAGCAACCTGTCACAAATAGGTATGCAGTTGACAATAATACCATATTTGCTTGTATGCAAGTGTTTGATTGATAAAGAATTTAAGAATGTTTGGAAAGATGTTACCACAATTGACCATTTGATTTGATTTAAAGTGAGGGGTTGTTTTAGGAGGTGTATGAGTGTCTATTTTTATCATTGAGTGGACCACCATGAACATGTTTACATCAAGAAAGACTTCATCAATACTGTCCAAGGCTGACATGTCATTAGTTACACTTGTCATTAAGGTAAGTGCTATCAGCATAAGTTTCCATGGAAACTTCACCTTCACCAAGCCTTTTAAAGATGGCATTTCCTGCAGCCTGCAACATATTTTTAATCATCTGCACAAGCTTACAAGTTGCTGAAAACAGCATATGGGGATGTGATTTAGAAAAAATATTGATTTGTGTTCACAGCTTATATTCAGCACCTCCTGTCATACTGTTAACAGGGTGTTATCTCTGACTGAGCCTCTGTATGTTAATAGAAAGTTATTATCTAATCAGGAGAAATGGAGACTGTACACACTGAAGAGGAGCTGATCAGTTTCACCTTCCACTGGTTGACTGAAACAGTAAAAGGTGACTGTTGAAGGACAGGAAAGGTTGAAGGTTAAAGGCAAGTGACGTAGGAGAAGAGTGTTACTCAGCCTTGGAGAGGAAACCATGGAAGCAAAAGCGTGATTATGATTTTCAGGTTAGCATCTGGGTGTGTCTGGATATCAGCTTGTCGCATGTGTGCCTATACTATACTATACCGTACATCAGCTTATACATCATCTGTCCATGCGTCCGTCTGTGTGTATGTGTGTGTGTCTGTGCCAACGTGTGCTTCATTCTGTCTGTCTGTCTGGCAGCATGATAATGCTGAGCCTCGTGAAGCCGCTTGCCTCTCTGTTGTGGCTCCTTGTTCTTGGCCTACTTTGGGAGAGGTGAATTGAGGGCAACTCGAGTCTATGGGTAAGGGGATTAGGTCTCCAAACACGCTCCTCTCCAGTTTGGGATTTTGCCCCGATGCCAGACACTTAAAGTCTGCCAGGGATTAAGATAAAGAGAGAAGTAAGAGCGGCATGTATTGTGGTGTGCGTGGGGAGATGTTTTCAACAACACAAAAAAGGAAGAGGAGGGGCGGGTGGCGGTGGTGGTTAATAAAAAAATAAGATGCATGGTGGTGATATGATCTAATACATCAGTGAAGCATTTGTTGACCTATTTGGCTGTGGCTCGTGCCATGATGTCGGTCAGTATGTTTTCAAGGGATAAGACACAATAATAGAGAAGCTGTTCTTTTGATTTCCTTTGTATTAGTGGCTGATCTCTGCTTAATTCAGTCTTTGCATTACACTGGCACAAGATGCTCAGAAGCATCCCAAGAAGATCATGATCCATCTGACATGATGGCCAAGCATATTTGCCACTTTGTTCCACTGAAGGCTTCTCCTCTTTAATATCTTTTCTCAGTTTAAATCTTCCAATAAAATAGAACATCGTCTGCATAAAATGGCACTTTATATCCTTTATTAAGAATCTCAAACACAACAACAGGTGAAATCAAGAATGAAGGAGGGCTCCGACTAATAATTGTCTTGAGCCAAGAACAAAGTGGCATGTTCTCTGAATTATTTATTAGAATGATAAGAGCATCAGGTTGAGGTATTAGTGTTCCTGAACCTCTTATTTGGCTTTCTGGAGTCTTCTGCAAGAGTCTGTCTTTTCCTTTGTCTTGTGTGGGTGTGTGTGTGTGTGTGTGTTGGGGGGGGGGGGTGTCCCTCCTCCCCTCCACCCTGCGTCTGGAGGCTCCTCCTGGGTAAGAGGCCGCTGCTCCATCACGCTTCTCCAAGAAAGTGGGTCATGAGTCTGAGACTGTGGGATTACGACCGTCAGGCAGGCGTGTGCCGGGCAACCTCTTATCCGTAATGTTTAGACCCACCCTCCCCTCAATGGTAAAGAAAGGAAAAAAAACACACACACACCCTCCACCACCCACGGGTACACAAACATCCATCTTTAGTTTGTTAGTCTAAGACAACTCAGAGATGACTCCCAATGCAACCATTGTCAGCTCATGTAAAGAAGAAAAAAACAAATTGATTGAAAAAAAGTACATTATATTGCATCTGCTCAACTTCTTAAAAGTCATGGAAGTACATATTCAAAGCAAATAACATTGTATTATTAGTGTAAAATTAAACAAACATTAAAAAACTGTTGGCATGTCAGCCTGGGATGTGTGATTTGCACAACGTTCCCAATGAATTGTTTTCTAATTCACTGAATCCTGGCCAGCTCAGCAATAATGACATCTAATAGCGACACAATGATAAATGTTGGGTTTTAAACAGCTGACCCCGGTGATACTAATGGCAGGCTGGTTGTCTGATATGCTCTGACATCGAGTATGATTAATCCGCAAATAAATTACTAATAATAAATACGTTCATTTTGCAGCAGAAGGATTACATCCATCACTCGAGGTCACTGATGCCTTGTGCACTCGCTAATCAGTGGTCCTCTCTCTGCTTTCCACCTACTAATGGTGAAAGAAAGGGATACATGAAGGAGTGACAGTGTGAAAGGTGTACAGAAAGTAAAACGAAAGATGGGGTGTAAGTGTTTGTTGTGTTTTAGAGCTATGGCTGTTTCATGTTGCAAAGAGGGAACTATAATCTGAACATCTTATTGTTTTGGACCAGATTGCGGGACTATAGCTGTCTCTGGGAGGGCTCATTAGAGAGAGAGAGAGGTGCAACAGAGATTTCAATTAGAGTTCAATTATAAGCGGTCACTGCCACACATGACCTCCTTAAAAATCTTCACTAACACAGCATTAAATTGAGCCACTGTTTCTTTTTCACATGATTTAGTATTTTGTCGTACTAGCAGTTAATTTTTAGGCCTTATGAAGGGATAAACATTACATAAATAAAAGGATGTATTTACAAAATCACATTATGACATGATAATAAACAGAAAGTTACATGAAAAATATTATTTTGACAGCATTTTCAAGATATTGTGCCATGCCCTCTTTTTTCTTTTTTCCTTACATTTCTGTCATTTGGGACCACAGGCAATATATCATATAATCTCAGTGTCCTCTAAAGAGTACAAACTTATGGACATGCTTGAAAAGTGTAAAAGTGTGCTTTTTAAAAATAATAACTTGTCTTTCATCCATTTTCCATCCAGTATAGGGCAGTAGGTCTGTAGGACTATAGGACTAATAGGACAACTGATTTATGTCTTTTGAATTTGGGTTTTGACTTGTAAAACATACTAATAATATTGATAATGTCTGAATGCCAGGGCCATAGTATTATGTAAGCTGACTGCTGAGGATTACTGACACACCTAAATGGACCAGAGTCATCATCAATGTAATTAGATACACCTGTGCTTCTCCAGCTGTGACAAGTCATATCAGCTTGTTAAGCTGTGGACTAATTGCTATTCAGAAATGATGTTGGACATTGTGGATATTAATATCATGATACTAAAAGCACACCAGCTGGGTCTTAATGGTCCTGAACAGAAGTATTCTGTTCAATTAATAAGAGTCTACAGCTACGTTAGCAGCCCTGTGAGGCTAGGCATAGTGGTGCTTTGACCTAAATGCTAGTGTCAACATGCTGACATGCTCACAGTGAAATGCTAACATGCTAATGTTTAAGCAGTATAATATTAACCATGTTCACCATTTTAGTTTTGCATGTTAGCATACTAACATTTGCTAATAAGCACTAAATACAGCTGAGGCTGATCTGAATGTCATTGGTTTTTCAGGCTAAACTATATTTCATGACAATCCATACAGTAATTATGGAAAGTTTTTTGTTAAAAAAAACAAAAATATCAAGTGCATGGTGACACAAGATGAAAAGTTAAAGGATCGGTGTGTAGGATTTAGTGGCATCTAGCGGTAAGGTTGCAGATTGCAACCAACTGAATTCCTCACCCCTTCCACTCCAAGCGTGTAAGAGAACCTATCGTAGCTGCAAAACATGCGAAAAACACGAAAGGCCCTCTCTAGAGCCAGTGTTTGGTTTGTCCGTTCTGGCTACTGTAGAAACATGCAACATGGCGGGCTCTGTGGAAGAGGACCCAGTCCCTGTGTAGATATAAAGGGCTTATTCTAAGGTAATGTAAACATGATTCTTATTTTCAGGTGATCATTCACTAATTAAAACATACTTATGAATATTATATTCCATTTCTGCCAATTGATCCACCTACATCTCACACACTGGTCCTTTAAGTCAGTAGTATGCGTCATCTGCAGACCAGGAATATCTGTACAAAATTTCTTGGGAATCCACCCAATAATTGCTGAGATATTTCAGTCTGGACCAAAGTGGCAGACTGACTGACAGAAAGGCAGTAGAGCCACACCACAAGCATATAAAGAATGTCATTAAGACTCACGGCAGCAGTATTACTTGTTCAGTTCAGTTGGCCATTTGTGTTGGCTGGCATTTTAAAAATGGCTAAAAATCATATTTTTTTCTGAAATAGAACAACATTTAGTCATCACAGACATATAATAAATTTTTAAATAATACATCGATCCTTATGTATTTTATTCTGTTAAATATTGTTTCTATTAAATGATCTACCACAGACCCTGAGCCATGGACATCCATCCATGGCTGCATGGATGCCTCTTTTTGATCAAAACATGTCACTGTGCAACACAATAAGAAAATCCTATCAAAACTTCCAAAGCTGATTAACTTACTTTAAACCAGTTGAAAGATGTAAAGTTCAGATCACCGCTAAGCTCTTCAGAATTTCTTATCTTCTCTTTTTAGTTTTCCTATCAAAATACACCACATGCAAGCCAGAGAGACCCCACAGCAGACCAACATCTGTAATGACAAGCTAGGTCAAGCCTCAGCTTTGCCTGAAAGGTTTGAACTCTGACCTCCCAGGCATTATGTCGGCCTCTGGGTGGCTTATCATTGCTCTAAAAAGCTGATATTTCCCACCCTGGACAAAGACAAGCGAAACACAACGTAACCAGCCAGGTCCCCAGACGGTGCGTCAGAACTGAGTAACAGCATCGCCCATATAAATGGATGGACAGTTGTTAGCCTTTTTTGTCTGAGCATGAAACTGAGGACACATGTTGGGTGGTAAAAGTGTCAGGCCTGACTGAAGGGCCATTGTATTGGTTTCCAGTGGTAGCAGTCAGGCTTTGTTCCCTGTGTTGTTCATCATTAGCATATCAATATTCAAAGGGGCTGATGCCGGGCAGAGGTGGCAGCCTTTTTAGCCTAGAGTAGACCCTCATGCACAAATAATGCAACCTGCATTGAACTCTTAAGGGCCAGCTGTTGAGTTAAGCCCATAATGATAAGAAGTGTGATGAATCATAACTGATTTAAAAGTGAAGCTGACTTTGAGTCACAACTAGGAGCTTTCGTCCAAATTTTGAAAGATCATAAAAATAAATATATTTTACAGTACGCATGAAACACTTCTGACCTATTTCTCCAGTTAGCTATCCTCGGGATGTCTTGGGGTGAATAACAAAGGGCTAAATGGTGTCACCCATTCTGCCCCACACCACCCCTCCATCCCTCCCCTTCCTCGACTCCAGCCAGCTGACCCCAAGACTGGCAGGCCGGGGGACAGTTAGCCTCGTGTGTTATTGTGTGCGTGTGTGTTTGAGAGGCAAAGCCACCAAAGAGTGTCGGTTACTCCGAGGGCCAAGCGGAAAAGCGGTTGGGCAGTTTAGCCAGCTGCTGGGGGAGCGAGCCACGGCTGGCCTGGTCAGTGAAACCTTGCCAGATGGAGCCATTTCAAAACAATGAGAGCTGCTCACTATGGTTGAAAACTAGATGATGGTTGTTCAGGGGCTGAGAGGGTGGACCTTTATCTACAGTACATGAGAAGGTGCCTGGAGTTCACCATACCTAGAAATATTATTTGGCTAAACTTTGAGTTCCTTAAAGTTTTCCAGTTGTAATTGACTTTTCCATCTTAAACTAACCACAGCTATCTAAATTTAATTTCTTTTGACTTTCTATTCTTTTGTGTATCCACTGTTTGTTTTTCTCATTCAAATGACATTCTCTCAGCTTTGACTCTGAGTCACATTTACATTATCTTGCTAACTATTCATCTCTTAACCCTCATCTCTCTCTCTTTCACACACACACTTGCTCTCTTCCTCTTTCTCTCCAGACAGCAACAGGCTGAGGTGTCCTGGGACTACTCCGCTTAGGAGTAACCAAGCCTGGGTAATGAGGCGTGTGATTGGTCCCCTCCCTCCTGGACAAGGCCAGCCTTTGGAGGACATGATTGATCATGACAGGATCACAATGGCAGCCTGGTGTCAGAGGGGTGGCATGGGTGCACATGGACCCCCCACAGTAACACTCAGTGTCCCAACTCAGCTGTTTCATACAACACATGACATGTATGCACATATACTGTATGTACACAATTCAGGACAGCACAGCATGGCACGCGGAGACAATTGTGGACATACAATAGCATGTGAAATGGCAAATACAAACAAAGCAAGATCATGTGCTCAAATAGGTGCATGCAAAAACAGCCAGTACATCAATAGTCAGTTTTTGGTATTTAAACAACAAATAAACACAACTTCTAAGAAAATCTCTGAAATCTCCTTTGAGAAATGGCCAGTAGATTAGAGGAGCCTATTCTCAAAATGTTTCATTCTTCTATTCATACTTTTGTCATTAAGTTAAATTAAGGCAATTATTATTATATAAATAGTTTTATCGTCTAGAAAACTGCTCCTGATTTTTGGCTGGTTTAACAAATATATTTTTTGAAAGCTGTCCAGATTTGATATTTAGGTACAGTTGATGCATACATTGTCTTTTTTGCAAAACACTGGTGAAGCAGTGTCCAAATCCCAAATCAAAATAGTGTTTTTTAAAAATACATTCTTCATCCATGAAAGCATATGTCAGAATATTATAGACAAAAATATACTGTTTTAAATACAGTATTAGCAGCAGGGAAATTAAAAAATAAAATAAAATTCTGTACATTTTTCTTGAAATATAGCTTGGATCAGACACTATAAAGTTCAAATCTACTCTAATGTTTTATTTTTGTTTACACCTGTAGTAAAAATGTACATATTTCTGCTCAAACTAAAGTCCTTTTTATTGTAAAACTACAAATATAAGCTAAGAGAATTTTCTATCATACATGAAACACAACTGATCTTAGTAAAGATTTGTATTCATGAAACTATTTCAGCCTCTTTTCAGGTACTTTAAGTGACCCCACTTGAAGGCAAACAGAGGTTTCATATGCAGCATATTGTTTGTTCTTTTGAAATAATCCTTAAGGGCCTGAGGTACTTGTGAGCCTGTTGAACCTGCACATACTCAAGGTCAAAAATCAAGTTCTAATAGATGCAAAGGACCGAGTCTTTATGGAGGACCATTAAGGGCTGATTGCAGCTGCTTTCTCAAGGAGGACCCAGGTGTATTAACACTTCACCAATTTTCTATGATGATGCTCATAGGCTTCACAGAGGACAAACACAACAGGATAAAAGCCTCTGCATGGTTGAAGATGTTTTGTCGGCTCAACATAATAGTCACGCAAGGGAGATGAAGGTACCACACAACACAGAATGTTCATACAAGAAATGACAGTCATTATAGAAAAGTGTCAGTAACAGCATAGTTTTTCATACATTTATCATTTTTATTTCTGATTTTTGCTCCGTGTTTCCTTCCAGTTTGTCACTCTATGCATCATTAAACATACATTAACAGCATACATTGCTTAATATTAGCAACAATTCTGTTTTTGGGAAAACATATGATAAATACAGGAAAATGGTTCTCTCATGATGCATCATAGAGTATTCATTCACCTTTATTAGTAAGAGGGTTTTTTGGGGTCTGAATTACATAGATCTTTTAGTAAAACACGCATGAGTATCTACACATCTTCACCATGCACAGAGTTACAGGGGAACAGCAAAGACAATCTGAGAAAGGCTCTCTTCTCACAGTGGAGAAAGGAAAGGAGAGCAGTCCTGTTGTTGTGCTTGTAGTCTAAGCTCTGTTGATGCTGCATTGGCTTTAGGATCCTAGTTACTGTGTACAGCTCCTTCCAGATTTACAAACAGTTCTCCCTTAATCTGCATAAAGATCCAGACTGACTTGTTGACCAGAGATTACTGCCCATGCACAAAAACACAAAAACTTGTTTCTCATCCTTGAAAACAAGCATCCACTGACAGGATAGTGTTGTTTTTTTGTTTTTGTTTTTGTTTTTTTGAAATATCTTGACATTGGGAACGTATAGTGGAATTGCTGAGTGGACACAAAAAGGTTGTAAAGTAGTTTAGATATAATGACGAAAGGGGGAAAAAGCCAGTTGATTTCTTTCCAAGTTTGAGAGGCTAATTGCCCTGAGTGGACTAATGAAGAGCATATAGGTCTAATTGGCTTACACCACTTGCGGGCTGGCGTGCTGGGCGAGTAAAATTGAATCAAAGCTGTAGGACTACGTCAGAGTAGTTTTGTGCGTTTATGATGATAATTGGCACGGTCTCAAAAGCATGAGGCATGGCACTCAGCCAAATAGTTGCGCAGCTCTGCGCAAGCGCCTACTTCAACTGAAATTTTACAGGAAAGCATAAAATTAACTAACATATTAGTAAGAGAGAAAGAAAGATATTAGTGATTCGAAGTTACCTCTATGTATTTTAAGATTCAAACTACTTCATCATTCTATGTCTTTACAGTGGCCATATTCCTCATTAACGGAAACATTTGCAGATGAGAAAAACCTTATCACTGCTTTTCTCAGAACTCATGTTTTCTTTCAAAATTAATACAGATGTCAACCGTTTTAACCAAATCCCAACAGTAAGGATGGACATGTCTTATGATGCATGTATCCGTTTTTTGTTTGTTTGTTTGTTTGTTTTTTGTTTTGTTTTGTTTTGTTTTGTTTTTTGTTTGTTTTTGTTGTTGATGTTGTTGTTTTTTAAAATCTGTATAGTCTGTAACCGTAACACCATATAAACTAACCTAACGGTATGACGACCACTTGTATCATTAATGTGAAGCAGTCTATTTTTAACCAAACAAAAGAGAGACGCAGAGATGGAAACGCTTGACAACAATTGTCCTCAGCAATGCCCAATTGCCCCATTGTGCGCCTTGAAAGACAGACACGTGCACAACACAACATAGATAAGGAGAGAGAAGGGAGGGCAAGTGTTTGTGTGTGTGTGTGTGTGTGTGTGTGTGTGTGTGTGTGTGTGTGTGTGTGTGTGTGTGTGTGTGTGTGTCCAGGGGGATATAGGAGCACCACACACGCCTCCAGCCCGTTTAGAGAAACTCCCCCTTTCAGCACCCTGGACAGAGCCAGCGCTGACCGCCGCTTTCTTTAGTTGAAGTTAAGTCGCAGGCTGTCGGGCTCACAGTCAGGTCAGCTGACGCTGCTAATGGTCAGACACTTCTGCACTGCCACCCGCCCCATCTTCTCCACCTCATCTCGAGCTTATCAACGCGGAATCAAAGAGCAACTTGATGAATATTCACAGTTTCCGTTCTCGGCGGTTGACGAAAGGACAAAGGTCGACGGACGCCCTTTTTAACACTTTTCAGAAACCAAGCTGCCATCGAACAGAGCTCAACTCGCTCTTGGGAGGATAAGTCGCCGGGAAAGTGCGGGTTTGAATCCATCGGGCACACTCACAAGCTTATAAGGCTCTTTTAAAATTACAGGCGTGCGTCTTTTGGCGCTGCTGTTTTCTTCCGTCGGACCGTCGAAGCATCTTCAAAATGTTGCTTGAACACCCGGGGTCAAGTTGTCAGAACACCGGAAATTTCTCCCGTTACAGTGCAGGCCAAGGTAAGAGCCACTTTAATTTTTTTTTTCGCTGTGAGTATGCTACGCGGTGTATTTTTGTTGTTTGGGAAAGAGCATCTATCAAATACAGGAAGTACTGAGTTTTAATTGATGTCCTAGGGTCCGCTAATGAGTCACAATTAGGCGTGAAATGGAGGATAATACAGGAGATCAGCACAGCAGGACGGGAGGGTCCTTGTATTGTTGAGTCAACTCTGACAAGCATGAAAGAGACTGTTAACTTAAAAAAAAGGTTTTCAAATATGATGTATGTTAAATAGTTTGCGGTTTGGATACACTCAAATGGGACATGCGCACAAAAAAAGTGAAGATATTGAAGTTGCTGAAAACGCTCCGTTATTTAGCGACCCATGTTGTTGTATACAGACTGTTTAGAGGCGCTTTTTTGCACTGCGTGCGGGAGACGTTATGAATCTGTAATGAGCCTTCATTGTTGGGAGAATCACACGAACAGATGTTATGCGCGTGCTGTCATTTCACACCGCCGCCTGCGGTTGTCACGGGAGCGCAGGGTGCAGATCTAGCGGATAGGGGAGAGACCACCGGACCCACTGTGGCGACAGCAGCCTTTTGCGGCTGTATAGCTACGACAGACTGCCAGCAGACGCGGAGCTGCTCTCACCCGCAGCCCACCGGCTCAAAAGTGCTCAACAGGTGTCACATTCCTGCCCTGACAGGTGGGACACCTCAGGTTGCCTGGGGGAAGGAGGTGGAGCGCAGTGGTGGTCGCATTCATAGGTTTCCAGCAGCAATAACTAAATTATTAGTGGGTTGTTCAAAATGCCTCCAAAGACTTGAAAATGCATGTTTGGCCTGTGAATGAGCCCTATTTTTTTTAAATATTTATTCTAGTAAGACATCATTTTTTCCAAGTTACGGCCATTAAACACAAAAATATATGTATTTAGCTACATAAATGGGTTGTTTGTGAACGCAATTTGACAGAGAAATTTAAAATTATATTTACATCCAAGTCGCCAATCTGTTTTTTTTTCACTGCAACTTCAATTTCAAATTTCAAATTAACACAAAAAACTTAAACGAAAAACAGGAATTTATTTTTTTTTTATCATCCTTATGGCTTTCTCTGACTAACTGACTGACTGACCATTACTATGATGGCCATTTTATCGCATTGTTGTCACATTACTGTCGGACTCACCCCTCAAAACTGAGCGATCAATATGACATAAAGAAATATTACAAAGCTTAAAAGTAAGAAGGGCACCCATGAACCGCACACCTTTTCTCCAAAACGTCTTTCATATACTTCTGAAATGCAGGCAAATAGGACATTGATTTTAGATTCATCAGCGGCCCGGGCGTGCTGTGGCACTACCCGTGATTTCCCCAGGCGCTCTTTTGTGCCAAAGATCAGTGTCAATAAAATTCATTGGGGTGTTGGCCCGATCAACATGTTATTGAACAGCCAATCTCTCCCCTAAATAAACACTTGTCTTTGAGCACTCAAAGCACATGAGATGAAGATTGTGTGTGTGGGTGTGTGTAAGACTACATCAGATATTTAAAATCACTTATTTAAAATCTCATCGAATACAAAGCAATAGATACACATTGCCATAAGTTAAAATAAGTATGTTAAATTCATTTAAAAAATGCATTGTTTATGTATAATAATAATAATAATTAGAAGAAGAAGAAGGAGAATACAGTGATTTTTTTTTTTTTTCAAGTGTGAAAATACTTGCAACTGTCTGTATAACAGCACGGTAATTTTGCATTTTGCTGGGCAAATGCTATTTTTATTTTAGTTGTTTTAATAAACAATATAGCCATATATGCTTTGCAGAAAAAATACATCAATTAGTTGAAAAAAACAGGCCAATGTAGGGGTCTAAATTCAACTACAGGTTTCTCTCGGGGGCCCAATCTTTCTTTTACGCATAGCAGTACCGGAATCTGAATTAAAAACGGATTCCCAAGGCGTGTCCTCGCAAGAAACTACTTTGGTCGATTTACATAATAAATCTAAAACATAATAGTGTCCAGTTGTCTGGATTTGAGGCTGTGCATCTAGTTTGTGTTGATCACACACAGGGATCATTAACATCTGTTGATCTAATAAAGCTCTTCCTTTGGCTTCTAATTCAAAAGAGATAAGAAAATATAGAAAACTATTATGTCCTAACTTGATAAAACAATGGAGAAGCTGTTGCTAAAATCTGTTGCATAATATTTGCTGTAGTTATTCTTTAAAGGCGGCATTTGTAACCCTCGTACAACACTGTAATAGCACTGGCACGCCTTTTTCTTTCCTTTTTATGAATGAACTGGTCAACCAAAAAGCTATTAACATCCTAATGTTCAGTGTAATGGTTGTAATACTTAGAGAAATAAAATATCATGGGACGAAGTCATTTCAGAGTTAGAGAAAAGTGGATTTGAATTTGTTCGAATTAAAAATTGAGGTAGAGAAAATAAATTATTTTCTTGTTGTCTTCTTGTTTTGAAAGTAATACAATATTGTAACGCGTTTCTGAGTAACGTTACCACCCAATACTGTAACTCTATTGGCTTTTACCCCCCTCACCTCCTGTTTTTTTTCTCCTTCCGGGTAAGATACTAGGTGGGTGATGTTAATCTATCTCCCTGTCGCCCAGGAAACGGCGCAGCGTAATCCTGCACAGGCTTCAACACAGTGAAGCATAAAAGCAAAACTCCGCCGCACACTAGCGCCCTTGTGCTCACATTGGGGGGGCTCGTGCTATTCACAAATTTGACAAACTCTGCCTGGATAGATCACACACAGGACAGATTTGCATTAATGTAAGCGTAAATCATGAGCAATGGATGGACATGGTGAGCGCAACTCTCCAAAAGAGGCACCAAATAACACGGAGATGCTCCTTGCGTTGCTGTCGCACAGTGACGAACTACGGAAAGGTAACCGCAAGCCAAAATATGATTATATTTTTTCGTTCTTGTACTGTTTATACTACACATATTTGTGTTTACATCCTGCGTGTGATCATACATACTGGACTTTAGCGTCTTTATTTACCTAACCTCTCAAATAGGCCTGAAAGTACGGCTGTAGGAGTAATTGCGGTCTGCTGATACTGCTTCCAATATGCTCAATGAGATGGTACATCAGATACTCAAACTGATAAATGGATAATGGATGCTACACCTCTGCAGTCTTTTTAATTTTGGAGAAATACCCAGCCGTTTTAAAGCACTCGAGGCAGAGGAAATGTGCCATTTTCGTTGCATCAGATCTCGGCATTGCAACTTTTACGCACCGGACTTTAACCTTTGATTTATTTGAGTGGTTGTTTGACTGTCGATATAACGGCCTAACGTGGGCAGATCTACACCTGAGTTCACTGTTTTGGAGGATAAATCAGACGTAACTCAGTTTATCAACGTTTTTATTTGGAGGATCGGTTTTACGCATTTCCAGAGTCTGTTGTAAAGATTCAGAAGGTTGTGCATGTGGAAGAATACAGTGTCAAACAGATGCTATGTTTTTTTTTCTATGAACTTTTGTTGAATGGTTGTGCTTCCGCCTTATTTACCAACATCCAGAAAACGTCCAGTTTTCATCATGCTGCATCGAATCTCACCTGCTCCAAACACAGACATTGTGGATACGTAAGATATTTCGATTGGGATCTATAATTGTAATATTCCAAGTGGGCCTACAAGGTGAGCAAATTGCTTGGACACCTTATTGGTTTGCACAGTGAGACTATAGGCCGCAGCTTTCTAGTTTTACAGAGCGCGATGAATTAATGATGACTTGGATACACCTGTTCTTGACGTGGCTCCCACCGCACTTGTGCTGGGCTCGCTGGTGATGCCAGAAGAAATGGCTCATTAATGTTTTATGAATTGTCACAACAGAACAATAGGAATGCGATTCCTTGCACGGATGGAATATGAAGTGGTTGCGCTTCTTTTAATAAGTAATAAAGTGGCCAGATAACGTCTTACTTGGCATTTTAGTTGCCCTTATTACTACTTTAGCTGTTTTTAGTTCTTGATAATAAAATGCAACAGAAAGCTATTGTCTTACTCCGTTGTTTTTTGCTTGAGGGGTTTGCTGGAGGGTTAAAATACCTCAAATGGGGTTTTATGTTGTTCTGCAGGCCTGTGTATCTGAAACCGACCTTGCGTAAATATAGGCTGCAGCTTGTTAAAAGTGACAAAATAATAAGCAACCAACCACTATTCGTTAATGAGCTGTTAATTCTAAGCTGATGCTGCCATATAAGGATTTGAGGTTCATCTTTAAATGTTCCTCTTTTTTCTGCAGGATTTTCCATATAGACTATGCATTCTCAAGCTATTTTTCATTGTAATGTATAGGCAGAATAAGTGTGGGAATTTTCTTTTTTTTTATCATGGTATATAAATAAGGACGTATATCAATTTATTTAGAGCATATTTTATAAGCACTTTAAATATTGTGAGTCGTTTAATTATGTGTAGTTTTACTTAAATGCAGGTGTCAATGAATGAGAAAGCCGAAATGTAAAATAACATAAAATATTTGAGGCCTGTCTTGATTATGAGACTGAGCTTGGACTATGGACTAATGTTTGTTTTTGTTTTCCTCGATCACATGAAACTAAGGCCGACTTGCTGGAAATGGATGTCCTCAATATCATGAGCTTGACAAAATCTTTAGGTTGCACCAAAACTAGTAAATGTGAGGACACCACTGAGTGATGTCAGGTGACTTTAAGTCCCTCTATTTTTTTAGCATTTATAAGCAGTATACAAACATTTAATAGATGATTTATCACATACTATTATGTAGTTTTTAACAGATATAAGTGTTTATCAATGTATAAGTCAACAACTATAACTCTTCATGTGGGCACCCAGAATTGGAGGCTAGTGTATAAACAGATTATGAATGACAATATAGTAAAACACAGTTGTAATAATATAAAATAGGAGAAGTTATAATAATAACAACAATAAGAAATAATAAAAAGTAAATAAATAAATAAAAAATAAAAATAGTGATAATAATAGACACTTTACATGTCTTCATATATCTTTATAACTACATTATAGTGTGTTACAAAGCATTTATCAAATATTTGCTTATAAATGCTAAATAGAAGGATCTAAGGTAAAGTGTTACCCTTCAGCTTATTTAATCATGCCTTTTTACACACGCGATCCAATCTAGGCTCATATAGGTGCACGCTACTATCATGACCATTTAATTTTATTCTTTCTTTCTTTCTTTCTTTCTTTCTGTCTTTCTTTCTTTCTTTCTTTCTTTCTTTTACCAACATGCCCTCTTCTCCATCATAGCATTGTGGTGCTTATGCAATTAGGGAAACTGTGGTGTTGTTGCATTTCCTACATGCTACGTGCAAGCGTGGATTAATGACATTCATAAGTTTCTTTCGGGACGTGTGATACAAAAAGAGTGATGGTGGAGGTGGCAGTGATGATGATGATGATGATGATGATGATGATGGTGATGATGATGTAGTGATTAGAAAATATATGACAATTCTGTTCTGTTGAATACAGCTCAATGTAATTTGATCACCTAATAAAATCGGTGTAGTATTTTACAGACTGTTTTATAAAATCCTTTTTAAAAAATGAAACGACCAAATAAATGTCCAGAAAGGAAAGGAAGAAAATCTAAAATGGGGGGAAATGGCGTGATCAGAAAGATATAAGCTACATCACTGACGGTGAAAAATTTCCCGTCAATGAGAGTCTTGTATAATTAAACAGGTGCGATCATTAACATATAATTGTGTTATAAGTGTGGCAAGGATGCACATATTTTCAAGTATTTACAATAAGCAGGTTCAGTTGTCCTCCAGCCTGTTTTATGGACAATGTTTGTTTGTTTGCTTTTGACTAAATGTTATTGCGCATTATGTCTCCTGCAGAGATCCCAGTATGTGCAGGCTGCAATCAACACATCGTGGACCGCTTCATCCTCAAAGTGCTGGATCGCCACTGGCACAGCAAGTGCCTGAAATGCAGCGACTGCCAGGCACAGCTGGCGGACAAGTGCTTCAGCAGGGGCGACAGCGTCTACTGCAAAGACGATTTCTTCAAGTGAGTAGCTTTCAAAAAATGTCTCAGGGATATTTTTGACAATTTTTTTTTTCTCTTTGTTGCTAATTATTTAGACATGAATGCATGGAAAGGTATTATGTATTGATGGCGACTTTCTAAATTCCCAAAAGGAGATTCGGGACCAAATGCGCAGCCTGTCAGCAGGGGATACCGCCCACACAGGTTGTGAGGAGAGCGCAGGACTTTGTCTACCACCTGCATTGTTTTGCCTGCATCGTCTGCAAAAGGCAACTGGCCACAGGTGACGAGTACTATCTGATGGAAGACAGCAGGCTGGTCTGCAAGGCCGACTACGAGACCGCCAAACAGAGAGGTGAGGTTCATCTTTAAATGACCGTCCCGAGCATTTCTGTTATTGGCTTGGATGACAACATTATTTACGATTTTACACAGACCTGTTTTTAAGTACCTGCTTTGAGTTGTGGGTTTGGCGTGACAATGAGGTCACCCATAAACTCTGACCCACCTGCGCTAATTGCATCGTTGCCCGCAACCCAATCGATAGCGAACTGCGTAAAGCGGAGGCCTGGAGGCTTACACGTGCACTTTGCACTTGAGGGAATCAGCTTTCAATAACTCCTGTTATTGTGCTGCGCGTGTGTGCGTGTACACAGACACAAAGAGAGAGAGAGAGATGTGTGTGTAGACCTGTGTGTATGAGAGAGAGAAGATAGAAGCCCAAGAACTCATGTGGATAAAAGAATAGCATTTTTGTGTCATTATATGCAGGGATCCATATTATTTATAAGTTAGGAGGAAAAACGATTATCAGCTATAATGATTTAAATGTCGAAATGTCGAAATGTGAATTCATTCCAAATGTCTGACGCCATTTGGAATGAATTCACATTTTGGTAGTTTTTTAGCACATGTTTCACATTTATTTAGCCTATGTTTATTAGGTATATATGTCTGACTCAAAATACATGGAATACATTCAAGGCTAGTCACATATAATACAATTCAATTTACTAAAAAACAAACAATGTAAATGCATTAAAACAAAAATGTCCATGCTTCTGGGTTAGTCATTATTTTAACTATTTAAAAAAATGAATCAAACGAGAATTAATGTTATAATCTGTTATCTGTAATGATTTATCCTTTTTCTATTTATACAGAAAGTATTAGAGACAATTTCCTACAGAGACATTTAATTAGTGTTTTATTCATGCTACTGTAAATGATGTAACACTTTACATTTTTACAATTTTTTTTACAAATTAACTACTTTATGTTTATGATATTTTTATTACACGTATCATGTATCACATCTACTTTTACAACTACACAATGAGTATCACTATAGATATTTATATTCACTATATATAGGTTGATGCACATGTATTGCTTTTCAATATATAGTTAGCTTGTAGTGAATATACTTTAACATCTGTCATCATTGATAGTGTTTCAGATTTCCTCTCAACACTGTTGATCTGCTATAAAGCCAACAGCCCAAAGCATTTTCATTAGATACCCAGTTTATATCAATAAAGAGTCCACTAACACCACATCTACTTTACTGGAATCCCAGCAGACTGTTTCCTCACCGAGCAGACTGGACATGGTCAAGTTTTATCTCCCCATCTGTTTGTTTGAATTTACTGCCCTGCACCAAGTGCTGATTTATGCAACGAGTTAACGCAAGTTTTCACAAAAAACACACACGTTTATTTTACTAATGAGAGGGCGCAATTACTTGGGCGGCATCCATTTGGATGATGTGCCCCGTGTTTTGCTGTGCTGGCCAGCAGCTATGCAGACATGATGCAATTATGCACAGGATGCCAGATTTTGCTTTATAGGCAGAAGAGAATTTATTCATTCATGTTAAAATAGAATGTTGTATATTATACAAACTGTTTTATGTTACTAGGTGCTATGAATGTGTGTTTTTATCAAAAATTTTCATGTATGCAAAGGAAGAATTTATCCTGAGACTCTATACAGATAGTATATTTGTTTTATCATAATTCATTTTTGTATCAGAGAGCAATGAAATGAATCAAGGATAATGGAAGGCAGAGGGGAAAACACTATCAGACTTCTACTGTATGCTGTATTCTCACTATATACATCCTCTAATTTCTTATTTCTTGGGAATTTCATTATTATAAAATTAATCTACTCACATTTTTCTTGAGAAACCTTGAAAATATACACATATCAACAGAATAGCAGCATTGGTTCACATTGTGTATTGTCTGTTCCATCTTTCAGAAGCAGACTCGACTGCAAAAAGGCCACGAACAACCATCACGGCTAAACAACTGGAAACGCTGAAGAACGCATACAATAACTCTCCCAAACCTGCCCGCCACGTCCGGGAGCAGCTATCATCAGAGACGGGCCTGGATATGCGGGTTGTGCAGGTAAAGTATATTATTATCCATTAAGGGCTGTTCCATTAGTGTCCTGACTTCATTATCAAGGGACAATTGTGGCTGAACTGGCACAAGCCTACTGTACGAACATGTGTGTGTGTGTGTGTGTGTGTGTGTGTGTGTGAGTTTGGGGGGAATTTACGGCTAGATGGAGTAAAATGAAGTCCACATGAAAGTCAGCATGGTTTAAGTGCAAGCTCGTTAACAATGCTAAGAGGGCCCCCTCGCATATTGTCTGCTGCTGAGGAGCCTCACGCCGGTTGCTAGGTGGTGGTCATATATATTGTTTTATTTGCAAGGACAAAAGTAGAGACGGAAGCCACTAAAATGCTCCTCATTATTCAGTGAAAGGAAAGAGGTGAAGAGGGTTCACCCAGGGCGGAATATCATTAAGAAGCATGTAAAACTGCTTTTTGTGCTTGCAAGAAATAGATTAATTCTGTGTGTGAGATCAGATTAATGAGAAAATTTAATTTTCTATCAGATTTCATAGATATTTTCAAGCAGTGAAGTCACAGGCAGTTGAGATCTATGTATGTTTTCCTGAAGTGCAACCTAAAATTTATGGATCAGATCAAAAGAGGATATAGAAAACTTGAAATAATTTAAGTCAGTGGCATTTTAACCTGTCTGCTCCCTGGGGTGAGGACAACTTGTAGCTGTCGTAAAGTTAATTAAAAGCATGATAAATCGGGTGTAAGGGGATGCCGGTCCCAGGGTTACTGTCCAGAGTCACTGTTTCAGTCAAGTGGTGTCCAGATAGTCCTTGAAAATTAATTCTGTTTTAATGCTTAGGAGTATAATATGTGCATTAAGGTGGTCTTTGCATGTAGAGGACTTTGAGATGCATGATGACTAAAACACACTGTATACTATTTGTTTAAAATATATAGAATAGTGTAAATAAATTTAAATTAAATTGCATTAGAAAGGATTTTGTTGAATTTTGCTGCAACTGACTCAAGGCTTTTTTTCAGTAATTAGAAATGCTTTTTATTGATTACATTTTCTCTATTTAAAATGAATCACCAAAACCTTTGCCAAATATAACATGTCTTCTTTTTCTCCTTCAGGTTTGGTTTCAGAACAGGCGAGCTAAAGAGAAAAGGCTGAAGAAAGACGCCGGGCGGCAGAGGTGGGGGCAGTACTTTCGCAACATGAAGAGGTCGCGGGGAAGCTCCAAATCGGACAAGGACAGCATCCAGGAGGAGGGAATGGACAGCGACGCCGAGGTGTCTTTTACAGGTAGAGTCAAGCACACAAAAGGAGACAAATAGGCCTTTGTCATGGCATACATTTCAACATGGCATAGCAGGACAAGAACAGGTGTTACTAACAATGTTATTCAAGTGTAGTCCAGTAAGGCTTGACACTGTGACAATGATCCACCACGCACAATACCAGCTGAATGGTTGATTTTTACCTGCTTATCATTAGGTATTCATTCAAAATTGCATTATTTGTTTAGTTTCTTGTGGTGACATTCAATTGAGAAAATGTTTGACTGAGGTATTAGAAGCTTGGTGACAAGCTGAATTAACTGGAAACAATTTTAATAATCAAATAATTGTTTTAGTCTTTCTTTGAGCAAAATGGCTAAAAATTAGCTGGTTACAGATTTACAAATTTGAGGATTTAAAGCTTTTCTTTGCATGATACATGATAGTAAATTGAATATCTTTGGATTTTAGACTGTTGATCAGACAAGACATTTGATGGCATCACTGTGAGCTATAATAAATTAAAAGAAGAGAAGATAATCAGCAATTTAATAAAAAATTAATATAATCGTTAGTTTCAGCCCTACTTCTTTGCTTGGTCATTTTAGTAAATACCATTCAACCACAATAACAAATGCCACCTGTCTACTTGTCCTTGTTGCACAGATGAACCACCGATGTCAGAGCTTGGCCACACTAACGGCATCTACAGCAGCCTGAGTGAGTCCTCTCCAGCCATGGGCGGCCGCCAAGGGGGCAACAACCATGGCTCCTTCCCTCTGGAGCATGGCGTCCTCCCCACTCAAGACCAGTTCCATGACATCCGCTCCAACAGCCCCTATGGCCTTCCGCAGTCGCCGGGCTCACTCCAGGCGCTACCCAGACACCAGCCTCTCATCACCAGCCTGGTCTACCCAGACTCCGGCCTTTCTATCATGACCCAGGGAGGCGGGCCTGGGATCAACCCTGCCGTGAGGGTCTCCATGGGGGCAGCCAATGGACCCAGCTCGGACCTCTCCACTGGAAGCAGTGGAGGATACCCAGACTTCCCTGCCAGTCCTGCCTCCTGGTTGGATGAAGTGGACCACGGGCAGTTTTGATTGGTCAATGACAACAAATTGGACATGTTAATTTTTTAAAACTTTGTTTGTTTTCTGTGTCTTCTGTCGGATTTTTAGAAATTGGGAAATAGTCACACAGGACAGACTGGACAGTTACTGTGACACTGTCTTTGGATTTCACCAACATCTGATTATCAAGTCCATTTAATATCTGATCTGGATGAAAAGAAAGGAGGAAAATGTACTTCATTAAAAGCACTTGGCCTAATAATTGTACTTCAATAGTAAAAACTGGACGTAAAGCAAAGAATATGTCAAAAAGTTCTGTTTTCAGGTACCACTATTAGCTTTTTCAGAACAATGTAGAGACCACAGACACAGACTCAGAAAGTTCAGATACCATTCATTTTGAGTTTAACCGACTCTCGTCCCTCTTTATTCTCATCTCCTCCCACTGCTTTTTGTTATCTACAGTGTGTTCAGGTGCAGAATTCAGTTCAAAGTTTAAAGAGTCTTTAAATGTCTGGTTGTTGCCAAATGTCTATATATATATATATATATACTAATGGTTTATCATTGTGGAGACTTTATTTTTATACAAAACCCCTTCTTGGTCATGAATCAGAACCCAGATATGAGGACTTTGTACATTCTTTAACAGGGATATAGGCAAAAATGTAGATGTTGTCTTAAATGGTACCTAGGGGTCCAATTACTTCTATGCATTTGTGTGTTCTCGGATGTATCTCGTTCGTTTTGTTCTACTGAAAATGACCCCCAAGGAGGAACTGCTGTAGCACCCGGGGTCTGATGTATATGTTTGTTTATGTGGAAAATGTTTTATGTCTTATTTATTCCTTCTGGTAATGACAATGATGATGATGATGATGATGATTCCTGATTAAAGACACAGGACTTTAATAAATTTGTCACCTAAACCAAAACGAAGCACTGTCTTGTGAGTTCTGTTCTCAAAAAATGTCTCTCATTTGAGACAAAATGAGTGATCTTTCAAATAATTTTGTACATTCCTTGAATATTGACCATTCAAGAACTATGATGCATTTCAAAGCCATGGAATTACAAAAATTCAGATTATTTTTGAGAATTTTTTTGTCCCAAATGTGTTACAGATACATTTTTGTACAAGTCATACATTTTGGAAATTTCTTGTCAAAGCTGAGAAACATGAGCCAACAAACTCAATGTATCTTATATCTTACATGCAGCATCTACCCTATACATTTATCTTGCATATCTATGGCATATCACAGCACTGATAGTGAAACCAGAGCGAGCCCATAGTTCTGCCCGCGTGTGCAAATTGAGTATCTGGCTAACTACCAACACTGTATCAGGGGTTCAACAGCTCTTTAGTGGAGAAATTTGATGCAGACAGAGAGTCAACTCATCAATTCAGAGATTACTGGGTCTTGTTTGCCCAAATGCCCCTATGGGAAAGGAATCTCCAATCCATTAGCCGAGAAGGGATCAGGTGCCCCTTGTGAATTTCCTCATTTGTTTAGTTATTCAAAGTCAGGTTCAATTAAATAGATTAAACAGCATGAGTGTGCGCGGGTGTGCATGTATGTGTGTGCAAATGCATGTTTATGTATTTGCTTCTATAATGGCTTGATATGTATGTGTGTGTGTGTGCGTGCGTGTGTGTTTGAGTGTGTGTGCAAACGCCCCTGCATGGTTTGTAGGTGACTTAATGATACAGATTTTTTTCTTAGCTGTACTTTAGATGATTTGTCACATTTATATTTATTCATTTATTTACAGAAGACATTTTTTACCATCTCTAAGCAAGTTGTGGAGTGTAACTGTTTGACCAAAAAAAATAGTATTTGTGGGACCCCATATCTCAGCGTACAATAACTTCAGCTGAATCATCTTAAATATGTAGATCATAAAGATAATTTACTAAGGTACATTACATAAGCACAGTTTTGAAGTATTATGCATTACATTTACTGCATTTCTGGGGGAGATATTGTACTTTTTACACCACTACATTTATCTGACAGTTACTTTGCAGTTTCAAATTTTACATACAGAACATATGATAAACCAAAAATGCATCACAAAAAATGCAATTTTATCAACTGCTATAGATTAAAGTGTCAAACACAATGTAAAGTAACTCAAATTAGCACCACTTAGTCCATCTACAACATCAAAATTCTGCTTATACATCAGTCTGCCAACAATTATAGCCAAATTATATATTATATAATAACCTAACATGCTCTACAAGTTCTATATTGAGTAGTTTTATTCACTTTTTACTTTTGATAATTAAGGTATATGTTGCTGATATAGTATAGTATAACTAATCATACTGTCAAATGAATTATGCTACACTTCATTCATACATAATCAGACAATTGTGAGCAAAATTATTGATGTGTTTAGACGAAGCATTAAGTAAATACTGTATGGACAGTGAAGGTTGTTTAATGTGTGCCTATTGTGTTTGTATATGTACGTGTGAGTGTGCAGCTTTGTGAGTGTGTGTTCAGATCTGTAAATGACATGCAATAAGGTGATCGCCAGCTGTCCTCAAACCCTTTGTTTTGGAACAAAGTGCAACCTCCAACTTCCTCCGCCATTAATGGCTGCCTGCTCTGCTCCTCGGGTTCCCAGAACAAGAAAAGGAACACCAGACAGGATATTCAGCTGAATCCTTCCAGCTGAGTGGCAGGTATCACTGTTGCCTTGCAAAAAGCGACAGGTGTGTAACCTGACCCAAAGAGTGTTTGGCAACGACGGTAAGGGGGTGAGAGTGAAGTGTCAAAGGCTGTGTTAATCTCATACGATAGCCACCTTTGTCAGTTTACTGGGTTGTTTGTATTTGGGGTTAGACGGGCTGCTTTGTCGCGGACTCGGAGTAACCAGGGAGTACTTTGCACAGAAGTAAGCTGTTCATTACGGTTCTGTTTAGCTCGGTAAAGAGAGCATGGCAACAGTTTGCCTGTGCTTGAACTACGTGCGCATGTAGACTTCTAAGAATTTGAATTAGCATTTTTAAAATGCTGCATGGTGAACAAATTATTTCTCTGCGAATGGTCATACCTTCCTTCACCTTAACTTCCCAGCTTCAGCATAGCCCCTTCACACAGCAGGTGTGAGATGTTGGTGACCATGAGATGAACTCCTCTAAACAAATACCTGGGATTATCCCAATCCACTCTTTGAGATTGAGTTGGAAATCCACTGTTTTCTGAGTAAAGAATTAGATTAAGTCAGGTATGCAATTTGTTAGATGAGTTGTATGAGGCTGGCAGAAGGTGGGAAAAAGAGTTTTTAGTCAGGTGTTAGTGTCAATAATATAAATGTGGGTGAGAAAGTAAATGGTGGGAAAACAGAGATTGTAGGAAACAGAAGTTGAGGGCTTGTCAGTGAAAGCATGACTGGGATGAAACTCATTCTTTGGCAGACAAAGGTTCACTGTGTTAACCCTCGTTCCTGTTGTTGAAGTGTAAAGCTGTAAAGATGAAGATGATGATGCTGAGAGATACAAGATACAATGGTGTCACTTCTCTTGTATCTGATACAACGGCATTTGCAAAAGTAATTGGTGACTTTCGTGTTCAGGGAACAAATCAAAAGAAAAACACTCTGACAAAGAAATCAAAAATGAAACTGAGATGCTGTTAAAGATAACTGGGCCTTGTTGTGTATGTCTTTAGTTTTGTTTGAAAGCCATTTGAAGGCCAAATGATTCTTGACTTCAAGTATGGTGTGATTTCTATTAACAGCAGTCTTTTCATTTAAGTATGAAAGTATTGACATCCCAGTTTGTAGTCCAGTTGTATTCTGGGTGGAAAATATCCAAATCTTGGGTAAAAAGAAGAGACAGGATTCTTTAAAAAGAAAAAAAAAACCCACACAGATCAATAATCTTTTAATTAAGTCAAGCTGGATCGGATCCTGGAAGGTGTTACCTACCTCTTTACAATGACATGACCTCAGTTTCAGTTGTGAAGCACATAATTATTGTAAAATGGCATTTGTAAAAGTCACACCAATTGTTTGTCATTTTCAGATTGATTTAACACTTTTTCCAATCCTAATCCATTAAAACAGTTTGCAGAAAAACATTTACAAATTCACTTACACAAGCACATATGCTTTTACTCACCCCTCAGTTGAATTGATCTTGATGTTCTGCTCATATTTTGTCGGCACTTTACACATAGATGAAGGGAATGTCGTCTTTCTGGCCTTTTTTTTCACCCATTCCCCAACTCCAGAAATGATGCTGTCTTTTCTAAAATCGAAAATCACTCAACAAATGGGTCAAACATTTCACCATTCAGTTGACCCATTACGTCCTCATACCTTGAGGAGTGCTGCTGGGATGTTTTAACAGTCTTTCACTGTCACAAAAATGAGAACATAGTGCCTGGCTACTAAATAAATTGTATTCAGCAGTGTAAATTTGTGCAGTTTTATTATTATTATTACTTATTCTATACTGCAACTGAATTTGTCACAAAATCTTATTAAGATCTCATAATTTAAAGCCTCATACAGCATCCTCTCACTATGGTGCATCAGTGCATAATACAAATATCACCACTAACACTACTTCAGGTTTGTATACCATTATTACTGCTCTCTCAGGAGATATGAGCAAAGCCTCTGATGGAAAGATGATTTTTGATTTTGATTAGTCCAACAAGTGTGTGATTGGATGAGCAATAAAAAATATACCATGCAATTTCAGAGACAGACCTTTTAATTTAAAATGTTTAACTCTAAATGCTTTAAAGCATTCGTTTTTAAAGTACGCTGCAGCTTATCATGGAAACACAGTCCGTCGAGACACAAAGAGGGAATTTTTTTACTAAAAAGACTGTAACTGGAATATATCCACTTTATTGGACTAACTCAGACAGCTGAAGTCTTATATTATCTTCAGATAAACCTTTAAATGCATTTTTCTTTTCAAAATGAGGAATGTAGATTTTGTCCTCCATCACTTACATTGTAAGTGCATTTGAAGAGGATCTTCTAATAGTTAGTATGAACAAGTGGAACGATTACAGCAAGAAAAATGTGTCAATGTTCATTTGACCTTAGATTTATGAGGTTCTATCTGCATTCTGAGGGGTTTTGAGATATTGAGGTTCAAATTTTTTACATCACCTAGTTAACAAAACTGACATAGACATTTTCTCTCCTTGTTTTACTTTGTTGTGTTTTGTTTGTTTTTGCTTGTGTGTCTGTCTATTGCTCTTCATTTTAGGACTTTCTTGTCTTTTTCTGCTCCTAAATTTACTTCTTCTTCTTTTTTTCTTTTTGACAAACTGGGGTCTCTGTCAATGTCTGAGCTCTGAACGTAGCCATTGTCATCACTGTATCACCTGCAGGACTCAAGTTATAACATTAAACACACACAAAGTCGTCAGAGTAACTTAAGTTACTGGTAATAACAGTGATTATTGCTAACAACTGTGCTAACTGTGTAATTAAACTCAGCAAGCTAGCTGACTACCACGGTAACTAAATGTAAAAATCTGCTTTTCACCAAGTTCAAACAAGATAAAAATTTGACTTTGACTCAGTTGGTCTTTGTATCAAAGTCATTCATAATGATTTTGATAAAATAATCAATTTGAAGGTTTCAAAACTTAAGACTGAGCAACATTTCATGATCTTTTCAGCTCCGTTAACCACAGTCACAGAGCAGTGAGGTCACATGGTAAAAAGGCAGAACCTGATTGGTACTCCTGTCTATTTTCTGAGCACTGATTGGTGCTTTGCAGAAGATGAAACCTTATAGCACCAAGTTTGAAATTGATTTTTAAGATAGAACCTTTTCTTTTGTCAAAATTTAGGGCCAATAATGCAGAAAACAAAAAAATAAACCTTCACATAATGTTAATAACTTGCCAAAGAATAGTTTTATATGAATAACACATTTTTGACAAAAATGTCAGATAGAATGTTATAATTGTAGGTCACGACCTGACTTAAGACAGACTTGAAAAATTGTGAACTTTTCCTTTGAGAACATGTGAATAACTCGACATTTTACTAAAACTAATTATACTAATTATATATCTTATGCATTAAAGATAAGACCTTTGCTTAAATATACAGTATATTTTAGGATGGAATGAGATGTAGTATGTGTATATTTTGAGTTACTAATAAATATCTTATTATTGCATTTAAAGGGTACTGTGACATTTAAAATTCAGCACTTGTAACAAGAGTGCATTCATGACATTTAAAGTTTGGAAAATAATTATGATTTTTTTTTTTCTGTTTCTAATCAAAGTTGCAACACAAAAAGAAAAAAGAAAATCATCACAGAGTCACCTGTGCCAACAGAATAAAAGATATAAAATATAAATTACAAGGTATAATAGTAAATTCATATTGCAGTGACTGTTATGGTTGCCTATTGCTTTGCAGCTACTGTTAAACTGTTGCTTTTGATTGTTCTTTCTGTAAAGGACTCTGCCTGGCAGTACGCCTGTTGTCGTCGTTGCTTTCTCTCTCTCTCTCTCTCTCTCTCTCTCTCTCACACACACACACACACACACACACACACACACACACAGGCCCCCCCAGCCCTGTGTCAGATGGTGCTGAGTAAATCAGGTCTGACAATAACACCTCCCTTGGGTCCCATACATCACAGCAACAATTCAGACCTAATGGAGCAGCAACGGAGGGGAGGCCGCTTGGTGCGTGCATGTGTGTATGTGTGTGTGTGTGTGTGTGTGTGTGTGTGTGTGTGTGTGTGTGTGTTTGCAAATGTATGCATGGATGCATGGAAGTAGCAGTGTGCTCTTTTTTCATTTTGGGACCTATGTTACAATTGGAGGGGGGGAATGATGATGGGATGTGGGGGAGAGAGGAAAAGGAGGAGCACAGTGGATTATCCATGGTACAGATATCAATCAATTAAGGCAAAGTGTTAATGAATAAGATCCTGCAGTGGTTAGGGCTTTGTGGTTGTGTGGAGGCAGAGATACAGGGACAGGAAAAAGTGCTGGAAAGTAAAGGTAGATATGGAAAACTGGGAGGGAAGAATGATTAGTCTTTTTCCAGTAAAACATGCATTTTTTGTTTTTTCAATAAATGCTCAGGAATTACTTTATTTCCATGCATTAAACATATCTGATATGGACAAGAGAACGGGGTTTTGTGCAATATGACTATTTTTCCTTCTTTAGAAATAACAACACAAAAACACCAATCATTAAAAAATGGTTTAAACTTAATGTAAAGTACTAGAGAGTGTCTTCATGATGGTGCACACACAGATGCACCCCAACTGCAAACATTGCACTGACCACCAGGATACTTTTGTTTATGCCGTAGATTAATAGCGGCGGCAGCATTAAAGCAATCTAACTAATCAACACGGTCATTAGTATGTGTTTTCACTGACAACTTTAATCAAATCTATCACGGTTCCACCTCTCCATTACCCTGGCGGATGCATAATTATCTCTTCATTTCATTCTCAGACGGGAATGCAATATCTGGTAATCTGTCTGCAACGCTTGACTGAAATGCATTCAGGAACATTCATATTAGAAACGTATTGGCTATGTATCACTCAGCTCTTCTTCTCACTGCTGGCATTTAGATTGTTTGTCATTTTTTACGCAATCGTCAAAGCACTTCATATTGGCATTAAGCAGGGAGAGTGTACATGAGAAACATACTGATTTGCAGCAAGCATGTTTGTTTGAGTGTCAGTACTAACAAGTGCCTGACAGTTTTATTTGAGCTGTAAGTGAACTCAGTGTTTGCACAAAAAGTTGACACAATTCTAATTATTAATGCTTTTTAAAAAATATATTGTCAGTCTATCTTTCTACAAATATTCAGTATGGAGTGGATGCAATGCCAAAAAATAGAAAGGCCTTTTACTGCTTCTGATGAAAATCACTTATTCTGATCAGCATTTGAAAAAAGCATTCAATTAATAACAGAAAACAAAGAAAAGCATCCAGTTTTTTGCAGTTGAAGCAAGCATTTGATGAATGACTACAACAAATAATTAAAGAATCTGGATTTAATTAATTTTCCGTGGATACATTGAATAATTGAGTCATATTATCTGCATTAATTGATTTTTTTAAGGTAATTAATCTTCCATTCACAATTCTGTTGGTTTATCACAATCAAATTTTCTAGTGTAGTAGATGTGGTTGATGATAGTTGTTGTGGAAAACCTGTGTTTGCACAGGCACTAGCAGTCATTTTTTTATCATTTTTAAAAACTGATGTATGTTACTGCTTGATTTTGCCTCTTTTTTACGGTTCTCAGGATTCATAACGGCACACACTCATATTTGCCACACAGTGGGATAATCACCCTTTTTCTCATTAGGACTCTTGGCTCTGCAAAGGGCCATCGCGGGGCCTTTGGCACCTATGAGGTGTTAACAGCTCCCCACGGGAGGCTGTCTGGCTCTCACATAACCCTCGACCTCCCCGCCCACGAACGCAACACTCACCAAACCACTCAGACTCACAGATGGTCGCTACACCAGCAGCCAGCCATCACGCTTTTCAATTACCACCACGCACAGGGAAGGCCATTGCTCAGCTGTCACTGCTCAGTCAGGAGAGAGGAGCCAGAGAGGGATGAGAGACAGAGAATTCCTGCATCCAAAACTTGGAAAAACTCAAATAACAGACTCTAGTGTTCGAGGGAACACACACACACAATCATAGCAATACACTGCATAACAGCGAAGCAGCTGTAAAGCATCTGCAGTGACCATCAAAGAGGATCCTCTTGGTACTACATGAGTCTGCCCTGATCTCTCGCTGAAGGAGGCAATAAATCACTTAGTATAATTGTTGTTTTTGAAGCCAGCAGTTGAAGTGGCAAAGGAAGAGAGGATATAGCTGTAGCACTCACCGCTAACGTTTGTTGCCTGCATGAGATGGAGGGAGGGGAGGAGAGACCAGGAGGGCAAGCCCTGCATTTTTGCTTGTTAGTGTTTTAATTTGAATATTGTTTCATACTGTAACGGGAAGGAGGGAAGGAAGAGAGGATATTGAGGATGTGGAGAAGGATGTTTCCAGTGGGCTGTTTTATATCTATATATTCAGATATATTACAGTATTCACTGTATTGTTATAACATCATTGTTCTGACCTGTATGTGCCTTTTCAAACCTGTAATCTAGCAACCTATCACCAGCTGCCATTTGAATTTGGATCTGAATTTCTGAGTAAACTTCTGATGATTTTCTGTGGAGACAACCAACACATTTTGACGGTTAAATATTAAGCTACAGCCAAGAGATAGTTAGCTTAGCTTAGCATAAAAACACACCAGCACCTCTAAAGTTTACTAATTAACACGTTGCGTTCCGTTTGTTTAATTCGTACATAAACCAAAGTATAAAAATAAGACAAGAAATAGTTGAGAACATTTTCCCCTGTAAAACCACAATTTTTACACTTATGCTAAGCTAAGCTAATCAGCTACTGGCTGTAGCTTCATATTTACAACCCAATCGCTAGAACAAAACATTGGCATTGAACGTTTCTGCAAACCACAGAAACATTGAATATATACGTTTCAACACGTGTAATACGTATCATATCAACATTTCTACAAATGTAGCATATTAACATTTCTATCCGTTCAATAATGATGTTTTATGGTGTGACAATGCTGTGGTTAAGGTCTGGTTAGGTTTAGGTACAAAGACCACTTGGTTAGGGTTAGGGAAAGATCATGGTTTGGATTAAAATAAAATAAAAAATAAAATAAAAAATAAAATAAAAACGGCTGCAAATGTCCTGACGTCTCGCTAAAAACACCCACCTGCTTTTGTCGGTTGAAACGGAAAGCGGGCATTGGTTTCGTGGTGGTCTCAAAACGTGTTCTGCTGATTTCCAGTTTACTGCCAAGAAACTTCCTAACCATCCACTGACCCCTCCTCCTCCTAATAGGAAAGTCAGCTCATATAGATTGTATGTGAACTACGTCACTTTAGAAATGATGATATGATATGTATTTTGGAAATGTTGATATGCTACGTTTTGTTGTAATGTTGAGATGATACGTATTTTGGAAATGTTGATATGCTACGTATTACACGTGTTGAAATGTAGATATTCAACGTTTCTGTGGTTTGTAGAGACGTACAATGCCAACGTTTTATTCTGGCAACCAGGCTGATATTTAACAGATATGAGAGTGACATAATTCTATATTATTCTATATTCTATATCTATATTAATTATAGTAAAATGCAATGTGATTGGTTGATGGCTGTGGTATAATGAGCACATACTACAGCTATGATGATTAATGTCCTTTTACAGTTCGATTTTTAATTATCACTGTATGGCTACTGTTAAAATGTTGCCCATATTCTGTAAGCAAGCAGGGACAACGCAGAGCTACACCAACCACTGTCTCTGCATGGTGCAAAAGCTTTTGGATGCGGACCTTGAAGTAAGAGAGATAATGTCCATGAGCACAAATATGAGAGTTCTCTCCAGAACTATTGACAACCAAAGCTCAGCATCCGGAGAAGGTGGAGCAGCATCCTCGTCACACTAAGCAATGCATCTCTTTACAAAATAAGTAGCCCCAACGTTATTGCAAATACTTTGCAATGTGACCCCAGTGATGTTGGACAGTTTTTCCATGGGTGTACAATTAATGGGAATGTTCAAATTAATGTTAATAAATAAACTCTGGTTTGATCCGTGACTAGCTTGAACGTTAGTTTAGCAGCTAACGTTGTACAGCAACTGCAGGCAGCCAGAACTACTTTCTTGTAAATTACTCTTGTGATGTAATTGTCATTTAATAAAACTGTAATCTTTGGTAACCATTTTATAAATGTAATATCTCACTCCTGGTGGTGGTATACTGTGATTATATCACAGCTAAGGGGCATTGCTTGGCCTGACATGCAGCAAAAGACTGACCCTCTTGAAAAACTACTCAAAAGTGTTAATAATGAAACTATGCTTAATTGGCAATAATGCACTCCAGGTAATAATATATCCTGGGAGAATAGCAAAAGCATTCTGATTTTTGGCACTCAGACTCATGCCATTGTGTTCCAGTATAGTAGAACAAGTGCATTTTTATGACATTTTCCAAATCAAAATGCCATTTTTTTTTTGGCATTTTCTAAATTAAAACTTCAATTTGCTTCACATTCTCTAACTCTATCCACAGTTGTGAGCTCATTTTATGACCCCCTGCTTGTTCCTGTTGATTGCTGCATCTGGGGGGCAACAGGTAATCAATGAGACCAGTAGCATCTTCTCTCATTCGGCCTGACAAAACAGGGAGATATTTATACACAGTTTACCACAGGTCAGTACAATGATATTTCTATTTTAATATAGTTATAGCTATGTACTGTATATCTAGTGGGGTCCAAAAGTCTGAGACCACTAGTCAAGATACTTCTATAATACTGTATCTGTGATGAAGTTGCGTTTCTATCTCTCAGGGAACTAAGCTTGATGTATTGATCTTCTGATGGTGTGGTCATTTTTGGTCCGCCTGATCATGCTTTGGATACAACTGATCCAGTTTCTGCAAAGCGTTTTAGAGTTCCATGCACTGCCCCCTTAGAAACCTTTAGTCTAGCCATGATTTGATGCTGAGAAAGCCCCTCTTTGTTTAGAATAAAAATTTGACTTCTGACACTTTCACTTAGTTCTGATGCCATATTTCCCACTATCACAATGCTACTTAGTAAGCAATGATCTGCTGGAAATTTGAGGCACTGCCATATTTATAACAGGTGAACACTGGCTGCAAGCTGCAAGTTGGCTGTGTTCAGGTGTCACCTGAACACATGAGTCAATGGACGGGATACAACTGACGGAAATCTGACCTTTTGTACACAGGAGTTAAGTTGGTCAATGCCACAAATTTGTTTAAATTTGATTGCTGACCTAGAAATAGTGCAAAATCTTAAATATTTCTTTTTCATTTTACATGTCATAACTGTTTCTGAATCCTTAAACTTTCTGATTATTTCCAGGTTTGCGTGAAAATATTAAAGATCTTCAATGTGGTCCCAGACTTTATTTGAATAAGGTCCTAATATAATGATAAGTTCTAGATTTTTCTAGATTTTATATGATTTTTAAAAATTTTTTAGATACAAGCATCTTGTAACCATCTAAAAAACAGCACGTCTGTACATCCATTCCTTGTATCTATCCCGCATATGAGTCTCTGGGTTTCGATTTGACTGTGTTTCCAACCATGCTATTTGTCTTCACCAGAGTGAAGAAGTAATCCCGCTTCAGCCCGAGGGCCCCCCAAGGTCGCTGCCTTCAGCCGCCAACACTCAATCCAGGTTGGAACATTTGTTCCAGCCCCTCTCTCCCTCAACCCTTGGTTGTTGTTTTCTTTCTTTTTTTTTCATAATTCATGTCAAAGGATCTCTGATGAGTGAGGGTGGTGTGTGTGTGTGTGTGTGTGTGTGTGTGTGTGTTGGGGTAGGAGGGGGGCGCTGGGTGGAGAGGACAAGGGGGTGGAGAGGGCATACACTTAATCCCTGGGTCAAGATGTATTTATTGAAGATTAATAACCGAGCAGCAATCTCATCATGCTCTCGATGATTTTATAATTTGGTTTCTGGGGGTAGGGAGGGTGGGGAGAGATCAGGGACAAAGACAAGAGGGAGACGCTGAACTATTGTTCACATGAGCAGAATCCAGTACAGAGCACGACTTTCATGTTGTGTTTTTTAAGCTTAAATACTGTATTTGAAAAGAATAAAGTGCTCTACAGGGTACATTTTAGATAGTAACACACACATACAAACAAACACACACCTATAAAAATTCATGCAGAGCTGATCTCTTCTCCCTGTACTCTTCTCAAAGACACCATCCTACCATACATGTTTCATCAGCACTGAAAGGAATCTCTCCCAAAGTCTATTTAAACCACAGCAACATCTCATTTGACATATTGTAACCAAACCTTAATGATGTAGGACAGCGTTATTTGTTCTCACCTTTTCTCCAGTGTTTGTGGTGTTATGTTAACCAGTTCAGCTGATGGAATATGGATTTACTACAGTAGCAACCTGGTTGTGTCGATTTTTTATTTCATAAAAATCACAAAACGTATCCTGTAAATCGCAAATAACCACAAATAACCTTAAATGTCTTCCTCTAGAGCTAGAGAGGTTATGAGGTTTGAAGATTCATATTGATATTTTTGGGGATATAATATTTGAACAAGAGTAAGAATGAGAATTTAATTTTAAATATAAATGATTTTTATCATTTTTTATCAATCAAAAAACAATATTAGTGCATACATGCATTAGTGTATAGTATAGTGTATAGTGGAGTCTATAGTGGAAAAAGATATTTTCAGTCTGTATCTCTGAATATTGCATATGCAGAGTGGCAGCATCTCATTCAGTTAATGGATTTGTTGCATACTCGGACCACAAGAACTAGGGAAAGGGAGAGATAGAGAGGTTGAGAAAGACACACCTTTTGTCACCAAGCAACAGGGAAAAAATGGCAAAAAAAAGATAAATTTCAGCTAAGGGTATAAAGGTTCAAAGTTCAAGGTGCAGTCTCCCAACCAAATTTATTTATACCCCTAATAATAATGAGTGGATTGAATAGATTGTCCGTCCCTGACCTTGGTGATCAGGCAAAACCTTATGCCACTATATCAAAGCAGACAGGCAGACATGTCTGCACGGCGTGACGGGTGCCACGGTCTGCCTGGAGATGGAAGGAAGGAAGGAAGGAGGGAGAGGTGGAGGGAGGTATGTAGAGCAGAAGCGATGGGAGGTGAAGGGGCACCATGTTTGCATTTTATATGGAATAAGGAGCAAGCTGAAGGAGGTGCGAAGGACACCGTGGAAGGACAAATGTGCTGTGTGTTTTTATTTTTGCGTGTGTGTACCTGCTTGTGGATGTGCATAAATGCATGTGCGTGTATGTGGGCGCGCGCGCGTTTGATGGTTTTAAAAAAGACAGATTAAAAAGAGGCCTGGAAAGTCTTAAACAGTAATGACACAGTGCTTTTACTGGTCTGTGCATCAGCCTATTGCCATTAACTTCATTTCAAACATATACAAATAAAAGTAAGAAATGTTAGGATCATATCCTATGTAAAATTACAGTCAAACTTTTGGTACAATATTAAATATTTGAATTTGATCAAATTAAAGTTAGAAGTTTCATTTATTCAATTTGTTCAATGTTACGTTACATTATTTAGGTTAAGGTTAGTGTGAAGTATGTTGGTCAAAGTAAGAGTAAATTGCCCAACATACTTTATAGAGTATTGTTGTGGTCACAGTTTAGTCTAAAAGATTTTTTTTTGTGTATGCCATTTGAAAAAAAATCAATTCTTTTTGTACACACTGAGATCAGGCTCATACTGTGCTGCACATCATCCCACTTAGGCCTATTTATACATCAAAACCCTTTTCCAACTTTCTACCCGGTCAAAGTGAGTCATCATCAGACAAGGAACTCAAAATCCCTTCCTCAGCACATCCCTCCTGAGACAACACTTGAATCTGGGAGCACTAGCCATCAAACAGCCATCCCCGGCTACATTAAATGTATTTAGATCTTACAAAGTGCTCCCCCTTGACTCCATCACTTCTTTAAATGACTTAAGAAGCAAAAAAAAAAAAAAGGAGGAGGATGAGAAGGAGGAGGAGGGGGTGGCGAACAGGAGAAAAAGGGTGCTCTGGGATTTACGGTGACAAAATGCCGGGGTCAGGCAGGGTGTGTGGCAGTGGTATTGATCAGTGAGGCATGCAGCGCACACGTGGCCCGAACCCTGACCCTTAAATAGCGAATGAATCTCAATCCAATAGACTGGAGTGTCTGGTACAGCTTACACGCACACACAGACGCATAAAAACACACTCACACCACACAAATATATATGTACAAATACACTCACAGTCTCCCTGCCTTTTCTACCACACAGCACACCACCACCACCCCTGCCTCCCACAATCAATATCAGCAGAGCATGATTTCCACATTATAGATTGGCAGCTCCTTAATAAAAGGAAAGGTGTGCATCTGTGTATGAGCATCGATGTTTACACACAGTTATATGAAGATAGAGAAAGGAGGTGAAAGACGCTGAGATTAAGTTTTACAAAGCTTTTTTTTTTTTTACCCTCTAAGAAGATATTTTCTTAATACACAAGAAAATCCAGAAAGGACACAAGAACACAACTTGTGTCCTCCCTGGATTATCTGGTTTTGTAAATCAGCCTGTTAAACATGCAAGCCCTGACTGGGTCTTTATTTCTTCGCAAAAGCAAAAACGTTCTGTTCCTTGCAATCCTAACACAGCTGGGCTGCTTCACACACATGGATGGGAAGACATAGATAGTGGGGGAAAAAGGTTAATGCGTAAAAAAAACAATGCAGTTAAAGATGGAACTCAGCCTCTAATTACACTAATTGAATGAAAGGACACACATATGAGAATTATGGCATAAGCAAAGCAGCATAGGGAATATCATGCACCCACAAGGACAGGCAGATAGATTAACACTGAATCACTGAAGGAGGATCCATATATACAAACATCCATGATGTTTATGTATATATGAACAATATATTACATTTTAAGGTGATCATTAGCGTTCTTAATCATTTACTTACTCAAAAAAGTTGTAATATGTAGTCATCATGAATAAAATGTATGCTGAACATTAATCATTCACGAAATAAATGAGCTTTTTATACTTGTAATTGCTGGTGACGTCTAGGTTTTGAGCTGAAATAATGTAAATGCTGAACAATCCTTGCAAAAATGCTTTATATATATTTATTATATAATTATGAACATTTTCCTACAACAAGATTTCCTACATTATACTTCATATTTTGTATTTGCTTGTACCACTAGTACCACTTCATTATACTGCATCTTTGTTTTCCTTATGACATACATGTCATATACAAAATACATAATATGAGGTTCAAATTTTCATGAAAGACAGCATAATCATGTTAAACAAAACACACAAACGTGTTGACAAAGTATAATGGTAATTTTTTTTTTACTGGTATGATTGTATCGGATTCCTGGAATATGGAAGTGCTGTTTTGAAATCCCACAATAAAACATACTTAAAATAATAAAGCAGATTTCTATACTTCATTTATGTTTCTCATAAAGTTGAGACCAGACTGTGTTTCACATTACTTAGAATATTAGAAATTATTGGGATTGCACCTTTTCAATTCAGTCTTATATGTAGATTGCCTACCTACATAAGTGCACGGTAAAATCTCCAAACAAAATACTGCTCGGATTATTCTAATGTCAATGAAAGGCTCTCCTCTTTATTTAATGCCTCTGCCCACTTTGCATTTCTGTGATCTTGATGCTGACACACACTCACCCTCGACCCTACGCAGTACGCACAGGCATGACACAAACATAAGGCTTTATTAATAATCACTTCTTCTATCTTCTTAACCCCCCAACCATATACACGTACCCACACACACACACACACACACACACATATATATACCTCTCGCTCTCTAACAAACACAAAACCCTTTTTACGTAATGAAATTACATAGAGTCATATGTTACATCGTCGACTAGAGTTATGGGTACGTTTTACATAAAATTCACATCGGGGCCATTGTCCAGGATGCATGTGTGCATACGGATTTACATTTTAGAGGGTATTAAAGAAATGAGCGGGGCGCAGTAAAATAGGAAGGGGAAAAAATGAAAAAGCGGCCCAATTTCCTGTTCTATCATCTCAAATCCTGGCAGCCATAAATAACACAAACACACACCCACACACACGCTCTCTCAATCACCCTTATACACACATACACATGCAATGCATGCACAGAAAAAAAAATCAGACACATCTGTGCACAAGCAGGTAATTTTCTCTCTCGTTTTTTTTTTACGTGACGTACGAAAACACATTTGTATGTCTGAACCAAATCGTTTGCAAAATGGCAGTGATTTTTGCCAGAGTCTAATCACTGCTGAAGCTAAAGAAACCTTTTTATTTTAATGTCTGTACGACTTCACCGGCTGGAACTATTACACTATCCAAACTTATGCTTCCCACACTTTACTATAAGTGTCTTTCCATCCATCCAGCAGAAACCCGGCCTGATAGTCACCAGGGGGCACAGAGCCACCGTCTCAGGGCTAGGCTAGGCCAGCCTTAATCCAACATGGCTCGCCAGATTCCAACAAGCAAATCTCATATTTCTAAACACTGGATTATGCTTTTCTTTTATTACTGCTGGAGCCGGAGGAGAGTTGTGGGGTTAGGGGGTAAGGCCGAACTGATAGGATTATCAGAAAAGCCTGTGGACTTAAATATGAAGGGACGAAGAATAATAAAAAAATACATATATTTTTTCATTAAGGAGATGACTGAATGAAAAACCTAAATAAAAGACGGGCTAAAAATACTGATAAAAGGTAAAAGTAGGTCTGACACAGGATAATAATCCCAAGATAAGCTCAAAAGCAGTTCAACAATGACACAGAAGACGGTTGCGCGAACACACTTGATTACATACACTGAACAGAAACTTGGTGCACACATCTCACATAAGCTCCCCAACAAAGAAATGTGCATATCGGCTGAACCAAAGAGAAAAAAAAAATGTATGTGCAGACAGCACACAAACACAGACACACAGATAAACCTTTGCTTGGGAATGTGGGGCAGATGCTGTGACGCTACAAATAACCTCATCATGATGCAGCCCTCTGCTGTTCCTACATGTGTATATTTTCCCTGTGTTCACACCTTTATGAGTATAATAATACTATCATGCCTTGGTGTTAGAACAGCAAAGAGGAGAAACTGAGAGAGAGGGAGAGAGAGACAGTGATGCAGGGTTGCGAGACGAGACGAGGAAGGGAGTAAAAATGACCTTGCTGGAAATAACAACAGCAACCCTTAATGTGTTGCATTACATGATATGTGATAAAACACTTTTATGGGGAGGGCTGTAAATGCTCCGGTCTCATCCCACACTGTGCACACTCAGCGGCCCATTTTGTCTGTGTGGGTGTGTGTGTGTGTGTGTGTGTGTGTGTGTGTGTGTGTGTGTGTGTGTGTGTGTGGAATTGGGGAGGGTGTCCAGTGTCCAGATCAGGTGATTCTACAGTAAGTGGGGGGCAGCAGCACTGACTAATTGTCTTTGTTCTCACCTTGGTCCAGGTTTCTACTGGGCAAATTAATTTGCTCCCTTCCCCAAGCCATGCAAACACTTCTTATCTTATGTGGACATTTCTTGCTGCTGGATGACAGCTGAGCATCTTTACTTTTATGAGGATCTGTTTTCTCGTGAGGCATATTTATCATAATGGGGCTTTCATTTTACTGTACAGACAGATAATACATCTATCACTTCCTCAAGTTGGCCTGAGGAGGTGTTTTCATGGGGTTTTTCCAGTGCTGTGTTAGTGTGGAGCATAGAAAATCATTTGGATTTAAACTCAGCATTGCCCCCTAATGGATGTGTCACAGAATAACAGCACCCCAACCTGGGGTATAATAGGTGTTACATAACTGAAATCATGTTTTATACATTTTGAGTAACACTTTATCGTATGCCCCCTTAATTATCATTAAATAGCAGTACATAAACATTTAATGCATGGTTTATAACACTCTATAATGTACTTATAAGCAGATATATATGTTTATTAAGGTATATACTCTCATTCCTCCTGGTGTAAACTCAGTTGTAATAATACAAAATAAGTCTTCAAAGGCAAATTTAGAATTGCTGACAAATACTGTACATTAATTAACACTTAAGAACGTCTTTATATCTGCTGATAACCACATTATACTGTGTTATAAACCATTTATTAATGGTTATGAATGCTGAATAGGGGGACTTAAAGTGTTACCATATTTTGCATGTTAGAATTAGAAGCTCTTTGTAAGAAATATATATATATATTACCTTGTTTAAACACGTAGCAATAATATTCAGTGTTCAAACTTATTATACAGCTACATGGATGGTAGTTTATTTATCCTGAAAGCTTCCATACAACAGTGATTAATTGTGTCTTCTTTTGGTATTTTGATCATGTAATATTTTCCGCTGAGAAGTTTTCACATCATGTATTAGAGGAAATTGTACAAATATTGCATAAAGCATTTGGTGGTGTATGTGCAAAGATTAGTGCTAATCTAATCTCACCTCTGCCCCTCTTTCACTCACTTATTCATGATTTTGTTAAAGACCATTATCCCAATCAGACACTTTACTGGTTGGTTAAAGATCCCTTCTAGACATGTTTTAAGATGTATATAAAATACTCTACTTTATATAATAATTTGTGTCTGATATAGTTTTTCCACAGAAAAAACTTCAATTATCTTGTTGAAATACTTTAAATTACATCTACTTCTTCTCTCTCATTAAAAATTCCAGAATCTATGAATATGTAAATATTTTTAATGTCAAAGGTTTAACTGCTGGACACAAGATGTGTCCGAACAGTCAATTCTCAGTTTATGAGCGCAGGATACTTCAAGTTTCAACATCACACTTGTGTAACTTGCATTCTGGACCACAATTGGTTCCAAATTGGTTCAAACAAATTATGCCCGTAGCCTTTAACTCAGATTTAAGGTGAGCACAGAGAAACTTTCCCCTTCAGCAGATGAATGTGAAATCAGCCTTCTAGTGTCAAACTCTGCACATACATCATTCTGCACAGTGAAGCTCAAACATCCAATTGAAGTAACAATAAGAAAAACATATTTTTGAGTGGAGAACTTTAATGACCATGTCCTGTACTCTCCTCCTTCTTCTTCAATAGTGTAATGATTGGTGCATTCTTCTTTTGGCATTCAAGTCATCCCTCATTCTTATACACCAGACACAACTTAAGCTACATGTCCTGCATGACATTATACATCTTTTTTTCTCTTTTATTATAGTTTGAACATGTTGTGGCTTTTCAGTCTCATTCTATATTTTCAGAAAATACGGTTTCCATATTGCTCTCTTGTTGTGTCTGTCTCCACTTCTGTCTCTGTCTGCCTCTGTCAGTCTTCCTCTCCCTGTCACTCTTTCCTTTTTCAGCATTCACCTTCCTCCTCACTTGTGGACCCTGACAGTCTTTCCGGCCCTCATATCCAGGCGGTGTGGATGTTAGGCTAGGACTTATCGATCAGACTATAAATTACCCATGCATCACCTCTCCTCTCCTCATTGCGTGTCTCACAAGCCTTCGGAGACCTTATAGAGAGAAGAAGAGAGGGGGTGGAATGGGGAGTAGAGCGGGAGGGAGAGAGAGTCTCCAGCAAATTGTTAATTAAATACGAATCAATCCTCTGCCATTTATCAGGCCGTGCGTCCACCTCACCTTTAAGAGGGGGGTTGAGAAAGGTGGTGGTGGTGGTGGTGGGGAGAGGGATGGGGGAAAATCAATAAGGCGGACTGAGGGGAGGGATAAGTGTTTAATCCACCAATCAAACTATATCATGGCCATTATGGAGAGACAACTGGACATTATGGGGTGAACAGGGTAAGTTCACGTTTTAGCATCTTTTAGCTTACCACAGTATGTACAGTTGCAGCCAGTAAGTATTGCCCAGGCTTGCTGGATTGTGGCATGTAAAAATCAAAATGATCAATAAACATACTATGGTATCATTATATTGCCAAAAGTAAAGAAACACACAGTAAAAGAACAGACACAGGAGGGAACTATGAGTATTTACTGTAATAAATGTAATAATTAAACAAGAGCGTTGATTTCCTGTTGGCGACTTTATACGCTTGCCCCTCAAAGAAACACTTCTGTTGAATTTATAATCAAAATTTCATAAGATCTGTACATCGAGGGTATGTAATCAGAGATGTTTCCCAGCAATTGGATTAATAAAGTACTACTACTACTATTACTTGCAGACTTGTGCTGTGGCTGATTTTAAATTGTATTAGATGCTGTTAACTGTACACAATTTCAGTTGTAAAATACAAAATGCTCCTGTGATTGCTCACCTCACTGTATTTAAATTAGAAATGATAGCACTGTAAAAAGACAGTATCTATGTCATGCTACTGTGCAGTTTAGTAAACCACAGTGACATTTGCAGTGTTTTTGGACGTGCATAATTACATTCATGACTGAGCACACATGCATGTTTTTTACACAAACATTCATATTTACTGCATTTATGTCTTGTTGTGTGTGTGGTAGTCTGCATGCACATAGGTGTGTACCCTGCCATTTAATTTTTATTAATTACATAAGCACAATTTATTGTTATTAATTGCCCGTGTGGGTGAGTGTGATATGTGTGTGTTTGATGTGTTAATTCTTTCAGTAGTGGCTGACCAGAGAGACTTCAGTCCATAAATCTGCACAGACTGAGAATAACAAGGGATCTGACCCCCTTAACTGTAAATCTGGAGAGTTAGCAGAGGCAGGAAAACGATCCTGATAGTAGTTTTAGCACGTTTACATTGACTAGATGTCTTACACAGTAGGTCATTCTGTTGTTAGAAAGCAGCCGACTCATGTCAAGTTGGATCTGGTGACACAGCAGAGAAGGTTTTCCTGACCTAAACTCATGTGTGACCTTCAGAGGACAAAAATCATATTCTAAAAAGGGTAAATCCATAAATAATATACTAATACTACATGTGGTAGAGTACATATAAATATACATGTAGTAGTGTGTAACAACATCAAATAAAATGTATAAATATATATAGGATTTATCTAGAGGAACTGACTAAAAAATTGCCTTTTGGGGCTTTGATTGATGTCAGCCAAGGCCGCACTGTAGAGACAAGATGCTAGCGACTCTGTGATTAGACACAATGGTGCTTTCAGCTAAATGCTAATGTCAGCATGCTAACATGCTCACAATCAGAATGTTAACATAATGTTTACCACTTAGCTGAGCGTGTTATCATGCTAACATTTGCTAAACACAAAGTATGGATGAGACTGATGAGAACGTGAATAGTTTTGCAAGTATTTAGTCATAAACCAAATAAAACATTTGACCTGATTATGGCGCTAGATGAAAAGACAGGATCACCATCTTATGTCATGACACTGTATAATTCAAACAGTTGTTCAGACCACAAAATTTATGTCAACTTCATGGTGGAGAAGTTAGGGGATCGACAAAGACATTAGGATACAACGTCTTTACAAACATTAAATTGCACCAATCCATTCAGTAGATTTTGAGATAGTTCAATAGATAAGAAAAAACTTTGACCTGCTGGTGGTGCTAGATGAAAAATCAGGGGTATAAAGTCACTAGGATTCATCCTCCATCTCCATCTCCAACAATTTCATGGCAATCCATCTAAAAGTTGTTGAGATATTTCAGTCTGGACCAAAGTGGTGGTCCAACCAACCAGTATTACCGTCCAACCAGCCACATCACTTTTCTGTGGTTGCAATACATCATTAAAATAGGGCAGATAAAGTCTTAACAGTGTAGGTTACATGCATCCAGCCTTTAAAAAACCATCACCAACTTTCATAGGTAAATTTAAAATGAACTTGAGTTTGCTGTTAGTAGAAAATTCAGAGTATAACCTCAGTGCCCTCATTAGAGGCTGTAACCCATAACTCAGCACCTTGTAGAATAACAGTCAGGCATCAATTTTAAAAAGGATCCAAAACCAAATTCACCACATAATAAGTAGGCTTTCAATACACAACCTCATTTGTTGCATTCCTATCCTATTCCTGAAAGCATTTTATCATTCTTTCATGCCCGATTGACACTACACACAGCTATTTTATAACTACTGTCAAACCACGGGCAACTCTTACTTCTCCTTCCCTAAGAACCCTGGGAGCTTAACAATCATCCAACATCTGTCTGAAGCCCAGAGAAAGGCAGAGGCCCAGATGTCAGAGAGATTGGTCTTATGGGAGTAGGCTTCTTGGCCCCTTCACTGGGCAGCCCAGTTAGTGAACTAGGATTAGAGTTACGCCATATCCTGGAGCCAAACATGGCCGGATTCTAACCACAGATTTAGAATATGCAAGTATGAGGAAACTTCTGCTGTTGTTAATTTTTCACATCTTTGGTTTTAAAAAATTGTAAAGATATATAAACAAGTTTTCATATAATCTCAGAAGTCTATTGTAGTATAAAGGCATTTGGGGACATTTTAGCACCATTTCACACATTAATTGATAATCAAGTCAGTGTTCAGTGAGGACAGCGTTATGACAATGTCCACAAAATAAAAGACAAATTAACAAGGTGTTCCAGGTACAGAACAGTCTGGCTGAGAAATAATGAGTCTGATTTATGATGTCTGCACAGATAAATATTTATCACTTGTCTTCAAAATTTTGCTCTCGGCTCATAGCTGCTGATCCCAAGAATACTAATCAAATCCATTTTAATGTATGTGTGTTTTTCTACTGTGTAACTTTCTGTCTTTTTCTTTTTTCTTTTTTTCTATTTTTTGCTTGTGTGTCCTGGGTGGGTCGGTCCAGGCAGCTGGATTGTCCTCTATTAGTGTTGCTTCTGTTTCGCAGCTGTAATCCTCTCCACTGGAGCCTCGCCTCACTCCTAATCTGAGGCACAATCTCTCCTGCAGATGGTTCTCTCCTTAAGCACAGCAAAAGAAGTTAGCTCATCCCTATCTCTCCTGTTATCCCCCTGTTATCTCTCAACTCCCTCATCCCTTTCCCCCAGCATTACTCTCTCATTTCTCATCCCGAACACTTGATTTTCCCCAGAACCATAAAGTAAAGACTGCTTTCAAATATGTCATCCAACAGTGTGAATGTGCCAACCTTACTGTACCTCCTGCATTCCTTTAAATCCACAAAAACTTGGAATAACAAGGGATCTGGCACACATGTAAATCTTAAACAGACTATTAAAAGAAAATTATGGATTCATACAGCCTAGGTATTATCTTTGTGGGTTTGTCCATCATTACAATTAGCAATAACAACACTGTACTCACCAAGTTAATTGTTGGGCTCTACAGCAAAATCCGACAGTTCAGTCAGTCAGATTATAGTAACCACTTAATTTGGAGATAAACTGAAAGTGGGCATGCCTGAAATGGCAGTAATAGTATCTCATTGGACAGGAAAACTGTGCAAAAGTACGGCCACTACAGTAGGTCAAAGTTGAAAGTCGGTCTTACAAGTTCTACTTGTACAAGTTCTACTTTACTTACTTAGTTTTCTCTTCCAAATAAGTTTAAAAATGTAATTTTCTTGCTCTGTCAGAGTGTTTTCTCTCCTGATGCCTCCTCGTTCCCTGATCTCAGCAACTAATATGGTGAGTACAATGTTATTATTACTCACACTAATGATGGCCAAAACTACAAAGATAAGACTCAGGCTCAGTTTAATATTTAAATATTAGATATTTCACGATATATCATGATTATATTTATAGGAATGAATGTCAATCCTGATAGCATTTCCTTAGTGTGTTTACATCAATTTAATGCCTTCTCTGTCCTGTGTCCTCTGTCCTTCTCTGTCTTCTTTCTTCTAAACAAGGACCAACAGCTGTTAAGTTATGCTAAACCTCCATTTGCTTGTTTGGTATTCAAGACGCACAATGTGATTTATGTTTCTTACATCCATCAGATCAAACAATTTCATAGGACCATATCAGTGGTTTTGCATTCAATTTATTATGAATCATGCATACTTTACTATACATCACAGCTAATCCTTTTGTAAACCATGCTTCTGATCTAAATGTATTTTTTCTGTATATCCATTGGTTTCCATTCAGTCACTTATAAAATGAAAATGAAGCAGCAAACTCATAATGCATGCTTGTTTAATCACTGTGAAATTTTTGTCACAGTTACATTATTGTGGTGGGGTAGTGCAGACTTGATGTTCACTGTGATGGATTACACAACTTGAGCAAGTTTTATGAGTCCGCTAATTGATTTTCATACTGTACAGATATTAATGGAAGACAATGTCTGCCAGGAATGGTGGGAAAAATACATCTAAAAATCTATAACTGTTGTCAAAAATGGCAAAAAACAAATGTGTATGGAATACATAATTAAAGACCTAAAACTTGCACTAGTATGGCTCTTTAAATGATATAAATGACCTGATCATTGGACTATTGTCTACTTGTTACTTCCTGCATTTTCGGCAGTGGTTATATATACTTCATTACAATTTGCACTTGATATTTTGCAATATATTTGGATTAGACAATTCAGTGGTTAAGCTAAAAGAATAGTCCCCTTAGTCAAGTATTTTAGTTTTTCTAAACTGCCTTTCTAAACTGTGTGGCTCAAACTTCCACAACATCCCACTCAATTAGAGTATCAGCCGCCCTCTCCCTGGAAGACTTTTACTTTTTCTTCCACTCCACCCCCAACAGCTACAGTAATAGCCAACAATTGATGGTCCACTCTGATAGGCAGTTTTCTCTAAATGCTGTGCCAGGAAGGGCATGGCAGAGAAAGGGATAAAGAATCCAGGGCAGGTTTCTATGGAAACAAGGAAATGAGAGCCAGGTATACAATGTGAGCAGAAAGCCAGGAGGCCAGTGCCGTGATCAGATGCTGTCAGAATACCGGGGAGCGGGAAGTAAAGCACGGGGTGTTAGAAATGGATTGCAGGGCATGATTCACTGCAGAGAGAGAAGCCCAAAGAGAGAGGCGAGAGGGCGAGAGGGAGGAGGAAGAGAGGGGAGGAGGAGGGGGGTGGCAGTGGAGATGAGAGTTGCGGCACCATTTTTCACAGCAGACAAAAACATTTGCTGGGATATCAATTTGGAGCTGCGGAGCAGTCTTCCCCCCCTGCCCCATCATCCATCATCTTTCCATACTAACTACCACTTGGGCACCCCCCCCCCCCCCCCCCCCCCCTCCTCCTAACCACCCCGCAACCACCTACTCACATGCACCCACAGCCTTACCCTCCATTTTCCTCCCACACTCATGGTCATACATACATGAGCACATGAACACTTTCTGCAGCCTCACACATAGGAAACATAGATGCACAAATACACACATGCAATGCAGTGGCTATCTCAAATGGGACATAAAAGCGTGACCCATAGGTGCTGCGTGAGGGAAGAAAATGCAAAACAGAGCTGAAACGCGTGGTTGAGGTTGAAAAGGCGGGGCTGAGCGGTTGCCACAGTGGCCGTCTCCCCTAGTCTTCTCCCATTAGCGCCAGTAAGGGAGACCCCACCCTCCGGTAGCCCCCTTATTGGCACCTTTGCCTGCACCCCATCACTCATCTCCCAGCCATCATCCATCACCCATCGCGATCAATAGGAGGCCACGCATTCATCAGCCCCTGGGTGCTGATGGGAAAGAGGAGGGTCGGGGAAGGGGTGGAGCGGGGGAGGCAGGGGGCAGGGATCACATGGTACAGAGAGGGAGTGGAAAAAGAGGGGAGATTATTTGAAAGTAAGAAAAACTGAGCAAAAAAGGAGAAATGAAGGAGGAGGAGTCATGTAGGAGAAAATCAGAGAATAAGAGCTACACAGAGAAGCGAAGAGACAGAAGAAAATGACAGCAGAATATTCACTTGTTTACGGTTTTTGGTGCCACCAAGAGGGAAATGAATATGTATGAAAATGTATGAAGATACATTAAAATGTAAAAAAAAAAAAAATCTAGCAAAAGGATGAATGCCATTACTGTCGCAATGAGCAAAGAAGGCTTGTCTAATTTGTGACAGTCACATTCCCAGGTGATGAAGTGACAGTGATGAAGCCATCATAGTGATAAGTGGTGATCCTGTGCATCGCTTCACCAGAAAGATCCTTTAGAGCAAAGAGAGAAATATAACTGAAGGGAGGTTTAATGTGCACAATTATACACACAAACATGCACACACACATATATAGAGAACATAATGGTGCAATGTCACTGTCAGTCATTCAGTGGTTGTCAGTTTCCGGCAAGGCTCTGCACTTTGTGCTGACAGCCCATAAGTTGTGGTGACACACACACACACACACAGGTTCAGTGCCCCCCCACCCCCAACGACTGAAGGTGGACCGGAATAGATCGCACTTTAAGATGATGGATGCTCCCTCTGCCCAGAAAGGTTAGGGACGGGGCGATAAGTTACTGAGCAACGCGTTCAGGGTGAGTCGTAGAGGTGGCCAACAAATATACAGTAATTGTGATTGCTTGACAGCTGGGACATGAACCTCTGTGACGGGTGAACCATACCATGACGTACTTTGGTGGGAAATGTGTGAAAAAAGTGCAACATTGCATTTCTCAGACGCCTGTGTGTATTCATTTATTGTATATTTTATTAGTTTTCTCAACAGCAATTCACAAATATTGAAAATAAAATTGAAATTCACCTCCTCTTCCAGCATCTCTTTATTCTCTGCAAAAAGCAAATACAAATGCAGACGCACACAAGAGGAAAAATTTCAAGCCAGGCCACAGACAGACATCCAAACCAGACTCTCCAGTGCAAATGTACTCTCCCTTCAAGGCCAAGTGAGAGAGTGTGTTTATTCCAACCGCTACCCACTCTGCCCCATTTAGGCATCAACAAGGGAGCAGAAGGAGGGGGCAGAGAGAGCTATGGGTTAGGTGACATGTCCAGAAGCCACACCGCCACCACCCAAAGTCATCCAGTCTCTAGCTCCCCTCTGTGTGTATGTGTCAGATGTCGCTCTCAGGTTTCGAACCCCAGGTCCCCATCTGCCGGATGCTCTCATTGGATTATTCAGGAGAGGCTAAACGCTCTTTGTAGAGAGCTGACTGGGACGAAACCCCACCTGGGCAGGATAAGCCACCACAAGCTCTGCAGCAAGTCTGCTCTTGTAGTTTGAAAATGTTGTTACATACTAGGAATTAATGGAGGAAATAATTATCATAGTTGGAATCATGTCTTGGTATGGAAATGCTGCTTTTGGGGGAAAATAAATCCATAGACCTTTTATAATAGAGAGAGAGACTGAGCTTGAGTTTAGAAATGCCTTAGATGCAGCTTTATCAAGGAATAAATCTATTTGGTATGAATTTAAGAACAAGCATAATTGAATACCTCAACCTGAGGAAACGAGCAAAACAATAATTGATTTCCTAGACGCACTATTTTAAAACAATAAATCAAAAAGCACTTCAACTAAAGATTTCTCACAAAGATATTAAGAAATAAAGAACTCATGTGAAATTAAGAGAGAATAAGCATACGAATATCAAGTTAAAGCAGTTTTGCTAAAAGCTAAAGCTACCACCAGGGTGGTCCACAGGAGCAGGAAACAACTGACATTGTTTTAAGCACATAACAACAAAGTTTGATGTTACCTGTTTCTTCCTCTTTCTTCTGACGATCTGACCTTTAACACCTTACGGGCTATGTACTGCTCTTTCTTAAATATTTCATCATGAGCCCATCCATTGTCCTTAGTTCACACACATGCTAAGACACACAGGCACAAAACACAACCAAAGAAAACATGAGTGCACGTTTAAAGGTGAACGCTTGTGTATGTGCGTGCATGTGTGTCTCTGCGTGTGTCCTCGTGTAAAGGGAGACCAGTTGCAGATAATAGACGTCTGTGTTTAATATTGGAGGAGTTTGAGGTAACCGCAAACCTGGGGTCACCGTGTGTGAAGCTGGACACCTGATCTCCAGCACTGCTGAGCACAGCTATTGTTAAAGAAACGACAGCCTGGACAATTGAAATCCTTAACCTGATTTTTGTTTAATTTGCTAACATGTTAAAATTTTTTGTAATGCTTGCTTTTTTTCAAAATGCTAATGTAAAGGAGAAAAATGCAAATAAATATCTTTCTTCCAATAAGAGGGCAGGTAGTTAAGCGTATTTCGGGAAACCCATAAACACGAATTGACACTGGTAATCTCCCGTCAGCCAGTGAAGAAATATGAGGTACAAGAGCAATCAATCAGATACTTAAAGCCCCCTGCTGACGTCTGGAGCAAGGGATGGAGAGGGGAAATGTAGAAGTGTGGACAGCTAAGCAAAGAAGGTGGAACATATAACTATGGAGGCTTTGAAATTGCTTGAGGGGCAACTTTGATGGGGCTGGGCTGAACAAAAGTGAAGTCACGAGTGATGTATTTGCTGTAATTAGTCAAATAATGCAATTACTTTTTTAAGGAGTAATATGTAAATGATTACATTTTTCAGTTACCTTGCCCCACACTGCTACAGCGCCAGACATTTTTGCTCAAGATTCAGCGGAGACCAGACAGAAGCTAGTAGGAAACTGAATATTTGATTTACATTCATCAGGTGGACACAAACAAGACTCCCAATGAATGCTAATGTTGTGCTGTATCTGCTGGATGCCTAAATAGGCAAGAGTTTGCTAACATTCGCCATATTGACTCTATAAAGTAATAATATGTTGTTGTGTGAACAGCTTGTTGTGCTGGCCCCAAGCTTAACATAATTAAACAATTTGATAGCATACAAATAAGCTTCCATGAAAATATACCCCAGTGCAGCGGGCATACTTTCATCATCATAACTTGGTTTCTTCCATATATATGATACCAACCAACTCTCTTTACTAATGTCATTTGAACTACATTTTACCCCATTAGTCTCCCTCTATTCTGCTGTTACTTTCATTTCTGAGCAAGCCACAGCCACTCAGCTTGCCCCAACAGACTGTTGGGTAAACCGCAATGTCCGCAGTTCAAGTCTGGCAGCGGACCATCATTCCTGTCATCTCTCAACTGTCGCTATCCAGTAAAGACATAAAATGTCCAATATATATATTAAAAAAACATCCTATTGAGTAAGGTGATGTTTCAAGGCTGGGTTTTTGGTAATTTGCGGTATTACAAATGTCCGGTTTCATTCCCATTCTCTATGCAGGCAGAAAATAAGCATAAGGGAATATTACTAAACCAAAAAGGAGGAGAAATTTCAGTAAACACAGTGACTGTTTCCCCCCTTTAATACTTTCTTTACTGTGTTGGTGGCAATGATGTAATGAAGTTAGGTCACCTGCTTGCTTGACCCCTATAACCTCTTGACCCCTGACATCATGCAGCGTGTGGAGGTATTTCTTTTTGGTGGCTGAGGTGGAGCTGGATTTGGCAGGTTAAAGGAAGAGTGGTATCCGAGCTGGGGTACGTTTGTACTTGCTGTATCATTAATGGGACACCGATAAAGATACTCAGATCCCCTGGCACTTTGCTACAGATTAGGAGACAGGCTTCGAAAACTGATGCGTTTATCTTGTGTTTGCTATCTAGGCCACGTTTTGGTTCAAATAACATGTAGGTCTGGCTTTTTTAAAATTAATGGCCGTACTTGATTGAAGAGTGAAAAGATGTTAAGTGACAATGTTGATATATGTTGTTTTAAAAAAGCCTTTTTATTTTTATGATCTTAAAAATATCACACAACGTATCAGATTTCATTTGTGATTTTTATGTGCAGTCTTGATTCAGAAATATCCAGCACAAACACACCATTCCAATGTCACATCTCATGCACTCGTATTTTACCACTGTGAAGTAATTTGCAGCATAAATCTTCTTGCATTAAAAATGTTCTCTTGAGCTGGTCAAGAGGGTTGACGGGGCAGTGCAGTCCAAACGTAAATCAGCATAAGTGATCGGATAGATTTTTCTGTGTTAATGTAACGTAGCCATGAAATGCACAATAACTCAGACGAAGGGAGGGAGAACGAGTGCGTCCAGCGTCCGGCCCTCTATTTGCCAAACCAATGTGGCTGGGTCATCAAATCGACAATGTGATTGACCCATCAACTGACCCCTGCTGACCTCTCAGGCCAATCAGGCTAATGGTGACTAGTGGTTCGAGCTTTACCTCACTTGTATCCTTTCACTTGCACTCCTTATTTGTGTGTGCAGCTACATCCACATCTACACACACATGCACAAACATAAACACAGACTGACATCCAGCTCTATCTCACCCTAGGCTTCTAACCTGTCTCAATTTTAACGGTCTGTATTGGCACGCCCTTCACTGAGTGACTCTCGTTAGCATTGACCTTTCTCTCCGTGCATGCTTGTTAAAATCAACAGTCCATAGATCAGTTCACTTTATAATACAATAACTCAGTGGGCTCGCTGTATTCAACCTGCTTTGGAACTACGAGTAACTTTCTGACTTACTGTCAGAGTTATCTGTGTAAAATGATCAAAATATTACATTTGGGACCACTTGTTCATATTTATCATAAAAATGCCAGATCACCATATTCTATCCAAACTGCCTCATGTGGACAATATGTTTCTGAAGGCTGGGTGTGTGAAGTGTGTGTGTGTGTGTTTGTTGATGGGAAGTGGCAGTGGGAGCTGTATTGATCAGATCCAGTATGTGGTAACTGTATCATGTTTCCACTTATTTGATGTAATGATAGTGTATGGATCTTTAATTGACAACAAGGTTTACATCAGGGGTGTTGGTCCAGACACCATGTGCTGGATTTCACTTGGTGGATATCTGCTCTCTGCTCATGGTCAAACTTGATCGCAGCCTTGATCATATGGCCATGGCATGAAGCATGTGTCAACACGACAATAATACCACAGGAAAATCAGGAAAATAGCTGCTGAAATTCACCTGCACCACTTTGTCTTACCAGTTCTCTTGTCTTTTTGCCTTTCAGTGTTTAAAGGATATGTTCTGTTTACAGTCCTCTGCCAGCTTCCTGTGCTACATCACAACCACTTGACTTTGTACTAAAGTTCTTTGAGAAATTTACAATGTACAGTAAAGCCAAGAGGTCGTGGAGCAAGTGAAGCACTGCAAACAGAGCTGCATTCCTGCACATGGGCAGGAGTGTCTGCCTTACACAGAACTACTCTCCTGAGGCAGAAAACATGACTTCTGTTATTAGTCCTCTGAGCCATTTCTAGAAAAAGTACTTTGCTCAGACTCCTCATAATGAAGGAACGTATCACCCAGTGCAACTGTGTGGTTCATTGACATGTTTTTAATAGTTTTTGGACAACAATGGAGGTCTACGGCACAGATATATATCACTCTTTGGTTACACACACAATAGTAGGATCAGTTTGACTCTTCACATGAGATTTACTGACAATAAGAAAATTCTAGAAAATTGCCAGCCATATCCTTTAAAACTGATTGCCCAACAAGAAATGTCAGAAAATGTCTAATTCGAAGTGTAGACCCATTTTTATTGAACAAATACGTAGCAGTCAGTTGCTAACATTAGTGAATATGTCAACACTTTATGTCCCTGCTTCCCAGTAAAAGGACCTTACAGCTCTGATAGAACAGCAAAGAAGAATGGATCCAAAAACAGGCTGCTATTTGTTACATGGGTATGAAATCAGGAATAGAGGGAGGAAGTCGAGGTTGCCTACGTGGCCACACATTGTGTGCTATTTACTTTACAGTAATACAACTCATTTATAAAGAATTTATAAAGAATTACATACAGCATGCTTCAACCTAGAACAGTAAATATACAAGATAAAAGTAAAGGTGGAGTTGATATAGGTCACTCAAAACACGCCTGGTGTCACAACCTGGCTTGTAAGGCCATAACAAAGAGGAAGCCACACTTTTTTT